>NC_134080.1:97293823-98493823 GCF_000715075.1 Nicotiana tabacum | reverse complement strand
GTCAGTCCAGCAGACCTGGCCCAATACAGTCACATCCACCACATCCTCCTAGAGCTTGATTTTAGTGTGGTCACACACGCCATATGGTGAGGGATTGCCCCAGACTTAGGCAGGGTTCATCTCCACAGACTTCTCAACCAAAGCGTGCCCCGCAGAGTTTCCAGGCTATGATCACAGCACCAGTTTCTACCCCACCTGCTCAGCCAGATAGAGGTAAAGGTCGGGGAGGTAGAGGTCTCCCTAAAGGGGGAGGCCAGGCCAGATATTATGCCCTTCCTCCTATTCTTATGTGTCTTCTTATTTTGTCCCACATTTGGGTGTATCTCGGGATTCTTTGAGTTCTCCTGTTTATGTTTCTACTTCTGTGGGAGATTCTCTTGTTGTGGACCGCATTGATCGGTCGTGTTTGGTTTCTCTTAGTGGTTTTAAGACCAGAGCCGATTTATTATTGTTCAGCATGGTAGATTTTGATGTTATCTCGGGTATGGACTAGTTGTCGCCGCATTATTCTATTCTTGATTGTCACGCCAAAACCGTGACGCTGACTATGCCAGGTGTACCACGAGTAGAGTGGAGGGGTACTTTATATCACACTCCCAGTAGAGTTATTTCTTTCCTTAAGGCTACACGAATGGTTGAGAAGGGGTGTGACACGTATCTAGCTTATGTGAGAGATGTCAGTATTGATAACCCTACAGTTGATTCAATCCCAGTAGTACAGGATTTCTTTGATATGTTTCTAGCTGATCTTCTTGGCATGCCGCCCGATAGAGATATTGATTTTTGGCATTGATTTGTTATTGGGAACCCAACCCATTTCTATTCATCCATATCGTATGGCCCCTTTAGAGTTGAAGGAGTTGAAGGATCAGTTACAGAAATTGCTTGATAAGGGTTTTATTCGGCCCAGTGTATCACCTTGGGGTGCTCCTGTCTTGTTTGTGAAGAAAAAGGATGGTTCTATATATGTGCATTTATTATCGCCAGTTGAACAAAGTTATAGTGAAGAACTGGTATCTGTTGCCTCGTATTGATGATTTGTTTGACCAGCTACAGGGTGCAGGAGTGTTTTCTAAGATTGACTTGCATTCAGGTTACCATCAGTTGAAGATTCGGGAGCCAGATATCCCGAAGACTGCTTTTAGAACTCGGTATAGTCATTACGAGTTCCGTGTTATGTCGTTTGGGCTGACTAATGCCCCAGCAGCCTTCGTGCATTTGATACACAGTGTGTTTCAGCCATATCTTGACTCGTTCGTCATTGTCTTTATTGATGATATTTTGGTATACTCTCAGAGTTGGGAAGATCATGAGCAGCACCTGAGGATAGTGCTTCAGACTTTGAGGGAAAAGAAGTTATATGCAAAGTTCTCGAAATGTGAGTTTTGGTTGGATTCCGTGGCATTCTTGGGTCACGTGGTATTGAGTGAGGAGATAAAGGTGGACCTCAAGAAGATAGAAGCAATGCAGAGTTGGCCCAAGTCGTCCTCAGCTACAGAGATCCATAGTTTTCTTGGCTTGGCGGGTTGTTACTATCGATCTGTTGAGGGATGACCAGGCTGACCCAGAAGGGTGCTCCGTTCCAGTGGACGGAAGGGTGTGAGGAGAGCTTCCAGAAGCTCCAGATAGCTTTGACTACAACCCCAGTATTGATATTGCCTACAAGTTCAGGGTCTTGTACTATTTATTATGATGCCTCGAGGATTAGCCTTATAGCGGTATTGATGTAGGATGGTAGGGTAATTGCCTACGCGTCCAGACAGTTGAAGGTGCATGAGAAGAATTATCTTGTCCATGATCTCAAGTTAGCTGCTATTGTTCACGCCTTGAAGATCTGGCATCATTATTTGTACGGTGTTCCTTGTGATATCTATACTGATCACCAGAGTTTGCAGCATCTATTAAGTAGAAGGACCTTAATTTGCGCCAGAGGAGATGGTTAGAGCTGCTGAAGGACTATGATATCACTATCTTATATCACCCGGTCTAGGCCAATATGGTGGCCGACGCTTTGAGTCGTCGGGCGAAGAGTTTGGGGAGTTTGGCTTATTTACCAGCAGTGGAGAGGCCCATGGTGATGGATGTTCAGGCCTTAGCCAGCCAGTTTGTGAAATTGGATCTTTCGGAGCCCAGTCGGGTTTTAGCTTACGTGGTCTCTCGGTCTTCCTTATTTGATCGTATCAGGGAGCGTCAGTATGATGACCCTCATTTGCTTGTCCTCAAGGACAAGGTTCTGCATGGTGATGCTAGAGATGTGACTATTGGTGATGACGGGGTATTGAGGATGCAGGGTCGAGTATGTGTACCTAATGTTGATGGGCTTCGGGAGTCGATTCTAGGGAGGCCCGGTATACCATCCATCCGGGTGCCGCGAAGATGTACCAGGATTTGAGGCAGCACTATTGGTAGATGCGGATGAAGAAGGATATAGTTGGGTTTGTAGCTCGATGCCTCAATTGTCAGCAGGTAAATTATGAGCACCAGAGACCGGGTGGGTTGCTTCAGGAGATAGAGATTCTGGAGTGGAAGTGGGAGCGGATCATCATGGACTTCATAGTTGGACTTCCACAGACTTTGAAGAAGTTCGATGCCATTTGGGTGATTGTGGATCAGCTGACCAAGTTTGCGCACTTTATTCCTATGTGTACTACCTATTTTTCAGAGCGATTGGCGGAGATTTATATCTGGGAGATTGTTCGCCTGCATGGTATTCCAGTTTCCATCATTTCAGACAGAGGTGCTCAGTTCACATCGTGGTTCTGGAGGGTCGTACAACATGAGTTGGGCACTCGAGTGAAGTTGAGCACAACATTTCACCCCAGACAGACGGACAGTCCGAGCGCACTATTTAGATTCTTCAGGATATGCTCCGTGCATATGTGATGGAGTTTGGAGGTTCTTGGGATTAGTTCTTGCCATTGGCGGAGTTTGCCTACAACAATAGTTATCAGTCTAGCATTCAAATGACACCGTATGAGGCGTTGTATGGTAGGTGGTGTAGATCCCCGATGGATTGGTTTGAGCCGGGGGAGGGTAGATTATTGGGCACAGACTTGGTTCAGGATGCTTTGGAGAAGGTTAAGGTGATTTAGAATAGACTCTGTACAGCCCCGTCTAGATAGAAGAGTTACGTGGACCGGAAGGTTCGTGATGTTTCCTATATGGTTGGAGAGCGGGCCTTGCTTCGGGTTTCGCCTATGAAGGGCGTTATGAGATTTGGGAAGAAGGGGAAATTGAGTTCGAGGTTTATTGGTCCTTTTGACATATTGAGGCGTGTTGGGGAAGTTGGTTATGATCTTGCCTTACCTCCCAGCTTGGCAGGAGTTCATCCGGTATTTCATGTTTCGATGCTCCGGAAGTATCACGGCAATCCATCACACGTATTAGATTTTAGTTCAGTCCAGTTGGATAAGGATCTATCTTATATTGAGGAGCCAATGGCGATATTGGATAGGCGGGTTCGAAAGTTGAGGTCAAAGAATATTGCATCAGTGAAGGTTCAGTGGCGGGGTCAGCCGGTCGAGGAGGCGACCTGGGAGATCGAACAGGATATACGCAGTCATTACCCTCATCTTTTCACTACTTCAGGTATGTCTCTATGCTCGTTCGATGACGAATGAATGTTTAAAGAGGGGGAGGATGTAACGACCCGGCCGGTTGTTTTAAGAATTTTACGCCCCGATCCACTATTAACTGCTTTTCCCGTGATTATTTTTGCTATTGTGAATTGACGGGAGGATTCGTTTGGAGTTTCGGAGTGTTTTGGGACACTTAGTCCCTAAATGAGAGTTTAAGTTTTAGAATTTGGACCATAGTCGGAGTCGTGTGAAGACAGTCTCGGAATGGAATCCTGTTGGTTTTGTTAGCTCCTTTGGGTGATTTCGGGCTTAGGGTGTGTTTGGATTATGTTTTGGAGGTCTGTAGCTTAATCAGGCTTGAAATGTCGAAAGTCGAATTTTTGAAGTTTCCGGTTCGATAGTGAAATTTTGATATTGGGGTCAGAATGGAATTCCGAAAGTTGGAGTAGGTCTGTTGTGTAATTTGGGACATGTGTGCAAAATTTTAGGTCATTCGGATGAGGTTTGATAGACTTATTGATCGAAAGAGGAAATTTGAAGTTTTGAAATCCTTAGTCTTAAATCCGAGGTCGTTTTGATGATTCGATGTTGTTTTGAGTGTTCCGAAGATTGGTACAAGTTTGAATAGTGGTATATGACTTGTTCGTATTTTTGGTTGAGGTCCCCGGGACCCGGGATGATTTCGAAAGGTTGTCGGAAGAATTGGGGGTTTGTTGGAGCAGCTTCAGCTGCTGAACTACTATCAAAACTGCACCCGCTGATTTGGGGACCGCAGGTGCGAAGCCGCAGAAGCGAGTGGCCTGTCGTAGATGTGGATAGAGGAAGGAAAATCAAAAGTTGCAAGTGCAGGTGCTTTATCGCACCTGCGAGACCGCAGATGCGGTAAGAGAAGCGCAGGTGCGACCAGTGCATTTAAGTGGATTTTTGCATATGCACACCTGGGACCGCAGGTGCGGTTCCGCAGGTGTGAGGAAATGGCTGCAGGTGCGGAAACCTTGGGCCAGAACCTATATAAGGTTTCTATCGCAATTTTAACCTATTCTTTCACCATTTTTATCTGAGAATTGAGCTTTTTAGGAGGATTTTGAGAGAGGATTCAAGGGAGCTTCAAGGGGGTAAGATTTTTGGAACCCAAACTCGTTTATATGGTATTATTCTACTGATTTGGGAAGATATTTATGGAAAATAAGGGTTAGAATTGGGGGTTTAGGGTTTGAAATTGGAGACTTGGATTTGGGAATTTGAGAGGTCGTTTGTAGTTCAATTTTTATGTATTTGGTATGTATAAACTTGTGAGAGTGTGAGGATTCTAGTTTTGCAAATTTTATCCGATTCCAAGATGTGGGCCTGGGGGACTTTTTGGGCGATTTTCTTAATTTTGCGTGTTAGCTTCGAATTAATTAGTGGAATTAGTTACTTGAAGTTATATTTACATTATGCAATTCATTTGAATAGATTTGGGTCATTTAGAGTCAGATACTTATGGCAAGAACGTGATATCGAGTTGATTGAGCTGGTTCGAGGTAAGTGGCTTGCCTAACCTTGTGTGGGGGAACTCCCCTTAAGATTTGGTATTGTTGATATATGAAATGCCTTGTACGTGAGATGACGAGTGCGTACATGTGCTAATTATTGAAAATTCTGTTTTCATTAAGTAACTACAACTGTATTTTCTTCCCTGTTTATACTACTTGCAATTTAAGCCTACTGTTAGTTTAGGGAAGCATGCCTAAGGGACTTAATTGCTTTACTTATTCAAACTGCTTTATTTGGATTCTGTGCAGCATGCTAGGTTAGGAATACTTATTTTACGTTGGTATGAAATTGGATTGAATCGAATATTCTTCATGTTGCTGCTGTGTGTTTACTTTGGGACTACGAGCGATATGCGATATCCCGGTAGATCCACCTTGCCTGTTTATTTGGGACTACGGATTGGTATTCCGGTAGATCCCCCTGCACATTTATATTGGAACTACGGGACTGCACCTGGTAGATTCCCCTACTACTGGGTATTTACATTTGGGGCTACAGATTGGTATTCCGGTATATACCCTGCGCACTACGAGGTAGACTACGGGACGACACCCGGGAGATCCACTAGATATTTATATTTGGGGACTACAGGACGATATCCTGGTAGATCCACGGTTGCTATCTCTATGTGGAGTTACATTCTTTCTACGATTTTCTCTCTATGTATTTGTTGTTATTCTTATTATCCCGTGTTACTTCATACTGTTTCATTTCCTTACTATCCAAGTTCTTTGACTCAACCCTACTATCCTTGAGACGAGGCGACTGACCTTCCTCATCACTACTCGATCGAAGTTAGACTTGGCACTTACTGGGTACCGCTGTGGTGTACTCATGCCCTTTCCTGCACATGTTTTTGTGTGCAGATCCAGGTTCTTCGACTCAATCCTACAATCCTTGAGGCGAGGCAATTCTTCAGAGACTTCGAGGTATATCTGCCGTGCCCACAGACCGAGTAGTCCCTCTCCATTCTCTCTTGTAGTTATAGCCCTTCTGTATTTCTTTTGATTTAGATATTCTGGAGTTAGAGCACTATGTAGTATCTATAGCTTGTGATTTCATGAGATTTTGGGTTTTGGGAGATATTTCAGTTGAGAGTGTGTATTTGTATATGCCGAGCGGCATCTTAAACGTTTCATTATGTTTATCCGCAGTTTCTACTAGTTTTTATCTGTTGTTCCTTTTTCCGTAAATTGTTAGGCTTACCTAGTCGTAAAGACTAGGTGCCGTCACAATAGTTCACGGAGGGTGAACATGGGTCATGACAGCGAAGCTGAGAATTGCTGGTAATTACATGGTGCAATTACCAGGTTATTTTTTGAATCTCTTTTCTTTTTTTAATTTACTTTTTATTTCTATTCTTTTTTCTTTTAAATTTGTTTTTATGTTTTTAAATTCTTTTTTTTCAAATATTATTTTTTACATTATTTATTTTTATTTCCTTATTTCTTATTTCCCAACTTTTACATCATGTATTTCTATACTATTTCTCATATTTTATTTCTTTCTTTACTATTTTTCTTTATTTTTGTATTCATTTAGCTATGTTATTATTCTAATTTTTCTGAAAAGTTATACCCCGTAATCTTAGAAAGAATAAGTCATCCACAAACTTGACTTATAATGAATGATGTCATTAAAGTTGAACTTTATTATTGGATGCGGTTATATACAAACTTAACTACGTTAAAACGATAGATTAATTTTTAATATTTAAGCAATATTCTCATTTTTCAACCTTTATTTTTGTGATTCCATGTAGTTTCTCTTTTTTCGTCTTCTTCTTTCTGCATAATTGTACTATTATTCTAGTTTTGAAACTCCTCCTCCTAATAGAAATAATGAATAATTAATAAATTTAGCATATAATGAGTATTGTCATTAAAGTAGAATCTCATTGTTGAATGAGGTTATAGACTTATCTTTTCTTTTTATTTTGAATTATATTTATTTAAATTATGTCGAAACTTAATTTATATTATTTTGTAATTTTACATAATAGTATTATGTTAAATTTTTTTTGGATTTTGAATTTATGTTATATTTTTTGCTTCCAGTTTATTTGCTTTAGTAGTATTCACTTATTATTTCTGATTGCATGCCATTCGCTTTTGAGTTAAAATTGATAGATTAATTTTTCGTAAAATTTTTGAGTAATGTTATGACACTATATTTATAAATATTAATTATTTTATAAAGCATGAAGTCCATGATCTTCTTACAAAATATGTACTTTTAGTTTTTGTAATTGATTAACGTAAAATATTATTAATTTGAAAAATATATTAATTATTTTTAAAATATTTGTTACAAAATATATTATTAGTAATTAATATATTTTCAGGATACAATATCTATCTTAAATTGTCAAATTTAATACTCCCTCCATTTCAATTTATGTGAACCTATTTCCTTTTTAGTCCGTACCAAAAAGAATGACCCCTTTCCTTATTTGAAAATAATTTACCTTTACACAATGATTTATAGCCACACAAAATATATGTGCTTCATTTTATACCACAAGATCAAAAGTCTTCTCTCTTTTCTTAAACTTCGTGCCCAGTCAAATGGGTTCACATAAATTGAAACAGAGGGAGTATTATTTATAAAGGTATATATTTGTTAAATCATAACTTTTAATTTTTGATAATTAATTTTATATTTAAAATTTAATTTAACTGTGTAATTACATATCACGACCCAAAATTCACCAGTCGTGATGGCACCTAATCCAACCCGCTAGGTAAGCCAACTAAAGCTATCCAGTTTCAATAATCTTATTAAGTCGATTAAACAAAAATAAATTTACTGAATTCTATATACATCCCAAGGACTGGTAGTATAAATCATGATCTTCTAAGAATAGAGTTTACAAATCGGAAATGAAAGAAATACATAGTCTGTTTGAAAAGTACATAAACAGAGTTTTATAATCTAAGGCTACCCCGAACAAAGGAGGCAGCTACAACAGGGACGCCGATACATCTTCAAGTCCCGCAACCATCGAGCACAGCAACAACAACAACCGACATCTGCACGCAATGTGCTGAAGTGTAGTATTAGTACAACCGACCACATGTACTGAGTAAGTAACAGATCTAACCTTAGGTGGAAAGCAATGATGAGCTAACATAGGATCGGGTCCAATACCAATATTTTCCATAACAATTCATAATAACATAAATGCAATTATAAAAGAGATATCTCAAAAGTAAAATACTCAACTCGTTCATAGTTCCAGAAAATGGTCATGCTTTTCAAATATCTTAGTGAAAGAAAATCCCAAATCTCTTACCGAAAATGCCAAAAGTACGAGTAAGTTTGAAAACTGTAATTTTCCAAATATCCTTTTCACAATAAATAAAATATTTCATTTTCTTTCTAAATAACAAGTATAAAGTGCCTCTCCATACCCACATATCAATGTGTATAATAAGTCATGAATGATGTGATACTATATAGCATGAGGAAAAATGCATCTCTATGTCTGTATGCCATGTATGCATGTACATGCCATGTATTTCAGAGCTGAAACATATAATCACACTCTCAGAGTACTCAATCTCATTGCCTCGCATCCTCTCTCACGAAGCTCAATATTCAGCACACTAAATCACTCAACGGTGTATAATAACTGCTGCAGCGTGCAACCCGATCCATACATATATATATATATATATATATATATATATATATATATATATATATATATATAGTCAAAGGCTTATGCTCACTGGGGGTGTACAGACTCCGGAGGGGATCCTTCATCCCAAGTGCTATATCGCTGTGGCGTGCAGCCCGACCTAATATCGTTGTGACGTGCAGCCCGATCCATATATCGTTGCAGCGTGCAGCTCGATCCATATACATATATATAATCAATATATCGCTGCGGTGTACAGCTCAATCCCATAAAGTATAATAGATATTATATGCTGCGACGTGCAGTCCGATCCAAAATATGTCACTCTCACTCATGCCCTCAGCCTCACTCAGTCATCAATCTCTCTAGTCTCACTCACGGGCACACAATGTCATAAATCTAGCCCGACAACAATGATATGATGTATCAATAACAAAGAACTGAGACTGAGATATGATATGAATGTATGAATGTATGAATGTGACTAAGTACAAAAATATCAATGGAAATCAGTGAGATGACAACCAGAAATAACCACTATGAGTACAAACAATATCAGCATGAAGTCTAAACATAATATTTAGCATGATTGACAGCTCAATTACTTTATCACATGGTGAAAACACAAATATCAACAAAATAGGGCCACTATACGGTGTCATGGGAACAATAGAGTCCCAATTCACAGGGTGCATGCCCACATGCCCACACGCCCGTCACCTAGCATGTGCGTCACCTTAATACCAATCACATAACACGTATTGCGGGGTTTTATACTCTTAGCACTAAGTTTAGAAGAGTTACTTACTTCGAACAAGCCAATTCTAATATTGAGCAAGCCAAGCGATGCTCAAAAAATACTATCTCGCGCGTACCAACCTTCGAACGGCTCGAAACTAACCAAAAACAACTCAAATACATCAAACAATTCTGAAGGAACCAATCCCAATCGAAAAAGGTCGAATCTTTAATCAAAAGCCCAAAATCGGCCAAAATGCCCAACCCGAGCCCGCACCTCGAAACCCGACAAAACTCATAAAATCCGACAATCCATTCAATTACGAGTTCAACCATACTAGTTTCACTCAAATCCGACTCTGAATCAGTATTCAAAACTCAAATATTCATTTTATGAAACTTTAGGCCAAAACCTCCAATTTCTTCTTTAAAATTCATCAACCAGAAGCTAAAATCGAAGATAGATTCATAAAGTATAACCAAAATTGAGTAGAGAACACTTACCCCAATACATATGCTAAAAATCGCCTCGAAAATTGCCCAATTTCGAGCTCCCCAATACAAAATATATTAAATGAACAAAACCCTCATTTTAACACTGTTCTGCCTCGTTTTTTGTGCCAAAAGATCTCAAAAATTACTTTTAATGCCTCCAATGGATTCCTTGTAGAATTCTAGTCAAGTTATGCTCTTGAATCACTCAATTTGACCTTATATTGAAGGAGATATGTTGGTTTCAATATTTAAAAATAGTACAGATTTTTAAATACACAGCAGTGGCAATTTCGTAATTCATCTGGAAAAATCTAGCAACCCAATTCTTAGTAAAATGACCATAAAATCCTCATGCGATGTCTAAATTTGACGATTCTTTTTGATATGGCTCTGTAATTACGATACGGATGTAATGCTTCAATCAAAACAGAAATTGGAGCTAATGCATTCAATGTAGTACCATTTATACTTGAAGAAACGACGTCCGAACATAAGAAAAACGAGCTCAACACAGCCCAAATCTATCTGAAACTCACCCGAGCCCTTCGGCACCCCGTACGAACATACCAACAAGTCCCATAATATAATACGGACCTACTCGAGGCCTCAAATCATTTATAACAACATCAAAACGACGAAACGCACCTCAAATCGAACTTAATGAACTTTCAAACTTTCGACTTCCAAAACTTGCGCCGAAATATATCAAATCAACTCGAAATGAACTCCAATTTTGCACACAAGTCCTAATACATCATACGGAGCTATTCACGCCCCCAAACTACCGAGCGAAGTGCAAATACTCAAAAATGAACAGGTCGTTACATTCTTCCTCACTTAAACATACGTTCGTCCTCGAACATGCCAAGAGTTGTTCCCAAGGCCATCAAACTGCCGTATAACTTTACCATGCATATACTCGGGGGTGATACCATGTCACCCTATTTCAACTAGGCCCGACCACTCCATACAACTGAATATCATTACTCCATCCTTAGTCCGTAAACCACAGTATCCAGTTTCCAACATCTAGAATTACTACAAGATCCGAACTTCGCATATATACACTGTATAAGTCTGAACAAGCTGTATCAAACCATAACCATGACGACACAATCACAGGATATACCACATAACTCAAATACCCATAGCGATAACTTCTGACTGCAATAGTTGCTCGATAACTAACTCAACACCGGTAACGAACCTCATATCGACTAAAATCTTGTTCTGAACCTTTGTACACTGCCAATGATGAAAGAAACATGCAAAAACTCGTAACCACTTATCAGACCAACAAGTCAAGGAACTCCCCCTCCTTCAACAAGAACTATAGCCAATTTCTAAGCGGACTTCCGATATTATCCTTCCAATTATGCTGTAATTGATTACGATAGTATCCATTCCTATCCAATGACTTCGTCTCATCCAACACAATCATTCTAGTGACATGCCACCTCAACACAATCTAGAGCCACAACCCGTGCAATCCGTGCACCAATAAGCAACAATCCAAATGTACTCAAATAATGAAAAAATGACTCAAACGAGAGAACTATCCCGCAAGCTTAACAAGTACTGCCACAACGAAATACTGAAAATCCATCACACCTCGTAGGACCATCACACTAATCTAACACAAAGGTTCATACCTCAACATAATTTCGGTACAATGTGTTCCCCATCCAAACACTAATCCATGGCATATACCTCAAGCCACCCTGCTCAAAATCAATAACCACGCGCAATTCGACATCAAGTACTCAAAGTGCATTAACATAACCACGGAGAAACAAATGACACAACGCCATACAAAACCAGGAAGAGCATAACTAATACGCCATCCACCAAGCAATACCCAATACTCTTCCTGCTCAAATTCCGCTATAAAACCCCAATAGAACCGCACCATATGTGCATATAACCGACAAATCACAACTCTTCGTAACATAGAAGAGTAACTCATAGATCCCTCAACAACAATAACCCAGAACACGAATAAGCTCAACAACAACTGAATGGCACATCCCTCAACAATAGCACTTCGAAGCCAACAAATCCGACCTAGTGCAGAACATACATCCATATTGGGCCCAAATCAACTCTGGTAACCCACAACAGAATAACCCTCCGAAAGTCCACAGTGACTGAATGACAACACACACTACCCTATGACTAACCTTAGCTAAATTTTCACAGTCCATAACCATGAAACAATCTACTCATGAGAACTCCAATCTCTAAATCCATAGAACACACAAATTACCATATCTAATCCCAACTCCACCAACCGAATATCTGACACATCTCTCATACATGATCATCCCACGAGGAATGCTTCTCTGATTCTTCCGTGCCATATCACAATATCAGCAATCGGTCAATTAGACTAGTGCCACAATACCAATGAAGTATCCATAAATCAAAACACACTGCCCCCTTCTGAAATGTATACTCTCATCAATCTATACCAAATAGTAACATCATTCACCTAGTCATCTGAAACCGTCCATGTTATTTAAGAATTCATAACCTTCCCTTCAAAACTGAACCGTTGCCTTGGACATGCAAACCTCAATCCCACACAAAACACCGCATATACCATGCCATTGTATGAAAAGTACGAAAGTCTCATAATCCACTCGGAGTCACAACAAACTACATACTCAACCAGTTAGAAACCTTCCATTTAATCTCATCCAGGAGAAAATCACTATACATCACATGCTCCTCACGCCAGTAGAAAATATACTCCTCGAGCCATGGTAGAAACCATCAAGAACTCTCTGAATCCCATTTGCACAAAACCAAACCGTCAAGACTGAATCCTTTTTACTCAACCAAGATACGTAGGTTACCAAAAACCAAGAGCATTGCTACGAAACACCAGTAGAAACCCACCACATCATAAGCACCCATATCCATTATCATGCCGATCCAACCTACTGCCAAGCAATCCTAATTCTCTGAGTTCCTTCCGAATTACCTTCAAATTGATACTTTTCCTTGCTAGTACACTACTATCCTTAACTAAAACTTGCCCCACGAACTTTAGCATAAACCACACCGCCTTAAGGCTCATAAACTGTTGTATTCCTTCTTAAGCACCCCCAAAAGTACTACAACCGAGTTATCCGCTCTAAAGAGACCTTTTGCAATCTAAAGACGTTAACTTCGCCTTCTTGATACTGATATGTAAAATCCATAATGATATAGAAATGCCACAAGTCCTGACATCCTCCATTATAAATCTCAGTTTCTAGCCAAATACACATCCTGAAGATTCCCAATTGCCACGTATAAATCATGAATTCATTGGAACCATTCTCGAGAGTCATCCGTTGCTCAAATCTCAATTAGGCTGACCAAACGGGCCGAACGACCTGTGACCCATTAGCACTCCAACACCCAAGGAAGTAACTCTACCTTAATGCAACCAAATAAATTCCTGCTCCATGCACACATTACATCCTTCACCAATAACAACTAAAATCGTTCCATGATTCTCATATACTCATAAAGCCTAATACAACTCGTACCCAGAAACTCCTTTAGTCAAGTCATCCTCGATCTCACCCTCTGCAGAACATAACTCATTCACAAGTATACCTCAAACCGAAACCAATACAACACATGACCGTGAAATCAACTTATCAATAGCGCACTCCCCCACTTGGCTCAAAGCCATAGATCAAAACACATAATAACTCACAATGGTCATACTCTATTACTGTCGTCATATCATAGAGAGATTCAACCAAATCCTTTCCGAGCTCCTGTAAATCAAACTATCTAGTACCTTAAATTATCTGCAAATCTCGCATTCACCATTATAATAGTCAGGCCAACTTCCACGAGCGATCTAAACTCAGATTGCAACGCATATCATTCACTGGTAAAAGAGAATTCATTATAAAACAACATAGGGATCACACAAACCTCAGGACACCCCGCAGGAGATAACCTACCTGCTTCGCCTCAAACTAACATCTATTTATACCCTTCTATAGTCATAACTATTATGCAATCACTTAATCTTCCTGAGTCGGAATTCATATCACGACATAAAAATCTACTTACTCCTAGACTAAACAACATGAAAAGATCCTTCAACACACTTGTCACACCTCCTTTTTACCACCCGAGAGGGGGATATAAGGGAGTTTTTCCAACTAAAGTTACATAATTCAAAATGAGATTATTTTATTCATTTTCAGAGTCGCCACTTGGAATAGTTTAGGGTGTCTCAAGTCTTCGGTTTATTTTAAAATCCCAATTCGAGGAAAATCGACTTTATTTAAAAGTTTGCGAAACCAGAAAATCTAGGTAAGGAATTATGTTAACTCGGGAGAAGGTGTTAGGCATTCTCGGGTTCCGTGGTTCTAGCACAGTCGCTTAACTATTAATAATTGGTCAATTATCTGATTAATTACAAGTTTTAAACCTATTGTGCATTTTTAACCTTTTAAACCGCTTTTAATTATTTATAGAGTAATTTCTAGAACAAGTTTTATTATTATTATTCGAAAGTTGTTATGGTCGAATCACATGGAATGCACACCCGAATTGGGGATTATGTATCACGACTATGCCACGAGAACCGTACTCATAGCCATAATGATTTAATTACGTGCCTAAAGCAAACTACGATGTTTAGCATTATCGCCCGTTTTTCTACACTACTTTGAGATTCAAATATATGAGCCATGATTTATGAGATGTTGATGTGGAAGGAATAACAATTTTCGCGGATGATTCTTATGGTACTAGGTTAATATGATTTGTAACTTTAGCTTTAAACTCTCAGATTACAGTGATTATAACCCAACTAAATCATTTGCAGATAATTAAAGACAAAGAAAGTTATTTGGCATCTTTTAATCGTTAACTTCACATAAATGATCGAAACAAACTAATTCCTGTTATAAATATAATATATTATGGATGTTCATTTAGTACTCCGTTGTAATAAGCTTCCTGAAGAAGCTTATCCATATGGGACTCCACTGTAAATATGTTTATCTATTTAGTACTCTATTGGAAATAAGCTTCCTCAAGAAGCTTATCACTTTGGTACCCGGTTATGGATAAATATTACCCCAGTTATGGATAAACATTATCCCCGATAGAAGATTATCCATACCGGGTATAATAAGTTTATCTTTTCAGTACTCCGTTATGGATAAACATTGCTCTCAAGTAGAAGATTATCCATATCTGGTATAGTAGAAGCTTACACAACAGCTTCCTTTCTTCTATAAATAGAAGAGATTTCAGTTCATTATGTACATCAGTTTGAATTCGAATAATATATCAGTTTCTCTCTATAGTTGTCTTTACTTTACAGTCTTTATTTTATAACACGTTATCAGCACGAGACTCTGACATCTCGAGCAAATACTTTGAAAGTATTAGAGGTAAGAACTTTCTTTTCCTAAATAATGTCAAATCTTTCTAAACTTGAATTTGTAGCCCTGAATATATCAGGCAAAACCTACATGTCTTGGGTGCTTGATGCTGAAATTCATCTTGATGCGATGGGTCTGGTAGATACCATCAATGATAAAAATCAGGCATCAAACCAAGACCGTGCCAAAGCAATGATATTCCTACGTCATCACCTTGATGAGTGTCTGAAAATGGAATATCTCTTAAAGATCCAGTCATACTGTGGAATAATTTGAAAGATAGATATGACCACCTGAAGATGGTCGTTCTTCCACAGGCACGTTATAATTGGACTCATCTAAGGCTACAAGATTTTAAATCTATTAGTGAGTATAATTCTGCTATGTTCAGAATTATTTCCCAATTGAAATTATGTGGTGATAATATTACTGATCATGATATGTTGGAGAAAACTTTCACCACTTTTCATGCCTCGAATATGCTCCTGCAGCAGCAATATCGAGAGATGGGATTTAAAAAGTATTTTGAACTTATCTCACATCTTCTTATAGCAGAGTAACATAATGGGCTATTAATGAAAAATCATGAAAGCCGACCTATTGGTTCTTGTCCATTCCCTGAAGTGAATGAGACGAACTTCCACCAAGCTAAACGTGGAAGAGGTCGTGGCCCCAGTCGTGGTCATGGTCGTGGTCGGGGAAGAAACCTCAATCATGGTAATAATAATGCACCAAAGAAGCTTCCTCACCACCAGCAGTGGAAAAGGAAGGAACAAAAGCATGAAACGGTGCAAGCGTCAAATGCAGAAAATGCATGTTATAGATGTGGAGGAAAAGGGCACTGGTCACGTACCTATCGTACGCCAAAGCACCTGGTTGAGCTTTATCAAGCCTCCCTGAAGAAGACAGAGAAAAATGCTGAAGCAAATTTTATTTCTGAAGATAATTTAGACTTCATGCATTTGGATGTAGCTGATTACTTTGCACTCTCAGAAGGAGAAACAAGTCATGTAATCGGTAGTGAATCTGTAGAAATGTAAATATTTTAATATTTGTTGTTTGTAATAGATAGTATGGTTATGTAATTGTTGTACATAAATAAATGTTATGCTTTGATAATGATGTTTACTATAATATATTTTATTTATGTTATTTTGAAGAATATGGATAATCCTCAAATTATGTTTGGATCAAAGACAAATCATGAAGATATTTGTGTTATTGATAGTGGAACAACTCATGCCATATTCAACGATCAGAAATACTTTTCTTATTTGCATAAGGAAAAAGCAAATGTTTCAACAATTTCTGGTAATATAAGTTTAATTGAAGGCTCCGAAAGAGCCATAATATTTCTGTCTAAGGGAACAAAATTTATTATAGACAATGCATTATTCTTCTCCAAGTCCCGAAGAAACTTGTTGAGTTTTATAGATATCCGCCGAAATGGGTATCATGTTGAGACAATAGATGAAATGAACAGGGAATATCTTTGTATTACAAAGAATATTTCTGGCCAGAAATGCATTGTAGAAAAGTTACCAACTTTATCTTCTGGCTTATACTATTCAAAAATTAGTACAATTGAAGCACACTCTACCGTAAACCAGAAGTTTACGGATTCAAATACTTTTGTGCTTTGGCATGACCGTTTGGGCCATCCCGGATCAATAATGATGAGACGAATTACTGAAAATTTGAGTGAGCATCCATTAAAGAACCTGAAGATTCTTACAAATGACGAATTTTCTTGTGATGCTTGTTATCAAGGAAAAATGATCACTAGACCATCACCAATGAAAGTTGGTATTGAATCTCCTACCTTTTTAAAGCGTATACATGGGGATATATGTGGACCTATTCACCCACCAAGTGGGTTGTTTAGATATTTTATGGTCCTAATAGATGCATCTTCAAGATGGTCTCATGTGTGCCTACTATCATCTCGCAACCTGGCGTTTGCAAAGCTATTAACCCAAATAATTCGATTAAGGGCACAATTCCCAGATGCTATAAAGGCCATTCGCCTTGATAATGCTGGAGAATTCTCATCTCAAACTTTTGATGATTATTGTCTATCAGTTGGGATAAAAGTTGAACATCATGTAGCTTATGTTCATACTCAAAATGGTCTTGCAGAGTCATTTATTAAACGCCTGCAATTGATAGCAAGACCACTACTTGTGAAAACAAAATTGCTCACTACTGTTTGGTGTCATGCTATCTTGCATGCAACATCACTTATCCGTCTCAGACCGACACATTATAATAAATATTCTCCGTCACAATTAGTTTTTTGGAATGAAACAAATATTGTCCATCTACGAATTTTCGGATGTGCTGTATATGTACCAGTAGCACCACCACAACGTTGGGACCACAGAGAAGGATAGGAATATATGTTGGGTTTGAATCGCCCTCTATTATTCGCTATCTTGAACCATTGACAGGAGATTTATTTACTGCTCGATTTGCAGATTGTCGGTTTGATGAAACAAATTTCTCACAATTAAGGGGAGAGAAAAAGGAAATCAAAAGAGGAATTGTGTGGAAAGTTTCATCATTATCTCACTTTGATTCATATACCCCTATATGTAATCAGGAGGTCCAAAAGATCATCAATTTACAGAATATAGCAAATCAAATGCCAGACGCATTTACTGATTTGAAAAGGATAACTAAGTCACATATCCCAACAGAGAATGTGTCTATCCGAATTGATGTCCCAGTAGGACCATCTACTAGCATGAGAACTAGTGAACCTAAAGCACGCCTGAAGTGTGCTAGGCCTTTGGGTTCTAAGGATCGAAATCCTCAAAAAAGAAAATCGACAAATGATCAAAACGATACTATGAAGGGATCTCCTGAAAAGACCCAAAATCTGATTAGTTCTGAGATTCCTGAAGAAATCAATGAACCCGAAGCTCATGTGAGTGAGGAACTTTTAATAAGTTCGATCGGTGATGGGATTAATTTAAATCGATTTAAATAGTGGTGGATAATATTTTTGCATATAATGTTGCACTTAATATTATGCAAGATAGTGAGGATCTTGAACCTCGATCTGTCGAAGAATGTCGACAAAGATCTGATTGGCCAAAATGGCAAGAGGCAATTCAATCGAAATTAAAGACACTTGCTAAAAGAGAGGTCTTTGGACCAGTAGTTCAAACACCTGCTGGTATAAAACCAGTTGGTCATAAATGAGTTTTTGTGCGAAAAATGAATGATAAAAATGAAGTTGAAAGATACAAAGTTCGCCTTGTTGCACAAGGATTCTCACAACGACCTGGAGTCGATTTTGATGAAACATATTCACCTGTTATGGATGTCATAACATTTTGATATCTCATCAGTTTAGCACTACATGAAAAGCTTGAAATACATCTAATGGATGTAGTTACAGCTTATTTGTACGGTTCACTTGATAATGAAATTTATATGAAAATCCCTGAAGGATTTAAAATGCCTGAAGCAAAATCTCGGGAAATGTATTCAATCAGATTACAAAGATCTTTGTACGGTTTAAAGCAATCTGGGCGCATGTGGTATAATCGCCTTAGTGAATATTTGCTGAAAGAAGGTTACATAAATGATGTTATTTGTCCATGTATTTTTATAAAGAAAATGACATCAGAATTTGTTATACTTGCTGTTTATGTTGATGACATAAATCTTGTTGGAACTCCAGAAGAGCTCCAAAAGGCAATTGAATATCTTAAGAAAGAATTTGAGATGAAAGATCTTGGAAAGACAAAACTTTGTCTTGGTCTGCAAATTGAACATTTAGCAGACGGGATCTTTATCCATCAATCTGCCTATACAGAAAGGGTCTTAAAACGCTTTTACATGGACAAAGCGCACTCATTGAGTACACCAATGGTTGTTCGATCACTTGAAGTGAATAAGGATTTGTTCCGACCTCCAGAAGAGGACGAGGAACTCCTTGGTCCCGAAGTACCTTATCTCAGTGCAATTGGTGCACTAATATATCTTGTTAATGCTACAAGGCCTGACATAGCATTTTCTGTTAATTTACTAGCAAGATATAGTTCTTCTCCTACATGGAGACATTGGAACGAGATTAAGCATATATTGCGATATTTAAAGGGAACTCTTGATATGGGTTTGTTTTATGCTAACAAAGATAGTGCAGATCTTGTCGGTTATGCAGATGTGGGTTATTTATCTGATCCCATAAAGCTCGATCTCAAACCGGCTACGTATTTACGTATGAAGGTACGTCATATCATGACGCTCCACAAAGCAAACTATTGTTGCTACTTCTTCAAATCACGCTGAGATAATAGCTATTCATGAAGCAATGAAGCAAGTAGGGAATGCGTATGGTTGAGATCAATAATTCATTTTATTCGAGAAAAATGTGGTTTGGAATGTGAGAAAAAACCCACAATTTTATACGAAGACAATGCTGCATACATAGCCCAATTGAAGGGAGGATTTATAAAAGGAGATAGAATGAAGCACATTTCACCAAAATTATTCTACACACACGATCTTCAGAAAAGTGGTGACATTGATGTGCAACAAATCCGTTCAAGTGATAATCCAGCAAATTTATTCACTAAATCTTTGTCAACGTCAACTTTTGAGAAGATGGTATACAAGATTGGAATGCGGAGACACAAATATTTGAAACAAGGTTTTCATCAGGGGGAGTAAAATACGCGATGCACTCTTTTTCCCTTACTAAGGTTTTTCCATAGGGTTTTCCTTATAAGGTTTTTAATGAGGCACCTAGCAATGCATCTTACTAAATATGTGTACTCTTTTTCCTTCACTAGAATTTTTTCCCACGTGGTTTTTCCTAGTAAGGTTTTAATGAGGCACATTATCTTTTTAATGAACATCCAAGGGGGAGTGTTATAAATATATTATATTATGGATGTTCATTTAGTACTCCGTTATAAATAAGCTTCCTGAAGAAGCTTATCCATATGGGACTCCACCGTAAATATGTTTATCTATTTAGTACTCTATTGGAAATAAGCTTCCTGAAGAAGCTTATCACTTCGGTACCCGGTTATGGATAAATATTACTCCCGGTAGAAGATTATCCATACCGGGTATAATAAGTTTATCCTTTCGGTACCCAGTTATGGATAAACATTACCCCGGTAGAAGATTATGCATATCGGGTATAATAAGCTTATCCTTTCAATACCCAGTTATGGATAAACATTATCCCTTGTAGAAGATTATCCATACCTGGTATAATAAGCTTATCCTTTCAGTACCCAATTATGGATAAACATTATCCCCGGTAGAAGATTATCCATACCGGGTATAATAAGCTTATCTTTTCAGTACTCCGTTATGGATAAACATTGTTTTCAAGTAAAAGATTATCCATATCTGGTATAGTAGCAGCTTACACAGCAGCTTCCTTTCTTCTATAAATAGAAGAGACTTCAGTTCATTATGTACATTAGTTTGAATTCGAATAATATATCAGTTTCTCTCTATAGTTGTTTTTACTTTACAGTCTTTATTTTATAACAATTCCGAATTCAAACCATAATTATTTAAGTAGTGTTAAAATCAAATAACCTAAAACAAGTCCTAACAGTCCTTAACTATTTGACTTATGTAAATGGGTAGGCGTTATGTGCCAAATTTACATGACTTGCTACAAGTGTCAAGTAAACTTGTGTTTGGGCCTTAAACAAACATTACATTCCCCGAATAAGGATTTCAGGTTCTTGACTAAAGAAATCAAGAGAAAACAATTGAGAAATACTATAAGCTACAGTGTATGCATGAATCTTTACAGCAATTTACAACAATTTGCCGTTTATCAAGACTAAACCTCTGCATTTCAAGCAAACAAATTAATACAATTCTTGGTCTCAAATAAGCATTCCCACAGTTGACTCTATTCATGCATACAATCTAAAGATACACAACTGACTTTCAACTCAAAAATTTCTAAAACTACAGACTTCCTTTTTAAAAAAAAAAATCCAAACCAAAATAATCTGAAGCCCCTCACACACCCAAACTTTAACTTATTAGAACATGAATGCAAAACTCGAATTTCAGCAGATATACTCTCAAATGCAAGCAGCATGTATTCAAGGATGAGGTGTGCAGGTTAAAGTCTAGCCAAACATGTGAGGTTAGCTCTACCTTTAATCACAGAGATCAATTCTGAAACAAAAACTCATTTTTAATAAACAGATCTACAGAAGGTTTTAAGGGTTAAATCATACAGTGCAAACATTCAATTTATATGCAAAGCAAAATAAGCAGTAAACTTGTTCATGTCACAACAAATGACTCTAAAAATGGCCAGTATTTCATTGTAAACCAAAGAATAAATACAGAAATGAGAAGTGTACCTATTTGCTTATAGATGAACTCGAATTAGCCAAATAGAGGCTAAACAAACAACTAAAGAGTGAGCTTAACAGGATCAGCAACAGAAAACAAAAGAACAACCTCAAGTCTTAGTTAATCCAACAGAGTGACAGCAACAGATTTTTTCCAATAGCTCTATGCAATTTTGAAGAAAAATAGAAAGTTGAACAGCAAATCAAAACTAGAAACCACTTGTGAAAAAGAAAATTGATGGAATTCTCAAAGTGTTATTCCAGAAATTAGTTAAAAATAAAAAGAGACTCTTGAATTTTTTCAAAGAATTAGTGTGTATTCGTGTGTGTGTGTGTATTTTCTGATCTGGAAATGTGGGTGGAGGGGCAGCGGTGCTCTGTCTTTTTGGAAAGGGAGGTTCTCGTTCTTGTGTGTTGATGAAAATGGAGAAAAAAAGCTCCCAGATGCGCCGTTGTTCTGGTTTTTGCAGAGGTGAGCCTTCTTTTTTAGTTCTCTGAAGATGATGATGGGTTGAAGAGCAAGTCGGAGAGGATCCGCCGTTTTCTAAAAATGGGAGGACCAGGGTATCTAATGTTGTCCCCGTCTGAATGGGAAAGGGATTAGGGTTTTAATTATGAGGGATAAAGCGGGTCGGACAGGCGGGGTTTGGGCTGGGTCTCGACGGATTGTATTAATTGGGGCCAATTTAAGGATTGCCCAATTTTGAATAAACAAATCAAATATTTTTCCTATTTTCTTTTATTTGTTTCCTCTTTTTTTCTTTAATTAATTAAAATCCTAAATTAATCTATTTTTGTAGAAATTAAAATTCTTTATTTATTTTTCACATTAAAACATCTAATTAACTTAAAACCAAAGAAAAATGCTAATTTTAAAGACTAAAATCTAAATATGTAAAAATGACCATTGTTTTTTTTTTTTGTGATTTTACTTAATTAATTCCTACATGCAAATTGAACCTAAGATGGCATGAAATTAACACATGACAATTTTTATGATTTTTCTATGATTTTAAAATATTAAAAATGCATGGAATGCAACTAAATAAAGAAAAACTCCTAAAAATCAATTAAAATTATCTTGGTCTATCTTTAGGAATTATTTTCATGTAGGACAAATATTAGGTGCTCACAGCTGCCCCTCTTTGCTTGAAAACATGAAAAGTTTTCGGGCAAAGATAAAGTGAGCAATTACGAGCATTTTTTGCCTGTTTGATACTTCATTTGGAAGCATTTTGAAAAAGTTTGACCGAACCTTGTTTCGGAGGTTGCCTACATATCCTTGGCTATAAAGGAATTAGGTCAGTGTAGTTCTGAAAGTTTTGGTAGTTGGGACTACCGAGAAACTGTGATTTCACTATTGTTGCTGATGTTTCTGCTTGCTGAGCTCCTTATTACACCAAAATCAAAATAAAAACTAAACTAACTAAGCCTATCAGCTATGAGTTACAAGATTCCTGTCTATAATCTTCTAAAGCCTGATCTTGAGTCTTGGCTGGTTCTTCCTGAAGACTCTGATTTTTTTCTTGATTCTCGTTAGCTGCAACTGCTGGTTCATTTTTCTTCAGCTTTTCAGATCAAGGCATGACATGCAAAGCTTGTGACTTTTTGAGTAGTCCACATCTTTTTTCTGCTTCTGGACTTAGAGTTCAATTATTTTCTTGTTTTTTCTTCTCTTTTAGTTGGACTGAGACTTCTTCTTCTGGCCGCCTCAACACTTGTGCCTTATGGTAAAAACCTGTTCAGGCACCAAAATAAACAAACGAACAAAATTTTTCGGTCCCAGTTTTCACTAGGAAAATTTTGTGAGTTATTGCAACAAAATCTAAACTATTTCTTTATTGAAAGCAATTAAAATCAAAATTGTGTATCCCTGAGAAAAAGAGATTAGAGAGTGGAGACCCTATATCTAAAATGAAATCAAATGGGGATCGAAGGCCCTAAGTTGGGAAGATTACCAGGTTATGTTGGCATCAATTAGGGAATGAGACCCTGTGCCAGAAAAGATTACCAGGTTATACTGGCATCAACTAGGAATGAGACCCTATGTTTGGAAGGAAAATTACTAGGTTATGTTGGAAAAATCATCGGGTTATGCCGGAAAAATCATCGGGTTATGCCGGAAAAGTCCTCGGGTTATGCTGGGAAAGTCATCGGGTTATGTCGGAAAAGGTCCTCGGGTTATGTCGAAGAGGTCCACGGGTTATGCCGGGAAAGTCATCTGGTTATGCCAGAAAAGGTCCACGAGTTATACCGGGAAAGGTCATCGGGTTATGTTGGAAAAGGTCCTCTTGTTATGTCGGGGAGGTCCACGGGTTATGCCGGGAAAGTCATCAGGTTATGCCGGGGAGATCCACGGGTTATGCCGGGAAAGTCATCGGGTTATGCCGGAAAAGGTCCACGGGTTATGCCGGGAAGTCATCAGGTTATGCCAGAAAAGGTTCTCGGGTTATGCCGGGGAGGGTCCTCGGGTTATGCCGGGGAGGTCCACGGGTTATGCCGGGAAAGTCATCGGAGGCGTAAAAAGGTCCTCGGGTTATGCCAGGGAGGTCCACGGGTTATGCCGGAAAAGGTCCACAGGTTATGCTGGGAAGTCATCGGGTTATGCAGGAAAAGGTCCTCGGGTTATGCCGGAAACGCTATCGGGTTATGCCGAAAAAAAGTCCCCGGGTTATACCGGGTAGGTCATCGGGTTATGCGGAAAAGGTTCTCGGGTTATGCGGGGGAGGGTCATCGGGTTATGTCTGAAAAGGTCCTCGGGTTATGCCGGAAAAGGTCCTCGAGTTATGCCGGAGAGATCCACGAGTTATGCCAGAAAAGTCATCGGGTTATGCCGAAAAAGGTCCGCGAGTTATGCCGGGAAGTCATCGGGTTATGCCGGAAAAGGTCATCGAGTTATGCCGGAAAAGGTCATCGGGTTATACCGGGGAGGTCCACAGGTTATGCCGGGAAAGTCATCAGAGCCAAAAAAAGGTACTCGGGTTATGCCGGGGAGGTCCACGGGTTATGGCGGGAAAGTCATTCGGGTTATGCCGGAAAGGTCCTCGGGTTATGTCGGGGAGGTCATCAGGTTGTGCCGGAAAAAGTTCACGGGTTATACCGGGGATCAACTAGGGAGTGAGACCCTATACTGGAAAAGACTACCAGGTTATGCTGGCAGCGACTAGGGAATGGGACCCTATTTTGGAAAAACGTAGCTAGGGATTGGGGACCTTAGGCTAACATGATTTTGAATTTTTCTTCTTCTTTTCTTTCTTCTTCTTATTTCTTTTTCTTTTTTTTTACCTCACTTTTCATTTTATTTTCGAGGATGAATGAAGAGTTTAAAAATGGACTTTCTTTTTTGGGTCAACTTTTGCTGCAGAACAGTTTTGGTTTTTGCGTGCTTTGCTTTTATTGCACCTACTTTTTGCAAGGTTATTTTGGACTGCACATGTTTTCCTGTTTTCAAATCAAAGAACAATTTGTCAGTTTGAAACGGTGGTTGGTTTCGTGGCCTTGATTATTTCAACCACTTGATCTCGGCCCCTTTCATCTGTAACTGGTTGTTTCTTGAATACCGATTACATTTCTGACCCTGGAGAAAACTCTGGCTTTTCCAAACTTTGCCATGACGATTGGTAGGTGGAACTCAACCTTATCGACTTCATTTTGCCTTCGTATGCCTTTCCCTTCTGACTTCTTTTTCTTTTTTTCTTTTTTTTCTCTTTTATTCTTCTTTTTTTCTTTTTTCTTTTTTTTCTTTTTTTGGTTTTTAACTTCGAAGCATTGGGGAACTTTTGGCTCCTCAAACTTTGCTGTAACGGCTAGTCGCGTGGGACTTAACCTTTTCCAACTTTGTTTCGCCTTCATAGGCCTTTCATTTCTGGATTCTTTCTTCCAACTTCAATTTCAGAGCATTTGGGTGCCTTGGCTTTTCGAACTTTTGTCGAGACATTTAGCCACGTGGTACTCAACCTTTTCAACTTCATTTGTCTTTATAGGCACTTCAATTTGATTTTCTCCTTCCAAAAGTTTTGATTTCGAAGCATTTGCCGCCATGGCCAGTCAAGGTCGACTTGATGCCCATAACGAGGTTGGGTGCCCTTTTTGCATATTAGCTAGTGTCAAATGAGAACCCTATAAATCAGTCTTACCATCCTTTCTTTGTCTTAGTTTCGAAATAGAGTTAGACCGAAAGGGATTCAAAGAAAACAAACAATGGAATGGAGAATAAGTTTACAACAAGAAGTGTCCCTTTCGGGGAAAGAAAAGAAGGACTTATCTGGAGTACATGCGGACTTCAATGAACATGACATGCCTTTTGGACTGGATGCCTGATCTGTGTAAACCGTCCGACTCTCAAAAATTCATCACAACTTTTGCCTCGAAATCGAGAAATCTTGCCATGACTCTGTCGATGCCGATGGCTCTGAGGATCCTCTTTTAGATCAGGGGCGGCCTTTGCGGGTTTTCACGAGCTGACCTCTCTCATTTATCTTCTCACTATTTCCTTATAGTGCTCTTTGCAAGTTTTCACTAACAAGACTCTCTCATTTTTAATTTCTCTTCTTATCATCGCCTTACAGTGCCCATGGAGGTTTTCACCAATAAGACTCTCTCATTTTATTTCTCTCATTTTGTTGTATCAAATCCAAGTAACTGTATCCTCCAATTTTGAACATCTTTTACCGGTTGATCGGAAGGACTTGAACAGGATTTGGGCTAAAAAGAATTTGGATTGAATTACAACTTTGGAACCTTTCAGGCGAAACCATCACCGAACCATTATAACTTCTGCCCCAGTTTCAACTTTTGGGGGAATTTGGATGTTTGTTTTCGTGTGACTGAACCCCAAAGAGAGGCTGCTTACGTATCCTTTCGGAATCAAGTCGAACGTAGTTCAGGGAACTTTGTTTTTGATTTTCTTTTGTTTTTCTATTTTGTTTTGTTTTCTCTTTCCTTTTCCTCTTTTTTTCGTTTTTTTTTCATTTCAATCTCTTTGTTTTTTCTTCCCCCTTTTTTGTATCTTTCTTTTTTTTCTTTTTTCCATCATTTTCTCTTCTTCTTTTTCAATAACACTTTCAGGTTCCAAAGAAGGTAATCAAAGAGGAGTAACCGGCTCAAAGGGTTTGCAAAGGTTTGATAGTGTTTGGATAGCGAGAATGAAAGCCTTCGTCATCCCAATCGGAGTATTAATATTATATAGAGGATCCAACATAGTACCTTTTGACTGCATTTGCATTGACAGTTGTTTCAGGGACATATTCTTTGATGTGTCCCAAGTACAACTCACTCTTTTAGCAGTACTCTTGTTGCAATGTATGGATCTTTCCAATCTAGAGCCAATTTTCCTTTAGCTGCCCCAACTCTTTATTTTGTTTCCTTCAACCTATCTTCATTACAATCTAATTCTTGATTCATTATTTCGGGGTCTGACAGCGTTCAAGATCTCCGCAAGCATGTCATGTTATTGAAATTTGCATTTAACAGAACTAAAAAGAGAATAAGAAAAATGACAAGATTAAGAAAAGAGACATTCTTGGACAATGAAATATTAATTTCATTTGATTTTTGATTTTTTCAAAAAAAAACAAATTTTGAAGATAGAAGGGTTTACATCGGAAAGTAAGACAATAAGGTAAAACATCTGGATCACACCCTGAGATAATCCGAATGCAAAAAGGGTAGCAAGACTGGCTACTAAGACTCCCATCTGATGGAGAACTTTCATGCTTGGCGACCATTTTTTGGCTTTTCTTCTGTCTCGGCAATGGCTGCAATGGCCTTCAGTGCCGGATCAAATTCCTCATCTTCACAAATTATTTTTAAAATTGGCCCGATGTTGTGGGCAGGCAACAGATTGTTCATCACATCAGGAGCTTCTTCATCCCGAAAAATAATTCTTTCAGCTTCAATCAAATCTTCAACTGCCCTTTTGAGGGTCCAACAGTCCTCCGTACTGTGTCCCACTACTCCAGAGTGGTATTCACATCTAGCATTAGCTCGATGCGAGGGGGACTCGGGGTTCGACTAGTTCAGGGCCACTGGCTGTAATAGATCTAGCCTGATTAGATTTTGGAACAAGCTTGAATATGATTCACCAATAGGGCTGAACTGATTCTTTCTAAAAGGCTCTTTTGGGCGAGGATTGTACTGGGGAACATTTGGTTGGGGATTATATGGAGCTTGGTAAGGATGGGCATTTATGGGAGGTGGAGCTCGGTTTTGTGTATGATGTTGTGGCTGCGTGTAAGGTTGTGCGTTCATCACCACATAAGGAGGTGGTGCCACGGCATAAGCAGCATCTTGAAGGGGATAATAATGTTGAGGGACCTCAAGAAGCATATATGATTGGCTGAATGACCTTCAGGCCCCCCTCGAGCTGAAAGACATCATGGCTCCTTCTTCTCTCCCGTTTCCATTTATCAAATCCTCTGAACCATTTTGAACATTTGATGATGTGGCTTTAAAAGCAGCATGACTCAAGATTCGACCCGTTTTTCGCCCACTTTCTACCATCTCCCCAATTTTGATAGCCTCAGCAAACGGCTTTTCCATAGTGGACATCATGTTCTGGAAGTAGTCCGCCTCTTGGGCATGTAGAAAGACCGTGACCATTTCAATTTCATTCATTGGAGGTTTTACCCTGGCGGCTTGTTCACGCCATTTGACAGCATATTCGCGTAAGTTTTCCGCGGTTTTCTTTTTCAAATTGGACAAAGAGTTTCTATCGGGAGCGATGTCCACATTATACTGGAACTGGTGGACAAAATCTCGGGTCATATCATCCCACACATGCCAATGGGTAATTTCTTGATTCGTATATCACTCAGAAGCGATTCCGGTGAGGCTTTCCCCAAAATAGGCCATTAGCAGCTCCTCTTTTCTACCAGCACCCCTCAACTGGTTACAGTATCGTTTTAGATGAGAGACCGAGTCTCCGTGCCCGTTGTACTTTTCAAATTTTGGCATCTTAAAGCCAGCTGGCAAGTGGACATGGGGGAACATACAAAAGTCAGAGTATGAGACACTCTTTTGGCCACTTAGACCTTGCATGTTTTTCAGGCTTTGTTCTAGGCTCTTCATCTTTTGAGCCATTTCCTCTTGCTCGGGATTTTTAACAACCTTTCTTGCTCCACCGAGAGATCATATTGCGGAGGTTGAGTTAAAGAGTACGATGTCACATATGTTATTTCTGATTGAAGCTGTGGACCCTGAAAGGTGAACATTGGAGGCTCAACATATTGCCGTGGTAAAGTTGGTTGTGTTCTGGTGTAGACTGGTGCTGTAAAGAACAATATTGGAGGTGCCCAGGAAACTGGCGCCTGGGGGCGAACCACAGAAGGCATGCTAGGATCATTGAACGATATTGCAGGGTGCCCACATGGGATGAGCGGGTTAGGCACAGGGGCGTTGGTAACCTCACCTGACCTGGGGATCAACTCAGGGAACCCAGGGATTGCACTAGGCGGTTCCCTACCATTAGACCAGGCGTCCCACCTTTCCAATGCGGAGACGCAATATCCTATTCTCTTCAGCAACTGCTGATTCTAGTTGTGGAATAGCCGGTGCTAGGCTATCCGCGGGATTGATGATTTGTAGATGGCTTTCAGAGGCCATAGAAACCTTTCCATTGGATCTTGTGAAGTAAGGATAGAAAACCAGATTACCAACAAAACCAACCACCTGAACAGAACCTGGCTAATTTGCACACCCAACAACCTTGTTAGTTTTGAGACGCTTAACGGATAAGAAATCGCATATTGGGATGCAATGCACCTAGACAGTTAAATGTTTCTACTATGTGTTTGAACGAGTTGCATGTTTCATCCCGGCCTTAATTAACCCCCCCCCCCTTCAATCTGCACCTCTTTTTTTCATTTTTGCTTCCCTCTAATCACTCTCGATTTTTGTTTTGTTTCTGTTGCTCTTCTATTTTGGCACTCTCTTTTCTTTTCTTTTCTTTTCTTTTTTGTTTTTGTCACTCTTTTATTTTTTGTCTCTCTTTTATTTTTTCACTCTTTTCTTTTCTTTTCTTTTTTTCTTTTTTTTTCGACTCAATTTTTCGTTCTTTTATTTCAGTTTATTTTTCACTCAATTTATTTTATGGCTATGATTGAATTCAATGGGGAATGCCTACGTATCATGACGCCACATGAATCAGATCTTGCGTAGTTCGGGAAGATTGAGAATGGAGTAAATAAGCTAACTCTTTTTTTATTTACTTTTATAAAACTCAGATCATGAAAGCTTTAGGAAAAAAGAAAAACATTTTTTTTTGAATTTTTTTTCTTTTTGAAATTTTCGAAATAAATGTTTTAAAAGAAGAAAGGAAATATTTTTTGAATTTTCATTTGTTTTCTCTTTTCCTAAAGAAGAAAGAAAATATTTTTTGAATTTTGGATGTTGTCTCTTAATTTTTGAAGGAGAGACTTTTAAGAAAATATTTTAAATTTCTGAGATTTTTTTTTTGTTTTTAAATTTACAAAAGTACTTCTAAAGAAAAACGAAAATATTTTTGGACTTCAATTTTTTATAATTTTTTTTTTTGAAAGAAAGACTTTTAAACAAGGAGAATAATTTTTTTTAATTCTTTTTTTTCTGATTTTTTTTTAAAATTTTTTTGGGAAAAGACTTTTTAAAAAGGTAGAAAAATATCATTTTTTTGAATTTTGATTTGAATTGTGGATTTTCGAAAGGACTTTAAAAAAAAAAAATTGGATTTCTGAGTTTCTCTTCTTCTTTTTTTCTCTCTTTTCTAATTTAAGAAAGTACTTTTAAAGAAAAGCGAAAATATTTTGGGACTTTTATTTCTCAATTTTTTTATGGATATTTTCAAAAGAGAGATTTCTAAAGAAGAAAAGAATATTTTTGGATTTTTGTTTCTGATTTTTTTTTTTGGAAAAAATACTTCAAAATGAAGGAAACCCGTATTTTGGATTTTGATTTTGTTTTTTTCTTTTCTGTTTCTTTTTTTTTTCGTATGAGACTTTAGAAGGAAGGAAACTACTTTTTGAGTTTAAAAAACTTCTTTTTTTTTTTGAATTTTCTAAGAAAAGATTTCTAAAGAAGGAACTAAAGGAAAATATTTTGGATTTTTAAAAATTGAGGTCGGAACCGATGGGGTTTGCCTACGTATCTCACATCCGGTGAGAATCAGACCCGCGTAGTTCAGTCAATTTTGACGGAACAGGGAAACAAGACACTTGAAGATTTTGGGCTCATTTTGAAATGACCTTGTCTTTTTCTTTTTCCCCTTTTTTTTTCAGAGTTTTGGAATTTTTCAAATACCTACCTCTCACTCTTGTTTTTATTTTCTTTTTTTTTTCTTTAATTTTTTTTCTTTCCCTATTTTAGAAGCCGGTCAACATGCAAGTCGAAACAAACAGATGCGCAAGTAGCACGTAAGATGCATCAGGATGGTCTTTTTAATTTGAGTACACATGTCCTAGACGGAACCAACCCCTGTGTTGAGTCCCCAAAGTGAGATGCACGTGATGCAAACAAATGTACCTACTAGGGATCCGGCATGAGGATATGTTAATCTAGGTTTAAAAACCTGGGTATATTGTTTTAAACCTGACTTACCCGAGCGAACAGCTCGAGCCGGAGGGGGGACAGCATACCGGGAATACAAAAGCTTCACCGGCTTTGCAACTTGTCCGAATCTCGTTCTAAAATTGGGATGACTCTAACAGAAAAGAAGTCACATGAAGTTCACACTTCCCAAATGATTTAGAAGACTCAGGGAGAAGACAGTTTCGTAATAATTTATATACAGTCCAAACAATATCAAAGTGGTAAAAAGCGGCATTTAGCACATTAAGCTCAAACATTTAAAAATCAGATAATAAATAAAGCCAAGAATAACAGTTATTCTAAGCTCGAATTCTTGAACCGTGAACCAAAAGTTCTGAGTTTTGATCCCCAGCAGAGTTGCCAGAGCTGTCATACCTCCTTATTACCACCCGAGAGGGGGATATAAGGGAGTTTTTCCAATTAAAGTGACATAATTCGAGATGGGATTATTTTATTTATTTTCAGAGTCGCCACTTAGAATAGTTTAGGGTGTCCCAAGTCACCGGTTAATTTTAAAATCCCAAATCGAGGAAAGTCGACTTTATTTAAAAGTTAGCGAAACCAGAAAATCTAGGTAAGGAATTCTGTTAACCCGGGAGAAGGTTTTAGGCATTTTCGAGTTCCGTGGTTCTAGTACGGTCGATTAACTATTAAAATTAGCCTATTATCCGATTCATTACATGTTTTAACCTATTGTGCATTTTTAGCTTTAAAATCACTTTTAATTAATTTAAATCGCTTTTAGGAAGATTCACTGTTATTTAAAACATGTCTTAAACCACGCTACATAAAATGCACCCGTGGTTCGCGACATGTTCTATTTAACATTGTTGAGAATTGGGTCACATGAAATGTACACTCGGATATAGTAATTAAAAATCACAGTTACGTCATGGGAAACGTACACGTAGTTATGATTGAATTAATTAAAGAACGTGCCTAAAGCAAACTACGATGTTTAGCATTATCGCCCGCTTTTCTACACTACTTTGAGATTCAAATATATGAGCCATGATTTATGAGATGTTGACGTGGAAGGAATAACAATTTTCGCGGATGATTCTTATGGTACTGGGATAATATGATTTGTAACTTTAGCCTTAAACTCTCAGATTACAGTGATTATAGCCCAACTAAATCATTTCAGATAATTAAAGACAAAGAAAGCTAGTTGGCATCTTCCAATCGTCAACTTCACATAAATGATCGAAACAAACTGATTCCGAACTCAAACTATAATTATTTAAGTAGTGTTAAAATCAAATAATCTAAAACAAGTCCTAACAGTCCTTAACTATTTGACTTATGTAAATGAGTAGGCGTTATGTGCCAAATTTACATGACTTGCTACAAGCGTCAAGTAAACTTGTGTTTGGGCCTTAAACAAACATTACATTCCCCGAATGAGGATTTTAGGTTCTTGACTAAAGAAATCAAGAGAAAGCAATTGAGAAATACTATAAGCTACAGTGTATGCATGAATCTTTACAACAATTTACAACAATTTGCCGTTTATCAAGATTAAACCTCTACATTTCAAACAAACAAATTAATACAATTCTTGGTCTCAAATAAGCATTCCCACAGTTGACTCTATTCATGCCTACAATCCAAAGATACACAACTGACTTTCAACTCAAAAATTTCTAAAGCTACAGACTTCCTTTTTTTTAAAAAATTTCCAAACCAAAATAATCTGAAGCCCCTCACACACCCAAACTTTAACTTATTAGAACATGAATGCAAAACTCGAATTTCAGCAGTTATACTCTCAAATGCTAGCATCATGTATTCAAGGATGAGGTGTGCAGGTTAAAGTCTAGCCAAACATATGAGGTTAGCTCTACCTTTAATTACAGAGATCAATTCTGAAACAAAAACTCATTTTTAATAAATAGATCTACAGAAGGTTTTAAGGGTTAAATCATACAGAGTAAACATTCAATTTATATGCAAAGCAAAATAAGCAGTAAACTTGTTCATGTCACAACAAATGACTCTAAAAATGGCCAGTATTTCATTGTAAACCAAAGAATAAATACAGAAATGAGAAGTGTACCTATTTGCTTATAGATGAACTGGAATTAGCCAAATAGAGGCTAAACAAACAACTAACGAGTGAGCTCAACAGGATCAGCAACAGGAAATAGAAGAACAACCTCAAGTCTTAGTTAATCCAGCAGAGTGACAGCAACAGATTTTTTCCAATAGTTCTATGCAATTTTGAAGAAAAACAGAAAGTTGAACAGCAAATCAAAACTAGAAACCACTTGTGAAAAAGAAAATTGATGGAATTCTCAAAGTGCTATCTTCCAGAAATTAGTTAAAAAAATAAAAAGAGACTCTTGATTTTTTTCAGAGAATTAGTGTGTATTCGTGTGTGTGTGTATTTCTGATCTGGAAATGAGGGTGGAGGGGCAGCGCTGCTCTGTCGTTTTGGAAAGGGAGGTTCTTGTTCTTGTGTGTTGATGAAAATGGAGAAAAAAATCTCCCAGATGCGTCGTTGTTCTGGTTTTTGCAGAGGTAATCCTTCTTTTTTAGTTCTCTGAAGATGATGATGGGTTGACGAGCAAGTCGGAGAAGATCCGTCGTTTTCTAAAAATGGGAGGACCAGGGTATCTGATGTTGTCCCCGCCTGAATAGGGAAGGGATTAGGGTTTTAATTATGAGGGGTAAAGCGGGTCGGGCAGGCGGGGTTTGGGCTGCGTCTGGACGGATTGTATTAATTGGGGCCAATTTAAGGATTGGCCCAATTTTGAATAAACAAGACCAAACATTTTTCCTATTTTCTTTTAGGGATTTTTACCTTCCTATACCATATATGAAACCTTATTACCCTCAATGTTTAAGGACTGTATTAATTACATTTCAGCATACCAAATTACCATTTATATACCACAATTTAAATTAAGGGTATAATTAATGCTTCATTTATATTAGGCGTTAATTTAGGAGCGTATATTCTCCTATTTTCGTTTACTCGCCTCTCTCTCCTCCCACCCCCACCCCCCACGTTTTACCTTCAGTTAATTCCCCCATTTTCGTATACTCGCCTCTCACCCACGTTTACCATCAGTTACCCACGATTCTACAATTTTCTTTTCCAGTTAATTTCACAAAATCCTATTTTGAAGTTGCATCTGTTTTTTCAAGTCCCAAATCATGAAAAAAATCAGCACTCCAAAAAAAAGGTTCAAAGGCTACATTAGTTGATATCCCATCCTTTGATTTGGGTGTTTTAACACCAAAATCACCACCCAAAAACGCAAAATCGACACATGCAAGTGAACCTACTACTAGTATTTCATCTCCTAGACAAATCCATGCGGCGATGAGAACCAAACATTTGCACGATGTTGATGCTGGTGGAGGTGATAAACCAGTCGAGAAACAACTCAAACAAAAGGGCAAAGAGTTGTGTGTAGATGATGATTTTGTTGAACATTCCCCTAAAATTCCATCTGTGAAAAAACCCAAGGTCTTTCCTTCTTCATCAAAACCGAAAAAGAAGAAAACCTCCAAAAAAGTACCAAAATTGGTTCACAAAAAGATTTTGGTAAAAGTAAACACTAATTATTTTTCTTTACAGTTTTTTAGTGTGATTTTGGTTGTAAAAATCTGTTGTTCAAGTGCTTTTTGGTAAAATGTGGAATTGTCCAAATTTTGTAGATTGTTTGTCTCAATTTTGTAGGTTAATTATAATTGTGATTTTTAGATAGTGCATAAATGTAGTTATTTTGTAGTTGTTTTGTAGTCTGCTGGATAAATTGTAGATAAGGTATATTTTTTACTTTTGTATGCTGCTACATTTACCTTCATACTAACTACAATTAATCTACATTTTGTGAGTTACTTGAACTAACTGTTATATTTTTGTAGTTATAGAGCTGTGGTTACCCTTTTCTTCCTTATTGTTTTGAGATAATGTTTACATGTGTAGATGTCCTGTATTGTTTTGTAGTTATAGGTGTGGGTAGGATGTTCTTCTTTTAGTTATATTTTGTAGTTATTATGTAGTTATATGTAGATTACTGCTTCTTTTTATGCTAACTACTAATGCTCAATAATTTTTTATTTTCTGCAGAATGGCCATTACTTTGCACCACAAAATATTGATTATGGTGTGCTTAGATTCCACAGTTTGTGTGATCCGAGCATACCTAGCCAGATAAAATCTTTACTCTCTCCAAATGCTTTAAAGCTTTTCCAAAAAACTTGTTTTGGTTACTTATTTGATCTCCCCACAATCAGTATGCAAAACCAAGCAATTGATCTTCTAATGAAGTATGAATTGTCAAAGTTTACTGACTCATATTTTTCAGTACTATTGAAGGGTGAAAACTTGAATTTTTCCTTGAGAGAATTTGGGTTGATTACTGGTCTAAATTGTGTGAATAAGTTTTCAGACTATGGTTACACTTCCACTTATGTTAGCCATTTAATGACTACCTATTTTTCGAACAAACAAAGGGTTGAAAAGTGGCATTTGAAAAATGTAGTCACAAATAAAGCTTGGGCAAACGATGAGGATGTAGTGAGGTTGTGCATTCTTTATCTGTTGGAATTTTTTGTTTGTCCTTATGATAAAGACCATGTGTCTTTCATAGACAAGTTTATGTTCTTTATGATAGAGTCTGGTAATTTTGAGTCATACTCATGGGGTATCAAATCCTTTAAGCAAGTTATTGAATCTGTCCGACATCGTCTTAATCCCCATGTACATTCTTATCTGATACGGGGATGCTCATTAGCCTTGCAAGTGTGGCTTTATGAGTGTTGCTCGTCCGTCAGTACGGAGCTTGCTACGAGGTATTTTGAATCTATACCTCGCATTTTAAGATGGTCAGCTACAAAGGGCCAGATTTGGTTAACTGCAATTGAAGAGAAGATGATCAAGCCTGAGTGGCTCAAGGTATATTTTTTCACTTTTGTATGATGCTACATTTACCTTCATAATAACTACAATTAATCTACATTTTTTTATTTACTTGAACTAACTGTTATTTCCATCATTCAGTTCACAAGCATCACTGAATCTGGAGAAGAGATTGGAGTGCTTAATCTGCCAGACAAGATTCAGTATGAAGATGCACATGGTGCTCAATCATCACAGGTTCTAATTGCTGCTTCTCCAACATTTGAACCCAAAGATACGGATTGTCAAGAGGACACTGAATCTGTGACTAGCAAGCTCAGGAAGTTGGAAAAGGGGATTGAGCAGGTAATATAAATAACTACAATATAAATATATTTTTTGCTACAATTTAACTTCATTCCATAATAAGTATTGTATGTTATACATTGTAGTTAATTTGTGGTATAATTCTATATTGAGCCATGTTGGTATTGCACAAATCTTTGTTAAATTGTAGTGGAACTGTAGCACTTTGAATAAGATTACCAACTAATTATATATTTAATTTTTAGGTTGATGGAAAGTTAGCTGAATTTAGGAAGGCTGTTTTTGAGGAACTCTCAAGCCTTCGAGAGTTCATAGATGTTTCTGTGAAGAGTGTTATGAAGGTGATAAACAGGAGGTACGATGTGGACGAGTCAAAGGTAAGAATTGACATATATTTTGTAGTAAAACTAATTATGACATATGAATCAAATATACTCAAACATACCCAAAAAGTTCAGTTTGCTGGTAGTTCAACCAAAAATAATGACCAACAACAAGGAGAGAACAACCAGCAATTTCAGTTCAATATTGGTGATCAAGTGTATGCAAGCACAAGCAATACAGGTATTTATAGAATTCTTTCAGACATATCTACAAACTTCAAGACATCATTATCTAATTATTATAACCCTTTTTTCACTATGTTTTGCAGTTGCTATTTCTCCGGAATATGTTCAAGCACATGTTGACTTATATCCTGATTTTCAAGAAGCAGCTGGGGCATATAAAGCAGGTATACTGTCATACTTTCATTACAATAAGGTTACAATGCAAAATTTTATAATTCACACTTTAACTACAAATTCCCACATATATCTACAATTCTCATTTTTTAAATTATTCATTCAAGCTGAAGTTTCAACAGAACATCTCCAAGCACATGTTGAGGAAGAACCAGAATTTGAAGGAGTAGCTGAGGCACAACAAGCAGGTATAATATCATAAGCTCATTATATTCACTTTATATCAACAATATTGTGCATAACTACATACATCTACATTTATCTTCAGAAGCTGAAGTTTCTCTTGGGGGTGTGCCAGCAATGGTTGAGGAAGAACCAGGATTTCAGGAAGGAGCTGAGGTAGAAAAAGCAGGTATAGTATCATAATATACTTTTGAAGTAGTAAATTTTTGCTTATACAATTATACAATGCTGTTAAGTATGTTATTTTATATGTAACAAATATTGAAGATAACGTTCCACAGTCGCCAATTCACGGTGTGACTGTGAATGAAGTTGTTCCTGAAGGTTCAGGCATTGACAAGAAAGGTCCGACATTGGATGACTTTGAGTTGCCAGACAACTTAACACAATTGGTCATGTATGGCGAGACCATACCAGATGAAACAACCCATATTCATCCGGGTAGAACCAGGCAACCGGGGAAACATGCACGATCACCTTTCACACCTCTGTATAGTTCTGGAGGCAGTACCTCTGTCAGACCTAAATTTTTCTACCTCAAGCACCCCTTCACAACTGTTATAGGTGAAAATGTAGATGCTGATTTGATAGAAAGGTTCACCAACTGGTTATACCTTCGTAGTGACAAAATATCTAAGAGGTATGAATGCTTAATTTTACACTTTCATTTCACCATTTTTAAACTTTAAATATGTAATTCATTCTGTCATTTTTTTTATTTGATATTTTTTTGTTATTACAGGAGGAAAGAATACTTTTCCAAAAAGGATAACCAAATCAAGCCTTGGTTAGACTTTGGTTGTGAAAAGGTGGATAAGAAGGACTGGTTTTATGCCCTTGCTCACCCAGGACAAGTCATCAATAACACGGTAAGTATAAAGAACAGAATCCTTCACAATATGTGTTTTGTCTTCAGTTGTGTAGTGTAATTATAGTTATATTGTAGTTTTGTCTTCAGTTGTGCAGTGTAATTGTAGTTATATTGTAGACAAGATATATAGGTTACTATGTTTTGTCTTCAACTGTTGAATTTGTTCCTCTGTATAGTAGCTAAAGTGTAGCAATCTGTTAGATTATTTGATTAGTTCAAATTGTAGTTTAAGTTGTAGCTGTTATGTAAATAATTGTGGTTACTTTGTATCTTATAGTAGATTTTATTTTATTTTGCAGCACATTGATGTTATTATGTATTATTTGAGAAAAAGAGGCAAGTATGGCCCCAACAACGACACTAGGTTCACAACAACCGATTGCTTGTTTAGGACCAAGATTGAACGAATCTATGACAAGTTCAAAAGTTCTCCACCAGGACTTAAGTATTCGGTTGTTAAATCAGATGATGATGTTGCAGAATATATCCTTGGGTATAGACTTCTTGCTAATGTTGCCTGGGATGTAGTTGACTATGTCATCATGCCTGTGAACATTGTAGAGAATTTCCATTGGTTATTGCTCGTTTTCGACATAGCAGACAGGCAACTTTATGTTTATGATTCCATGGTGTCTTCAAACCGTCATAATATTGTTGAATCATTGGTTGATAAGTTTTCAATTATTATCCCTCTGTATTTGTCTTGCACTAGTTTCTACGGGAAACGTAATGACATTTACTTCAAGACCACAAAGGCATACATTGAGAAACCAGTTACAGACCCTCTCAACATACAGTGGATGGTTGCGGAGATTCCACAACAAAAGGAAGGGTCACTGTAAAAAAACTATTCTCCCTTTCTATATGTTTAATTATTTTATTTTAATCAATTGTTACATAATAAAAAAATTTGATCTTATGCAGCGATTGTGGTGTATTTGTGGCGGCTTTTGCGGAGTATGTTAGCCTTGGAGATTTAGCAATCCCAAAAGAAGATCTTTCTGATATCGACCAACACTGTAGACGCTACGGAGCTCTACTATGGGGCTATGCTACAAAGAAGCAAGAAGATGGGTCAATCAGTGAAAGTGAGGTTACAGGCAGGCTAGTAAGGAGGAAGGGTGATCCTGCTAAAAATGAGAGGACTAGAGTACAGAGAAAGAAGAAATAGAGTCTTGTGTTCCTAGTTTAGTTGATGTCATTTTGTAGTTGAAGTGGAATACACTGTAGGAAATATGTCATTTTGGTTGTTTACAACACTTTATCTTCATTACATTAAACTCGAGTACTCTGATTTGCTAGAATACAATTTGCCTTTAATCTTCAAGTAATTTTTATGAAATACCTTCAAGTTCTAGGTAATTTCTGTATATAACTATCATTTGTAATTAAGGTACACAGCCAAAACATGAAATAAATACAGGAATCATATAAATAAATTATCCACAATTAATCTACAAATCATCTACAAATTATTAACAAGACAACAATTTAAATACATTTAAACTACATTTAAACTACATTTTAACTACAAATCATCTACAAATTATTAACAGGACTACAATTAGACTACATTTAAAGTACATTTTAACTACAATCTGGAAACAGTTTACATTGAATGAATTATTCATTAATATTAGTTGTTTTGTATATAGTAAATATTAAAGTTTAACTAAGCTATAAAAAAAGACAAATTTAGATGCCTGATAAAATACATAAAATCATATTAAACGCAAATACACAAATTGTAGTATACTTCATAATCATTTTCAAAAACTTGAACGATTACACAAAAAAATCAGATAATTTGAACTCACTAACATTTATTTTGAATAACTATTCTAACTACATGATATTCATTTCTTTTTGGGCGTATTCTTGCAAGTTCTTTTGTTATGCCCTTCGCCTCCACAATTTCCACATGAGACCTTGTACTTCTTTGACTTTATTTCATCAAATGTTTTATATCTTTCCTTGTGAGGTCTCTCTGGCTGCCTTTTATCTCCCGCCGGTGGCTTTACTACCTCATCCAAAATATGTTGTGGCACATCCCATTTGCTTTCATCAGGAAGAGGATTTACTGGCATTTCATAGGTAAGCAGAAGGCTCTTCCTTGTGTAATACGGAGAGCAATAGTTTTCGTATGTTTCCTTCCTGTGCCTTAATGCTGCCAAAGCATGCGCACATGGAAGTTCATCAAGTTGGAATTGTCCGCAGCTACATTTCTTGTTTTCTAGACACACAATGTACCGCTTCACACCATCTAACACAGTATGTATATGATCTGTTGAAGCCCTCACCTACAATTGAAGAACAAACAGAAATAATAATATATCAATCATTAAAAAGGATTATCCACAACTTACCTACAAATCAGCTACAAATAAATTACAACTTATCTACAATCTACAATTACCCACAATTTGACTACAGTTTATCTACAATCTGGAAACAATGCATATTAAGCAATTTTTTTTTGCACCAAACAAACAAATCTTACCCTTAGTTTCTGAGATAATGTATTGTTGTCATCCAATTCTTTGTTGAATTTGTACCCAAGGTATGTGAAAGTACCCTTTGCCTTCAATAACTTCTCTTTCGTCCAACATTCAAGAAGCGTCCTCATATACTCTAATAGATCAAATATTGGCAGCTCTCTTGCCTCTTTTGTTATAGCATTCAACGGCTCGGCAATGTTTGATGTCATAGTAAAAGTTCTATTCACTGTTGCATGTACTCTTGACCATCTATGATAGCCAATATCATATAGGTAAGATTTCACACGCGGGTCTACCTCTTCAATCTTCAACATCCTTTCATTAAATTCATCCAGAGTGTATGACCGTGCTGTATCAAAGTACAATTCATGTAATTGTAAATGTCCCTTCTTGAATTTGGACCTTATATTTGTCCAAATATGCCACATACAAGAGTAGTGTGGCATGCCCGGATAGACAATTGATGTTGCCTTCAGTATACTCTCATTCCTATCTGAAACAACACACATTGAAGGTTTTTCACCATATGCCTCCTTGAATTGCTCAAAGAACCACTTCCAAGACGCGTCATTTTCAGAATCAACCACATCATATGCCAAGGGAAATATAGTACCTACATTTTTAATTCATAAAATATTAATTGGCAGCCCTGAAAAGGTATATAAAAATATAATTAAATAACAACTACAATATATATTCAGAATATAGACAATTAATCTACACTTTTTTCCTTTAGAAAATAACTACAATATAACTACAATTTAACTACATTTTATAGAATGCCTACAAAATAACTACAAAATTATTACATTATTTACCTGCTGCATCCATGGTGCTTGCTGTAAGCATAATCCCCCTGTAGGCTGACTTTAAGAATGTCCCATCAACCACTAATATTGGCCTACAATGTTGCCAACCACTTATTGATGTACAAAGGGCAACAAACACGTATAAGAAGCAATCATCTGCTGCCTTCTTCAATTTAACAACAGAACTAGGATAAGTCTCCTCAAGAATATAAAAATATTTGGGTAATTTGCTGTAGGAGTCAGACGGATTCCCTCTCAAAAACTGTAAATCCTTTTCCTTGGCTCTCCATGCTTGCATGTAACTTAGGTTCAGTCCATGTTCGGATAACATGTCAGTTTGTATGTCCTTTGGTGTGTAAATAGTCTTAGGATCACAATACTTTGGAACGACCATGCTACCAACTACAGCTGCAGTACGTTTGCGCTGTATGAATGTTTCGTCCAATAAGGAGCATGTGTGTTGTCGGCTGAAACTCCTTATCTTGAACATTGCCGAATCATTAATTGACGTTGCCTTGAAGTGCCATTTACAGTTTTCAGCAACGCATATAAGCCAGTAGCTACAAAAAAATACAATATTTAATACAGGCTATAGATGTAGAAGCAACAAAAAGGACTGTTTTAACACAAATTCGTTAAAAACTACAATTAACTACAGTTTAACTACAATTAAACTACAATTTATAAAAACCACATATCTTCACTAAAACACCGCTTTTACTAATATATTCTCCACAAATAAATCCATACCTTCTATGACTAGATCTTTTTACTCTGAACTGGAACTTGTGCATCACAGAAAAATTCTTCATTGCAACAACTACAGTTTGCTTGTCCTGATAAACTTGTCCTTCTTCAATATATGTTTGCGTAGATTCAGTTATTATTTCACTTTGATATTCCTCTATAGCTGGTGAAGATGGAATTTCAAGTAAGTTTAGGGATCCAGACGAACCTGCAGCAACATAGAGATAAATGTAGTAACTATGTAGATAATTTTGAAAACAACATTGCTTTATGAGCTTCAGTACATTGTTTTTTGTAGTTAATTAGTAGATAAATGTTGTAATATTGTAGATAACACACTAACACAATAACTCTCTGCAATGTCAAATTAAACATACCTGCACTTGTGCTATCGTTGGTGATTGCCAATTCCATATTGAAATCTCTTACGCTTATACATAAAGGATACGAACCTAAGTTCTTATTCTCTTTTTTGGTCTCCATATACACACGAACCCCCATATCATTTCTAATCTCCATTGGAGGACAATTGTCGTTCACAATGTATTTGATTTCTACAATTTTATCCGATGTATCAATCGATAGTTGTTCTGCAATTGTAGAAATCAGAATTCCGTAGCTTGCATTCTCATCTACCACAATGGCATCAACTTCAAAATCTCTAAATCTGCCATAGTGATCCCAATTTCCATTCAATTTTAGCATTATTGGGATTTTTGACATGATTTCATGTAGTTGAGAAAAAAAAGATGAAGAACAGATATAGGTTCGACAATTTGAGTACTGAGGTCGATGAAGAATAATTTTGAATTCTACAATTTGTATTGCGTTGTAGAATTTGTAAAAGCAATTTGAGTACTGGAGCTTCTGAAGCTTGCGTTGTTTTAGAATTGTAGTGAATGAGAGAATTACGCAGCAATGAGATCTCTTTCCGTTTCAAAATTCGAATTTAATGTGGAAAGAATCAAGCGCAAATTTCGTGCCTTCTTTTTAGCGCGTTTTAAATGGCAGAATCTGCCTAATTATGGATTGGTATATAAATTGTAGTAAAAGTGTGGACTGGGCGGGTAACTAACAAATTATGAACATTTTTGGTAATAAGGTTTCATATATGGTATAGATAGGAAAAAATCCCTTTCTTTTATTTGTTTTTCCCATTTTTTTTCTTTAATTAATTAAAATCCTAAATTAATCTATTTTTGTAGAAATTAAAATTCTTTATTTATTTTTAACATTAAAACAACTAATTAACTTAAAACTAAAAAATGCTAATTTTAAAGACTAAAATCTAAATATGTAAAAATGATCATTTTTTGTGATTTTTACTTAATAAAATTAATTCCTACATGCAAATTGAACCTGAGATGGAATGAAATTAAAACATGACAATTTTTATGATTTTTCTATGATTTTAAAATATTAAAAATGCATGGAATGCAACTAAATAAAGAAAAACTCCCAAAAATTAATTAAAATTATTTTGGTCTATTTTTAGGAGTTATTTTCATGCAGGGCAAAAATTAGGTGCTCACAACACCCATAGCTCGAGACCATATGCCAACTCAACACAGAAGTCAAACACCCAATAGTCCTTGCTACATCCCCAGCAAACTCTTCTTGTCATATTCGAACAATCTGAACACATCTCGCAATCAAATCATACTCATCACGTAGCCATCCAGCCACAAATTCCACTAATAGGGATACTACCGGACATATAAATCCAAAAGCACATGCTCACACAATCAACACCTCTATGCTCAAGCTACAATCGAAACCCGGCCTCAAGTCCTCTAGACTGGCCCATCATCAGCACGCCAAAATCATATTTCGCACCTCAACCATGGAATCACAAGCTGTCGATGCACAATTGATACCGAGCGCTCATATGCGCATACGAATGCGTGGACGGAATTCAAAGAGTTACACTTCAAGCTGAATCAATGCCGCACAATACGGAAAGAAGGATGGGAAGTATATCCTAAATGTCCTGTAGCTTCTCGAAGATAAGTATGGACGTCATCATACCGATCCGCAAGACTCTACTTGACAAGTGCTCATGACTTGTAGAACCTATGAACCTAGAGCTCTGATACCAACTTGTCACGACGCAAAATCCACCAGTCGTGATGGCACCTAACCCAACCCACTAGGTAAGCCAACTAAACAGAGTTTACAAATCATAAGCCTCTAAGAATAAAGTTTACAAATTAGAAATGAAAGAAATACATAGTCTGTTTGAAAAATACATAAACAGAGTTTTATAAGCTAAGGCTACCCCGAACAAAGGAGGCAGCTACAACAGGGACGTTGGTACATCTTCAAGTCCCGCAACCATCGAGCATAGCAACAACAAAAATCGACATCTGCATGCAATGTGCAGAAGTGTAGTATCAGTACAACCGACCCCATGTACTGAGTAAGTAACAGACCTAACATTAGGTTGAAAGCAGTGACGAGCTAACACATGATCGGGTCCAATGCCAATATTTTCCACAATAGTTCATAACAATATAAATGCGATTATAAAAAAGATATCTCAACAGTAAAATACTCAGCTCGTTCACAGTTCCAGAAAATGGTCATGCTTTTCAAATATCTCAGTGAAATAAAATCCCAAATCTCTTACCGAAAATGCCAAAAGTACGAGTAAGTTTGAAAACTGTAATTTTTCAAATATCCTTTTTACAATAAATAATACATTTCAATTTCTTTCCAAATACCAAGTATAAAGTGCCTCTCCATACCCACATATCAAGTGTATAATAAGCCATGAATGACGTGATGCTATATAGCATTAGGAAAAATGCATCTCTATGTGTGTATATCATGTATGCATGTAAATGCCACGTATTTCAAAGCTGAAACATGTACTCACACTCTCAGAGTACTCAATCTCATTGCCTCGTATCCTCTCTCACGAAGCTCAATACTCAGCACACTAAGTCACTCAGCGGTGTATAATATATATATCGATGTGGCGTGCAACCCGATCCCATAAAGTATAATAGATATAATATGTTGTGGTGTGCAGTCCGGTCCAAAAAATATCACTCTCACTCAGGCCCTCGCTCACTCAGTCATCAATCTCTATAGTCTTACTCATGGGCACACAATGTCATGAATCTAGCCCGACAACAATGATATGATGTATCAATTACAAACAACTAAGATTGAGATATGGTATGAATGTATGAATGTGACTGAGTACAAAAATATCAATGGAAATCAGTGAGATAACAACCAGAAATAGCCCCTATGAGTACAAATAATATCAGCATGAAGTCTAAACATGATGTTTAGCATGATTGACAACTCAATTACTTTATCACAAGGTGAAAACACAAATATCAACAAAATAGGGCCACTATACAGGGCCATGGGAACAATGGAATCCCAATTCACAGGGTGAACACACACATGTCCGTCACCTAGCATGTGCATCACCTCAATACCAATCACATAACACATATTGTGGGGTTTTATACCCTCAACACTAAGTTTAGAAGAGTTACTTACCTCGAACAAACCAATTCTAATATCGAGCAAGCCAAGCGATGCTCCAAAAATGCCATCCCGCGCGTTTCGACCTTTGAAGGACTCGAAACTAATAAAAAACAACTCAAATACATCAAATAATGCTAAAGGAACCAATCCCAATCGAAAAAGGTCAAATCTTTAATCAAAAGCCCAAAATCGGCCAAAAAGCCCAACCCGGGCCCGCACCTCGAAACCCGACAAAACTCATAAAATCCGACAACCAATTCAATTACGAGTTCAACCATACTAGTTTCACTCAAATCTGACCCAAAATTGGTATTCAAAACTCAAAAATTCATATAATGAAACTTTAGGCCAGAGCCCCCCAATTTCTTCTTTAAAATTCATCAACCAAAAGCTAAAATCAAAGATAGATTAATAAAGTATTACCAAAATTGAGTAAAGAACACTTATCCCAATACATATGTTGAAAATCGCCTCGAAAATTGCCCAATTTCGAGCTCCCCAACTCAAAATATATTATATGAATAAAACCCTCATTTTAACATTGTTTTGCTTCGTTTCTCGTACCAAAAAATCTCAAAACTCACTTTTGATGTCTCCAATGGATTCCTTGTGAAATTCTAGTCAAATTATGCTCTTGAATTACTCAATTTGACCTTATATTGAAGGAGATATGTTGGTTTCAATTAGGAGTGGCAAATGGGCGGGTCGGGTCGGATATGGTTCGGGTCGAAAACGGGTAATGAAAAAACGGATCAATTATCCGACCCGACTCATATTTAATACGGATAAAAAATGGGTTAACCGGCAGGGATAATATGGGTTACCCATATTATCCATGACTTCTTGTATATGATCACTTTTGGGAGAATTCTTAATCTCCCTAACTTGAGGAACCCCCAATTTGAGGCTTTACAAATGTAAAAGTTAGACCCATTGGTTATCCGTTGGTTACTCATTGGTTATCCATTTTCTAAATGGATAATATGGTTCTTATCCATATTTGACCCGTTTTTAAAAAGTTCATTATCCAACCCATTTTTTAGTAGATAATATGGGTGGTTAACTGTTTTTCTTTGAACCATTTTGCCACCCCTAGTTTCAATATTTGGAAATAGTGCAAATTTTAAAATACACAGCAATGACAATTTCGTAATTAATCTAAAAAAAATCTGGCAACCCAATTCTTAGTAAAATGACCATAAAATCCTCATATGATGACCAAATTTGACGATTATTTTTGATATGGCTCCGTAATTACGATACAGATCTAATGCTTCAATCAAAACAGAAATCGGAGCTCATTTATTCAATGTGGTACCATTTATACTTGAAGAAACGACGTCGGAACATAAGAAAAACGAGCGCAACACAGCCCAAACATATCTGAAACTTACCCGATCCTCTCGGCACCCCGTACGAACATACCAACAAGTCCCATAATATAATACGGACCTATTCGAGGCCTCAAATCATGTATAACAACATCAAAATGACGAAACGCACCTCAAATCGAACTTAATGAACTTTCGAACTTTCGACTTCCAAAACACGCGCCGAAATATATCAAATCAACTCGAAATGAACTCAAATTTTGCACACAAGTTCTAATACATCATACGGAGCTATTTGTGCCCCCAAACTACCGAGTGAAGTGAAAATGCTCAAAATGACCGTCGGGTCATTACATTACACTTGTGCAACCAAACAGTACACTTATAATTACACTGTAATTATATTATGACAAACAAACAGGTCATCATAATTATAATATTGTGTAATTACTAGGCTGTATAATTATTATCCTAGTAATTACACCAATTCCAATTATTAAGTGGCTTTCCAAACAGACCCTTAGAGTTTTTGGGGATTTTCTTAATGTACAATGTGTGTGGTATATTTGAATATGTATGTTCATGAATTTTTTGGGATGGTACAGAAACAATTTGGTGAATCAAAAGTCTTATTTATGACGGTGACTGAATAGTCTGATTTAGTGGATTACTTAATAATCTTAATCTTCCTTGTCCTTTTAAGTACTTTATCATCCATTATATAAAGTCAACAGTCTCTATTCCATCGGTTGATGAAGAGGTATGCCAAGTCACGTCGTGTTTCTCAAGGTCAGATTTTAGGTCATTATCCTCCTTATTAAATTTTTATAACACTATTATTTATTTTTGCTTCTTCTTAAATATGATTTTTTTTCAAACATAATTTTGAATAATCTTCACAGTCTAAATCATGTTGCGGTGTATAAGCCTCTCTATTTGGAAATTTTAATCATATAACCATATGTAATAATACAATTATGAAGCAAATGAAAAATAACAAAGATGAATAAAAAACACAAATATAAAATGTGCCGCATCTAGTAGCCAACACAGCTATGGAGTTAATGGGATATTAACTGTTGGAATTTCAACACCCATAGTTAAGGTAAAGTGTATCGACCCAATCAGTCGTTTTGCTTTTTACAAACTCGTTCCCCTAAATAAGACTTTTCGTATGTACTTTTACTATTTTATGACTTGCGGGGATGGTTAGTTCCGGATTTGGAGGGATTCGGGTTGAAATCGGAACACTTGATTCCTTAAGGTTGGCCAAAAAGATTAAGTTTGACTTCGGTCAACATTTTGAGTAAACGACCTCAGAATCGGGATTTAATGGTTCCAATAGGTTCGTATGATGATTTTGGACTTGGTCGTATGTTCGGATCGGGTTTTGGATGATCCAGGAGTATTTCGGCGCCTAATAGTGAAAGTTGGATATTTGAAAGTTCTAAAGTTCTTTAAATTTGGTTTGGTGTAGGTTTTGGTATTATTGAGGTTCAATTGGGTTTCCGAGACCGAGAATGATTCCGTAATGTCGTTTATGACTTGCACGCAAAATTCGACGTCATTTCGAATTAATTTGATAGGAACCGAACACACCGAAGTATTTTTAGAAGTTTTGAGTTTCATGAGTTAACCCATGCATTTTGGCGTCCGATTCGTATTATGTTTTTAGACTTGCGTGGATGTTTGGTGTGGAGCCCCGAGGGTTTGGGCGAGTTTCGGACGTGCTCAGAGGGGTGGAAGGACTTCAGTTTTTTCTGGTTTCAGGGATGGTGTTCCAGGTCTCGCAAATGCGAAGATTTGATCACATTTGCGAAGTACTTTTCGCATTTGTGAAGATGGGAAGGCACTGTGTAGTTCGCAATTGCAAAGTTTCTGCCGCTTTTGCGAATTGGCCCTCTTCGCATTTGCGATGATTTTGATCGCATTTGCGACCAAGGCAGAGTTGGCCAGCCTTCGCATTTGCAACCTTTATGTCGCATTTGCGAACCAGGTGTCGCAAATGCGACATCTGCAACCTGTGCAAACAACTTTATTAAATGCGGGACTTAGGCCATTTGGTTCATTTTCATTCATCTCTTGGGCGATCTTTGGAGCTCTTGGAAGGGGGTTTTCACCTAGCACTTTGAGGTAAGTAATTTTTACACAATGTGAGTTAAATGCATAGATTATGGGTAGATTAACATGTACAATTTGTGAAATCATGGGTTTAAATGAAAAACCTAGATTTTGGATAAAAATGCGATTTGACCACGAAAATGGTTATGAAATTTAGTGAAAATCATATATTTGACTTCATGAGGTTATAGGTAACAACTTTCTTCGAAAAGTTTCGGAATCCGTCCACGTGGGCCCGAGGGTGAACTTTAGGAATTCTTCAATTGGGGTTGGGTAATCACTTTAATAGTTAGGATATGAACTTTTGAACATGTATTGACTATTTTATATATCATTTGACTATTTTCGAGTCGTTTGGCACCGAAATGATGGTTTTAAGCATGATTTTGGATCGGAAAGTAAGCTTGGGACAAGGTAAGTCTCTTTTCTAACCTTGTAAGAGGGAATTAACCTCATAGGTGAATTGATTTAATATGTGCTCCTATTTGTGGGGGCTACGTACGCACGAGGTGACTAGAGTCGGTACGTAGCTATTAATTATGCTTATGTCTGGGTAGTTTAGGATCCAAATCATGTGATACTTGCGATATTTGAATCTTACTTGCTAATTTAAATGCTTAAATCATATCGGAACTTGATAAAGAAATTGTAAAAAGTTCGAATTTCATTTACTTGAGTTTTGGACGGGTTACTTGCCTGTTAATGATAATTTGATGTTCCCCTTGAATATTAGCCTCTTAATAATCTTTGAATCTGTTGTTTATAAAGTATTTTCTTTTCTTGTGGAGCAGGACAAGCGCCCCGACAATAGAATAAAATGCATCTATGGTTCGTGTCGTTCGATCCTCGGCAGTGCACATATTTATATATTTGTATGTTGGATCGGGCCATACGACCTCAGCATAATTTGTGTGTAATATTTCTTGGAGCCCAATTATAATTAATATTGTTTCATTGGCTTGAGAGATTAATTTGTTAAATGATGGAATTTAATTTGGAATTTACTATTAGTGAAAGAACCATTCATTTATTTCTTGTTATTGAGTTTTCCGTTGTATCTATTTAGTCCATGCTTAATTATAATTTTAGTAATTTATTGTTAGCCCATAGTAAGTGTCGAAGTTGACCCCTCGTCACTACTTCTTCGAGGTTAGACTAGATATTTACTGGGTACATGTTGTTTATGTACTCATGCTACACTTCTGCACAAATCATGCAGGATATGAGGCAGGTGCATCTGGATATCAGTCCGGCGTGCATCCTTGATTACTACGAGACTTAGCGGTGAGCTGCCTTCCGAGCCCGTTCTGCAGCAGCCGAAGTCTTTGTTTTGCTTTATTTGCTATCTATTTCATTTCAGACAATAGTGTAGTATCCTTTTGTATATTCTACTAGTAGCTCATACACTTGTGACACCAAGTCTTGAAAATTTATGCTAGTAGACACTTGTTGGGTTTTGAGTAATTACTTCATCCCATTGCTTTTAAAATTGTTTACTTTCTCATTTTACAACCTTTTTCACTTCTTGATTTCAGAATAATTAAAAATCAACCATTTCAAATCTCTAAAATAAAAGATCACAGAGTTAGTTCACTGTTGGCTTGCCTAGCAGTAACGTTGGGAGCCATCGCGACCTATAAGAGAAATTGGGTCGTGACAACATGGTATCAGAGCACTAGGTTCATATAGGTCTCACAAGTTATGAGCAAGCCTAATAGAGTCTTGCGGATCGATACAGAGACGTTCGTACTTATCTTCGAGAGACTATAGGGTATTAGGAAACTACTCTTTCTTTATCTCATATCGTGCAGTTGATGTTATACTAAGTGTCTTTCTCTTATTCTCTCACATATGGTGAGAAAGCACACGGCATACATTCCAAACCTGGGAGGAGATACTCCTACTATTGCTAGAGTCTGAGGCAGAGGCCGGGGAAGGGCACCAGCCCGAGGAAGGGGACGAGGACGTCCCAGCTATACCACCAGCGGATCTAGTAGTGGATCCCATCATTGAGAAGCAAGTGAGGTGCCTACAATAGAGCCAGTTTCGGTAGATTTCATGTCAGCATCGGGCTTTCAGGAGGTTATGAGCCGTATGCTACGGTTCATGGATACTGTGACCCAGGTTGGTTTATTTCTAGCAGACCCATCCACATCTCAGGCGGGAGGGAAAACACATACCCCTACTACTCAGGCTCCTAGGCATGCATCTACTGTATATCAAACCTCGGGCACACTACCCGTGAGCGGGACCCAGCCAATAGCAGCAGCTGTACCTGAGCCCAGACCAGCTACAGCCGGTGAGCTGCAGAAGCTATTGGTCAGATGGACTAGGCTATACCCTCCTGTCTTTGGGGGTGAGCGACATGAGGACCCCCAGGACTTCATTGATCGGTGCAGGGACATACTGCACAACATAATGATATTAGTGTCCAACGGGGTGGATTTCACTACTTTCCAACTGTAAGGCATGATTCATAGATGGTGGCAGTCACATCTTCTCGGTAGAACAACAACTTCTCCTCCCATGACTTGGGATCAGTTTACACGCATTTTCTTGGATAGGTATATTCCACCCTCCCAGAAGGAAGAGTTGCAGTTTCAGTTTGAGCAACTCCAGCAGGGTCAGATGTCAATGACTGATTATAAGGCGAGATTCTCTAAGTTGTCTTTCCATGTACTTATGATACTTACTATTGAGGCGTAGAGAGTACGGAGGTTTGTTTCAGGGTTACACTCCAGTATTTAGGCCATTATGGTCCAAGAGGTTGAGATGAGGACTTCTTACCAGCTGGTTGTAGAGATAGCTCGGAGGATTGAGGGTTATCGTCAGCGGTGCCGAAAGCAGATGGTGCGGGTCAAGCAGTTTCACTATTCTGAAGGGTTCAATGGTGCCCCATCTGGGGGAAGGGGTCAGTTAAGGAGAGGTCAGACTAGCAGGCTCATATGTCTAGCAATGCCGACTCCTCGGGCTACTCTAGTTCGACCTTATTTCAGTGCCATGCCAGAGAGTTCCTACCGCGCACCAGCTATTCAAGGTTCTCCCAGTGGACATTCAGGACATCAGGGTCAGACTTCAGGTCAGTAGCCCTTCGTACCGAGAGGTTGTTTCGAGTGCGGGGATTTCAGCCACGTGCGAAGGTTCTACCCTAAGCTTCGGGGCAAGGTAGTGCGGCGGGGTTCTCAACCTATGATTACAGCACCAGTAGCCACACCAACCATCTAGTCACCCAGAGGTAGAGGGCAAGTCAGTAGGGGCCATCCTAGAGGTCGAGGCCAGGCAGGTGGCGCTCCAGCTAGATTCTATGCTTTCCCGCCCAGACAAGATGCAATGGCCTCTTATGCCTTGATCACAGGTATTATTTCTATCTGAGGTAGGGATGCTTCGGTATTGTTTGATCCAGGGTCTACCTATTCCTATGTGTCATCCCTGTTTGCTCATTTCCTGGATGTTCCTCGTGAGTCCTTGGGTACTCCTATTTATGTGTCCACTCCGGTGGGCGATTCTGTTGTTGTGGATCGGGTCTATCAGTCTTGCATTGTTACATTTTGTGTTTATGAGACTAGAACGGATCTTCTGCTGCTTGATATGATCGACTTTGAGGTCATCCTAGGCATGGACTGGTTACCTCCATATCACTCCATCCTTGATTACCATGGCAAGACTGTTACCTTGGCGATTCCAAAATTTCCTAGATTGGAGTGGAAGGGTTCGTCTGTCAGCATACCTAGTCGGATCATCTCTTTTATGAAGTCTTGATACATGGTTGAGAAGGGTTATTTGGCTTATCTAGCCTATGTTTCGGATACTACCGCTGAGGCTCCGATGATTGATTCAATACCCGTAGTTCGAGAGTTCTCCGATGTGTTTCCTTCCGATCTTCCAAGCATGCTACCAGATCGTGATATTGATTTCTGCATTGATTTGGCTTCAGGTACCCAGCCTATATCTATCCCACTGTACCATATGGCTCTGAAAGAGTTGAAGGAACAACTTGAGGAGTTGCTAGCAAAGGGGTCGTCAGGCCGAGTGTATCACCTTATGGTGCACCAGTGCTATTTGTGAAGAAGAAAGATGGGACTATGCGGATGTGCATTGGTTACCACCATTTGAACAAAGTTACCATTAAGAATAAGTACCCGCTGTCATGGATTGATGATTTGTTTGACCAGTTGCAGGGTGCCAGGGTGTTCTCTAAGGTGGACTTGGGATCAGGGTACCATCAGTTGAAGATTCAGGATTCGGATGTTCCGAAGACTGCTTTCCAGACTAGATATGGCCAAGATGGGTTTCTAGTGATGTCCTTCGGTCTGACTAACGCCCCAATGGCGTTTATGGATTTGATGAATAGGGTGTTCAGGCCATACATTGATTTGTTCGTCATTGTCTTCATTGATGACATTTTGATCTACTCGCGCAACATAGAGGAGCACGAGCGACATTTGAAAGTGGTGCTTTAGACCTTGCGGGAACAGAAGCTATATGCTAAATTCTCCAAGTTTGAGTTTCGGCTTGATTCTGTAGCATTCTTTGGGCATGTTGTATCAGGCGAGGGTATTAAGGTGGATCCCAAGAAGATTGAGGCAGTTCAGAGTTGACCTCGTTCTACTACGGTGATTGAGATCAGGAGCTTCTTGGGGTTAGCAAGTTATTTTTGCCGGTTTGTGGAGGGCTTCTCATCTATTGCATCACCTTTGATTAGATTGACCCATAAGGGTGCTCCATTCCGAAAGGTCTGATGATTGTGAGGCGATCTTCCAGAAGCTCAAGATGTCTTTGACTACTGATACCCTCAAATTATACTTAAATAAATAGTGTAAGGCGACCGATGTCAAATATAATAACCCAAAAAGGTTAGGGTCAAATCCCACAGGGAATAGGTGCGAAAAAGTAACTTGAATAGTGTGAAACTTGACTTAAGTCGTAATTCTACTCCTTTAGCTTAAAAAGAGAATGTTGTAATTGTGAATTAACAAGATAACTATTGTGTAATTAATTTGGTTAAGAAAACCAAGGTTGTGTCCCCATCAATGGAATGTAATGCTATCGGTGTTAATATGATATATTTCTAATGGAAGGTCCTTCGATATGCAAATGGTTCCTAAATGATTATCCAATATTTCCCAATAGTTAGGTAGTATTTCCTCTTTATAATTTTCCCAAATATAAAAGAGTTGCAATTAAGGACAATCAATTTATGCCAAATAAAACCCACTTATTCCGAAGTGATTCTATTAAACAATGTTTAAAGCCTTGAGTTTTGTAAATCAATTCTACCAAATCCTAACCCACTTTTCCAAGTAAAGATAGAGTGAAATGGCATTAGTCAATGTTTGCAACCATCAACATTAAATGAAGCATGAGAAATGAATAAATACCAACCAACCATTATATATATTCAATAGTAAACACCCATTAACATTACACCCATTTAGGGGCCACAACCTTAGTATTTAAAGCTAGCTACTCATACTAGAATCCAAGAACAAAGTAATAAATAAGGTCATAAAGCTTACAAAGATAACTAGATTCTCTTCTTCAAAAGATTCTAAAACAATGGTGTATTCAATGCCTCTTTTTTAGACAATATGTCCCACAAAAACCCAACTAAATCTATTTATAATGGGCTAAAAGTCGAGGTCAAATTTAGACAAAAATACCCCTGCAGATCACGTCTGCGACCACAAAATGGGTTGCAGATCATGTATGCGGTCCGCAGAAATACAAAGTCATCGCATAATTGCATGCCCAGTTACCCAATTCCCCATCGCAGATCCATTGTGCGGTCTGCATATTGATTATGTGACCGCAGACTGCATCGAAAAAGTACTCTTGTAGAATCTCCTTTTCCACTTATGCGGTCATTATGCAATCCGTATAATAGACCGCATATTCCTCTCTTCAAGAGCTGGAACAACTGTTTCAATCTGCGGTTGGTTTGCGGTCCCCATATCACTTCTGCGGTCGCAGACCTGCCGCATTTCTGCCCTTCTATGGGTTTTTGTCTTCTTTTTTTTGTGTTCTTGGTTCTTCAAGTCTCGTACACTGCAAAACACCAAAACTTCATAAGAAATAACTAAAAATGCTTTAAAAGACGAGCTAAAGTCTATGTAATTAGTATTAAAAGTGCCTAAATTCTACGGCACATCAATACCCCCAACTTAGCCTCTTGCTTGTCCTCAAGCAACTAAAACAAAATCAACCTATCATACCTATTTTCGACAGATAACAAAACAACAGTAACTGTAGATGGTGTTGACTGTCAACTAACAAGCATAACTTCTTTTATTCAACCTTCGTGGAAGACAACGACCATTTAGCAATTTGACCAATCAACTTGTAAACTTCGAGCCTCAAGCAAAATGACAGAATGATATCCACAACTAAGTGTGCACTTGTATCCTACTTTGAGAACCTATCTTCTGCTAAATCTTGCAATTCATGTGTGCTCACAACAAAGAAAATCCCCAACTCACAAATATGTACAGGGGATACAATCAAACACTCTTGCACTCAGAAAGAAAGCTAAATGCTAGAAGTATCAGTCCATATGCTTTCCCTTATTTTAACTCGTTGCTATCTTAGGAATAATTGGTTGTAGATCACTAAAGACTTTTCACGGGTTGTAGTGTAGGCTTCGGAACAGGTTGGACAAATATTTGGTAGTATAGTGGCTATACCCTCCTTGAAATCTACATCCACTTTGCTTCTTTACCACATAGCACTTATTGACCTCGAGTTACTGACATAGAACCACCTCAAAGTATTTCTTTAGTTTTCATAAGACTCCACTCTATTTATATATATATACACACACACACACACAAATGTTTTTCGTTTGTTTTTCCATTGGAGCTTGAGTATCTTCATATATATATATATATACACAAATGTTTTTCGTTTGTTTTTCCGTTGGAGCTTGAGTATCTTCATATATACAACTTTGAGGTTTTTGTTTTTTTTCTTCTACACACAGTAGGCAAACATACCAATTTCCATTATTCTTAATCGTTCAAGGAAGGATGGGTTTAAAAGAGGGAATTATTTCATGAAGGGGTAAAGGTTTGTAATGTGGTAGTAAAAGGTTAAAGGCTCAACAGGGGTAACTAGGGTAATTGATGTACCAAGGAGGTCAATTTGGTCAAAATTAGATAGCAATCACAAAGAGAGCCTAAGATCATTTTAGCACCCAATCATTAACCTGAGAGTTGCATTAAGAAACCAATCGGGCAAGTTCTAGACATCACAAGTTATGTATATGCATTATTTATACAAATCCTCACTCACTCACAACGCATGAACTGTTCGACTCAGCATAATTTCAGCCTCAAGTGAATACAAGGCAACTCAAAGCTTCATCATATTATATTTGAGATTATGAGTAAGCATAAAGTCAGAGAGCGAGCCTCGAGTTCACAAGAATGACTAATTGTTTATTTATAAAATTAGAAGGGTGAAGTTTTATTCAACAAAAACTTATCACATGCTTGAAGCTAGAACAACAACACCAAACAAATCAAAACATTTTGTGCTACCGCCATGGTTCTACTGTTACACCCTTGGAAAAGAACCCCGCGAAGAAAAACCAAGGGGAATTCATTGTTATCTACAAATCTACACTATTAAAGTAAAGAGTTTATATACAAGTTTCACACAAAAAATTTGACTACCCCACCCCCAACCAAAAAGCATGCATTATCCCTAATACATTGAGAAAGTAAGAGCAAAGTTTAGGGGCTTCCTCGGGCGCACTAGGCGCTATGAGGGGCTAGAACATTCGAGGCAGCTGTGGGGTCAAATGCTGGTACTATGGAAGCAACAGGTGGATCCTCTGATTGGACAGTAGATGGTTCATCCGAAGTGGTTGTGGAGCTGGAGGCTGACACTATGGAAGCAGCGGGTGGAACCTCAGACTGTGTAGCAGTGCCTGGGACCAACATAGGAAGCTCTGCTAGTTGCAAAGCTAGGTCTTAGACTTGGGAGCTGCTACACTCACCCAATGATGACTGTGTGGTCGAAGGAGTGTCTTTGGCGACAATATCTGCAAGAGAATGCACAATAGCTGCCTATACTTCTGCTTCCTCCTCATCCGGTGTTTCTATAGAAACAACAATATTCTTGCCTCTATTGTCCCGTTGACCCTCATCCTCCTCAAGTAACCCTTTCTCATCAGTTTACTCTTCACCAGTTTCCCCCTCAGACCCTTCGAATTCCTCTTCTGAATGATCTTCTATGTGCACAACAGGGCCCGAAACCTATGAAGCCTTAGTACCATGGCTCACCTTAGGGGCCACCTTAGCTGACATGAGGTTATTGAAGTCAAGGCCAAGGCTAGGAATCTGGGAGGTACTAGTGCCCTGCTCCCCTGCCTCCGGAAGAAGAGAGGTAAAATCAAACTCTAGGTTTTGCATTTTGAGCAACTCTAACTTTAGCGCAGCTACCTCTTTCTTAAGTTGAGGCATGTCCCCAACTTTGCCTCACTCAACCCTCTCAGGCGCACTTCAAAGTGCTTGAGTTGAACCTCATATGATAGATATTGTTTTTGAAGATCAGTGACTGCGGTTTTGATCGGGGCCAGTGCTTACTGGATGATAGATGGAAGTTCTTTCAGTACTTTGTCTACTTTGGCATTTGCATGTTGTGCCAGTAGACCAAGCTTTGAGAGTTCAGGCAATGAGGCAGGTAGTGGTGCAGTGGCTGGTCTAGGAGTGGATGTGGAAGTGGCTGGTATGGTAGGTGTGTCTGATGAGGTAGCAGTGCTTCTGAGGCTGGAGGAGGAGTGAGTTAATGCTCTTGTAGATTGTCGACCACTTTATCGGCAACATTATTAATCTAGGTGATGTTGATATCCTGAACAGCTATTGCTATGAGATCATGTTTGGGGATAGGAGGAACTGTTACAGCTTTACACAATGCATGGATTAGGCATGGAAAAGGGAGCGAAGTTGCTGTCTGGTTTGCCTGGATCCAATCTCACGGTATCTAATCTCTCCCACATCAACCTTGATGTTCGTCATGATGCATGCAATGAGGATTGCCTTCTCGATGCTTATATTTGTTTCATTCCTTGAGGGTATTAGATGGGAACAGACAAAACTTAGCCAGTACCGACCTTCTTGGGTAAGATCCCTCTTGTAGATCGTTTAGTGCAGTGATCCAGGGCGGAGTTACCTTGGCTATGACAGAGGCTACCCAAGCTTGCTCGGATTCCTTGTTTTTATGCTTTTTGTCATATTCTGCGGTGCCTGGCTCCCAATCCTCGAAGTATACATCATTTGTTCTGCGTTCCTGGATGCAGCATATGCAACATATAATTCCTTTGTGAGTGTCTCGGTGTACTCTCTTGGGACCTGACTGAATGACTCCCACCCCCTCTTTTTGATATTTTCTAGTACATGGGGATAGTGTTCTTTCAAACCGTTCAAGCTTAGCTACTTTTCTTCAAGAATTTTTCTCTATTCTAAGCCTTCCCTATACATGCTCCGAGAGCCGGAAACCCCAAACCTGAGATCTTCAACATTGTTTTGACGTGCTTTAGCATGGAGGTCAACAAGCGACACAATATCAGTATGTGCCTCCTCCTCTTCAGACTGGGAGGAATGCTCAGATGTCCTTCTGGCTGTGTCAGGCCGGTTGCGTTTGGATTATTGTGATTGTTGGCTCATAGCAAAAGTCTGTTTGTTTCCTCAAGCGGGAGGTGATCGCAATGCAAGAGACTTCTTTGGTGCCATTCTTGTCGATGAATCAATGGGTAAGTAGTTGACATAGCATGGGAAAATAGAGTAAGGCGGTTGAATCCCATAGGGAATAGGTGTGAAAAAGTTACTTTAATATTATGAAACTTAACTTAATCATAATTCTACTCCTTTAGATTAAAAAGAGAATGTTGTAATTCTGAATTATCAAGATAACTATTTTGTTATGAGAGTGTAATTAATTTGGTTAAGAAAACCAAGGTTGTGTCCCCATCAATAGAATGTAATGCTATCGATGTTAGTATGATATATTTCTACTGAAAGGTCCTTTGATATGCAAATTGTTCCTAAATGATTACCCAATATTTCCCAATAGTTAGGTAGTATTTCCTCTTTATAATTTTCCAAAATATAAAAGAATTGCAATTAAGGACAACCAATTTATGCCAAATAAAACCCACTTATTCCTAAGTGATTCTATTAAACAAGGTTTAAAGCCTTGAGTTTTTGTTATTCAATTCTACCAAACCCTAACTCACTTTTCCAAGTAAAGATAGAATGAAATAACATTGGTCAATGTTTGCAACCATCAACATTAAATGAAGCATGAGAAATGAATAAATACCAACCAACCATTATATATTTATTCAACATTAAACACCCATTAACATTACACCCATTTAGGTTCCACAACCTTAGTATTTACAGCTAGCTACTCATACTAGAATCCAAGAACAAAGTAATAAATAAAGTCATAAAGCTTACAAAGATAACAAAATTCTTTTCTTCGAAAGCTTCCAAAACAATGGTGTATTCAATGCCTATTTTTTAGACAAGATGTCCTACAAAAACCCTAGTAAATCTATTTATAATGGGCTAAAAGTCGGGTTCAAATTTAGACAAAAATGCCCATGCAGATCACATCTGTGACCGCTGAATGGGTCGCAGATCATGTATGCAGTCCACAGTAATACAAAGTCATCGCATAATTGCATGCCAAGTTACCTAGTTCCCCATCGCAGATCCATTACGCGGTCCGCATATTGATTATGCGACCGCAGATTGCATCACAAAAGTACTCTCATAGAATCTCCTTTTGCACTTATGCAGTCATTATGCGGAGCGTTATGCGATCGCATAATAGACCGCATATTCCTCTCTTCAAGAGCTGGAACAACTGCTTCAGTCTGCAGTTGGTTTGTGGCCCGCATATCACTTCTGCAGTCATAGACCTGCCGCATTTCTGCCCTTCTATGGGTTTTTGTCTTCTTTTCCATGTTCTTGGTTCTTCAAGTCTCGAACACTGCAAAACACCAAAACTCATAAGAAATAACTAAAAATGCTTTAAAAGACGAGCTAAAGTCTATGTAATTAGTATCAAAAGTACCAAAATTCTACGGCACATCAACTACTGCACTAGTTCTAGTGTTGCCTTCTGGTTTGGAGATGTATGATGTGTATTGCAACGCTTCACGCGTTGGTTTGGGTTGTGTGTTGATGCAGGAGGGGCGAGTTATTGTATATGCTTCATGTTAGCTGAAGCCCCATGAGAAGAATTATCATGTACATGATTTGGAGTTGGTCGTTATTGTTCATGCTCTTATGATCTGGAGGCATTATCTTTATGGGGTGTCCTATGTGGTTTACGCCGATCATCACAGCTTGCAACATTTGTTCAAGAAAAGGGATCTCAACTTGAGGCAGCGCAGGTGGCTAGAGTTACTAAAGGACTATATTACCATTCTTTATCATTCGTGCAAGGCGAATGTAGTTGCGGATGCCTTGAGCAAAAAGGCGAAGAGTATGGGTAGCTTGACATTCATTTTAGCAGAGGAGAGGACATTAGCTTTGGACTTTTAGTCCTTGTCTAATAGACTTATGAGGTTGGATATTTTAGAGCCCATTCGTGTTTTTGCATGCATTGTTTCCCAATCTTCACTATTGAAGCAGATTAAGGCTCGGTAGTATGATGACCCGCACTTGTTGGTTCTTAGAGAGATGGTACTACATGGTGGTGCCAAGGAGGTTACTATCAGCGAGGATGGTGTTCTACAATTCCAGGGTCGTCTATGTGTTCCTAATGTTTATGGCTTGAGAGAGAGGATTCTAGAGGAGGCACACAGTTCTCGGTATTCTATTCAACCATGTGCTATGAAGATGTATCGCGACCTGAGGCAGCATTATTGGTGGCGACGGATGAAGAAGGACATAGTTGAGTATGTTGTGAGGTGTCTAATTTGACAACAGGTTAAGTATGAGCATCAGAGGCCAGGTGGCCTACTCCAGCAGATGACTATACCTGAGTGGAAATAAGAGCGCATTACTATGCACTTCATAGTTGGGTTCCTTGCGGAAGTTTGAAGCAGTTTAGGTCATTGTCGACCAGTTGACCAAGTCGGCACACTTCATTCTGGTGGTGACCACGTATACTTCAGAGAGGTTGGCCCAGATTTTTATTCGGGGGATAGTTCGGTTGCATGGTGTGCATGTTTCTATCATATCACATTGATGCCCTCAGTTTACTTCGCATTTCTGGAGGGCAATACGAAGTGAGTTGGGGTCCCGTGTAGAGCTCAGCACAACATTTCACCCATATACCAACGGGCAGTCGGAGCGGACAATTCAGATCTTGGAGGACATGCTCAGTGTATGTGTGATTGTCTTTGCCTTTTCTTGCCTTTGGCCGAGTTTGCTTACAACAACAGCTATCATTTCGGCATCGAGATGGCTCTATTTTAGGCTTTATATGGTCGACGATATCGTTGTCCCATGGGGTGGTTTGAGCCCAGTGAGGCTAAGTTATATGGTACTGATTTGGTGAAGGATGCCTTGGAAAAGGTAAAGTTGATTCAGGAGCGACTTCACACAGCACACTTTAAACAGAAGAGTTATGCGGGTCAAAAGGCGCATTATTTATCATTTATGGTGGGCGATAAGGTTCTCTTGAAAGTCTCACCAATGAAGGGGATCATGAGGTTCGGGAAGAAGGGCAAGTTGAGCCCAAGGTTTAAAGGCCCATTTGAGGTGTTGAGACGAGTTAAGGAGGTTGCTTATGAGCTTGCTTTGCCTCCCAGTCTATCGGGAGTTCATCTAGTTTTCCCCGTGTCTCTGCTCCAAAAGTATCATGCCGACAGGTCATATGTGTTAGACTTCAGTACGATTTAATTAGATGAGAGCCTGGGTTATGAGAGGAGCCAGTTGCCATTATTGATAGGCAAGTTCGCCAGTTGAGGTCCAAGAATATTTCCATGGTAAAGGTTTAGTGGTGGGGAAAACCAGTCTAGGAGGCAACTTGGGAGTCCGAGGAGGACATGCGGAGCAGATATCCATACTTATTCAGCACTCCAGGTATGATTCTTGACCCGTTCGAGGACGAACGTTTGTTTAAGAGGTGGAGAATGTCACGACCCGACCGGTCGTTTTACTTTTTAGAACCACATTCCCCTAAATAAGACTCCCCGTATGTGCTTTTCCTATTTTATGACTTGCGGGGATGGTTAGTTCGGGATTTGGAAGGGTTCGAGTTGAAATCGAAACACTTGGTTCTTTAAGTTTGGCCAAAAAGACTAAGTTTGATTTCGGTCAATGTTTTGAATAAACGACCTCGTAATCGGGATTTGACGGTTCCAATAGGTTTGTATGATGATTTCGAACTTAGGTGTATGTTCGGATCGGCTTTTGAATGACCCAGGAGCGTTTCGACGCCTAATAGTGAAAGTTGGCTCTTTGAAAGTTCTAAAGTTCTTTAAATTTGGTTTGGAGTAGGTTTTGGTATTATCGAGGTCCAATTGGGATTTTGAGACTGGGAATGGTTCCGTAATGTCGTTTATGACTGGCACGCAAAATTTGATGTTATTCTGAGTTGATTTGATAGGAATCGGACACGCAGAAGTATTTTTAGAAGTTTTGAGTTTCATGAGTTAATCCATGCGTTTTGGAATCCGATTTGTGATTTTAGAGGTTATTTCGGTGTTTCAATCATGCGAGCGAGTTCATTTGATATTTTTAAACTTGTGTGGATATTTGGTGTGGAGCCCCGAGGGTTCGGGCGAGTTTCGAATGCGTTCGGAGGGGTGGAAGGACTTCAATTTTTTCTGGTTTCTGGGCTGGTGTTGCAGGTCTCGCAAATGCAAAGATTTGATCGCGTTTGTGAGCTCGAATTTGCAAAGTACCCTTTGCATTTGCGAAGATGGGAAGGTACTGTGGAGTTCGCAATTGTGAAGTTTCTACCGCTTTTGCGAACTGGCCCTCTTCGCATTTGCAACGATTTTGGTCGCATTTGCGACCAAGGCAAAGATGGCCAACCTTCACATTTGTGACTTTTTTGTCACATTTGCGGTTTCGCATTTGCGAACCAGGTGTTGCGAATGTGATATCTGTGACCTGTGCAAACAGCTTTATTAAATGCAGGACGTAAGCCATTTGGCTCATTTTTTTCATCTCTTGGGCGATTTTTGGAGCTCTTGGAAGGGGGTTTACACCTAGCACTTTGAGGTAAGTAATTTCTACACAATGTGAGTTAATACATAGATTATGGGTTGATTAACATTTAAAATTTGTGAAATCATGGTTTAGATGAAAAACCTAGGTTTTGGATAAAAATGGGATTTGACCACAAAAATGGTTATGGAATTTAGAGAAAATCATATATTTGACTTCATGAGGTTATGGAACTTTCTTCGAAACTTTTTGGAATCCGGGCACGTGGGTCCTGGGGTGCATTTTAGGAATTCTTCAATTGGGGTTGGGTAATCACTTTAATAGTTGGGATATGAACTTTTGAACATGTATTGACTATTTTATATATTATTTGACTAGTTTCGAGTCGTTTGGCACCGAATTGAGGGTTTTAAGCATGATTTTGGGCCGAAAAGTAAACTTGGACTAGCTAAGTCTCTTTTCGAACCTTGTAAGAGGGAATTAACCCCATAGGTGAATTAATTTAATATATGCTCCTATTTGTGGGGGCTACGTATGCACGAGGTGACGAGAGTCTGTATGTTGCTACTAATTATGCTTATGTCCGGATAGTTTATGACCCAAATCATGTGATACTTGCGATATTTGCACCCTACTTGCTAATTTAAATGCTTAAATCATATCGGAACTTAATAACGGAATTGTAAAAAGTTCAATTTTATTAACTTGAGTTTTGGACAAGTTACTTGCCCGTTAATGAGAATTTGATGTTCCCCTTGAATATTAGCCTCTTAATAATCTTTGAATCGGTTGTTTATAATGTATTTTCTCTTCTTGAGGAGCGGGCCGAACATCTCGGTAATAGAATCGATGCATCTATGGTTCGTACCATTCGACCCTCGGCAGTGCAAAGATTTATATATTTGTATGTTGGATCGGGCCGTACGACCTCGACATAGTTTTTGTGTAATATTTCTTAGAGCCCAGTTATAATTAATATTGTTTCATTGGATTGAGAGATTAATTTGTGAAATGATGGAAATTATTTTGGGATTTACTATTAATGAAAGAACTATTCATTTATTTCTTGTTATTGAGTTTTCCGCTGTATCTATTTGTCACTACTTGGATTTCCCATTGTCGGGACCGTGATGGCGCCTAACTTTTCAGATGCTAGGCAAGCCAACAATTAGAGATTGAATACGCTAACCCTTAACCAATTCAGTAAATAACAACAACTAAACCAAAACAAATTAAAGGAGTGCAGAATTTTATAATAACCCAAGTAATTATACAGAACTACCCAGAATCTGGTGTCACAATTCATGAACTCTAAGTGTCACTACAAATACTGGCTGAAAGAAAGTACAACTATTTCTGAATTAAAAGAAACAGTAAACTGAAATAACTGGAAGGGGACTCCAGGGTCTGCAAACACCGGCAGATCTACCTTGGGTCTCCTGTAAGATTGAAGTCAGCAACTCAACTCGGGTCAACACGGTCCAGTACCGAAATCTGCACAGAAAGTGTAGAGTACAGTATCGGTACAACCGACCCCATGTACTAGTAAATGATGAGCTTAACCTCGGCGAAGTAGTGACAAGGCTAGGACAAGACACATACATAAACGTGTGCAGTTAAACAATATACTAGCAACATAACAACTTGTAGAAGCTAAATAGATGATAACAGGAGGGAAATATGCTGAGGGGATTACAAGATAAAGAATCACAACAGTCGAGGAATTTAAACAACTAGTACACCTTGAACCAGTAATAACAAGTAAATACAGTAACAGAAAATGCACGGCATCACCCTTCATACTTTTACTCTCAACCTGACCATATAAATCAAATATGAATGGCAGGGCATCGCTCTTTATGCTTTTACTCTCATCCTCACCACATAAATCAAATAAGAATGGAACGGCATCACCCTTCGTGCTTTTACTCTCATCCTCACCATATAAATCAAATAAGAATGGCACGGCATCACCCTTCGTGTATTAACACTCTCCCTCACCAAAACAAGGAACAATAATAATAGGGAGATAGAGATGACAACAATAAGTCTTACATCAACAATTACTTCCACAATATCAACATCGACTTTGAGTCAATACCCAATCAATACCAAAATCCGTACATATGATAAGAACAATCAACATAATAATAAACTAGTCTAAGCATGGTTAATATGATCAAGGAAAGCTACAATTTTAGGAATAAGACTCACTAGCATGTTGTGACTCAACAACAATGCATAGATACTCGTCACCTAATGCATTGTACTCAACATTCAAACACATAGCAAATAGGAAAATAAGACCTAATCCCTCAAGCCAAGGTTAACCACGACACTTACCTCGCTCCAACGGCTAAATTCAAAGCTCAATCACCGCTTTTCCCATAACACAAGCCTCTGGACCAATAGAATCTAGCAAATTACCAACCAAATAATTCAATTTAAGCCTTACGAACTACCCATGATTGAAAGGAATTGAATTTAGGCCATTTTTGAAAATGTCAACAAAAGTCAACACTCGGGCCCGCTTGGTACAAACTCAAAATTAGGACCAACACCCGATTACTCATTCACCCCGAGCCCGGATATATAATTGGTTTTGGAATCCGACCTCAATTTTAGGTTTAAATCCCCAAATTTCGAAATCCCTAGTTTCTACCCAAAAATCCCCAATTCCACCATGAAAATCTTAGATTCAAGGTTGAAATCTTGTAAAATGAAGTGAAAGATTGAAAGAAACGAGGTAAGAATCACTTACCTATGATTTAGGGAAGAAATGGTCTTTGGAAAATTGCCTAGAGGGTTTCTTATTTTGAAAATTTTGAGAAATGAGCAAAAATCCCGTCTAAGTTAGGTTTTACACATATGCAGATGTCAGAATTGCAACCTGAGCTTCGTAATTGCGAAGCTCGCAAATACGAGAAAACCATTGCATTTGCGAGGTCTCTCACACTCCTGCTTCCTCCGCAAAAGCGAAGAAATGCTCGCAATTGAGAGCTGAGCTGATTGCAAAAAACAATCAATTGGTCGCAAATGCGAAGCCTACCTTCCCCTTGTCCCTATCGCAAATGCGAAGGATTGTTCGCATTTGCGAACATAGGCTGGCCCAACTTCTCTTCGCATTTGCAATGATAAGCTCACAAATGAGAACCAAATAGTGATCGCAAGTGCGAAGCTTGGCCTCGCATTTGCAAGGTCTGAGACATGTAATAAAAACCAGCAGTGATCAAATTCTTATTTTCACTTCGTAGCCTATTCGAAACTCACCCGAGCCCTCGGGGCTCCAAACCAAACATGCACACAAGTCTCAAAATATTATACGAACTTGCTCGCACGATCAAATCACCAAAATAACACCTAGAACTACGAATTTAGCACCAAATCAAATGAAATTCTCAAAAACACTTTAAATTTTCTATTTTCTCAACCGGACGTCCGAATTATGTCAAACCAACTCCGTTTCTCACCAAATATCATAGATATGACTTAGATATTATATTGAACCTATAACGGGCTCTAGAACCAAAATACGGACACAATACCAACAAGATCAATCATTAACAATTTCTTAAAAACCATTAAGTTTTCAGACTTACAATTTTTAACAAAAAATCATAATTCGAGCTAGGGACCTCCGAATCAGATTTCAGGCACACGCCCAAGTCCCATATTTCGATATGGACCCATCGGGACTATCAAAACACGAGTCCGGGTCCATTTACTTAAAACGTTGACTGAAGTCAACTAAATCAACTTTCAAAGGCAAACATTATTATTTTCATCAACTTTCAACATAAAAGCTTTTCGAAAACTTGCTCGGACTGCACACCCAAATTAAGGAGGAATAAAATGAGATTTTAAAGGCCTCAGAATACCAAATTGGGTTCTAAAACACAAGATGACCTTTTGGGTCATCACATTCTCCACCTCTAAAATAACTGTTCGTCCTCGAACGGACATAGAAAAAGTACTTGAGCTGGTGAAAAGGTGGGGATATTTGCTACACATATCGAACTTGGACTCCCGGGTAGCTGCCTCAACAGGCTAACCTCTCCACTGCACTCATTGAAACATAACTCTTCGACCTCAACTAACGAACCTACCGGTCTAGAATAGCTACCGGCTCCTCGTAGGTCAAATCTTTGTCCAACTGGACAGTGCTAAAATCTAACACGTGGGATGGATCGCCGTGATACTTTCGAAGCATGGGCACATGAAACACTGGATGCACTGCTGATAAGCATGGTGGCAACGCAAGTCTATAGGCCACCTCTCCCACTCGCTCAAGGATCTCAAAAGGCCCGATATACCTAGGGTTCAACTTGCCCTTCTTTCCAAACCTCATTACACCCTTCATGGGTGATACCCGAAGCAAACTCTCTCTCCAACCATGAATGCCACATCACGAACCCTACAATCGACATAACATTTTTGCCTAGATTAAGCTATGCGAAGTCTATCCTGAATGATCTTAACCTTGTCCAAGGCATCCTGTACCAAATCTGTACCCAATAACTTAGCCTCCTCCGGCTCAAATCATCCAACCGATGATCGACACCGTCTACCATATAATGCCTCATAGGGATCCATCTAAATGCTCGACTGATAGCTGTTGTTGTAAGAGAACTCTACAAGGGGCAAGAACTGATCCCACAATCCTCCAAATTCTATAACACATGCGCAGAGCATATCCTCCAAGATCTGAATGGTACGCTCAGACTGTCCATCCATCTAAGGACAAAATGTTGTGCTCAACTCAACCTGCGTACCCAACGTACGCTGCACTACCCTCCAGAAGTGCGAGGTAAACTGCGTACCTTGATTAGAAATGATAGACACGGGCACACCGCGACGGCAGACGATCTCACGGATGTAAATCTCTGCCAACTGCTCTAGAGAATAGGAAACTGCCATAGGAATGAAATGTGCTGACTTGTTCAGTCTATCCACCATAACCCAAACTTCATCGAACATCCTCTGAGTCCATGGGAGTCCAACAACGAAATCCATAGTGATACGCTCCCACTTCCACTCAGGAATCTCTATCTTCTGAAGCAAACCACTAGGTCTCTGATGCTCGTACTTTGCTTGCTGAAAATTTAGATACCGAGCTATATATGCAACTACATCCTTCTTCATCCTCCTCCACCAATAATGCTGCCACAAGTCCTGATATATCTTGGCGGTGCCCGGATGAATAGAATATCGAGAACTGTGGGCCTCCTCTAGAATCAACTCACGAAGCCCATCCATATTTTGCACACAAACCCGACCCTGCATCCTCAAAACTCCATCATCTCCAACTGTAACCTGCTTGGCATCACCGTGCAGCACTGTGTACCTAAGGACAAGCAAATGAGGGTCATCATACTGTCGTTCCCTGATGCGCTCAAACAAAGAAGAGCGAGTTACTGTGCAAGCTAAAACACTACTGGGCTCAGAAACATCCAACTTCACGAACTGATTGGCTAAAGTCTGAACATCTAATACTAGCGGTCTCTCACCGACTGCAATGTACGCAAGGCTACCCATACTAGCTGACTTCCTACTCAAAGCACCGGCCACCACATTGTCTTCCCAGGATGATACGAAATGGTGATATCATAGTCTTTTAATAGCTCCAACCACCTCCTCTGCCTCAAATCGAGCTCCTTTTGCTTGAACAAATACTGCAAGCTCTTATGATCCGTGAACACCTCACACAACATGCCATATAGATAGTGCCTCCAAATCTTCAGCACGTGAACAATGACTTCCAATTCCAAGTCATAAACTGGATAATTCTTCTCGTGAACCTTTAGCTGCAATGAAGCATATGCAATAACCTTGCCACTCTGCTTCAATACCGCACCAAGTCCAATACGAGATGCATCACAATATACTGTATAAGGCCCAGAACCTATGGGCAATACCAATACCGGCGCCGTAGTCAAAGCTATCGTGAGCTTCTGAAAGCTCGCCTCACACTCGTCTGACCATCTGAACGGGGCAGCCTTCTAGGTCAACCTAGTCAACGGGGCTGCTATAGATGAAAATCCCTCCACAAACCGACGGTAATAACCCATCAATCCTAAGAAACTATGGATCTCTGTGGCTGAAGTAGGCCTAGGCCAATTCTGAACGGCCTCAATCTTCTTAGGATCCACCTGAATACCCTCTGCTAATACAACGTGCCCCAAGAAGGCAACTGAGACTAACCAAAACTTGCATTTTGAAAACTTTGCATACAACTAGCTATCTCTCAGCGTCTAAAGTACGATCCGAAGATGTTGCTCATGCTCCTCTAAACTACGAGAGTATATCAGGATATCATCAATAAACACAATCACAAAGGAATCCATCTAAGGCTTGAACACCTGGTTCATCAAATCCATAAATGTTGTTGAGGCATTTGTCAAGCCAAATGATATCACCAGGAACTCATAATGCCCATATCGAGTCCGAAAAGTTGTCTTAAGGACATCGAACGCCCTAATCCTCAACTGATGGTAGCCATACCTCAGATCGACCAATCCTTCTTCTTTACAAACAATACGGGCGCACCCCAAGGCGAGACATTGGGTCTAATAAAGTCCTTATCAAGCAAATCTTGCAACTGCTCCTTCAACTCTTTCAACACTGGCGGGGCCATGCGGTATGGAAAAATAGAAATGGGTTGAGTACCCGAAACCAATTCAAAACAGAAGTCAATATCCTTGCCGAGTGGAATCCCCGACAAGTCTGCAAGAAATACCTCTGGAAACTCTCGAACAACTGGTACAAAATCCATGGAAGGAACCTCCATACTAGTATCACGGACATAAGACAAATAAGCTAGACAACCCTTCTCGACCATACATTGGGCCTTCATATAAGAAATAACCCTGCTGGTAGAATGACCATAAGTCCCCCTCTACTCTAATCGAGGCAACCCCGGCAAGGCTAAGGTCAGTGTCTTGGCATGACAGTCTAATATAGCATGATAAGGTGACAACCAATCCATCTCTAAAATGACATCAAAATCAACCATATCGAGAAGTAGGAGATCTACACGAGTCTCAAGACCCCCAATAATAACACCACACAAATAATAAACACAATCTACAATAATAGAATCCACTAAATGTGTGGACACATACACGGTAGCACTCAAAGAATCACGAGGCACAACCAAATATGAAGGAAAATAGGATGACACATACGAATAAGTAGAACCTGGATCAAATAATACTACGACATCCCTACTGCAAATTGAAGTCGTACTTATGATAACCGCGTCAGATGACTTAGCCTCAGGCCTGACTGGAAAAGCATAGCCTCGAGGCTGGGTCTCACCACTCTGAACTACCGTCACGACCCAAACTGATGGGCCGCGATGAGCACCCGAAGCCATACTCGATCTGAGCGTACCACTCTGAAACTATGAACTCTAGAGGGGTAACCCTTAACTTAGGCTGATGAGGCCATACTCTGAATCATCTTAAAATATCATCTCTCTCATCTGAGGGGTAAACATACCCAAAAGCTCATATATATATATATATATAACTGTGTAGGCTGATGAGGTCGCGATAAACGTTTATTGATAGACCAAAATATACAAGACTCGTCCACAAGCCTCTTGAGATAACTGAACTATATCATGATCGGGACATGGCCTCGACCTACCCATCAAACCTTTATATATAAAATAGTCTCCAAGGTATAGACCTGGTAACTCCGAGAAAGTGAAGTGTACCAACCAAGCTGATGTTTGACTCTGTCTACTAGGAAGCTTTAAATTTGAAAGGTTTGACCAAGTTTTGACTTTTAAGTATTCGATCTCGGATTTGGATTTTTAGGATTTGATTAGCTCCGTTAGGTGATTTTGGACTTAGTGTGCGTCCGGAATGTTATTTGGCGGTCTATGGTAGAATTAGGCTTGAATTAGCGAAATTGGAAATTTGGTGTTTCCTGGTCGGCAGTGGAAATTTTGATATCGGGGTCGGAATGGAATTCTGGAAGTTGGAGTAGGTTTGTAGTGTCATATTTGATGTGTGTGCAAAATTTCAGGTTATTCGGAGGTGATTTGATAGGTTTCGGCGTTGTTTGTGGAATTTGAAAGTTTCTAAGTTCTTAGGCTTGAATCCAAGGTTGATTTGGTGTTTTGGTTTTGTTTTGAGCGATTTGAAGGCTCGACTAAGTTTGAATGATGTTATGGGATTTGTTTGAATGTTTGGTTGAGGTCCCAAGGGCCTCGGATGAGTTTCGAGTGGTTAACGGGACATTTTTGGACTTGAAGAGTTAGAAGATTTTTCTGGTATTCTGTTGCAAAATATTTGTTCTTCACGATCGCGAATGGGAGTTCGCGATCACGTAGGCTTAGTTGGGGCAGAGGTGGAATTTGTTCTCGAGTTAGCGATCGCGTAGGCTTAGTTGGGGCAGAGGTGGAATTTGCTCTATGCGATCATAGAGGTAAGGACGCAATCACAAATGGCTATGATGTTGTGTTTCGCAAACGCGTGGCTAGGGTTGCGTTTGCGTAGAAAAGAGTGAGCTGGTGAGAAGTGGAAGTGATTATTCTATGCAATCGCGTGGGAAAGATCGTGATCGCGTGAGTTGGCAAAGCAGTGCTTCGCGATCACGTGGGTTGTTCCGCGATCGTGTAAGGTTAATATAAGGGGCAGGATATTTTGTGCTTCATGATCGCGAGGCAATTTCCGCGATCGCAGTGAAGGAAATGTCTGGGCAGAATGTTTAAGTTCAAAAATGAGGGTTTTGGTCCATAATTTCAAATTTCATTAGAGAGCTCGGGAGAAGGCGATTTTGGAGGGTATTTTTAGAGGATTGATTGGGGTAAGTGTTCTTCACTCAAATTTGGTTAAATTCCATGATTATGTCTTGATTTTTATCATTTAATTTGGGAAGTTGGGGTGAATATTTGGGGAAAATGGAAGAAAGTTTGGAGAGTGGACTTTAGGGATTTGGAGGACCATTTCATGTCGGATTTTGGTGAATTTTATATGGGTAGACTCGTGAGCGAATGGGCTTTCTAGTTTTGTGATTTTTATCAGATTCCGAGATGTGGGCCTGGGGGTCAGGTTTGGCCAATTTCGGGATTTTTGAATTAATTTGATAATTTTCGTATGGGTTTCATTCATTTAGCATAAATTGATGATAATATAGTGATTTTGGTTAGATTCGGAACATTTGGAGGCTGAATCGAGAGGCAAGGGCATCACGGGCTAGAGTTTGGGCTTGGTTTGAGGTAAGTAACGCTTCCAAATATGGTTCTAAGGGTTTGAAACCCCGAACGTTGTGCTATAATGATTTGTATTGAGATGACACAAGTTCCAAGTCACGGGCGAGTGGGCGTTCACCGTAAGAATTGTGGCCTGGTTCATTCTACGACACCGCTTAGTGACTCTTTCTTATTGATATATGTGTTTTGATTATATGATTAAGGAAATGAATTATAAATCATGCTAATTATCGTGTTAGGGCTTTATGCCAATACTGTTGAGACTCGAGTGGTCGTTTCTTGCTGTCATCTCATTAGTTTCATTGATATTCTGTACTCAGTCTTGTTCATGCATATCATGTCATGTCTTAGTCTTGGTTGTTATTATTTGCACATCATATCATTATTTCGGGCTAGTTTTCTTGGCATTGTGAGCCCGTAGGAGAGACTGGAGAGTGATGACTAAGTGAGTCCAAGAGCCTGGTTATGAGTGACAGTTATGGGATCGGGCCGAACGCCGCAACAGATTATTGATTATGCCTTTGTTGGCTTGTTATGGTGTTTGGGCTGAGAGGAGCCCCTATGGAGTCTATACACCCCCAGTGAGCGCAGATGATATTATTGAGGGATGAATCTTCCCTGGACATGGATCTTGTCTGAAGTACTTATACCTGGAGATGGATCTTCTCCATAAGGCTGGAATGGCCTTCCTCGGTACTAGATGACTGTTGTCAGTGATGTGTATATATTCCGGGATGGATCTTCCCTAGGCTTTGTGAGCCGTATACCGTACAGAGTGGTTGTGAGGTTGTTATTATTATAATCTAGAGATAGATCTTCTCCATAGGCTTGAATGGCCTTCCTCAGTACTGAGTGACTGCTGTCAGAGATGTATATATATATTTCGGGATGGATCTTCCTTGAGCCGTATGAGCCATATACCGTACTGAGTGGATGAGCATTTGAGATTGTGGGCACATGAGGCACTCAACATGGTGCATTTCATACAGCATGTGCATTGGCATGTAGATGTAGCAGAGTTACACTTCCTTACCTTGTACATACATGCTCTGTTTTACTGTTTGAGCTGTTTATTTAACTGAAAGCATGCCTACGTTTCTGTACGTTATTTCTGTTACCTTTGATGAGGTTGAGCTCGTCACTACCTATTAGTCCAAAGGTTGGACTTGTTACTTACTGACTTGGTGTACTCACCTTACCCCCTGCACCTTGTGTGCAGATCCAGGTACTTTGGGCCTCAGTAGCAGTCACTGATTGAGGTTGCAGGCTGTGGAGTTTGTTGAGGTAACTGCATGGCGTTCGCAGGCCTTATCTCTCCTTCTCATGTTCCAATTGTGTTACAGTTGCTTCTTTAGACACTTTAATAGACTATGTGTTCATCTTATATGCTCATGTACTCCGTGACACCCTAGTTTTGGGATGGTTGTATCGTAATATGAATCTTTATTTTATGTCTTAACAATTTATTTAAAATGATAAAAGTTTTTCCGTAAATGATCTGGTTTTAGTAATTTGGTTTTTGGTTGCGTTGAGTTGAGGCTGGCCTGGTTCAATGATATGCGTCATCACGACCAGGTCGGTTTGGGGGTCGTGACAAGTTGGTATTAGAGCCTATGTTACATAGGTCTCACGAGTCATAAGCGGGTTTAGTAGAGTCTTGTGGATCAATATAGAGACATCTGTACCTATCTTTGAGAGGCTCCAGAACCTTTAGGAAATCCCACATTCTTGAATTTTTATCATGCGACATTGATTCAGCTTGAAATGTAACTCTTTGAATTCCTTCCACGTATTCGTGTGCACACATGAGCGCTCGATCAAGTTGTGTATCGACGACTTGTATTCCCTGAATGAGGGGTGAGATGTGATTTTCGTATGTTGATGTTGGGCTAGTCTAGATGACTTGAGGCTGGGCTTTGCCTGTAGCTGGAGCACTGATGTATTGAATGTGTGAGCACGTGCTTTTTGGATTTATATGTTCGGTAGTGTCTCTATTAGTGGAAGTGATGGCTGGATGGCTACGTGATGAGCATGATGTGACTGCGAGATGTGTTCATGTGATTTGGATGTAACGAGAAGGGTCTGCTTGAGGGTAGAAAGAAAGATTTAGTGCTTGATTTCCATCTTGATTTGATGTGTAGCCCCGAGTTAGGGGTGTGTTGAAGGATCTTTTCATGTTGTTTAGTTGATAAGTGATGTAGATTTTATGTCGTGAGATGAGTTCTGACTCAGGAAGATCATGTGATGTTTATAGCGGTGGAAGGGTACAAAGAGAAGTTAGTTTGAGGCGGAGCAAGTGGGTTATCTCCTACGGAGTGTTCTGAAGTTTGTGTGATCCCTATGTTGTTTGTTGGAAGTCCTCTTTTACCAATAAATTACATGTGCTGCAGTTTGAGTTTGGATCGCGTATGAGAGTTGTCTTGACTGTTACGAGGGTGAATGCGATATTTTTAGATGATTTGAAGTACTAGATGGTTTATGTTGCACGAGATTATGAAGGATTTAGTTAAACCTTACTATGGTATTATGGCAGTAAGAGAGTATAGGCATTGTGAGTTTTTGGGTGTTTTGGCCTATGGCTTTAAGCTAAGTGAGGAGTCTGCTATTGATAAGTTGATTGCACGAATAAATGTCGTATCAGTTTCAATTTGAGGTATACGACGAATCAGTTGTGGCTTACAGGGGTTGAGATCAAGGATGACTCGAGTAAAGGAAAATTTGGATAGTGGTTATGTTATGCTTTATGGGTATATGAGAAACGTTAGATGAATTAGTTGTTATTGTAAGGGATGTAACGGGTATGGAGTAGGATATTACTCGGTTTCTTAGAAGGATGGATTACTCTTTAGGTGTTGCTGATGGAGCACAGGTCGTTTGGTTTGTTTGATTAGTTTAATTCTAACCTGAGTAGAGTGGATGACTCCCGAGAATGGTTTTAATAGATTCAAGACTTATATGTGATAATTGGAGATCTTTAGGATGTGTATTTGTCTAGAAGGTGAAGACTTCTAGCATTTCTATATCATTATGGATTCTACACATCAGTATCAGGAAGGTGAAGGTAATGGCTTTAGATTCGCAGGAAGTCTCTTCAGGGTAAGTATTTCGAATGTAGTACTTTCGGGAATATTTAAGAGAGTATTTAGCGGCTTATGAGCCTTAGACAATGTGGTTTCATGCTTGAGTCTCGTGTGATGAGTCTGGGTTGAGGATTGCGGTATTATGGCAAGGGGAAGTATCAATTTGAAGGTAATTTTGAAGGAACTTGGATAAATAGGATAGCTTGGTAGTAGGTCGGATTGGTGTGGTAAGGGATATGATAACTTCTTTGGGGTGCTTATGAGGTAATGAGTTTCTACAAGTGTTCGTGGCAATGCTCTTGGGTTTTGGTGACCTGCGTAGCTTGGTTGAGTTAGAAAGATTTAGTCTTGATGGTTTGGTTTTGTGCAAATGGAATTCAGAGAGTTCTTGATGGTTTCTACCACGATTAGAGATGTATATTTTCTACTGGCATGAGGAGCATGCGATGTATAGCAATTTTCTTCTAGATTGGATCAAATGGAAAGTTCTTGGCTAGTGGAGTACGTAGTTGCTTGTGGCTCGGAATGGATTATGAAGTTCTCATATTTGTCATAGGATGGCATGGTATATGTGGTATGTTGTGTAGGGTTGAGATTTGTATATGTAAGGTCACAGTTCAGTTATGAAAGGAAGGTCATAAATTCTTAGGTAGCATGGGCAGTTTCAGATGACTAGGTAAATGATATTATGAATTGGTACGGCTTAATGAGGGTAAACATTTCAGAAAGGGCAATGTGTTTGAGTTAAAGGTACTTCCTTGGTATTACGACACTCTCTTGTTGGATCGACTGCTGATATTAAAGTTTGCTTGGTGGCACAGAAGAATTATACAAGTATCCCTCATAGAATGATTGGGTATTAAAGGTGTGTTAGATATCCAAGCGATAGAGTTCAGATCGGATGGGGTGATTCGTGTGCTTTATGGATTTGGAGACTAGGAATTCTCATAAACAGATTATTTTGTGGTGGTGGACTGTGAAGATGTGGGCAAAGCTAGTCAGATGATAGTATGTGCCATGATTCAATCATTGTTAACTTTTGGAGAGTTATTTATCTATTGTGGACCAGAGTTGATTTGGGTTCATTGTTAGGCATATATGGAGGTGTTCCGTACCAAGTCGGATGTGTTGACTCTGAATTGCTATTGTTGAGGGATGTGTCGTTCGATTGTTATTAAGCTTATTTGTGTTCTAGAGTGATTAATGAGTTACCTTTCCATGTTTCAAGGAGTTATGATTTGTTGGTTATATGCACATATGGTGCAGTTCTATTGGGGTTTCATAGCGGAATTTGAGCGGGAAGAGTATTGGGTATTGCTCGATGGATGGCGTATTGGTTATGTTCTTTTGGGGTTTTGCGTGTTGTTATGTCATTCGCTTCTCCATGGTTATGGTGATTTACTTTTGGTACTAGACATCAAATTGCGCGTGGTTGATGATTTTGAGCATGGTGACTTGAGGTGTCTCATGTGGACCAGTATTTGGATAGGGTCATGCATTGAAGCGAAGTTTTGTAGAGGTATGATCCTTCGGGTTAGATTCGTATGTTCTGGTTCTACAATGTGTGATGGGTTCTCAGCATTGTGTTTAGTGGTACTGGCGAGCTTGCGGTACAACTCTCTCATTTGAGTCATTTTCCATGATTTGAGTACATTTGGGTTGTTGCTTTTTGGTGCACGGATTGTGGTTTTAGATCATATCGATGTGTCATGTCGCTAGAGTGGTTGTGATTGATGAAAATGAGGTCATCGGACCTATAATGGATGCTATCGGATCTGACTGCGGTATATTTGGGGAGGATATTGATGCTGATCAGTTTAGAAATTTACGACGGTCCTTGCCGACTGAGAGGTGACTCCATGACTGTTTGATCGGAGGAATGAGTATGATTTCTGCATGGTTCTTCATCATTGGCAGTATACGAAAGTTTTGGAATGAGGCTTTGGTTTGATAAGAGGCTTATTAGCGGAATTAGGTTGTTCGGGCATCTACTGTCATTAGAAGTTATCGCTATGAGTGTTTGAGTTATGTGGTATATCATGTGATTTCCATCTTGAATTGTGGTTATGTCTTAATACGGCGTGTTCAAATTTTCGGTGTGTAGATGTGAGATTCTGATCTTATAGATAATTACGGAAGTGGAAATTTGGTTCTAAGGTTTATGGGCTAGGTTGGATTCTGAAATTTCAGTTACATTGTGCTATCGGACCTATATAAGATAGGGTGACGTGGGATCACCCCCGGGTATGTCCGTGGTAAGGTTATACAGCGATTTGATGGTTTTCGGAACTACTCTAGGCACGTTCGAGGATGAACATATGTTTAAGTGGGGGAGGATGTACCGACCCAACCAGTTATTTTGAGCATTTGCACTTTGTTCGCCAGTTCTTGGGCATGACTAGCCCTGTATGATGTATTATGACTTATGTAAATCGTCGGTTTTGGTTTTCAGGTTAATCGAAACAGATATGGAAGAATGATTCTCAGCCTGAAGCTTTAAATTTGGAAGGTTTGACCAAGTTTCGACTTTTAAGTATTTGATCTCGGATTTGGATTTTTATGATTTTATTAGCTCCGTTAGGTGATTTTGGACTTGGGGCTCGTCCGGAATGTGATTTGGAGGTCTATGGTAGAATTAGACTTGAATTGGCGAAATTGAAAATTTGGTATTTCTCGGTCAGCAGTGGAAATTTTGATATCGGGGTCGGAATGGAATTTGGGAAGTTGGAGTAGGTTTGTAGTGTCATTTGTGATGTGTGTGCAAAATTTCAGGTTATTCCGAGGTGATTTGATAGGTTTCGGCAATGTTTGTGGAATTTGAAAGTTTCTAAGTTTTTAGGCTTGAATCCGAGGTTGATTTGGTATTTTGTTGTTGTTTTGAGTGATTCGAAGGCTCGACTAAGTTTGAATGATGTTATGGGATGTGTTGGAATGTTTGGTTGAGGTCCCGAGGGCCTCAAGTGAGTTTCGGGTGGTTAACGAGACATTTTTGGACATGAAGAGTTAGCAGATTTTGCTAGTTTTCTGTTACAGAAGATTTGTTCTTCGTGATCGCGAAAGGGAGTTCATGATCACGTAGGCTTAGTTGGGGCAGAGGTGGAATTTGTTCTATGCGATCGCCGAGGTGAGGACGCGATTGCGAATGGCGGTGATGTTATGTTTCACGAACGCGTGGCTAGGGTCGTGTTCACGTAGAAGAGAGTGAGCTGGTGAGAAGTGGAAGTGATTGTTCTATGCGATCACGTGGGAAAGGTCGCGATCGCGTGAGTTGGCAAACCTGTGCTTCACGATCGCATGGGTTGTTCCACGATCGCGTAAGGTTAAATTTTGTGCTTCGCGATCGCTAGGCAATTTCTGCCATCGAGTGAAGGAAATGTCGGGGCAGAATGTTTAAGTTCAAAAATGTGGATTTTGGTCCATAATTTCAAAATTCATTAGAGAGCTCGGGAGAAGGCGATTTTGGAGGGGAATTTTAGAGGATTGATTCGGGTAAGTGTTCTTCACTCAAATTTGATTAAATTCCATGATTATGTCTTGATTTTTATCATTTAATTTGGGAAGTTGGAGTGAAAATTTGGGGAAAATGGAAGAAAGTTTGGAGAGTGGATTTTAGGGATTTGGAGGACCATTTGACGTCGAATTTTGGTGAATTTGATATGGGTAGACTCGTGAGCGAATGAGCTTTCTAATTTTATGATTTTTATCGGATTCTGAGACGTGGGCCAGGGGGTCGGGTTTAGCCAATTTTGGGATTTTTGAATTAATTTCATAATTTTCGTATTGGTTTCATTCCTTTAGCGTATATTGATGATAATATACTGATTTTGGTTAGATTCGGAACATTTGGAGTCCGAATCGAGAGACACGGGCATCGAAGGCTAGAGTTTTAGCTTGGTATAAGGTAAGTAACGCTTCCAAACTTAGTTCTGAGGGTTCGAAACCCCGAACGTTATGCTATATGGTTTATATTGAGGTGACGCAAGTGCCAATTGACAGGTGAATGGGCGTGCACTATAAGAATTGTGGCCTGGTTCATTCCACTACACCGCTTAGTGACTCTTTCTTATTGATATATGTGTTGTGATTATATGATTAAGGAAATGAACTGTAAATCATGCTAATTATCATGTTAAGGCTTCATGCCAATACTGTTGAGACCTGAGTGGTCGTTTCTTACTGTCATCTCATTAGTTTCATTGATATTCTGTACTCAGTCTTGTTCATCATATCATGTCATGTCTTAGTCTCGGTTGTTATTATTTGCACATCATATCATTGTTCTGCGCTAGTTTTCCTGGCATTGTGAGCCCGTGAGAGAGACTGGAGAGTGATGACTGAGTGAGGGCGAGAGCCTGATTATGAGTGACAGTTATTGGATGGGGCTACACGCCGCAACAGATTATTGATTATGCCTTCATTGGCTTGTTATGGCGCTTGGGCTGAAAGGAGCCCCTCCGTAGTCTATACACCCCCAGTGAGCGCAGATGATATTATTGAGGGATGGATCTTCCCTGGACATGGATCTTGTCCTAAGTACTTATACCTGGAGATGGATCTTCTCCATAGGGCTGGAATGGCCTTCCTCGGTACTGGATGACTGTTGTCAGTGATGTGTATATATTCCGGGATGGATCATCCCTGGGCCTTGTGAGCCATATACTGTACTGAGTGGTTGTGAGGTTGTTATTATTATAATCTGGAGATGGATCTTCTCCATAGGCTGGAATGGCCTTCCTCAGTACTGAGTGACTGCTGTTAGAGATGTGTGTATATATATATTCCGGGATGGTTCTTCCTTGGGCCGTATGATCCATATACCGTACTGAGTGGACGAGCATTTGATATTGTGGGCACATGAGGCAATCAACATGGTTCATTTCATACAGCATGTGCATTGGCATGTAGATATAACAGAGTTACACTTCCTTACCCTGTACATACCTGCTCTGTTTTACTGTTCGAACTATTTATTTAACTGAAAGCATTCCTACGTTTCTGTATGTTATTTCTGTTACCTTTGATGAGGTTGAGTTTGTCACTACCTATCAGTCCAAAGGTTAGACTTGTTACTTACTGAGTTGGTGTACTCACGTTACCCCATGCACCTTGTGTGCAGATCCAAGTACTTTGGGCCCCAATGGCAGTCGCTGATTGAGGTTGTAGGTTGTGGAGTTTGTTGAGGTATTTGCATGGCATTCGCAGGCCTTGACTCTCCTTCTCATTTTCTAGTTGTATTACAGTTGCTTCTTTAGACACTTTAATAGATTATGTGTTCACCTTAGATGCTCATGTACTCCGTGACACCGTGGTTTTGGGATGGTTGTATCGTAATATGAATCTTTATTTTATGTCTTAAAAATTTATTAAAAATGATAAAAAAAATCCGCAAATGATCTAGTTTTAGTATTGTGGTTTTGGGTTGCATTGAGTTAAGGCTGACCTAGTTCTACGACAGGCGCCATGTACTGGTAAGTGCCGAGCCTAACCTCGGTGAAGTAGTGACGAGGCTAAGACAAGACTGTCACGACCCCAGTCCGCCCTCCGTGAACCATCGTGACGGCACCTAGTCTCTACGACTAGGTAAGCCTAAACTTGCGGAAGATAACCAAAACTTGCAGAAGTAAAACAATTTAAAAAACAGAAATAAGGCAATAACAGTGTTAAATGTGTCGCTCGGCATACACCATATTTATATAAATCTCAAAACCAATATCTAAATCCAAGACCCCGAAACCCACAAATCACAAGCTAAGAAAAAGAAATGCTACATAGCTCTAACTTCGAAATTGTCTAATAAGAACAGAAAGTACAGAAGGGCTAAATACTAGAAAGCAGGAATAGAAAGGGACTCCTCGGTCTGCGGATGCGGAAGATGTACCTCGAAGTCTCTAAATAGTCGCCTCCCTCAAGGATGGTAGGCCTGAGTAGAAGTACCTGGATCTGCACATGAAAAACATGCACAGAAGAGGCATGAGTACACCACAACGGTACTCAGTAAGTGCCAAGCCTAACCTCGGTTGGGTAGTGACGAAGAAGGTCAGGGCCCTACTGAGGTTAAATACAACATAAGGGATAACAATGTGGAATAAAACAGTATAAATAAGTGCAATGGTAAGAAATAACATAGAATTGACAGAACAACAACAACTAGAATAGAGACAAAACAAACCACGGAAAGAAATATAGCTCAACATAGAGACAACAACCGGGGCACCTTCCAGGATATCGTCATGTAGTCCCAATTACAACTGTCCAGTGGATCTCCCGGGATACCGTCCCGTAGTCCATCATATATATGTTCGAAGGATATCCCAAGATCCCGTCCCGTAGTCCAACTATCAATGCGCAGGGATCTATCGGAAACCCGATCCGTAGTCCGAAATGTAAATACCCAGTACTGGGGGAATCTACCGGGTGCATTCCCGGAGTTCCATGTGTAGGGGGATCTATCGGGAATCTAACCTGTAGTCCCAAAGTAAATATGTAGGGGGATCTATCGGGAATCTAACTCGCAGTCCCAAAGTAAACAGACAATGGGGAGCTACCGGAATCCCACATCCGTAGTTCCAATGTAAATACACAGCAGCCGCAAGAAAATATTCAGAGAAGGGAAATTTCATGTTAAGGCAACAAATAATTCTAGCCTAGCATGCTGCACAGAGTTCAGGTAAACAGATTGAACAATTAAAGCAATTAAATCACTTAGATATGTTTTCCTAAGCTAACAACGGGCTTAATAGTATAAGTAATAAAAGCAGGAGAGGGAACATACTAATAAGTACTTAAAGAAAACCGAATTTCTAACAATTTGCACAAGTACGCACTTGTCACCTCACATACAAGGCATTTCAATTACCAAATATATCAATCCTAAGGGGAAGGTCCCCCACACAAGGTTAGACAAGCCACTTACCTCGAACCGGCTCAAAATCAACCCAACACCACGTCTTTGCCACGAGTACTACTCCAAATGGCCCAAATATATTTAATTCAATTGCATAATGTAAATAACACTTCAAGTAACTGATTCTACAATTAAATTCTAAGCTAATACGCGAAATTATGTAAAATGACCAAAACGCCCCCGGGCCCACGTCTCGGAATCGGGTAAAATTGACATTTTCAGAATCCTCATATCTTCACGAGTCTAACCATACCAAAATTATCCAATTCCGATATCATTTGGTTTTTCAAATCATCATTTTAAATTTTTGAAAGATTTCACAAGTTTTCTTCCCAAATTCCATCCCAAATCATGAATTCAATGATGGATTCATGTACTCTAGCTAAATCTGAGTTAGAATCACTTACCCCGATGAATTTCTTGAAAAACCTTCGAAAAATCGCCAAAATCCGAGCTCTCTAGGTCAAAATATGAAATAAAACCCAAAACCTCATATTTATAGGGCACCCCCTGGATTTTCACCAATGCGGACCGCACAAAAACGAGTGTTGTCCGCACAAAACCAGTGCGGTCCGCACAAAAACGACTGCTGTCAGCATAGGTTTTGACTGCAGTGATAGGCTTTAGTATTTTGGCTATAGCTTTCTCTATAGATAACCAAATTGTGATTTCTTTATCATTATGGAAACTAGACACGAAGGGCTTTTTGTTTTTAAATCATCCCACAATTCCTTGTAGATCAAAAGATATGAGCTTCCGAAATAGGACCAGTGAAATTTTCCTCACCGCGGACCGCACTGCATTTTGTGCGGTCGCACAGCCCCCATCGCGGATGCACTGGATTTTGTGCGGACCACACTAGTGGGTTCCGAGGCCTGCAACTCTTCTGGACCTACAACAACTATGATTTTCGGCCTAAAACATCCCGGAACCTACCCGGAACTCACCTGAGTCCCCGGGACTTCAAACCAATTGTACCAACACATCCCATGACATCGTTCAAACTTGTTCAAAACTTCGGAACGCTCACAACAATATCAAATCACCAATTTAACATAGGATCAAGCCTAAGAACTCCAAGAACTCTTAACTTATGCTTTCGATCAAAAAGTCTATCAAATCTCGTCCGAATGACCTGAAATTTTGCAAGCATGTCACATTCAACACTACAGAGCTACTCCAATTTTCGGAATTCCATTCTGACCCTTAGATCAAAATCTCACTATCGGACCGGAAACTTCAAAAATTCGACTCTCGCCATTTCAAGCCTAAATTAGCTATGGACCTCCAAAACACAATCCGATCATGCCCTTAAGCCCAAAATCACCCAACGGAGCTAACGGAACCGTTGGATTTCCATTCTGAGGTCGTCTTCACACTTTTTTGACTAAAGTCAACTTTCCAACACTTAAGCTCTCATTCTGGGACTAAGTATCCCAACACTCCCCGAAACTCAAAACCGAACATCCCGGCAAATCAAAATAGCAGAAATAAACTCGGAAAAGCAATTAATAGGGGATCGTGGCGTTAATTCTTAAGACGACCGGCCAGGTCGTCACAAAGACACATACATAAACCTATGCAGTTAAACAATATACTAGCAACATAACATAGTAGAAGCTAAACAGATGATAACGGGAGGGGAAACATGCCGAGGGGATTGCAAGATAAAGAATCACAGCAGTCGAGGAATTTAAACAACTAGTGCACCTTGAACCAGTAACAACAAGTAAATACAGTAACGGAAAATGCACGGCATCACCCTTCGTGCTTTTACTCTCAACCTTACCATATAAATCAAATATGAATGGCACGGCATCAGCCTTCATGCTTTTACTCTCATCCTCACTGCATAAATCAAATAAGAATGGCACAGCATCACCCTTCGTGCTTTTACTCTCATCCTCACCATATAAATCAAATAAGAATGACACGGCATCACTCTTCATGCTTTTACTCTCATCCTCACCATATAAATCAAATAAGAATGGCAGGCATCACCGTTCGTGTATTAACACTCTCCCTCACCAAAACAAGGAATAATAATTATAGGGAGATAGAGATGGCAACAATAAGTCTTACTTCAACAATTACTTCCACAATATCAACCTCGACTTTGAGTCAATACCCAATCAGTACCAAAATCTGTACATATGATAAGAACAATCAACATAATAATAAACTAGTCTAAGCATGGTTAATATGATCATGGAAAGCTATAATTTTAGGAATAAGACACACTAGCATGTTATGAATCAACAACAACGCATAGATACTCGTCACCTCACCTATGCATTGTACACAACATTCAAACACATAGCAAATAGGCAAATAAGACCTAATTCCTCAAGCCAAGGTTAACCACGACACTTACCTCGCTCCAACGGCTAAACTCAAAGCTCAATCACCGGTTTTCCCTACTCACAAGCCTCAAACAAATAGAATCTAGCAAATTACCAACCAAACAATTCAATTTAAGCCTTAGAAACTACTCACGATTGTAAGGAATTCAATTTAGGCCATTTTTGAAAAGGTCAACAAAAGTCAACACCTGAGCCCGCTTGGTCTAAACCCGAAATTTGGACCAAAACCCGATTACCCATTCACTCCGAGCCTGGATATATAATTGGTTTTGGAATCCGACCTAAATTTGAGGTCTAAATCCCCAAATTTCGAAATCCTTAGTTTCTACCCAAAAATCCCCAATTCCACCATGAAAATCTTAGATTCTAGGATGAAATCTTGTAAAATAAAGTGAAAGATTGAAAGAAACGAGTTAAGAATCACTTATCTATGATTTTGGGAAGAAATGGTCTTTGAAAAATCGCCTAGAGGGTTTCTTGTTTTGAAAATTTTGAGAAATGAGCAAAAATCCCTTCTAAGTTAGGTTTTACATAGCTACAGATGTCGCATTTCCGACATGAGCTTCGCCTTTGTGAAACTCGCAAATGCGAAGCTCACAAATGCGAGGAAACCATCGCATTTGCAATGTCTCTCACACTCCTTCTTCCTTCGCAAAACCGAAGAAATGCTCACAATTGTGAGCTGAGCTGATCGCAAATGCGATCAATTGGTCGCAAATGCGAAGCCTACCTTCCCATGTCCCCATCGCAAATGCGATGGATTGTTCGCATTTGCGAACATAGGCTGGCCCATCTTCTTTCGCATTTGCGAGGGTATTTGCGATGAGAAGCTCGCAAATGCGAACCAAACAGTGGTTGCAAATGCGAAGCTTGACCTTGTATTTGCGAGGTCTGAGGCCTGCAACAAAAACCAGCAGTGATCAAATTCCTATTTTCACTCCGTAGCCTATCCGAAACTCACCCGAACTCTCGGGGCTCCAAGCCAAAACATGCACACAAGTCTTAAAATATCATACGAACTTGCTCGCACCATCAAATCGCCAAAAATAACAACTAGGACTACGAATTTAGCACCAAATCAAATAAAATTCTCAAAAACACTTTGAAATTTCTATTTTCTCAACTGGACATCCGAATCACGTCAAAACAATTCCGTTTCTCACCAAATTTCACAGAGATGACTTAGATATTATATTGAACCCGTACCGGACTCCGGAACCAAAATAGGGACTCGATACCAACAAGATCAAACATTATCAATTTCTTAAAAACCATTAAATTTTTAGACTTACAATTTTTAACAAAAATTCATAACTCGGGCTAGGGATCTCCGAATTTGATTCGGGGCATACGCCCAAGCCCCATATTTCGATACGGGCCTGTTTACTCAAAACGTTGATCGAAGTTAACTAAATCATCTTTTAGAGGCAAAACTTATTATTTTCATCAACTTTCAACATAAAAACTTTTTGAAAACTCGCCCGGACTGTGCACGCAAATCGATGAGGAATGAAATAAAGTTTTAAAGGACTCGGAACACTGAATTAGGTTCTAAAACACAAGATGAACTTTTGGTTCATCACACTATTTAGTCCATGCTTAGTTATAATTTCAGTAATTTATTATTAGCCCATAGTAAGTATCGAAGTCGACCCCTCGTCACTACTTCTTCGAGGTTAGACTGGATACTTACTGGGTACATGTTATTTATGTACTCATGCTATACTTCTGCAATAATCGTGCAGGATCTGAGGTAGGTGCATCTGGATATCAGTCTGTCGCGCATCCTTGATTACTACGAGACTTAGTGGCGAGCTGCCTTCCGAGCCCGTTCTACAGTAGCCGAAGTTTTTCTTTTGCTTTATTTTCTGTCTATTTCATTTTAGAGAGTAGTGTAGTATCCTTTTATATATTATACTTGTAGCTCATACACTTGTGACACCAGGTCTTGGAGATTTATGCTAGTAGACACTTGTTGGTTTTTGAGTAATTACTTTATCCCATTGCTTTAAAAATTATTTACTTTCTCATTTTACAACCTTTTACACTTCTTTATTTCGGAATAATTAAAAATCAACCATTTCAAATCTCTAAAAAAAAAGATTACAAAGTTAGTTCACTGTTTGCTTGCCTAACGGTAACATTGAGTGCCATCACGACCTATAGGAAAAATTGGGTCGTGACATAAAGCGCAGTAGATATGTTGCCATGATTTTGTAGCATTCGATGATTGTAATAGCATTTTGCTTCAATATTTTTCTGAGGATTCAGATTTTTGCAATGGAATTTCAAGAAAGAAAGGAGGGATAAAAAACCCATATTTTATTACAACTTTCATATCTTTTGGAAGATTTTTATGGTTATTTATCTCATACTTTATTACAAATTCATGTTTTTGGTTGATTATTTTGGTTATTTGATCCATGGTTTATCCCTCCTATTTTCCCTTCAACTTTTGTGTTACTCATCACATACATATTTTTTATTTTCATGTCCTTCTATTGGTCAAGTACAAATTTATTCGTACAATTCAACTAATATTCTTTTAATATGACATACACAATGAAACTTTCTAATGTCAGTAGCTATTATCTCTATCACTAATAATACTAATCTTTGTAGGTATACACCATGAAATTAACAGGAATCTACTAGACATACGAAGGAATATGTTTAACAACTTTTTATGGAGATTTTTACGTGGTTGCTCCTTTTTTAAAAATTATTCTCATAAATGATAGTAGGCTTTGTTTATTCCAAAAATGACATTTTTTTTTAATTTTTTTAGCACTTTCACGTTGATAACTCCATTAACTAAGGGATCCCTCTATATTAATATACTTTTTACTACATTTTCTTTCCCTCACTCTTCCATAATTTCTTTTTTCTCTTCTATAAATAATACTTACCCAAATATATCAAAGATTCTGAAAGAAGAATATCTCAAAAATAATTCCCTCTGCACAATGAGAATTATAGTTTTTTTTGTTGAGTTTACGTTTTTTCTGTATAATTTTATTTTTACTCAAAATATACCTTTAATATATTTCAAGTATATTATATTGTGATAATTTATAATGTAAATATTCAATCAATATGTCATATATATTTTTTATATGTACTTTATACCACATATACAACTTATATATAAACATCATAATACATTATTATATTGATATTATTCAAAGTATATTGCTAACAAATACCTTACATAAAATTTAATCTAAAATATTAACATGCCACTAATATGTGTATAGAAAAAAGAATATTTCATATATACTATTTATATACGGATAATTTATACAAATATGCACGTTATATTAGTACAAAATGTAAATTGTATATTAATAATATCTATTCAAATGTAAATAAGTGTATAAAACAACATATGCATATATACATGCTTTTTTTCTAAAAAAAAAACACATGATTTATAATATACCACAAACATACATTATATTTTTTTATGAAATACATGTACTTTATTACATTAGAATATACATATATATAATTTTTCTAGGATTAAGTGTTGAGGATTTTAAGATGGAAAAGTCTTAAAAAGAGGGTGAATGGGAAATGGAAGGAAAATGAAATTTTTGAGTAAAATTTTAAGTTTCTCTCTTTTGAAACATTGTCCCATATTGGAAGAGGAAAAGGATTTTGGTGGGTATATATACAATTGCTCTTCTTGTAGCTCTTAAAGAGTAAAGAAGAAGGCAAGCCTCGCATTGTCGTCGTCGTCGCTCACACCGTGTTTGTAACGGATATGTTCCAATCCGTGGATTTGTTCCAGCAGGCTAGTGCGTCTCCCACCATTGCCAAATGTTTGCTCCATAATAGCAAGTGATTGCTCCATTAGTTAGCAGTCTGGTGCTCTGCCCACCATGGTCAAGTGCTCCACCAAATGAGTGGCAGCGGGTCCGTGTTTAGCAGCTAACTACACTATAAATAGATGGTGCAAGAAGCTTGTTGAAGACACACAGAAAGAAATCGTTCCTCTTCAGTTTACACAGCTACTGATTTCCTCTTCAGTTCAAATCGTTCCTTGGCTATACATTGTAGTCCTTCATCTCAGAATTTCCATTCGACTTCTGAGTTCTCCTCCTTTGTTGTGCATTGTTTTAAACTACAAACAAAGCAACCATAAGTGTGATTTGCTGCCGAACTTTGTGTTCGCTGAAACACTGGGGTTTGAAGTACCGCTATACCAGTGTGTAATTCGTTCTATCTTGGTGTCACGCCCTCTTTTTCTCGCGAAATTGGGTTTATGACATTTGGGAGGACAACTCGTTCCCTTTTGGGAATTGGGTTTGAATTGAAGAGTCGTCACCTAATGATTTAAGTGCATTAGGACACTAAGAAGGGTTTGATTTGAGCAACCAGAGATTGGATAAGGGCTTGAAATTATCCCAAGGGGAAGGTATTAGGCACCCCTCACACTAGTGTGGTTTCCGGCCAGACTATTGTTATGACTTTAGGTACAAATAACACGTAGGCAAATAAGAACTTCAAACAAGAGGGTATTTTCACGTAATGGTTACAAAATAGGTGAGATTAAAAGAACTAAAAGAAAAGCTGATTTTTTTTAAGAAAATAGTTTGAAATTTGAGAATAAACAACGAAACAAATAAATAAAGGAAAAAGGGTCCTAGGTTTGTAAATAATATGGATCACCCCACACAACACCCGGTAATCACTCCTCAGTGAGGGGCTACACGTGATGTTACCACGTGGTCATCATATCCATATGTACCCTTCCCACCCCGTTGAGGTATTAAAGCGCGGAATGGTCTCGTTTACTTATTGCATGTTATTACCCGCCCCAGTCCTATCAGTTCCGGAGGCATTTGGGACTACTAATCCTAAAGGAGAGGGATATTAGGCTTACTTGTGGTTTCAAAAAGTAAAAATACTAAGGCGACAAACAAAACATATATGTCAAGTATGGGGAAGCATATAAACAAATGAAAAGGCTCAAACAGACCTCCTTTAAACAGAGAAAGCAAGTAGTTAACATGACTTACACATATTGTTTAGGGTCTGATTAAAACTTAAAGGGTTGAGGCAGACTGATTTATTACATAGTTCAGATAAGAAGCCCGAATCAGGCTTGCCTGCTGGTTGTAGTATATAAAATCTGATTCAGTTTATAAGTTATCCTTCAGATTGCCTAAGTGTTGGACGAAGACCTATAGTCATGATGTCTACTGAATTCAGAAACAATGAAGTGAATTGATTACATACTGAAGAAAGAAAGGCGAGTTTTTAGCAAAAGATCGCCAGTTCAGCAACTGGTAATGCATTATTATTGCTGATTTTAGGCTTATAAACGAGTGAGGCAATTCATATTAAAGCTCCTATAGGCATGCTTTCTATGCGTTTGTCCACTTTAGAACACCTTTATAGACATAATGAAATGTAGAGATCCTATAAATATGATGTCTAGGTACTGTGTATTATATGAACATGATATCTAATTGTAGTTGGTTATTAAGACCTATAAACATGTTTGCCTAATGAGAAGTGGATATGCAAGATTCAGAAAATCCTATAGGCATTTCTACATGCATATGCAGAATTCAAATTTCGAATAATTATAGACATGGTATCTACATGAGAGTGCAGAATTCCTATGGGCAGGTTATCTAATATGAGAATGCAGAAATCCTATAGACATGGTATATATATAGAAGTGTAGAAATCAGAGAAATCCTATAGACATGGTATCTATATGGAAGTGCAGAAATTCAGAAACTCCTATAGGCAGGTTATCTACCCCTTTTTGCATACATAGTTACCCCTCCCTTTTCACTATCCATCCCCGAGAGTTTTATTACAAAGTTATTATAGCCCAGAAAAATACATCAGAAATTAAAAATACAACCAAGGAGAGCCTGATTCAGACTTCTTGTCTGAAGTATGAAGTAAACCGACTCCATGAGATCATATTTCAAAGCTTTTCTCCCATTTGGGGTGTGTCAAAGTTCCCTAAGAGTTTCATAAGAACTCTGGGCAGTGCTTACACCCAAATGTATCACCAGATTAAGCTATAGTGCAGTGTGGAAGGGCCAGCCCTGAGGTGTCCAAGTTCAGAGGGAACTCAAGGTCCTAAGGCAAGGCTCACAAGAGAGGGACAGAACTTAGGAACTAAGAGGGAGTGCAAGTGGGAAAGTAGAATTCTGAAAGGGGAAATGGAAAAGGGGAATAACTTAAAATCAGTACACATAAGGGTGTAGGGAAATAGGGGAATTTGCAAGAGCAAAAGAAAAGCAGGCTGATGGGCACACCCAGCAATGGGAGATGCTGGCACACCCTCCAACCTGTTTGCTTAGAGGTTAAGACCCCATTGGTTCAAACTTAATTCATGGGCAACAACTCACATTGCCATGCCTTAAGTCACAACTCTCAAACACATAGGGGTAACGGGGATATGGAGCAAGGATTCGCAGCAGAAACAGGTAGAAAGATATGAGCATACTAACTTAAATATTGAACTTTACAGAAACAGTAAAGTAGACATGGATATAAAAGCTGTAAATGAACACATTGTGATGATGCTGAAGCATAAATTAGGACATACTAGTTTCAAAGAAACATATAGAGAAAATATAGTAGTCTTGTAAAAGCCACAGTGCAGACAAGAAGAGAGAATACTATTATGTGTAAGTAAGAGTTCAGAAGGATTGTGAAAGTGTTGTTGTTTGTGAAGAGGGTCGTGCCTTTTATAGTGTAAAATCAAGCAGAAATAAGGTAAGAAAATAGTTGAGGAACTGATTGTCAATCAATTACACAAGACTCTCTTTAATTAAGGGATTCAGATTCAAAACGGGTAAAACCATTTAAGGAAAGAAATTGAATAAACATTTTGTGCAAAGCATGCAACTAGGGGCAAGTACATGAAGGTTATTAAGGACAAGGTTTTGAAATACACGGTTTGTGCAAATAAGGTAAGCAAATTAATTAACAAGCAGTAAATCAAAAGGGTCTGAGATTTTGCATGAATGAACCAAGTCAGAAAAGATCAAGTAGGGTTTTAACTTAGGCCGAGTCATAGAGAAAATCAACAGACAATGGAAAGAAATCAATCAATCCCTATTCAGAAGGAAGTTTAAACTAATTGCAAATTTGAAAACCATTTTAGAAGGAAATTCATCATATATAAGGAGCATACGAACATGTTAAGTATGAAAAAGACTGTGGTGTCATTATAAAATCAGTAGAAGATCCAGTGTAGAAGAGTTTAGCAAGAGCTGGAATCATATGAAGAACAAATGTTTTGAAACTCATTTCAGAGATTCAAAATAGGTTCAGAGGTCTTAGAAAGAACTGAAACCTCTATCATGTTCCTCTCAGCAACTGAAACTCGTGAGAAACATAATAGAAAAGTAACATGCGGAGCATAGCGGAAGAATTCAAAGAAAATAGAGTAGAAGAAGCTAACACAAAACGTAATGGAAAAGACTGATAAGATCAGTAGCAGAAACATGCAGAGAAGTTTTTAGAAGAAACTTAAACAGAACTTAGTAGAAGGAAAATAGTAAAACACTTAAGAACACAATAGAAAATATAGTAGGAGAAACATATCAGAACATGGTAGAAGAAAGTACCAGAACATAGCAGAAAAGCATACGAGAACATAGTATAGGAAAACACAGTAGGAGATACATACAAGAAGAGGATATAGAAAATACAATAGAAGAAGAATACAAGAACATGGTAGAAGAAAAATATAAGAACATAGTAGAGGCATATGCACACAAAAGAAAAAAGAAAGAAAGTCAGAGAAACACTTAAACATTTTTCCAGAAAACCCTAGATCGAAAAAGAAATGGTTCTGCAAGTAATTTTGAAAGAAAAGCCAGAGAAATCGTTTGAAAACTTAGGGAAAGCATAGATACACAACAAATCTAAAAGACTCAGAGAAAAACTCAAAGGGTTAGGGTTTTAGAGGAACCCCAGTAGTGAGAAAGGCTTTGAAGAGTCACCGATCTAAGTCGGAGAGGTCAAAATAAGGCTCGAACAACCATGGTACGCCGGAATAAGGCCGGAGATGACCGTGGAACCTCGAATCGACAGAGGTCTGGGTACAATCTTTCAAGTTCAGGCCTTGAATCTTCAGAAATCAGGCACGTGGGAGTCATAGGAGGTAGGTGTAGGACTCGCATAGCCTTGGAAGCCATAGATTCCGATGGCTTTCAGGGCGGAGATGGTATGAGGCGGCTAGGGATTGAGAAGGTTCGAGAGTGTTTGAGAGAGTGGAGGGTTCAAAGGCGGCTGGTAGGTGAGAAAGGAGAAGGTTAGGGTGGTCATTTGGGTTAAAAAGGTAAGAATGAATAGGGGCCGTTGATCTCAGAGATCAACGGTCAGGATGAGAGGGGTCTGGGTCGGGTAGGATTTAATTGGGGTCAGGGGCGGGTTTAAATTAAAATTGGGTTGGGGAATTGAGATTGGGAATTGGGTTCAATTGGGGCTGATTTAAGGCTATAATCGAAATAGTTGGGGCTAATATTTAAATAACCACTTTTTCCCTTATTTATTTTAAAAAATAGTAAAATAATTTCTGGAAACAAATTAAAAATACTAAATCAATTAATATGTAAATATTAAATTAGAAATACAGGAATCAATTTTGTAATTATAAACGCAATTAAATCTAAAATAGGCTAATATTGCAATTATATGCAATTTAGCTTTAAATACTAAATAAATTTGTAAAAAATGTGCAAAAATTACCTTAGCTATATTTTGGTATAAACAAGAGAATACAATAAATTATTTACCAAAATGCCAATTGTGGAACACTTATTGGTTTTTCTTGATAAAATAGGGCAATAAAATTTATTTAAAAATCTTTAAAAAAAATTGAGAAAAATAATAGGACCTTGGGATATGCTTATATATGCATATATGTATTGTTTTAAGAGGTATTTTACATATGAAAATATATAGGGAAAAATTGGGTATCAACAGCTGCCCCTCTTTACCCGGAAAGGATGAAAGAGTTGTCGGGTAAAGATATGATGGCCAATTTTGACCGAATGAAATGGTTTGAAGAGGTTGAACATGCTCTGGTTCCTGATCTTCCTACATATCCTTGGTCTTACAGGAATTAGGCCATATGTAGTTCAGGATCCGTTAGTGAGGTATGCCGATGGAGGTTTTTCAAGAACGGACGCAATGGGATGAGCGGTTAAGGTCTAATAGGGCTTGCGGGAATTGGAGCGGGACTGCTCCTACTGAGACAGCCGTTGCTCGCCGGTTTGCCTGCAAATAAACAATGTATTGTGCAAAAATTTAAACATGATGCAAATTCTCGTCGAACCATGAATGTTGTCTTTGGACAGTGAGGATGATGTCCTTAGACCATGACGTCCTGGGCCATGAAGCGTATATAAAGGATTCGCAGGCCATGAAATGATACTCTCGGGCTATGAGAATGATGCCTCCGAACTATGATGCCTTTGAATAATGATATGCAAAAGATTAAAAGGAATCCTCATGCCATGACATGGTGTTCTCGGGCTATGAAGATGGTGCCTCCGAACGATGACGCATTTGGACAATTTGGCGATCTTTCAGCCTATGCAGATGCAGTATGAGGCGATCTTTCAGCCCATGCAGATGCAGTATGTGGCGATCTTTCAGCCATGCAGATATAGATGTAGTGGCGATATTTCAGCCATGCAAGATGTTGATGAAGTGGCGATCTTTCAGCCAATGCAAGATGTAAATGAAGTGGCGATCTTTCAGCCATGCAGAATGTAAATAAAGTGGTGATCCTTCAGCCATGCAGATGGAGGTAGAGTTTAACCTCGGAAGGCAGAATGGTAGCCTTATGCAATGCAGGGAATGCAGATGGAGACAGAGCTTAGTCTCGGAAGGCAGAATGGTAGCCTTATGTAATGCAGAGAATGCAGATGAAGACAGAGCTTAGTCTCGGAAGGCAGAATGGTAGCCTTATGCAATGCAGGAAATGCAGATGGAGGTAGAGCTTAATCTCGGAAGGCAGAATGGTAGCCTTATGCAATGCAGATGGAGACAGCGTTTAGTCTCGGAAGGCAGAATGGTAGCCTTATGCAATGCAAGAATGCAGATGGAGACAGAGCTTAGTCTCGGAAGGCAGAATGGTAGCCTTATGCAATGCAAGAATGCAGATGGAGGCAGAGTTTAGTCTCGGAAGGCAGAATGGTAGCCTTATGCAAAAAATGTAGATGGAGGTAGAGCTTAACCTCGGAAGGCAGAATGGTAGCCTTATGCAGGAAGTAAAAAGGCAAATGATAATAGAGTTTTCTTAGTTGATAGCAGATCGCGATATCATGACTATCGGGGATACTGTGTCTGCTGGGGACATTGCGTGCGGATAGCAGCTGTGAGTAAGTGCAACGATCCTGAGAGTAGTATTTCTGAGCATTGCAAGTCTCGTGAGTGTATAGTATATTTGATGATTTTGCGACTCAAGTGTTTGCAACCAAAGAAAAATCGTGAGTTTTTTACATGGGAAAGGTTAGTTCATGTCCCCTGCTGGCTTTGCTTGACCTGCTCAATTTTGATCTGGTGATACTGCCCATATCATTGGGGTAGCGTTGCTAAACAGAGCAATTTCAGAAACAAACATGCATGATTTTAGTAAAGAAAATGTAACATAAATACATAATTAAGAATAGTTTTCTTTAGATGAATCGACGACTACGACGTGGTTCAAGACATTGCAACTTTTCTTGCTCCGGAATTTTGAGGGTCCTCCTCAAAATTCTATCCCAGTTTATTGGGTTGCTGCTTCTAACAGCTGTTAATGATAAATGGCTGGAATTGACTTCGGAATTTTGAGGGTCCTCCTCAAAATTCTGCCCCAGTTTCCAATAGCGGGGGAAATGAAAATTTTATTGAATTGTGACCGAACCCATAGGGCTGCCTACGTATCTCCTCTTAAACGAAAATCAGGTCAGGCATAGTTCAAATTACATCATAAAAGAAAGCATAAAGGTTACACATAGTATCACTTGACTGCGTCTGAATTGATCGGCTTTGGCCAAACTTCTCCGTCCATTTATGCAAGTATGAGGGATCCTCCTGTTAGAACCTGGTGAACCATGTACGGACCCTGTCAGTTGGGAGAGATTTCCCTTTGGCTTCATCTTGATGCGGGAAAATCTTCTTTAATACCAGCTGCCCTGGTGTGAATTGTCTTGGCTTGATGCTTTTGTTGAAGGCTCTGGACATTCTGTTCTGATAAAGCTGACCATGGCAAACTGCATTCATTCTCTTTCCATCTATAAGAGCTAGTTGTTCACAATGACTCTTCACCCATTCTGCATCGTCGAGCTCAGCTTCATGTATGATCCTTAGGGAGGGAATTTCTATTTCAGCGGGAATGACTGCTTTCGTACCATAAACCAACATGCAGGGGGTTGCCCCAGTTGATGTGCGGACTGTGGTGTTGTACCCCAATAAAGCTAAGATATCTTCTCGTGCCACTCCATAGTCATCCAGAAATAACCAATCTGGAGTATCTTCTTCGCTAAAACAAAGCCATTCATATGTGGACCGCAGGTCCCAGCGTGGATTTTTTTCTAGCAGTTTAGATGCTTCTTTTGCATTGACACATCTTAGCAATCCTAAATCAGGAGTCCTTCTATACAGGATTCCTCCGCTGTGAAAGAAATTGTTGGACAACCTCCGAAGTGTGCATTTCTGAGTAGGATTTGCAAGTTCTGGGTATTCTCCTTTTGTCAAATATTCCTTCATATCATGAAACCAAGGCTTTCCGTCTGTTTCTTCCTCAACATGAGCACAATAAGTTGGCTGATCATGGATCTTTACCAGAATGGGATCAATAAAGTTCTTATCTAGATGTTGTATCATGGATTATAGGGTAGCCAATGCATCGGAAAACTCATTCTGGACTTTAGGAACATGTTGGAACTCTATCTTTGTGAACCTCTTTCTCAACTCTTGTACGTGATGCAGATAAGGAAGTATTTTGGAATTCTTAGTTGCCCATTCTTCTCGGACCTGATGTATAAGCAAGTCCAAATCTCCAATTACTAGAGACTCTTGAATGTTCATGTCAATGGCCATCTTGAGCCCTAAGATGCAGGCTTCATACTCGGCCATATTGTTGGTGCAGGGGAACCTGAGTTTGGCAGACTCTGGATAATGCTGACCGGTTTCTAATACTAGGACCGATCCTATGCCAACTCCTTTGAAATTTGCTGCTCCATCGAAAAACATTCTCCAACCGTCATAGGATTCTGCAATGTCTTCTCCTATGAATGATACCTCTTCGTCGGGAGAATATGTTTTCAGGGGTTCGTATTCTCTGTCCACGGGATTTTTAGCGAGGTGATCTGCTAGTGCATGTCCCTTGATCGCCTTTTGAGTCACATAGACAATGTTAAATTCACTCAATAGGATTTGCCACTTGGCCAGCTTGCCAGTGGGCATGGGCTTCTGAAAGATGTACTTCAAGGGATCCATCCTTGATATGAGATATGTAGTATAGGCACAGAAGTAGTGCCTCAACTTCTGAGCTACCCAAGTCAAAGGACAACAGGTGCGCTCTAACAGAGAATACCGGGCCTCATACGGGGTGAACTTCTTACTGAGGTAATAGATGGTCTGCTCCTTCCTCCCCGTTTCATCATGTTTCCCCAGAACACAACCGAATGCTTCATCCAATACTGCAAGTGTCACGACCCAAACTGGAGGTCCATGACTAGCACCCGACCATACTTGCCGAGCACCAACGTACATTTTATCTAACCTTCTTTATTATCTTTTAGGGTTGACGAGATCAATATAAATGGTAGACATGGATCGTGGACAACCAACAGTAAAATATGATGGAATGAACATACATAACATGGGATGACCAGACAATTAAGAAATTACATATAAGGTACGAGCTACCACGCTACCATGAAAGACTATACAACAAAAACCAACCGACAAGGCATACCAAACTATACATGAGTCGACACTTGTCTATGAGCCTCTAAATGAACATAAATGCTGCAACATAGCCGGAACAGGTCCCCGACATACCCATAATGTCTATAACAAAAATGCATACCAAGACCACGGCAAGTCTGGAGAAGGGATCTCGCCAATCACTGCTGAACTGGATAGCCTACTGTGGTGGGGGAGCTGCACCTGCCTTTCTATCAGGGCCTGCAGCACGACATGCAACGTCCACAAACAAAAGGACGTCAGTACGAATAAAGTACTGAGTATGTAAGGTAGGGAACCATAAATACGAACGGAAATGTAAGCAGGGATAGAGAATATACAACCTATAACATCTGAGTACCTCTGAGGGCTACTGACATGAAATGCATGATACATATATATAAATACATAAACTTTTAAATCATACTCCTTTGTGGGCATCATCATCATCATATCGTACCCGGTCGTAATAGGCTCGTTAAAAAAAATGTACCCGGCCATCATAAGACTCGGTAGTATCGTACCCGGCCACGGGGAGCTCGGTAAAACCCACCTGATCAGTGGTTGCACAATAGGTGTCGTACCCAGCCGACTATAGTGCGGTTCGGTAGAGTAAAATAGATACATATATATAATGCATGCTCGACTCATGGAATCACTTTCTAAACCTTTCGGAGTGACGTAAGGTCGGTATCCTCTGTACACGTTATTAGGACTAACTCTTCACTATGAACCTTATAAGAATCAGGAAGTACCAACAACATTGATAACACAAGAATAAGAGAAGCAACATTAACATCAATCGTTCCATAAGAGGGAAAATAATGTAAGTACTGCTAGCTTCTAAGAGTAGAGTATCTTTGGAAGCTCGTTAATTACATTATGTACAATCGGAGTCATGCAAAAGAAGGAAAGGGATAGCCTCACATACCTTGTATATAATGCCCCAATCTCAAGCTATGCAATTGTCACAACTCCTTAGTCTACAATAAGAGAAACGATACTATCGTTATCATTTAAGCGTCATAACTATTATGTATCGACCACAACCTATTTTACGATGAAACGGACAGCACCTCTTCTATATATATGACTTCACACAATTCAAAAAAATCACCAAACAGCCCAACAACATCAATAATAATCATATTGAGCCTCCCAAAATAGTCCACGCACAACCTAATCACTTCAAACATACGACGGCCACTGTAGTCGTGTCAAACGACCCGGACATATTATGAAGAACTATCAGCCCACAATCCTACATATATATGGTGTTTCTCCACCCCCTTCCACCTCCAAAACTCCACAAAATATTAGTAAACCATGCAGCCCAACAGCAACACAAAACAATCCACAAAACAGTCTGCTACAACTGAATAACTCGAACTCACGACTTCCGATCACCGTCCTATGAGTTCTTAAATGTATAGAACAAAACAAATTACCATGAATTCACAGCAGAAAAAAATGTATGAAAGAGGGCAGTAACTTACCTTACTTGTTGGATAACTCAGCCTTTCCCTTGGTTTTTCAAACTCTAGGTTTTATCTTCAATTAGAGTTGAAAGAGAGGGAAAATTGATTAGGGTTTGTGTGGGATTTTTGGGGAGGACTTGCAGGGGTTTAATTTGGTTATGAAGGTCTGAAATAAGGGTGAAATAACTGAGTTTATAATCCCTTAAAAGTCCTCTCTTGGCCGATTTTGGGACTTTTACTTTTGTCCTCTACTTTTGGCAAGTAGGTGATGCACCTACTTGTCACCTACCAATCTGCGCAGACTTGCGAAAATACGAATATCTCTATACTTCGAGATCGTATTGAAAAACAGTTTAATGAGTTGAAAACTAGACTCATAGATCTTTAATTTTGTGGGTAGATTACCCCATAATTCCTTGTAAATTGGGAGAAAATCTTAGAAACATTTGACCTAATGTTTAAGTAAAATTATGAACCTAAGTTGCGACAACGTTTGTCGACTTTTGTTTCATAACTCGTTTGACTTCAAGACTTATGATACGAATATTATATGATTCAAATACCTGAATACATGACCTCTTGAATGTATTAAGAACCTCTAGGTTTACCTGAAAACACGAGTTACAACATCCTTGATTCATTTAACTTCTAATACTTGTTAATCACCCTTATACACCCTTGTATCACTTAAGACCAATAGGATTAATTTCTTATCATCTCAAAGGTAATTCCTTCTTGGATTTATGTTAACTAATATATGACATGAACTAACGCATGTGGATATGGGTTGTAACACCCTTCCCCCCCTTAGGAATATTCGTCCTCGAATGTAAGGGTTCATGGGGAGTTTAAATCATCGTGGATTCCGGCCAAGTTTCTCCCATAAATAGAGGACGAACTTGCAAGCAATTAACTCAACGTATGGCCTTACAAGAGTATGCAAAGTATTATGGACATGTACATTATTTGCATATCACCATTTTGTATTAAGGAAGAGTATTCTCAAGTTATTGCTTACCTCATAGAGCCATTTCACCTTCCAATATATCATGTGTTCCACCAGCATCCTTGTTATCTTTATTCTGGAATAGGTACGGGTATTTAGACTTCATCTCCTCTTCTACTTCCCATGTCATTTCTTCCATATTCTTGTTTCTCCACAATACTTTGACGGAAGCTACATCTTTTGTTCTTAGCTTGCGGACTTGTCGATATAATATAGCCACTGACATTTCTTCATATAATAGGTCCTCTGTAACTTGTACATCTTTGATAGGGACGACTCGAGAACGGTCTCCAATATATTTCCTCAACATAGATACATGGAATACCGGGTGGACAAATTCCAATTCGGATGGCAATTCTAACTCATAAGCAACCTGTCCAATCCGTCGAAGAATTTTATACGGCCCGATATACCTTGGACTCAGCTTACCTTTCTTCCCAAAACGCATAATACCCTTCATTGGTGAGATCCTCGGGAAAACCCTATCACCAACCTCAAACTCCAGATCATGACGTCGGATATCAGAATAAGATTTTTGCCTGCTTTGTGCCGTCCTCAATTGCTCTTATATCACTTTCACCTTCTCAATAGCTTGGTGAATCAAATCTGGACCATATAATTCTGTTTCATTGACTTCGAACCATCCAACTAGTGATCTACATCTTCTCCCGTGTAGTGCCTCATATGGGGCCATTTTAATACTGGAATGGTAGCTATTATTGTAGGTGAATTCTATGAGTGGAAGATGGTCATCCCAATTTCCCTTAAAATCTAGAACACATGCTCGTAGCATATCTTCCACTGTTTGAATGGTATGTTCAGCCGGTCCGTCAGTCTGCGGATGAAATGCAGTGCTGAGATTCACTTGTGTGCCTAAACCCTTCTGAAAAGACCTCCAAAAGTTAGCTGTAAATTGAGCTCCTCGGTCTGATATAATAGATATTAGCATACCATGAAGCCTAACAATCTCCTTGATATACAACTTCGCATAATCTTCAGCCGTGTAAGTTGTCTTAACTGGCAGAAAATGGGCACATTTTGTAAGTCGATCAATTATCACCCAGATGGAGTCAAACTTATGATAAGAGCGAGGTAATCCAATAATAAAGGCCATATTAATCACCTCCCATTTCCAGGTCGGAATCTCTATATTCTGAAGCAATCCACCGGGTTTCTGATGTTCTATCTTTACTTGTTGACAATTGGGACACTGGGCTACAAATTCTACAATAGACTTCTTCATGTTATCCCACCAATACTGCTCCTTGACATCATGATACATCTTTGTCGAGCCGGGATGGATGGAATATCGGGATTGATGAATCTCATTCATAATCTTCTCTCGCAACCCTACCACATTAGGCACACATAATCGGCCCTAGTATCTCAGTGCCCCATCTCTTCCGATCTCAAAAGTCGTACTTTTACACTGCTGAATGCTCTCTCTTAATCATATTAAGATAGGATCTTCATATTGCCGTGCTTTTACCTCGGCTACCAAAGATGATTCTGATGTATTCTGTACAGTAACACCTCCGTCATTAGAGTCTAACAATCTGATTCTCATATTGGCTAGTTGATGAAGCTCTTTAGTCAACCCCCATCTACCTGCCTAAATATGTACTAAGCTTCCCATTGATTTACGGCTGAGAGTGTCTGCCACAATGGCTTTACCGGGATGATACAATATCTCGACGTCGTAGTCTTTCAGTAATTCAAGCTACCTACGTTGCCTCAAATTCAACTCTTTCTGCTTGAAGATGTATTGTAAACTCTTGTGATCTGTGTAGATGTCAACATGGACGTCGTATAAGTAGTGTCGTCATATCTTCAAAGCATATATTACTGCAGCCAATTCCAAATCATGTGTTGGATAATTCTTTTCATGCTTCTTTAATTGTCTTGATACATAAGCAATCACCTTCCCACGCTGCATCAATACGCACCCCAAACCTATACCTGAGGCATCACAATATACCACATAACCTTCTGTTCCTTCAGGGAGAGTGAGCACTGCTGCGGATGTCGATCGATTCTTTAGCTCCTGAAAACTACGTTCACAAGTGTTAGACCACTGGAACTTGGTATCTTTATGTGTTAACTTAGTCAATGGTGATGATATAGAGGAAAACCCTTCTAAAAACCGCCTATAATATCCTGCTAGCCCCAAGAAGCTGCGGACTTCTGATGGTGTTGTAGGTCTCAGCCAATTCTTTATTGCATCGATCTTCTGAGTGTCGACACTAATACCCTCGTCAGATATCACATGGCCAAGGAAAGCTACTGAGTTCAGCCAAAATTCACATTTGGAGAGCTTAGCATATAACTTACGATCTTGAAGCGTCTGTAATACTATCCGCAAGTGGCCCGCATGTTCCGCCTCCGAACGAGAATACACTAGAATGTCATCAATGAATACAATCACGAACACATCAAGATAGGGCCTAAATACCATATTCATGAGATCCATAAAAGCTGTTGGGGCATTTGTTAGCCCGAACGACATCACCAAGAACTCAAAGTGCCCGTATCTTGTCCGGAAGGCCGTCTTTGGAATATCCTTCTCCTTAACCCTCACCTGATGATACCCTGAACATAAATCAATCTTGGAGAAATACTTGGCACCCTGGAGTTGGTCAAACATGTCATCAATTCTTGGAAGTGGATACTTGTTCTTTATAGTAAACTTATTCAACTGTTGATAGTCGATACACATCCGTAACGACCCGTCTTTCTTCCGCACGAATAGGACTGGTGCACCCCAAGGTGAAGTGTTAGGCCTAATGAAGCCCATATCTAGCAAGTCCTTCAACTGCACCTTCAACTCTCGCAACTCTACTGGGGCCATTCTGTATGGAGGGATAGAGATCGGTTGAGTGTCAGGCAACACATCAATGCTAAACTCAATCTCCCTTTCAGGAGGAAGGCCTGGGAGTGCATCTGGGAAAACATCTGGAAATTCGTTGACCACGGGGATTGATTGTAGAATAGGCGGCTTCGCCTCCGCATCCCTAACGTGAATGAGATGATAAATGGAACCTTTTGAGATCATTTTCCTTGCCTTAAGATAGGAAATAAACCTACCTTTCGGTGTAGCAATGTTCCCTTTCCATTCAATGACGGGTTCACCAGAAATTGAAACCTAACCATCTTCATACGACAGTCAACATTTGCATAGCATGAGGCCAACCAGTCCATTCCTATTATCACATCAAAATCAACCATTTCCAACTCAAATAAATTTGCTGAGGTTTGACGACTATAAATCATCACAGTGCAACCTCTATATACTCTTCTAGTAATCACTGAATCTCCTATCGGAGTAGATACCGCAAGGTGTTTACTTATCAATTCAGGTTCAAGTAAAACAAAAATTTCTACGGGGTGGGAGTGGGGGTGGGTGGTGTAGAAAAATAAAAAAACAGAAATTTGAAATTGAAAAAAAAAGGTAAAAAATAATTTTTTTTCGGGGGTGGTGTGGTGACCAGAATAGGTAAATCGATCATATCGAGGCCTCTAAAACTGTGGAGGAGCACTAGCTACAGGTGGCGCCGAACTCCTCGAAGATCGGGGCCTGACGCTGCCTCTAAAGTCATCAGAATACCCTGTAAATCTCGCCCTCTTATGCTGGCCCCTATCCTGCTCCCTATCAGCCCTCTGCTAGCGCTTACGATCCTCTAGGGTCTGGGCATAAGCCTAAATATGGGAAATATCCATGCCCTCCACCAAGGAGGCTGTCGTACACTCATTTATCAGATGTGGTCCCAACCCGTTCACGAATAGATACACCCTATCACTCATCTCGGTCACCATATGGGGAGCATACCTTGCCAAAGAATCAAACTGCATACTATACCCTCGCACACTTATATTACCTTGTCGAAGGTTCAAGAACTTATCAGCTCTAGCTCGTCGTATCTCAACTAGCAAGTAGTGACGAAGAAAGGCCTCGGAAAATTCCTTCCACACAGCTGGAGGAGCATTCGGACCCCTGGATCTTTCCCAACTATCATACTAGAAAACCGCTAAATCCTATAACCGATAAGAAGCCAACTCTACTGCCTCCATATCGCTAGCATGCATAACCCATAGTGTACGATGAACATGGTCAATAAAAGTCTGTGGGTCCTCCTTGGGGTCTGATCCGGCAAACACTGGAGGGTCTGAATTAATAAAATCACGAACTCTCGTACTAACTGGTTTATCAGCAGCACCTGTATTCTACCTATGAGCCTGAGCAGCTACCAAGCTAGTCAACAACTGCAAAGCACTCCGCATATCCTAGTCTGTAGTGCCAGACGGAGGAACTGGAGGTGCTGGGTTCCTCCTAATATCCTCTGGAGGAGACGGAGTAGATGAGGTATGAGAGGGCATCTCACTCTGAGCCTCACTTTGTCCTGCTCTGGCTTGGGGAACCTGACTGGTACCCCCTCCCGCTGCTGTATCAAGCCGTCTACTAATCGTTTGCTTCCTAGTCGAAGGCATCACTGAAAGAAAAAAGGTGAATATTAGAGACGAACACTTACGACTCAACTCTACGCACGATCTAGATTCATGAAGAAGGTAACAACCCTAGATGTCATGTAGCCTCCTGAGTATAAATGTGGCACGCTATACATCCATAATCAAGACTCTACTAGACACGACTCATAGACAACCCCTAGAACACACTTGCTCTGATACTAAGTTTGTCACGACCCAAACTAGAGGGCCATGACTAGCACCCGGCCATACTTGCCGAGCACCAACGTATATTTTATCTAACCTTCTTTATTATCTTTTAGGGTTGACGAGATCAATATAAATGGTAGACATGGATCATGGACTACCAACAATAAAATATGATTGCATGAACATACATAACATGGGATGACCAGACAATCAAGAAACTACATATAAGGTACGAGCTACCACGCTACCATGAAAGACTATACAATAAAAACCAGCCGACAAGGCATACCAAACTATACATGAGTCGACACCTGTCTATGAGCCTCTAAATGAACATAAGTGTTGCAACATAGACGGAACAGGGCCCCAACATACCCATAATGTCTATAACAAAAATGCATACCAAGACCACGGCAAGTCCGGAGAAGGGATCTCGCCAATTACTGATGAACTGGACAGCCTACTGTGGTGGGGGAGCTGCACCCGCCTGTCTATCAGGGCCTGCAGCATGACATGCAGCATCCACAAACAAAAGGACGTCAGTACGAATAAAGTACTGAGTATGTAAGGCAGGGAACCATAAATACGAACAGTAATGTAAGGAGGGATAGAGAATATACAACCTGTAACATCTGAGTACCTCTGAGGGCTACTGACATGAAATGCATGATACATATATATAAATACATAAACTTTTAAATCATACGCCTATGTGGGCATCATCATCATCATCATCATACCCGGCCGTAATAGGCTCGGTAAAAAAAATGTACCCGACCATCATAGGCTCGGTAGTATCGTACCCGACCACGTGGAGCTCGGTAAAACCCAACTGATCAGTGGTTTCACAATAGGTGTCGTACCCGGCCGACTATAGCACGGCTCGGTAGAGTAAAATAGATACATATATATAATGCATGCTCGACTAATGGAATCACATTTTAAACCTTTCGGAGTGACGTAAGGTCGGTATCCTCTGTACACGTTATTAGGACTAACTCTTCACTATGAACCTTATAAGAATCAAGAAGTACCAACAACATTGATAACATAAGAATAAGACAAGCGACATTAACATCAATCGTTCCATAAGAGGGAAAACAATGTAAGTACTGCTAGCTTCTAAGAGTAAAGTATGTTTGGAAGCTCGTTCATTACATTATGTACAATAGGAGTCGTGCAAAAGAAAGAAAGGGATAGCCTCACATACCTTGTATATACTGCCCCAGTCTCAAGCCATGCAATTGTCACAACTCCTTAGTCTACAATAAGAGAAACGATACTATCATTATCATTTAAGCGTCATAACTATTATGTATCGACCACAACCTATTTTACGATGAAACGGACAACACCTACCCTATATATATGACTTCACACAATTCAAAAAAATCACCAAAAATCCCAAACAACATCAATAATAATCCTATTGAGCCTCCCAATATAGTCCACGCACAACCTAATAACTTCATACATACGACGACCACCGTAGTCGTGTCAAACGACCCGGAAATATTATGAAGAACTATCAGCCCACAACCCTACATATATATGGTGTTTCTCCACCCCCTTCAACCTCCAAAACTCCACAAAATAGTAGTAAACCACGAAGCCCAACAGCAACACAAAACAGTCCACAAAACAGTCCGCTACAAGTGAATAACTCAAACTCACGGCTTCCGATCACCGTCCCGTGAGTTCTTACATGTATAGAACGAATTACCATGAATTCACAGTAGAAATAAATGTATGAAAGAGGTCAGTAACTTACCTTACTTGTTGGATAACTCAGCCCTTCCCTTAGTTCTTCAAACTCTAGGTTTTATCTTCAATTAGAACTTGAAAGAGAGGGAAAATCGATTAGGGTTTGTGTGGGATTTTTGGGGAGGAGTTGCAGGGGTTTAATTTGGTTTTGAAGGTCTCAAATAAGGGTGAAATAACTGAGTTTATAATCCCTTAAAATTCCTCTCTTGGCCGACTTTGGGACTTTTACTTTTGTCCTCTCATTTTGGCAAGTAGGTGATGCACCTACTTGTCACCTACCAATCTGCGCAGACTTGCGAAAATACAAATATCTCTATACTTCGAGATTGTATTGACAGATGGTTTAATGATTTGAAACCTAGACTCATAGATCTTTAATTTGGTGGGTATATTACCCCGTAATTCCTTGTAAATTGGGAGAAAAGCTTAGAAACATATGACTTAATGTTTAAGTAAAATTATGAACCTAAGTTACGACAACGTTTGTCGACTTTTGTTTCATAACTTGTTTGACTTCAAGATTTATGATATGGATATTATATGATTCAAATACTTTAATACATGACCTCTTGAGTGTATTAAGAACCTCTAGGTTTACCTGAAAACACGAGTTACAACATCCTTGATTCGTTTAACTTCTGATACTTGTTAATCACCCTTATACACCCTTGTATCACTTAAGACCAATAGGATTAACTTCTTATCATCTCAAAGGTAATTCCTTCTTGGATTTATGTTAACTAATATATGACATGAACTAACGCGTGTGGATATGGGTTGTAACAAAGGCAAGATTGGTGGTTCAAGGGTATAGTCAGACCAAAATTGGTGGTGTTGACAGGTACTCCTTGATTCTGTCGAAGGCCTTTTGGCAGTCATCAGTCCATTTGGTAGCGGCGTCCTTTTTCAACATCTTAAAGATTGGCTCACAGATGACAGTAGATTGTGATATGAACTGGCTGATATAGTTGAGTCTCCCCAAGATACTCATTACGTACTTCTTGTTCTTTGGCGGTGGCAACTCTTGAATAGGTTTGACCTTTGATGGATCCAGTTCTATTCCTCGGTGACTCACAATTAACAAAGTAGTTTTCTGGCAAGAACCCCAAATGCACATTTCGCAGGATTCAGTTTCAGGTTGTACCTTCTCAGTCTGTTGAAGAACTTCCTCAAGTCTTCCATGTGATTGGTGGCTTTCTTGGACTTGATGATAACATCATCTACATATACTTCGATTTGCTTGTGTATCATATCGTGGAAAATAGTAGTCATGGCCCTCATGCAGGTGGCTTATACATTTTTTAACCCGAATGGCATCATCTTGTAGCAGTACATCCCCCACGGCGTAATGAAAGTCGTTTTCTCAGATCTTCTTCGTCCATCCAGATCTGATGATATCTAGCGAAACAATCTACAAATGATTGTAACTCATGCTTGGCGCAATTGTCGATCAGGATGTGTATGTTTGGCAAGGGGAAGTCGTATTTTGGACTGGCCCGATTGAGATCCCGGTAGTCGACACAGACTTTGACCTTCCCATCCTTCTTCGGCACCGGCACAATATTGGCTAACCATGTTGGATATTCTACTACCCTGAGAACCTTAGCTTTGACCTGCTTAGTGACTTCTTCTTTGATCTTCAGACTCATATCAGGCTTGAACTTTCTAAGCTTCTGCTTTATCGGTAGACATGTCGGATTAGTTGGCAGTTTGTGGGCCACAATAGATGTGCTCAGACCAGTCATGGCATCATATGACCAGGCGAATATGTCCTCGTATTCTCTTAGAAATTCTGTGTACTCTTCCTTTTCTGACGGTGATAAGTGAACGTTGATTCGTGTTTCTTTGACATTCTCTACATCTCCCAGGTTAACAATCTCAGTCTCATCCAGGTAGGACTTCGGTCTGTTTTTAAAGTTCTCAACTTCTTTAACAATCTCTTCTGGTATATCATCTTCCTCTGAATCTATGTCATTTGTTGCATTATCTCGTTGCATGTCACAGCCATTGGTTCATCAAGATAGGTAATAGTGATGTTGTATAAATAAAGTAATAAGAGAAAATAATAAGAGTAAGATTTGAAGGAAACCGAAATGCTTTGATAAATTTCATAGCTATTTTGAACATTGGAAGATCTTATTGCAAAATTTTAAAAATGCGAAAGGAAAGTCAACTAGTAAAAATAAAAGATAGTGCATGATGCTTGTTCAGCCTTGCTACCCCGAGGCTCTCCGGGCTCTGGTGATTTTGATGGTCCAGTTATTGAGGCATGCTCCTCTTCTTACCGCCCGTATGGAAGGGCCTTCCTCCCCCTCCTCCTCAAAGATGACACAACAATCCATGTCATCATCTTCTAGGAACAAATTCCTCACTGCTACCAGTGCTTCCTATTCTTCCGACCTATAGATAACATCGACCGGCTGGAAAGTCTGCTCCAAATGTGGTATTGGCTGCTCCAGCGGGTAGTATGGACCGCGTCATGGTGGCAACCAGTTGTTGAATTCCTCCCAAGTATACTCGTATCCCAGCCCGAAAGTGGTGCCATGTTTCTTCAGTTTGATAGGCTTGGCGATTCCTTGGAGGTTCTTGCCAAGTCCTTTGCCAGGTTCATATCCGCTCTAGTTCAATATGCTTTCAATTTTGTTGTCCCACCATTTGTCTTTGTCAACAGTATTGACTCGCTCGATGTGGTGATAGGTTTCCCCGCCTATCTTTCTTTTTCCTCCGATCGCTAGGATGGTTTGGCGATTGTATATGGGATTGCTACCGTCACTGTGAATGATCACCTCTTGGTGATTCCACTCAAACTTCACTGCCTGATGTAGTGTTGATGGTACAGCCTCAGCGGCATGAATCCACGGCCATCCCAACAGCAAGTTGTATGATGCCGACACATCTATTACTTGGAAATTGACATCGAACCAAGTAGTCTCCATTTGCAAGCACAAGCTAATTTCCCCAATAGTGGACCTTTGGGAACCGTCGAAAGTTTTGACGTTGATGGCCCCGTCCTTGATCTCATGTAGACACTTTCCCAATGTTCTGAGTGTTACCAACGGACAAATATTGAGGCTGGACCCTCCATCAATCAGGATCCTAGTGATAAAATAATCTTTGCATTGCACGGTGATGTGCAATGCTTTGTTGTGACTTAACCCTTCTGGTGGCAGCTCATCTTCATGAAAAGTGATCCTGTGACTTTCCAATACCTGCCCTACCATGTTTGCCATTTCTCCTCCGACGATGTTGCTTGGTACATATGCCACACTCAGCACCTTCAACAAGGCATTCTTATGTGCATCGGAACTTTGCAGCAAGGCGAGGATAGAAATTTGTGCCGGTGTTTTGTTCAGCTGATCAATGACTGAGTATTCCTTGGCTTGTATCTTTCTCCAGAGATCATCGGGCCCAGTTTCAGTGATGGTCGGCCGACCAGAGTCTTGCTTACTTGACTTAGTTAAATGCTCCAGAGTATAAACCCTGCCGGTTCTTGTCATACCATGTGCCGCAACTGTTTCCCCGAACTTGGCTTTCCCCTTCCTTCTTGCCTGGGCTGTGTAATCCCAAGGTATGACATTTGTATGGAACGGTGTTACGACTGACATTGCTACTGGAATGGGCACCTTTACTCCGAACAGAGCATGTATTTTGGAGGGTAAAACTGCAACTTTAAACGGTGCGGGTGCATTTACTGGAGACCCAAACTCGACCTTAATTGGTGTTGGCGTCTTTACAAGGGGTGGTGCTTCAAACCCAAGTGGTACAGACATGTTTACCTCAGCATCGCTAGAAGGCTGAGTCTGGACTATAATTGGATTAAGGGTGACTATTGGCTTTTTTGGTTCATCACCTTCTGTGATTAAACCGATCGATCCTTTGGGATCCCAATCATCCTCTATTTCAATTCATGTGAACACCTCCACCCTTATGGTCCGGCAGAGGGTTGTTGCGGACATTCGGAGTAGGCTCCTTTGCCACAATGATCTTGTTATCAATCAAAGTCTGGATCTTGTCTTTCAGAGAGCGGCATTCATCAATGGTATGCCCTTTCATGCCGGAATGGTATGCACAAGACTTATTTGGATTGACCCATTAAGAAGGGTTTTCAGGGGTTATAGCAGGGATAGGGGTGACATAACCAGCAGCTTTGAGCCTTTCGTACAGCTGGTCAATTGGCTCAGCAATAGCGGTATACTGTTTGGGAGTCTGCAATTAAAATTTGGTCGAGGTCTAGGAAAGTTCTAATGTGTGGGATGTGATTGATAGTGAGATGGCTGAGCATTGTAGGCTTGGTAGACATGTGCGGGTTGGGAATATCTGGGTGAAGTAGGTTGATATGTAGGAGGTGGGGGTGATTGGTAAGTAGGTGGTGGAGTTTGGTAAGAGGTTGAGGGTGCTTGGTAATTCGGGGTAGGCTGATATGTGAGTGGAGGTATCGGATAGGCTTGGTATTTGATAGGGGATTTGGCTCTTTGTGCAACTATTACGGCACCTACGTCCCTTTTCTTGGATGTACCACCAGACTGTAAAGCCTTATTGGTAGCTTGCAAAGCTTCAAAGTTTGTAACCATACCACTTTTGATGCCTTCCTCGATCCTTTCCCCTAGCTTGATGATGTCGGAAACGTTTTGGCTCTCAATCAACATCAGCCGTTCATAGTACTGCGGGTCTTGAGCCCAAACGAAAAACTTGTTCATTTGTTCTGCTTCTAAAGTCGGTCTGACCTTAGCAGCTTCTGATCTCCAACGAGTAGCGTACTCGCAGAATGTTTCTGTGGGCTTCTTCTTTAAATTCTGGATGTAGAACACATCTGGCGCATTTTCTGTGTTGAACCTGAACCTGTCCATAAAGTCAGATGTCATACTCACCTAGTTCGACCATTTCTTCGGGTCTTGGCTAATGTACCAAGACAGAGCATATCCTTTCATACTCCTCATGAAAAGCTTCATTCGAATTCTTCCGTCCTTCCCTACTTCGACCAGCTTGTCGCAGTATGTTCTCAAGTGGACTTTCGGATCCCCTGTACCATCAAACATCTCGAACTTAGGAGGTTTGTACCCCTCGGGCAGTTCGACATCCGGTTGTATGCAAAGATCTTCGTAGTTCAACCCTTCAATCCCTTTGCTTCCTTCGACACCCTGAATTCGACTAGTCAATTTCTTGAGTTCCGCAACCAGGTTCCTAATGAGTGAGTCTTTATCATCAGACTCGGGTGTGCTTGATATGGGTTGGGTGGAGTGTGGCATGGTCTCCACATAGATGGGGATGTTATGGTGGGCGTGGAAATAGTCATTTGTGGAATTCAAAGGTTCAGGGATGAGTAGTGGAGTATTGTTGGATGTGTGGCAAGTATTGCAGTGGTGGTGAGGAGCGGGGTGGTTTTGTGGTTTTGGGATGTTTTGTGGAGGCGTGGGGTTCTGAGCATTTGGAAAATTGATATCTGGAGTGGTGAGGGAAAATGACAAGTTTGCTAGATTCCGAACCTGATCAAGTTCCTCCTGAAATTTCAACAATTTCTGTTCGAGTTGGGACGCACTTTCTTTGGAGACCTGAGCACCATGAGTGACCTCTACCTGTTCAGTTGAGTTTTCCTTTATGGTGTTGTTCAAATCTTCCATCTTTCCTTTGTTCCTGCTTCTGATAGGACTAGGAGGAGGAGTGGGTGGAGGGCCCTTTGATCTTGTGGAATATGATGATGATGCCAGAGTCCACGAACTAACCTTTGGGGAGGGGAATAAAAATGAAAAATAAAACAAAAGGTAACAAGTTAGTGAGGATTATAAGGAAAAGATGTTGTGATATTTAAACACATAGAGCAAGAATGTAAATCGTGTCCTAATTTGGGAGCCTCGTTGTGCCCAAGGTAGGCCTAGCAACAAATTGATTTGGAGAACTTAGAATGCTAAATGCCTTATTTTATTGATAAAAGTAGACGAATCCCAAAACGACACTAAATAACAAGGAATAAAATGTCACTAGTGGCCATTGGCCTTATTACATTTCTTAAAGCAAAAAAGAAAAGATTCCTATCTATTTGGTCCCAGAAGGACCTTCCTCAGGTTGAATGCTCTCGTTAATCAAATCCTCCAACTCGCGTAGGTTCACCAGCAGAAATGCCTTTTCCATGTGTTCTCCTTCATTTCCTTCAGCGTTCTGGCAGTCGGTGACTCTTTTTCTCACTTTCCCTTCCAATTCCAGCAGATTGTACTCCAGATATTCCAACTTTTCGCTAGCTTTGGCGGCCCTCTCTTTCCACTCGTTGATTTGTTCATATGATAGAAGACTCCTCCACCAGTCTAGCAAGAGTGGGGGGTGTGCTAATCATACGGAAACTGGGGACCTCGTGCCTCATGTTTCTGCAAGACAAAAAAGGTTTAGGCCCTTACCCCCACTAGACTCGACTATTTAATACCAACAACTAGCATAAAGCATTTAGTTCTCCAAATAAATGCACAGAACGTGGTGATGTCCGTTTGGGTTCAGGGAAACCCGGTATACTTTGGACAAGGCTATCTTAAAGAGTCATTATGCGGACAACACAACTGACTCGACTAGGTTTGGCCATGATGCATGCACAATTAAATAGAGTAAGGTTTCTATGGGGGTTTTAGACTGGTACCCTTGAGCGGACAGCTCAAGGGAGGAAGGCACGAAACTGTCGACTACACGCTAATCGACTGGTTTTACCGCAAATATGCCTTTTCCGAATTTAGGGGTGATAATATCGGAAGAGCGCAACCACTCATTATAAGCGTTGCTATGGTATTTTGTTTGGCACGAGTGGAATATGATGTTGAGCATGATTATGCAATAATTAAAGCAGAGTGTCATGTATTTACACATTAGGAAAGCAGTAAATACAACAGTTTTTCATAACTTAAAGCGGCAATAAAGGAAAGTAATAAACGAAAGAAACAAAAAGACAAAGTCAGTTTTGCAATCGCGCATAAAGAAATATAAATTCACAATAATAGTCTGAAATGGTAAAAGCACAATATCCCCAGTAGAGTCGCCATGCTGTCGCGCCCCCTTTTTCTCGCGAAATCGGGTTTATAACATTTGGGAGGACAACTCGTTCCCTTTCGGGAATTGGGTTTGAATTGAAGAGTCACCACCTAATGATTTAAGTGCATTAGGACATTAAGAAGGGTTTGATTTGAGCAACCAGAGATTGGGTAAGGGCTTGAAATTATCCCAAGAGGAAGGTATTAGGCACCCCTCAGGATCCACTAGTGTGGTTCTCGGCCAGACTATTGTTGTGACTTTAGGTACAAATAAACCGTAGGCAAATAAGAACTTCAAACAAGAGGGGATTTTCACGTAATGGTTACAAAATAGGTGAAGTTAAAAGAACTAAAAGAAAAGCTGATTTTTTTTTAAGAAAATAGTTTGAAATTTGAGAATAAACAACGAAACAAATAAATAAAGGAAAAAGGGTCCTAGGTTTGTAAATAATATGGATCACCCCACACAACACCCGGTAATCACTCCTCAGTGAGGGGCTACACGTGATGTTACCGCGTGGTCATCATATCCATATGTACCCTTCCCACCCCGTTGAGGTATTAAAGCGCGGAATGGTCTCGTTTACTTATTGCATGTTATTACCCGCCCCAGTCCTATTAGTTCCGGAGGCATTTGGGACTACTAATCCTAAAGGAGAGGGATATTAGGCTTACTTGTGGTTTCAAAAGGTAAAAATACTAAGGCGACAAACAAAACATATATGGCAAGTATGGGGAAGCATATAAACAAATGAAAAGGCTCAAACAGACCTCCTTTAAATAGAGAAAGCAAGTAGTTAGCATGACTTACACATACTATTTAGGGTCTGATTAAAACTTAAAGGGTCGAGGTAGACTGATTTATTACATAGTTCAGATAAGAAGCCCGAATCAGGCCTGCCTGCTGGTTGTAGCATATAAAATCTGATTCAGTTTATAAGTTATCCTACGACTTGCCTAAGTGTTGGACAAAGACCTATAGGCATGATGTCTACTGATTTCAGAAACAATGAAGTGAATTGATTACATATTAAAGAAAGAAAGGCGAGTTTTTAGCAAAAGATCGCCAGTTCTGCAACTGGTAATGCACTATTATTGCTGATTTTAGGCTTATAAACAAGTGAGGCGATTCAGATTAAAGCTCCTATAGGCATGCTTTCTATGCGTTTGTCCACTTTAGAACACCTTTATAGACATAATGAAATGTAGAAATCCTATAAACATGATGTCTAGGTACTGTGTATTATATGAACATGATATCTAATTGCAGTTGGTTATAAAGACCTATAGACATGTTTGCCTAATGAGAAGTGGATATGCAAGATTCAGAAAATCTTATAGGCATATTTTCTACATGCATATGCAGAATTCAAATTTTGAATAATTATAGGCATGGTATCTACATGAGAGTGCAGAAATTCCTATGGGCAGGTTATCTAATATGAGAATGCAGAAATCCTATAGACATGGTATCTATATGGAAGTGCAGAAATTCAGAAACTCCTATAGGCAGGTTATCTACCCCTTTTTGCATACATAGTTACCCCTCCCTTTTCACTAGCCATCCCCGAGAGTTTTATTACAAAGTTACTACAGCCCAGAAAAATAAAGTAAAGAAAAATACATCAGAAATTAAAAATACAACCAAGGAGAGCCTGATTCAGACTTCTTGTCTGAAGTATGAAGTAAACCGACTCCATGAGATCATATTTCAAAGCCTTTCTCCCATTTGGGGTGTGTCAAAGTTCCCTAAGAGTTTCATAAGAACTCTGGGCAGTGCTTACACCCAAATGTATCACCAGATTAAGCTATAGTGCAGTGTGGAAGGGCCAGCCCTGAGGTGTCCAAGTTCAGAGGGAACTCAAGGTCCTAAGGCAAGGCTCACAAGAGAGGGGCAGAACTTAGGAACTAAGAGGGAGTGCAAGTGGGAAAGTAGAATTCTGAAAGGGGAAATGGAAAAGGGGAATAACTTAAAATCAGTACACATAAGGGTGTAGGGAAATAGGGGAATTTGCAAGAGCAAAAGAAAAGCAGGCTGATGGGCACACCCAGCAATGGGAGATGCTGGCACACCCTCCAGCCTGTTTGCTTAGAGGTTAAGACCCCATTGGTTCAAACTTAATTCATGGGCAACAACTCACATTGTCATGCCTTAAGTCACAACTCTCAAACACATAGGGGTAATGGGGATATGGATCAAGGATTCGCAGTAGAAACAGGCAGAAAGATATGAGCATACTAACTTAAATATTGAACTTTACAGAAACAGTAAAGTAGACATGGATATAAAAGCTGTAAATGAACACATTGTGATGATGCTGAAGCTTAAATTAGGACAAACCAGTTTCAAAGAAACATATAGAGAAAATATAGTAGTCTTGTAAAAGCCACAGTGCAGACAAGAAGAGAGAATACTATTATGTGTAAGTAAGAGTTCAGAAGGATTGTGAAAGTGTTGTTGTTTGTGAAGAGGGTCGTGCCTTTTATAGTGTAAAATCAGGCATAAATAAGGTAAGAAAATAGTTGAGGAACTGATTGTCAATCAATTACGCAAGACTCCCTTTAATTAAGGGATTCGGATTAAAAACATATAAAAACATTTAAGGAAAGAAATTGAATAAACACTTTGTGCAAAACATGCAATTAGGGGCAAGTACATAAAAGTTATTTAAGGATAAGGTTTTGAAATACACGGTTTGTGCAAATAAGGTAAGCAAATCAATTAACAAGCAGTAAATCAAAAGGGTCTGAGATTTTGCATGAATGAACTGAGTCAGAAAAGATGAAGAAGAGTTTTAACGTAGGCCGAGTCATAGAGAAAATCAGCAAACAATGGAAAGAAATCAATCAAGCTCTATTCAGAAGGAAGTTTGAACTAATTGCAAATTTGAAAAATATTTTAGAAGGAAATTCATCATATATAATGAGCATACGAACATGTTAAGTATGAAAAAGACTATGATGTCATTGTAAAATCAGTAGAAGTTCCAGTACAGAAGAGTTTAGCAAGAGCTGGAATCATATGAAGAACAAATGTTTTGAAACTCATTTCAGAGATTCAAAATAGGTTCAGAGGTCTTAGAAAGAATTGAAACATCTACCATGTTCCTCTCAGCAACTGAAACTCGTGAGAAACATGATAGAAAAGTAACATGCAGAGCATAGCGGAAGAATTCAAAGAAAATAGAGTAGAAGAAGCTAACACGAAACGTAATGGAAAAGACTGATAAGATCAGTAGCAGAAACATGCTGAGAAGTTTTTAGAAGAAACTTAAACAGAACTTAGTAGAAGGAAAATAGTAAAACACTTAAGAACACAATAGAAAATATAGTAGGAGAAACATATCAAAACATGGTAGAAGAAAGTACCAGAACACAGCAGAAAAGCCTACGAGAACATAGTATAGAAAAACACAGTAGGAGATGCATACAAGAACAGGATATAGAAAACACAGTAGAAGAAGCATACAAGAACAGAAAACACAGTAGAAGAAGCATACAAGAACGTGGTAGAAGAAAAAATATAAGCACATAGTAGAGGCAGATGCACACAAAAGAAAAAAGAAAGAAAGTCAGAGAAACACTTAAACATTTTTTCAGAAAACCCTAGATCGGAAAAGAAATGGTTCTGCAAGTAATTTTGAAAGAAAAGCCAGAGAAATCGTTTGAAAACTTAGGGAAAGCATAGATACACAACAGATCTAAAAGAATCGGAGAAAATCTCGAAGGGTTAGGGTTTCAGAGGAACCCCAGTAATGAGAAAGGCTTTGAAGAGTAACCGATCTAAGTCGGAGAGGTCAAAATCAGGCTCGAACAACCATGGTACGCCGGAATAAGGCCGGAGATGACCGTTGAACCTCGAATCGACAGAAATCTGGGTATAATCCTTCAAGGTCAGGCCTTGAATCTTCAGAAATCAGGCACGTGGAAGTCATAGAAGGTAGGTGTAGGACTCTCATAGCCTTGGAAGCCATAGATTCCAGTGGCTTTCAGGGCGGAGATGGTATGAGGCGGCTAGGGTTTGAGAAGGTTCGAGAGTGTTTGAGAGAGTGGAGGGTTCAGAGGCGACTGGTAGGTGAGAAATGAGAAGGTTAGGGTGGTCGTTTGGGTTAAAAAAGGTAAGAGTGAATAGGGGTCGTTGATCTCAGAGATTAACGGCCAGGATGAGAGGGGTCTAGGTCGGGTAGGATTTAATTGGGGTCAGGGGCGGGTTTAAATTAAAATTGGGTTGGGGAATTGAGATTGGGAATTGGGTTCAATTGGGGCTGATTTAAGGCTATAATCGAAATAGTTGGGGCTAATATTTAAATAGCCCCTTTTCCCCTTATTTATTTTAAAAAATAGTAAAATAATTTCTGGAAACAAATTAAAAGTACTAAATCAATTAATATGTAAATATTAAATTAAAAATACTGGAATCAATTTTATAATTATAAACGCAATTAAATCTAAAATAGGCTAATATCGCAATTATATGCAATTTAGCTTTAAAATACTAAATAAATTTGTACAAAATGTGCGAAAATTACCTTAACTATATTTTGGTATAAACAAGAGAATCCAATAAATGATTTACCAAAATGCCAATTTTTGAACACTTATTGGTTTTTCTTGATAAAATAGGGCAATAAAATTGATTTAAAAATCTTTTTAAAAAATTGAGAAAAATAATAGGACCTTAGGATATGCTTATATATGCATATATGTGTTGTTTTAAAAGGTATTTTACATATGAAAATATATAGGGAAAAATTGGGTATCAACAGTTGGGAGGAAATAATCCATAACCTTGGGTACTAGGAGGGGATTAAATTCCTTAAGAAAACACTGTGAATTCAGTGGGTGTGAATTAATTACTGTTTCATTTATATTTACGTTTATACGCTAACTTTCTTTTCTCCAGAATTATTATTTACAAATATAGCAAGAAGATAAGCAAACCAACATTAAGTTGAATAAAAAGATCCATGTATGAAAAGGAAAAATTTGTTATGGAATGGATCAATGACATATATTTAAATATAAAGATGTATATAAACAACATATGCATATATACAGGAATTTTCCAAAAAAATACATGATTTATAATGTATATATACCACAAATATACATTATATTTTTTTCATGAAATATATGTATTTTATTTCATCAGAATATAAAGATGTATAATTTCGCTACATTACATTGAATACAAAAGTCCATATATGGAAAGGAAAAAATTTGTTATGGAATGGATTGGTTTCCAACGAAAACATAAAATATGTAATAGAATGGAGAGAAAAAATAGGGAAAGATATTAAATACTAGGACTGCCTTTTTAAACAGCTTGATTCTTGTTGATGTGAAAGAAATCTGCTATATTTATAAATATTTTACTATCATATTTGTTAATCACTAATTAATGTTAATCTTTTGTATTATGTTTTTAATAGTCTGCCACTAATGAAACGTGAAGCATTTGCAACAGTAGTCACTGTTGCTCTTATTCACATTTAAATTGTATAGTGGTGCAGTACAAAAAAAAAATAAGAAAACCGTCATGCTGAATATTTAAAATTATAGAAGATACAAACTGTAATGGTTATCGAGTAAAAAAAATAATACTTCTAAAGAAATATTACTTTTTCTATAAAAAATTAACAGTTTGAGTTTGTAGTTTCTCCTTCAAATTTAGTGTAACTTACACATATTTTCTAATATTTTTTAGACCGTTTTAAAATGTTTGTATTAGCTATTATGGGATATACGTGTAATGCATGTGTCCATAAACTAGTAATGATTAAAAAATACATATTTCACTTGAAAGCTGATTATTAGATTTTTCTTCACTACCACATAATTAAAAGAGGTTCACGTTTTTTGTCACATCAATATCCAAGAGGGTTAAGGTTACCAAATTGCAAAGTTCAACAAGATAACTAGGACTAAGTTATTCAAGTGTGCATCGAATAAGATGGCAAGTTCAGAGAGTGTCTCGTGGTATTATGCCAATAATTTATTAACATTTCTGCCTTCATAGAGCTTTCTTCTTCTTTTCTTTTTTCTTTTAATAAAAAAAATTAGATGTAGAATGTTGATTTTCCCAAAAGCCCAAATATTTAGTCAAGCCTCAAGCCTAATAGTACATCTTGGGTCCAAGAAAGCCCCTTCCTCTTTTTAGGTTTAGGAATGCAAATCTTTGAGAAATTTAACTAGTTATACTATAATAGAAACTTATTCACCATTTTTCTTTAGGTTCCTTAAAAATTATATTCTCTATCTATATTCACTATTTATATATAAAACCTTAATAAAGAGAACATCCTTAAAACTAGGATGTAACTGATACAACCCTTCCCTCTCACCTCCCCCACGCTAGCCCCCCCTCCCCCTCTCACTCTCATGTATTTCAGTTATACAAAGCCCCTAAAATCACGTTTTCATCCCATTTTCAAAAAGATTTTGAAATATTTCTTTCTTTTATACAAATTAACCCAAATCTCATCCTCTTCACACAAATTCATTGACATTATCTCTAAAATATCAGGAGTTCTCCATTGACAAACATTAAAAAACTTTGAAGTTTTGAATTCAATATCTGTGTTTTATGAATTTTTGATTTGTTTGAATTGGATGCTCTTGCAAACAATTGAGAATATAACTTGGAGTTTATGTCTTAATTTTGAGGGAGATTGGTTAAGTTTAGCGTTGTTTTTAGGTAAAATTTCATATTGAAACTTGAAGAAGAAAAGTTTCTAAATTGTATCACGATTGTATTATAATTGTATCATATTTGTTTCATAATTGTATCACAATTGTATTAAAGTTGTATTTGATTTGTATCTGATATATCAATATCTAAAATAATATATAATACATTTATAATACAATATTGTTTCAGAATTTAAGTTTAGAGTTGTGATTGAAACTTGAAGAAGATGAAGAAGATGAGGAAGATCAGAATTGTATCACTATTATATCATAATTGTATTTGTATTATAATTGTTGCAGAAATTGTATTACAAATGTATGATAATTGTATATGGTGATGGGCAATTGTAAGTTATGAGCTATTATCCATTATCCTATTAGTAATAATTTTGCTAGAGTTTAACGATTTTTGAATTGTTGAAGAAACTTTGTAGCAACTGATTTTTTTTGTCATCGCATGACATTCTACGTCATGTGATATATTTCTAACTGCAAAGAAAAAGTTTCTTTTTGGTTGCTATTATGGAAAGCAGTTTTTGTGTTATTGGATTTGTTAGATTAGGTATCACTTTACTAACATTATAAGGATAATAGGAACATAGAATATGACATTAATATAGTATTTGAAGGTTCCAACAAAAATCATTCAACAGGTGAAGCAAAGTTAGTAGCTTCTTGCTGAAGACATGCAACTATTGAAGAGAGAGAGAAGAGGAGATCTGCGTATTGAAAAAATTAGGAAGCATGAAATGAGGAAAAGTGTGAAAAAAGGAAAGGATATAATTGAATCCCTTAATTAAAGACATTAATAATGGGATGAGAGATCTTTAAGGGAGGAATATATACAATTTGTAAGAAAAACCTAGATACTTTTTGAAAACTACAAAATCTAGAGAAAATAAATTAATAAGTTCCTATCCTAGTATATATAGGAAAAATTCCCTAAAACTTTTGGGTCCGTAAGACCAATTCCTGTTGGACCTAAGTTTGGACTTCGTACATTCACCTCTATGGAACTTTTCGGGCCCTACTTTTTTGTTGAAGAATTAACTCAAATAGCCGTCATTCAACCTCATAGACTAAAAAGAGTCAACTAATGTATAGTCTATGTATAATTCTTATATAGTATGTATATAATCGTGTTGTAGACAATAAATTTGTGTCAAAAAAATAATCGAGACTGAAAAAGTATTGCAACAATCGTAGTATTTAATTTCAAATAATATGAGTTACAATCTCTATGAATCCTCTGATTCTTCTTTCCAATAGTAAATAAAAGAGCATTCGAGTTTAATCTTGAATTTTCTTTTATTTTAATCCAAGTGCTTGAGGTCTGATCTTGATCTTGACGTATTTTTAATCCAAGGTCTTGCAACTTGTTCTTGAATCTTCGTCTTGATCCTTTTAATCCTTAGAACAATTGAATGCTTGTAGCATTTAGAGAAATCTGCAGTGTTTGATCCACGAGCTCTCTCCTGATTCTTGTTATAACTTCTGGTCCCTTTTTTAAGTTATGAAGACCCTTATTTTATAGTTATGGGAGGGGAGCGTTTTGATGAGAACAAACTCTTTCCGACCAATCAGATTGAAGAGCAACAAGGCTGTATTTGATTGACCAAAACATGTCATTTGCACATGTGGCGTGGTTTCATTGGCCTTTTAATTTGATTTCGCACGACTTTTCATTCTAACACGTGGCATGATCCTATTGACTCTTCCATTTGACTTGGGTCAGGACCCAAAAATCCAACTAATCGTGATAGTATGTAACCCAACCCGCTAGGTAAGTCAATTAACAATTATCCAATTTAGTGAGATTTGTTGACACAAATGAATGATAAATAACTGAACCTTTATACATTTCCCAAGGACTGGTAGTACAAATCATGAGCTTCTAAGATTTAGAATTTACAAAGCTGGTATGAAATAAGGTACATCATCTGTTTGAAATATATATGAACAGATTAAGATTCTAAAGCTACCAAGATCAAGAGGCAGTTATGACCGGAATGCAGGTACATCTTCAAATCCAGCTCCCGCCAGTCACAGCAATATCAGCATCCAACATCTATACGCAAGGTGCAGGCAAGGTGGAGAAGTATAGTATGAGTACAACCGACCCCATGTACTCAATAAGTAACAAAGCTAACCTTAGGTTGAAAGTAGTGACGAGCTGGAACAAAGGTCGAAGTCCAACACCAATAGCCAACAACAGTTCATAACAACATAATAAAAGTGATAAAAGAAGTAACTTAGAGATATAATACTCAGCTCGTTCACAGTTCCAAAAAATAGGCATGCTTTTCAAGTATATTAGTGAAAACCCAAATCTTTTACCAAAATCACCAAAATATGAGTAAGTTTGTAAAACTGTGATTTTTTTTTCCGAATCTTTCAACAGGTAAATGTTTCATTTTCAAATGGCATGAGAAAAGTACATATTTATGCCTACATGTCAAGTGTGCATGTCGAATGCAATGCAACTCAGTGATAAAACCATATGCATACTCTCAAAGTATCAATTCACTCAGTCGTCCCAGTCACTTAGTCCTTCCAATCACTCAGTCCTCACAGTCACAAAATCCTCCCAATCACTTGGTACTCGCTCTCGGCACTCACACTCACACTTGGCACTCGCACTCAATAGATACCTGCGCTCACTGTGGGTGTGCAGACTCCGGAGGGGCTGATCCAGCCCAAGTGCTATAATAAGCCAATCATGGCATGAATCAATAATATTTGTTGCAACATGCAACCGGATCCCATCATGAATCAACAATATCTGCTGCGGTGTGCATCCCGATCCCATCAATATCCTCACAATCAGGCGCTCGGCCTCACTCAGTCATCAATCTCTGCAGTTGCTTGGGTTCATAGTATCATGAAAATCATCCCAAAAGGATGAAGTGATGTATCATTATATGGTAAAAGAGACTGAGATATGATATGCAAATGAATGCATATTACTGAGTATGTAATTGCAATGTGCGCAAATAACTCAATAACAGAAATGACCTCAGTGGGTCCAAACAGGATAAGCATATAACCTAGACATGGTTTCTAACATGGATCACAGCTCAATCACTCTAGCACATAGATATTTCATAGATACAAGTAAGATTAGGTAACTACACAGTACTATAGAAATAAGTGAGTCACAATTTACACGGTGCACACCCACACGCCTGTCACCTAACATGTGTGTCACCTCAACACCAAACACATATCATGTATATTCAGGGGTTCATACTCTCAGCACCAAGTTTAGAAGTATTACTTACCTCGAAGAAGCTGAATCTAATACCTAGCAAGCCAAGCGATGCTCCAAAAATGCCATCCCGTGCGTACCGACCTCTGAACGGCTCAAACCTATCAAAAAATAACTCAATGACATCAAATAATACTAAAGGAAATAAACCAAATCGATAAAGGTCGAATCTTTAATCAAAAATCCAAAATCAACCAAAAAATCAAACCCGGACTCGCACCTCAAAATCCGACAAAACTCACAAAATCCGACAACCCATTCAATTACGAGTTCAACTATACAAGTATTATTCAAATCCGATTCCGAATCGATGTTCAAAACTCGAAAATTCACTCTATGAAACATTAGATAAAATCCCCAATTTTTCTCTTTAAAATTCACAATCCAATTACCAAAAACGAAGATAGGTTCACGAAATATAACCAAAACCAAGTAGAGAACACATACCCCAATCCATATGGTGAAAATTGTTTCAATCCGAGCTCCATAGATCCAAATATGTAAAAATGGCTGAAACCTCCGAAATAGAGTACTTTATAATCACCGGACAGAAATACCATACGCGACCGCGGGACATGCTTCGCGATTGCGAAGAACAAACTCAGCAGCCTCCAAAATACCCTACGCGTTTGCGAAACATCACATGCGAACGCGATGAACACATGCACGTATACTACGCGATCACGACAGGATCAATGCGAACACAAAGAAGAATCTTATGCCCCCAGCTTCTCAACTCATCACTACGCGAATGCAGACTTACTCATGCGAACGCGAAGTATCCAGCTCCAAGCTACGCGATTGCGGCCCTCCAATCGCGACCATGATTAATAAAGTGCCCAGCTCCAAGTTTTCCTTATGCGATCGCATCACATACTTTGCGATCGCGTAGACCAATCGAGACACCAGAAACTAGAACACACCAGCAATCAAACATTAAGGAAAAATGCTCTGATTCCACTCTGAAGCTTACCCGAGCCCCTCGGGGCCCCATCCAAACATTCCGACAAGCCCAATAGCACGTACCTACTCGAGGCCTCAAATCATGCATAACAACATTGAAACGACAAATCGCACCTCAAATCAATCTTAATGAACTTTGAATCTTTCGACTTCCAAAAATGTGTGCCGAAACATATCAAATCAACCTGGAAAGAACTCAAATTTTGCACACAAGTCCCAAATGACATCACGAAGCTATTCCAATTCCCGGAGCCAAAATTCGAATTCGATATCCTCAAAGGCAACACTCGGGAAAACTTATGAACTTCCCAACCTTCAAATTTCCATCTTTTGCCAATTAGTACCGAAACCTTTAGAAATATCCAAATGCGAATCCGGGCATACGCCCGAGTTCAAAATCACCATCCGGACCTAACAGAACCATCAAAACTCCAATCCGAGGTCAAATACTAAAAAGTAAAACTTAGTGAACTCTTCCAACTTAAAGCTTCGGTCATGAAGTTCATTCTTCCAAATCGATTCCGAATAACCTGAAAACCAAAATCGACGATTCACATAAGTCATAATACATCATACAGAGCTACTCATGCCCTCACACTACCGAGAAAAATGCAAATTGCTCAAAATGACCGGTCAGGTCGTTACATTATCCCCCACTTAAACATACGTTTGTCGTCAAACATGTCCAGAGTCGTTCCAAAGCCATCAAACTATCGTGTAACTTTACCATGCACATTCCCAGGGTGATCCCACATCACCCTAATCCATATAAGTCTGACGACTTAACCTAACTGAAGATCCTTAATTCAACCTTAGCCCATAAACCTTGGAACCCAATTTCAAACATCCGGAATTCCATACAAGACCTGAATCTCGCACCTACACACTATATAAGTCTAAACAAGCTGTATCAAGCCATAACTATAACCCAAGATGTAATCACATGATATACCACGTAACTCACATGCTCACATCAATAACGTTTGACCACTATAGCTGCTCAAAACACACTCGGTACCGGTAACAAACCTCATATCAAACAAAATCTCGCTCTAAAACCTTTGTACACTGCTGATGATGAAAGAAACACGTAGAAACTCTTAACCACTCATCAGATCAACAAGTCACAGAGCTCTCTCTCGTCCGCCAAGAACCAAAGCCAAATCCTAAGCCGACTTCCGATATTATTCCTCCATACAAACTGTAATCAAATTTGATAGTAACCATTCTAGGTCCAATGACCTCATCACATCAAACACAACCATTATAGTGACAGGCCACACCAATACAACGTAAAGCCACAAATCGTGCAATCTGTGCCCCAATAAACAACAATTTAAATGCACCCCAAAATGGAAAATGACTCAAATGAGAGAATCATCCCGCAAGTTCAACAAGTATCACCACAACGCAATGCTATGAACCCATAACACTGTATAACCAAAACATATGAATCTAACACAAAGGATCGTATCCTATCATAGTTCCGCTGCAATGCGTGACCCCATCCAAACACTGGTCCATATGAAATACCTCAAGCCACAATGTTCCAAATCAACAACCACACGCAATTTGACATCCAGTACATAAAGTGCATGACCATAACCATGAATAAGTAAACAATGCATTATACCACAACCGGAAAGGACAATAACCAAGGCACAATCAACCATTCCACACCCCCAATCACCATCTCGCTCGAACTTTGCTATAAGGCCCAAACAGAACCGCACCATATGTGCATATAACCAACAAATCACAACCCTCATAGTATAGAGGAGTAACATATAGATCATATCAGAACAAGAATAAGCTCAACTCTAACCGAATGGAACATCCCTCAACAATAGCAGTACGAAGTCAACCAATCCGACCTGGTGTAGAATACACATCCTTATTGGGCCTACCAATAGGCCCCAAATCAACTCTGGTCATCCACAAATAAATAAATAACCCTCTAAAAATCCACAATGACCTAACCATAACACATACAGTCATCTGGCTAGCTTCCACAACCACGAAACAGTCTGCTTCTGAGAACTCCTAGTCTCTAAATCCCTAGAACACACGAGTCACCATATCCAATCCCAACTCCACCTCCCGAATGTTTAACACATCTCTTATACATGATCATCCCATAAGGAATACTTCTATAATTCTTTCGTGCCATATAGAAAAATTTGAATATTAGCAGTCGATCAATCAGGCGAGTACTGCAACACCAATGAAGCATCCGTAAGTCACAACACAGTGCGCCTTCTGAAATGTGCACCCTTCTCAAGCTATACCAAATAGTTATAACATTCATCAAAACATTGGAAACCATCCATGCCATCTAAGAATTCATGACCTTCCTTTCAAAACTGACCCGTGACCTTGCACATGCAAATCTGAATCCCACACAACACACCACATCTATCATGCCATCATATGAAAAGTACGAGAATTATCATAATCAACTCTGAGTCACAAGTAGAATACGTACACAATTAGCCAGTAGCCTTTCACTTGATCCCATCTAGGAGAAAATCATAACACGTAACATGCTCGATGTCGGTAGCAAATATCCATCTCAAACCGTGGTAGAAACCATCGAGGACTCTTTGAAACTCATTTGCACAAAAGCAAGCCATTAGAACTAAATCTCTGTAACTCATCCAAGCCACTCAGGCCGCCAAATCCAAGAGTATTACCCCAAAACACCTGTAGAAACTCACCACATCATAAGTACCCAAAGAACTGATCATATCCATTATCGTGCTAATCCAACCTACTACCAAGCTGCCCTATTTCTTCGAGTTCCTTCCGAATTACCTTCAAGTTGACACTTCTCCTTGCCAGAACACCACGATCCTCAACTAAAACTCACCCCCACGAGATCCTAGCATAAAACCACACCGCCCTAAGGCCCACAAGCTGCTGAATTCCCTTTTAAGCACCCTAAAGAACCACAACCGAGACACCCACTCTGAAGAGACCTTCTGTGAATCTAAATTCATTTCTTTCACCCCCCTGATATTGAAATTTAGAATCCATAGTGATACAGAAACACTACGAGTCCCGACACTATCCAATGCAAATCCTAGATCTTAGCTATATACAAATCCGGAAAATTCTCAATTGTCACATTTAAATCCTGAATCCATTAGAACCTTCTTGATATTCCTCCACTCTGCTCAAATATCAATTGCACCACCCAAACGGGCCGAACGACCTGTGCCTCATTAGCACGACAACACCCACATAAGTAATCCACACCTCTAAGCAACCGAGTGAATCTTATTCCATGCACATTACATCCTTTACGAATAACGATTCAATCATTTCATGATTGTCATATACCCATAAAGTGTAATACAACACACATCCAGAAATTTCCTTGCTTAAGTCATCCTCAAAACCAACATTTGTCAGTCATAACCGATCTACGAGTATGCCTCAAACTGAAACCAATACTACACATACCCATGTAATCAAATCGTCGATATCAGACTCCCCTACTTAGCTCAAAGCCATAGATCAAAACACTCGATAACTCACAATGCCATACTCTATTACTGCCATAATACCACCGTGAGGTTCAACTAAATCCTTTATAAACCCATGTAACACAAACCATATAATACTGCAAATTATCTATTAAGCTCGCTCATCCTCGTGACAGTCAGGTGAACTTTTCCAACCAATCCAAACACAAATCGCAACACCTATAACCCACTAGTAGAAAAGAAAGCCTCCACACGATATCATAAAGATCACACATTCGTAGATTACCCCGCATGTTATAACCCACTTGCTTAGTCTCAAACTGACATCTCTCTATATCCTTTCATAGCCACAACTACTACGTAATCACTTAATCTTTCTGAGTCTAAACTTATCAACAAGACATGGAAATATACTTTGTTCCACAATTAAGCAACATGGAAGATCCTTTAATACACTCATAACTCGAGACTATACGTCACCTCAAGATAGAAATCAAGCACCCAATAGTCCTTTTTATATCTCAAGCAAACTCTTCTCCTCGCATTCAAACTATCTCAACACAGCCTGCAGTCACATCATGCTCATCATATGGCCATCGAACCACTCACCGAGCCACCAGTCCTATTCATAGGGACACCACTGTACATAGAAGTCCAAAATTATATGCTCACACAACTGAAACTACTGAGCCTAAGCTGCACTACAAATCGGGCCTCAAGTCTTACAGACTGGCCCATCACCAAAACACAGAATACACATCTTGTATCTCATCCAATGAAATCCACAAGCCAATGATGCACATTTGATACCGAGCGCTCACATGTGCATACGAGTGCGTGGAAGGAATTCAAAGAATTATGCTTCAAACGACGTCATCATACCGATCTGCAAAAGTCTACTAAAAACTTGCTCATGACTCGTAAAACCTATGAACCTAGAGCTCTGATACCAACTTGCCACGACCCAAAAATCCAACTAGTCGTGATGACACCTAACCCAACCCGCTAGGTAAGCCACTTAAAACCTATCTAGTTTAATGAGATTTAGTGAGACAAATAAATGATAAATCAACTGAACCTTTATACATTTCCCACGGACTGGTAGTACAAATCATGAGCTTCTAAGATTTAGATTTTTCAAAGCTGGTATGAAATAAGGTACATCATTTGTTTAAAATATACATGAATAGATTAAGATTCTAAAGCTACCAAGATCAAGAGGAAGCTATGATTGGAACGCATGTACATCTTCAAATCCAGCTCCCGCCGTACACAGCAACATCAATATCCAACATCTACATGCAAGGTGTAGAAGTATAGAATGAGTACAACCGAACCCATGTACTCAATAAGTACCAAACCTAACCTTACATTGAAAGTAGTGACGAGCTGGAACAAAGGTCGGACTCCAACACCAATAGCCAACAACAGTTCATAACAACATAATAAAAGTGATAAAAGAAGTAACTCAGAGATATAATGCTCAGCTCGTTCACAGTTCCGGAAAATAGTCATACTTTTCAAGCATATTAGTGAAAATCCAAATCTTTTACCGAAATCACCAAAATATGAGTAAGTTTGTAAAACTGTGATTTTCCCAAAAACTTTCGACACGTACATGTTTCATTTTCAAATGGCATGAGGAAAGTACATCTCTATGCCTACATGTCAAGTGTGCATGTCGAATGCAATGTAACTTAGTGATAAAGCCATATGTATACTCTTAGAGCTTCAATTCACTCAGTCGTCCCAGTCACTCAGTCCTTCCGGTCACTCAGTACTCTCAATCACTCGGCATTTGCTCTCAACACGCGCACTCACATTCGACATTCGCACTTAGTAGGTACATGCTCTCACTGTGGGTATGCAGACTCTGGAGGGGAAAAATACAGTCCAAGTGCTATAATAAGCCAATCATGGAATGAATCAATAATACATGTTGCGGCGTGCAACTTGATCCCATCATGAATCAATAATACCTATTGCGGCGTATAGACCGATCCCATCAATATCCTCACAATCAGGAAATGAACTGAGGTGGTATTTTATAAATACATAATTATCTTGAATATATTAACCATTTCTTTATTTTCCGATTGCCTGGAAGGGACAAAAGAAAGATCTTGTTGTAGATATTCCCCATTTCCATCCTCGAATATTTTTAATTTCCCATTTATAAAAAAAATACCACTATTGGTTCATTCTTTATATAATTAGATAGATTAGATAAATGATCTAACAATAAGACAACCTGGCGAACTGAAACTTCTTAGTAGCCAGAGGAAAAAAAGCAAAAGCGATTCCCATAGTAGCAGCAAGCGAAATGGGACAGCCTAAACCGTGAAAACGGGGCTGTGGGAGAGCAATACAAGTGTCGTGTTGCTAGGCGAAGCAGCCCGAATGCTACACCCTAGATGGCGAAAGTCCAGTAGCTGAAAGCATCACTAGCTTATGCTCTGACCCCAGTAGCATGAGGCACGTGGAATCCCGTGTGAATCGGCCTCACTCAGTCATCAATCTCTCCAGTCTCTCGGGCTCACAATGTCATAAAAATTAGCCCAAAATAATGATATGACATATCAATAAATAGTAACAGAGACCAAGATATGATATGTAAATGAATGGGTAAGATTGAGTATGCAATTGTAATATGCGCAAATAACTCAATCATAGAAATGACCTCAATGGGTCCCAACAGGATAGACATATAGCCTAGACATGGTTTCTAATATGGATCACAACTCAATTACTCTAGTACGTAGAGATTTCATAGATACAAGTAAGATTAGGTAACTACACAATACCACAGATATAACTGAGTCACAATTTACACAGTGCACACCCACACGCCCGTCACCTCAACACCAAACACATATCACGTATATTCAGGGGTTCATACCCTCAGCACTAAGTTTAGAAGTATTACTTACCTAGAACAAGCCGAATCTAATACCGAGCAAGCCAAGAGATTCTCCAAAAATGCCATCCCGCGCGTCCCGACCATCGAACAGCTCAAACCTAGCCAAAAGTAACTCATGGACATCAAATAATGCTAAAAAACCCAATCGAAAAAGGTTAAATCTTGAATAAAAGGCCCAAAATCAACCAAAGAGTCAAATTGGAGCCCGCACCTCGGAACCCAACAAAACTCACAAAATACGACAACCAATTCAATAACGAGTTCAACCATACAAGTTTCATTCAAATCCGACTCCAAATCGATGTTCAAAACTTGAAAATTTACTCTATGAAACTTTAGACAAAATCCACTATTTTTCTCTTTAAAATTCACTATCCAATTACCAAAAACGAAGATAGATTCACGAAATATAACCAAGACGAAGTAGAGAACACTTACCCTAATCCATACGGTGAAAATTGCCTCAAAAATTGCTTCAACCGAGCTCCATAGCTTCAAGTATGCAAAAATAGCCGAAACCTCCGAAATAGAGTACTTTATAATCAATGGATAGAAATACCCTATGCGATCGCGGGACATCATTCACGATAGCGAAGAACAGATTTAGCAGTCTCCAAAATACCATACGCATTCGCGAAACATCAAATGCAAACACGATGAACACATGTACCTGCACTACGCGACCGCGACAAGAACAATGTGAACGCGACTCAGCTTCTCAACTCATCACTACACGAATGCGGGCCGACTCATGCGAACGCAAACAACATCCAACTCCAAGCTACGCGATTGCAGCCCTCCAATCGCGACCGTGATTAATAAAGTTCCCAGCTCCAAGTTTTCCTCTATGCAATTGCATCACATACTTCGTGATCGCAAAGACCAATTGAGGCACTAGAAACCAGAACACACCAGCAATCAAACATGAAGGAAAAATGCTCTGAGTCCACTCTGAAGCTTACCCGAGCCCCTCAGGGCCCCGTCCAAACATGCTGACAAGTCTCATAACATAATACGGACCTACTCAAGGTCTCATATCATGCATAACAACATCGAAATGATGAATCATACCTCAAATCAAACTTAATGAACTTTGAATCTTTCAACTTCCAAAACGCGTGCCTAAACATATCAAATCAACCCGGAATGAACTCAAATTTTGCACACAAGTCCCAAATGACATCACAAAACTATTCCAATTCTAAAACCACAATCTGAATTCGATATCCTCAAAGTCAACTCTCGTTCAAACTTATGAACTTCCAAACCTTCAAATTTCCAACTTTCGCCAACCTTCTAGAAATATCCAAATGCGAATCCAGGCATACGCGCAAGCCCAAAATCACCATTCGGACCTAAAAGAACTATCAAAACTCCAATCCGAGGTCAAATACTAAAAAGTCAAACTTGGTCAACTCTTTCAACTTAAAGCTTCGGTCATGAAGTTCATTCTTCCAAATCGATTCTGAATAACCTGACAACCTAAATTGACGATTCACACAAGTCATAATACATTATACGGAGCTACTCATGCTCTCACACTACCGAGCAAAGTGCAAATTGCTCAAAACGACCGATCGGGTCGTTACAACTTGGTGTGCCACGTCATTTCACACATGGCACCAAATTGGGCATCTAGGAAGACGACATCTTGGGCTTAATAAAGTGGGCTCATCATTTGTAGCCCAACTAAATGGATTATCTCACTCAATATTTATTGGACTTAAGTAATTAATCCAATTATATTAGTCCATAATATTTATTTGGACTAATATATGTTTAACTTGGGATTAAATTCAAATTTCTTATGAATTTAAATTAAATATAATTTTAGTTGCCTACAAATGCCCCATACTTCAAGACTTGACAGGGTATTAGACCTTTGATGACTAGACTTGGAGTATTAACTTGATTATTGGATACACTTTACGTATGCTATAAGAGATAATAACTAACATCTTACAACACATCAAATGATAACATGGAGAACACAAATTACTGCCATGTCTAGTAATAACTTTTGGTGCCTTTTTTGGTATCCACGTAAGACTTCAAAATGGTTCCAAACTTTGTAATGACGAGAAAAGCAACATTAGTCATCGTTGAAATAGCCATTACCACTATTTTGTTTCAAGTTTTGTTGAACTATTTCACAATTGGATCCACGCTTTGTTTTTACAATAAAAATGAGACTTTATTCTCTAATTGGGTAACTAGATTACGATGGGCATAACTAGACCGACGTCCTATATAAGTCTATTATGGATTCAGTCACTCCACCGCAGTCAACAAGTCAACTCCTTTCAAGAGTCTGATTATAATTTCCATCCCACATCGGTAGTAATTTGCAACTGTTCTCCTTCGACACTTATATAAATAGACTCTTGCTCTCCAGTTGTAGGCATCCATTCGTAGTATTTTCAAGTCATATTGAGTCTAGTTTTGTGGATGTAGAAGCATTAATGCGAAGGTAATTTTTTCTCTTTTTCTTGTTCTTTTTTTTTGTACTCTGTTGTCTTTTTTTTCTTTTTAGAAGTAACTTCATCAAACTACGGAGTACTTTAAAAATTCAGTATGAAGACCTTTAAAAGTTTATCGATGAAGACGTTTAAAATTTGTGGCGAAGACCCATAAAAGTTCGCGCAAAGATCCTTAAAAGATCGTCGTCAAGATCTTTAAAAGTGACCTTTAAAAGCACGCGATGAGGACCTTTAAAAATTCATAGCAAAGACCCTTAAAAGCTCGTGGTAGAAATCTTTAAAAGTCGGCAGTGAGGACCCTTTAAAGTTCGCCACGAGCACCTTTAATAGTTCGGAGCATATGCCTTTTAAAAGTTCGGAACGAAAACCTAAAAAATTCGAATGCCTTTAAAAGTTCGAGATGAACACCTTTAAAAGTTCGCAACGAAAACCTTTTCAAAAAAAGGTCTGACACTAACGTACTTTTCTTTTTCTTTCACGACTGAGGAAATTTTTTTACTTATCCATGCTCTCTTCCAAGATCATAAGTGTTACTCTGCCCTTTTGATTTAGGTACTAACAATTTTTTTATGCAGCTTGAGCTTGGTTTACTTCAGAAACTTAGCATCCTCTTCCTCCACGTCCAAGTATCATGTAATTTCATAGCACATGCATAGTAAAACGAAAACCAAATTGCTAGTTGATACACCACTAACCAGCTTATATGCAGCTTCGTGTCCACCCTTACAAAAATCCATTTCGTTTGGTAGATTGGACTTTTGAAAACACCAAACGTAAATTCAAGACATAGACTCTTTGTTCCCATAATCACAAAGTTAAAAATATGGCAAGTTCTCTCCCATGCTTAGGTCGACGAATCCTCAAAGGAGAAGTACACTAGAGTGATTCCTTAATTTTGATGGCGAATTTCATTATGTTCCAGGCTATTGGAAGTGGCTGAAGATATCCTTAGTAGGAGCCATCCGACATTGAGGTCCACCAATATTTACGATGTTGTCTATGCTTCATTGTTTACTTATGATCATTCTACAAGTATCATGCAAGCTTTCTGCGCGGCTTGGTGTCCTCTTACAAATACATTGCTCACCTCAGTTGGAGAGTTATCCATATCCCTTTGGGACTTATGCATTATTGGGGGTCTGCCTTTAATGAGGTCTCCTTATAAGGAAGTTATTCCAAATACTCGAGAACTTACAGGTGCTTACGACAAAGATAGAAAGTTCCTTCCACAAGCTTGTCAGCAATTGTTTGATGCATATCACTAACTCAGAGAGGGAAACACTAAAAGTACTGATGTCCCTATGAGAAGATGGATAGAGTTTTGGTGCAAAAAGATTGTGAAGTATGAACAACCTCCAATGAAGAAAGAAAAGAAGTCAGCTCGTCCCAAATCAACACACAACCCGACTGGAGCTATAGATAAAATTTTCAATTGGTTGGAAGATAAAGATGCACTATTTATTAAACTTGGCGTTAAAATCGACAAGAAAGACGAAGTATACTTGGCTACCTTTTTATTATGCTGGTTATATGTCTTTGTACTCCCTACGAAGAAGGCGACTTCATTCGGCCTGAGACTTTCAAGATTGCCGACCTTCTAGCATGTGGGCAAAGAATTAACCTTGTTTTCCCTCTCTTAGCTAGCATTTACAATGGATTAAATACAATTTCAAATGGCTTACCCCTCGATCCTTCTACAGTTTGCTTCCCAATTCATAATGTGTATGGTTGGTCATATGTTCAGGTGAGGGAACATCGATATACTTTGGAGATGAAGAAGCGAGAAAACGCATTCATAGAGGAGAAAGTGCCGCATGGACTTCCACAATGTCAAGTAATTCTCAACAGTATTACTATCATGATGATAGCAATGAGGAAGAGTCCGAGTCGAATTATTTTATGAGTATTCGCTCGAACTACCTTCCTTTAAGAAATGTATCAACCTTCATCGTGGAGCCTTATAGCCCTCATCGCTTCAGCCATCAATTCTATTTTTATCAAAACATTCCCGGTTGCTTGGATCAAGATTTTGTGAGGCCTCTTTAGAAAAGTATTGGAACTCTTACGAACTTGTGTGTTGTCTAAAAGTATGTCAAATGCCACATTTTCCCTTATTATGCCCAAGATGAAGAAGTATGTCTCGTTTGATTATAAGTCTTGGTAGAAAAGAGTGCATGACTTCCTTGAAAATGACTTGCAATCTTTGGTGAGTACCACTGGGATGGTTACTGCTATGCCTTTAGAGCTCATGCCTCAAGGTCATAACAGGAAGGACAAACCTCCTACTTTAAGATCCAAAGTGGTTGTACCATGCGACATCAAGGGACCTTCATATAAAGAAGCTAAAAAAAGGGACACGCTCAGGCTCGTCAAGTCAATGAGGATTCCTTTCCATTAGGCACCATTGTTCCTATCTCTAACAAATGCTCATCCTAGAATGAGAGTGATAGTAGTCATAGAGATCAAAACTTCAAGCGGGTGAAGCCATATTCAAACAAACAAGGAGACGTTGATTTGGGTGTAGTCGAGATTACTGACAACATTGGTAGTGCTTCAAGGACTTTGACGACTATTAAAGAGGTATTGATTAAAACTCTCATATTACCTTATAATATCCAAGTAACTTCACTAACCGTCTATCTTTTTCTATGCATCCAAACGGTGTTCATATTTCGATAGTGTTACACCAAAGCAAGCCATAGGGTAGTAGTGAATCTGTGGCAGAGCCAGACTCGAGGAAATCACTTCCAACATCTAAGTCAAACCTAGAGGCAACTTCTATTCCTAATCGTGGAGCAAAATCGGGGCCTAATTTTCACCAACGATAAGCACTAACAATGTTTATATTTGATGGAAGAAAGGTTGTCTTGACTCTTCACAAGAATTTCATCTTGGATGCCTGGTCTAAGATTCATGCCAAACTCTCTGACCTTACTTCAGATAGCGCTTCTTCTCTTCAATTCGGGATCCAAGTGATTCTCAAGGAGATCGATGGAAAGGGTGTGGATATTTTCCATTTAAAAGACATATTGATGTCTTTCTTTGAGCTTGCCACTTCATATGACCAGACACGATCAACTCTTTCTGATAAGGTTGTGGACGCTAAAAAATCAGAGTTATTTTTAAAAGGCAAGGAACATCTTGATCTTGTCTTAACTGAAAAAAGGGAGAAGGATGAGAAATTGTCTGCCACCAGTCAATCTCTAAAAGCGGCCAAGGAGAAGTTGAAACGGTTAAGAGCTTTCCGATATGCTGCCAAGAAAGAGGTTGAAGAGTTTGAATCTAGAGTCTTATCTGCAGAAGAGGAGTACCGTAGATGTTCAGATGTTTCTTTGTCGACTGCTGATGAATTGGCTGACGTGGGAAACAACACTTAGAGGCCATCCTTAGAGACTTGACCAATTACAAGTTATGTTTAGATTAGCCTAGATAGAGTATTTTGTTTGCCTCTTATTTTTTTCCTTGCATTTGGTTAATAGCAACCATTCTTGGAAATGAAAACTCCATCTGTTTTACTTTATATTGCGCGTTTTCATCGATGTCCCCCCCTCCTTTTTTATTGCAGTTCAATATCAATATTTGCTTGCTTAACATGATGTATTGACAACCACAAAATAGAACTTGGATTTCTTTTCAACTTCGTTGTCATTCATATCTCGAAGTTCTCTATATTTGAATATACATTCTTCTTTTTCTTTGAAGATAATATTGTTCATCACCTTTGTAGCTTTGCGGTAGGAAGCATATATCTCAATATGAGAACGCCAAAAATATGAGCCATTTGATTTTGTAGAAACTAAACTTTAAAATCTAACACATATCCAATATCTGCAATCAAGCACCTTCAGAATCGCCCCAAACAATATTTTGAAACCAACTTTATATTGCACCATGATGTCACTTTTAGATTGCGCAGTCTCATCAAAAAATTCGTATCTTGGTGTAGAAACATCAAAATTATGAACTATTTGATTTCTTGGAAACTAGATTCAAAATTTAAGACCTATCCAAAATTCGGAATCAAAAACTTTCAGAACTGTCCCAGATATTATTTTGAATCTAACTCTAACTTCTAATACGTTGATAGTTTCAGATTTGCGCAACTTCACCAAAAAAATTGTATCTTAGTGTAGAAATGTCAAAATCATGAACCGCTTGATTTTTTAGAAACTACACTTCAAGATATAAGATACATCAAAAATTGGAAATCAAACACCTTCAGAATCATCCCGGATGATATTTTGAATTCTAACTTTAGATTCTGACACATTGATAGTTTCAGATTTGCGCAGCTTCACCAAAATATTTGTATCTTAGTGTAGGAATATCAAAATCATGAACCGTTTGATTCATCAGAAACCAAACTACAAAATCTAAACCATATCGAAATTGCAAGATTTAATACCTTAAGAATAGTTTCAGATAATATTTCGAAGTCAACGTAAAATTCCAACATAGTGACGATTTCAAACTTGCGCGACTTCACCATAACTTTTATATCTTGACGTAGGAATGTCAAAATCATGAACCGTTTAATTTGATGAAAAAAGACTTTAAAATCTAAAACATATCCAAAATACAAGATTTAATACCTTAAGGACTTTTTCATATAGTATTTCAAAAATAATATCAGATTTTGATATGCCGACAGTTCCGAATTTGCGCAACTTCGCCAAAACTCTTATATTTTGGTATGGAAGCCACGGGATCACAAGACGTTTTTCTTGCTATAAATCAAAATTCAAGAGATCCAATCTCACAAATATTTTGGGTTCAAGTCTCACTTAATTTGAGACGATGTGCCACACAATCTTTCTTCTTATACTTGTGTTCCCTTTTGACGCCTCTCTCCTCTTCCTTTTTTAGGGCAGTGAGAAGATATGAAGACCAACAAACATGAAGGTTGTGCAAACATGAATACATAGCAAATTCCCAGACTTCAATGCAAATACATTGTAGCCTCCTAAAAGACTATAATCATTTCATTGAAGACACCAATTTACCATAGCGGCTTGCCCCCTTTAAATCAAATGGGATCCAAAGTTTAATAGAAGAAGAGTATCTCAGCTCGATTTTCAAGTGCTTATTGAATGGATTACATTCCATCGTACTTCATTTGAACAACGATTGGGACACTATGTATCTTTTGAACTCATGCGGCAGAACTCAGAATGAAACTCTAAGCTACCTACGTACCTTGGTGTACAGGATCAGTTCATACCATAGTTCAGAATGAGTGGTTTTTTTTATGTTATAACCTTTGCCTAGGTTGCCTCTTTCAAGGTTTTCAACGTAGCAATTTTTTTGGTGGGTCGTATATAGCTTAGACTCATGCAGGCCCGGAGTGTAGGAACATGTAGTTTAGGCTCGTGCGTCAAAGAGCGTTGCAACTTCAAGGATAATACTTCTTCAAAAATTTGCCATTGATAGGGCTGATTCCCATGCCATCTGCATTAACCAGCTTGTAATCCCCACTTGAATAAGCTTCTTGTACGACATATGGCCCATCCCATTTTGAAGTGAACTTCCCTACATGTTTATGGGAAGTAATAATGGGTCTTTGTATGGCAAAGACTTGATTTTCCTACTTGAAAGGAACTGGGGTGAACTCTTTTATTGAAGGCGCGAGGCAATCGAGCTTGATAGCATTCAAGACTCTATTGAGCTTCCAACCTCTTCTCATCAAGAGCCTCCAACTCTACTAATAGAAGTCGAAAATTTTCATCATCGGTGATCCCTTCTTGAATAACTAATCGTAATGAAGGTATTTGATGCTCGAGTAGCAAGACGACTTTGATTCCATAAATGAGTGAATAAGGGGTCGCTTGTGTTGGCATGCGGTGAGTTGTCCTATATTCCCACAAAGTTTCTTCCATACAGTCATGCCAATCTCGTTTGCATTTGGAGATGACTTTTTTTAACAAGTTGCAACGAATCTTATTGAATGCCTCGACTAAACCATTGGCGACAGCATTGTACATAGAAAAGTTATGTTGCTTAAAGCCAAAGAGATCACAAATCTTTTCCATCAACCTATTGTCGAATGGCTTACAATTATCCCTTATTATGTAATGAGGAATGACAAAGCGATAGATTATGTTTACTCGGATGAAACTTGCAATATTTTCCTTCTTTACTTCCTTAAGAGCAACAACTGCAGCCCATTTTGAGACGTAGTCAGTTGCAGCCAAGATGTATAAGTGCCCACTAGAGGATTTTGGTAGTGGTCCAACAACATCCAGTCCCTAAGCAACAAATTTTCATGATGCAACAGTTGAATGTAACACTTCAAGAAGTTGATGAATAAAATTTGCACGGAATTGGCAAGCCTTGCATCTTCGAGCGTAGTCCAAGCAATATTTTACCATCATTGACCAATAATATCCCATCATTTTTATATGGAAGTAGAGCTTTGATCACTACTGGTGTGACCCAAATACCCCAGAATGTGCTTCTTGCAAAGCTTGGAGTACTTCATCTTTCCCTAAGCATCGAAAGAGTACTCCCTAAAATGATCTTCTGTATAGAGTATCTTTGTAGTAAAGGAAACGAGGTGCACAACGGCGAATTTCAGTCCTTCTCCTTGGATTTTCTGGAAGTATACCGTAGCTCAAGTAATCGATAATGGATTGTTGGCATTCTTCCTTCTCACCTTCAGAAACAACGACAAGATGCTCGAGTTTATTGTCTTCACTTTCATCTTCATTTGGCAGCGGGACTACCCACTTTTGGTAGATAGTAACTTGCGCTTGATCAGGCAGGATAAACGATGAAGCTAGGGTAACTAAAGCATCAACCTTCTTATTTTCTTTCCTAGGTACATGTTGGATAGTCATATCACCAACCCATCCCATCAAACTTTTAGCATAATTATGATAAGGGTGTAATTCAGGTTTCTTGACCTCGTAGCTACCTAAATGCTGGTTGACCACTAATTGGGAGTCACCAAAGAATTGCAATTGCAACTGCTTTATATCGACAGCCATTTCAAGACCAAGTATTAGTTTTTAATATTCAGTAACATTGTTGGAGTAGAGTTGTGTCAATGTAAAGGAGTAGGGCAGAACCTCCCCTTGAGAAGTGACAAATTCTATGCCAGCACTGGCTCCTCCACGATCTGCAGAAACATCAAAGTACATCTTCCATGGAGGTTGTACTTCAACGACCATTGCGTCTTCTTCAGGTAGTTCATCAGTTAGTTCCCAGTCACCAGGTATCGGATGATATGCCAAGAAGTCTGCCAATGCTTGTCCTTTTATAGCCTTTTGAGGGACGTACACAATCTCGAATTGTTGAAATTGGAGGTACTATCTCACTAGTCGATTACTAAGAAAAGGTTTTGACATCACGAACTTGATGAGATTTGCTTTAGAAATAAGACGAACAACAAAAGCTTGAAAGTAGTGCTTCAACTTTTGAATTGAGAAGACTAGCGCTAAACACAACTTTTCAATTGGCGAATAATTCAGCTCGTTTGGTGTTATCATCCTGCTCAAGTAGTAAAGAGAGTTTTCTTTTCCCTCACTATTTTCTTGGGCCAACTGTGCTCCAAAAGATCTTTCTTGTACCGCAATGTACAGTGTCAATGGCTTTCCAAGTATAGGGGCTACTAAAACTGGAGGCTTCATCAAGTAGGATTTAATGCTCTCAAAGGCATTGCTACACGCTTGGTCCACCTTGAAAGGGATACCTTTCTTCATAAGGTGACTGAATGGTTAGCATCTCCTAGATAGATTCGAGATGAATCTCCTAAGATAAGTAGCTTTCCCTGCAAACTTTTCAATTCATGAATATCTCGAGGCTCAAGCATTTTCAAAATTGCATCAACTTTGGTTTGATCAATTTCGATCCCTCGATGCCAGACAATGAAATATAGGAACTTTGTAGAAGTAACTCCAAAGGCACATTTCAATGGATTCATCCTAAGTTGGTACCTCCGGAGCAACTCAAATACCATTCTCAAGTCTTTCAAGTGGTCGCTCCTCTTTCTCGATTTTACCACCAAGTCATCTACATAACATTCAACATTCTTGTGGAGAAGGTCATCAAAAATATTCTGCATAGCCCTTTGGCAAGTAGCACCAGCATTTTTTAAGCCAAGAGGCATTACCCTGTAGCAATAAATACCCTTGGGGTGCGGAATGCAGTAAGCTCTTCATCTTTTGGTGTCATGTGAATTTGGTTATAACCCGACGAACCATCCATAAATGACATTTCCTCGTACCTAGTAGTAGCATCGATCATCAGCTCTGGAATAGGAAGTGGGAATTCATCTTTGGGACACGCATTGTTGAGATCCTTAAAGTCAACGCACACTTGAATCTGGCCATTCTTCTTCCTTACAGGGGAAATACTTGAAACCCATGTTGGGTATTTAACTTCACGAATAAAGACAGCTTCGATGAGTTTGTTAACTTCGATTTCAATTAGGGGAACCAAGTCCGGCCTAAAGCGCCTTTGAGCTTGCTTAACAGGACGAGCGCCATTCTTGACTGCAAGATGATGGAATGCTACTTTAGGGTCCAAAGCAGGCATCTCTTTGTAACTTCAAGCAAAAACATCCCGAGACTCCTTGAGTAACTTAGTATAAGTGCTTTATTCATCAACTTCTAGTAAAGCCACTACAACAAAAAGGTATTTAGCGGCAATCTATTAGTGGCAATAAAAACATGGCCACTAAATAATTTTACAAACCCAAATGATAGCGACAAATGAGCATTGACCGGTATTAAGTACCTTTTACTGGCAATAAAAAGAAATGGCCACTAAAACTCACTAGTTTAAAGAAAATTTTACTACGTATTATTTTAACTTTCTATCCAAATAACTTTTCAGCGAAAAAAATATTCCCTCCTATTCCTTAAAATATTTCCGCCTATTCTTTGGACTTAAGTTCGGAATACTTTTGAAATTATTTTAGCAATAGTAAACACTTCTCATCGTCGCTGCCCTACCGCCATTGCTATCTGTCTTCTCTATTTTACCGTCGCCAGCCACCAATCCCAGGTAACACAAATGATATCTCTCTCTCTCACTGATATATAAATATGTATATAAAATTTTGCAGAGTTTGGATGGGAGAGAGATCTGGGTAAATGTTGCTGAAGATAAATCCAAGCGCAGCTATGAGTCTTTCAAAATTTTGATTTAGGTATTTCTTTTTTGCATTTGCTGTAAGTTTTGAGTCTCGACTTGCAAATTTCTTATAAGATAATGTGTTTAATGATGTTTTTCCTTTATTTTGCTTTTTGGGAGCGTTAGATTGGTGAATGAATGTTTGTGACATGCGAAATTCGCCTTCCACTTGTATGTTAAATTACTGTTTCTTTTAAGCCGTGGTGTGCTCAAGTAGCTAGATGAAACCAGTAAATATAGAAAGTTTTGGAGTATTTAAAGTAGTAACCTTTTGTTATTAACTGACTTCTAGGTACTCGACCTTTTGCCTCACTAGGATTTGCTCGTATTCATTATAAAAAGTTGTATGCTCAGTATCTAAGCAACTATCTTTGTTTTTCTTTTTTTTCCATTACTGTTTCTTTTGTGGCATAATCTGTGTTTCTTACTCCATTTCACATATGGAAGAACTAACAAAAAAATATTGCAATTTTATATTTTGTACAATGAAATAGAGTGAGAGCAACTGAAGATTCAACAACTGTTCTTTTAGTTTGATGCCAAGATACTCATCAAGTTAGTTCCTTATTAAGATCGAACAATTCTTTGAGGCTACCTTGTTAGGAAGAGTAATCAGAGATTTGAAGAAAAATGTAGAATAGTTTGTTGAGACACTTATGATAGGTCGTGTTAGCTACTTACTGCCACTCAGATTTTACTACCACTAAGCACTTTATCTTTTAGTGCTTAGAAAAACTCTAGAGTCTCAAGTGTGCTTTGGACAAATTGATACATCATGAGTTTATCGGAGATTCTTGAGTCCGAGAAAGACACTTCACGAAAAGCTAAGTATTTTTAACAAGTAATTCAACATTCCAATATGTTAGCTTGCTGCCACTCAAATTTTATAGTCACTAAGCATTTTACTATATAGTGCTTCAAAGAAAACTCTATAGTGTATTAGGTAAAGATCAGATATATCATGAGTTTATTGGAGAAGTAGAGTATTTGTGGTATATAACTTGTTCAAGGCATATTTATGAGAGAAATAAACATTCAATGTAAGGGTAAAGTGTTTAAGGTTTTTATGTGGATTTACTGTTCGTCTAGTTTCTCAAGGTTCATGCTTTATTGCACAGAATTTGTTTTCTTGAGAAAGATTTTGGCAACTATTAAGTGGCCATTTAGATATTAATCATTCTCCTTTTTTTCTTTCTATTTAATGTGTTAAATTGTTCCAAATTGCATTTAAGTCACATAAGATCTTGTTATAAGAACTTAAATTTCCCTTTGATTTGAATACAACCATACTAATACCTTATTGCCTATTTATTTGCAGGCTCGAATTAAAAAGATTATGCAAGATGATGAGGATGTGCGGGTGATTAATGGCATGGTTGTCCCTCTTTTAATCTGTAAGTGCTCTTGAAAAGTCACATAGTTCAGTGAACTAAGTTAACATCTTTTAGTTCGTATTATCATGTATGAAGTAGGATTTAAAGAAATCTTGGTAGATTATGCTCAGTTCACGCTAAGGAGTTTGAGTTGTCTTGTTTGATTTAACAAACTTCATATGGTAATTAAGTTCAAATAATACAAAATACTCATACTGTTAGGACCCATAACATTGAAATGGAGGGTGTTTTTGATGAAGCATTTGTTAGCCTACTCATAAAAATTTCAGGACTACAATAGAAGACATTTTAATATTTTATACAATTGTACCAGAAAGAATACATACACAATTCAAGCTAATTAAGATATGTCATCAAAGAAAGAAAACACATCATTTATCGCATACGGGAAGGCATATCAATTAACTTAGCATGTTATCTAAGTAGGTATCTTTGAAATATATAAAAAACAATTGACGGTCAAAACTAGAATGCTACATTTGTAAAATGTTCTTATGAGCAGCAGACTTTGATCTAAATATTTGGTATTGCTCACTAAATTTTGATTTATATGCTTTCCTCAACATTTTACTAAATAACTTTGAGCCAACACAGAAAACTCTGCCTTATATAGACATTTTGGCTTCTTTAATTCATAACTTTTGTTGTATGCTGGAGCAAAAAATCTGTGTATAGGCCCCATTTTAGTTTTCTTTATCTTTTCAGATGTAGATGTAGTTAATTGTTGAATTTATCTACCACTTTATACCTATAATAATTCTGCCTAGAATAAATTGGGCAGCTTTGTTTTATTATCCATACTGAAATTTAGTTGCTTAATCACTGGGAAGGCAAAAACGAGGAATATGTTAGAAAAGGTTTATGTCAATAGGTGAGATATTATTTTATGTATATGTAATCAGTTTGCATGAGCATTAGAGTTCTAATTTTAACTTTGGCTTTTTATTTTTTACTGTCTATTCAAAAAATTGTCTATTCTGCTAATTTTATCAACTATAGAGAAGCCTCCCTTTTTAACTTGTGAGAATTTGTAAGCATGCCAAACAAAATATGTTTCTTTTTAGAATCTAGAAGCTACTGATAATAAAAAAATTCAAAGAACAAAGGAAAGGGTGAAAGATATACTATTTTGAGAATGTAAATGTCCCATAATTATTTTTTGATTATTGATGGATCTCACATGTGGTTGTACGTATACTCTTTTATTTTATCATTTCACGTCATACATTATGATATTTAGGAATTTGGCATGTGGAAAGCTTCATTGTGATCAAGAGCTTGAGAATCTCGTGATTCTTATTTTCTAGTTTGTAGCCATTTGATAACATATTATCAAAAGCTGATAATAGTAATTAGATTCAAATAGCTTAGCTTTTTTATTATATTGTCAACATTTTGAAATTGTGAATTAGTAGTTGTTTTTGTTTGATGTGGATTTCATGAAGTGAATTTAGCATTTCGAAATGGATTAGTATTATTTACTTTTAATTGCAATAAGAAAAATTGGTAAAAGGTCTTCCTGGATGGTAATAAGATAAATTTACATCGGCTATAACAAAAATTCGTTATATATGTGAAAGAAGGTATATGCATGAATAGTCGAATGGCCATAATATTTGTCACCAGATGGGGTTCCTTCTACTACCAATTAAATTGGTCTTTAGCTATAATAGTAAAAGCTGCAAAATGTATTATATATGGAATTTTTGGGGAGCTTTAGTGGCAATTATAATTGTCGGTAAATAATTATAGCTAAAACTAGTACACATATACTGGCCATAATAGCGGTCTTTACCAGCATTTGATCAAATGGTCGCTAAAGCCTTTGTCGACGCCAGCTACAAAGGCGTATGATTAATTGCTGGTAAGTATTTTTGCGGCTATTTGTATTGCCGCTAAATAGCATTTTTATAGCCGCTAAAAGCCTTTTTTGTTGTAGTTAGGTAGGTGAGTCTTGGTTCTTTATCAATGCCAAGGTTAACTTCTTTTAAGGCATCAATTGTTGTCTTCACCCCTTCTTCAAGTTCAGGTGGAGCATCTTTCGCATCTTCATCTTCTTGAGAGTCCCCATCATTGAAGGATATGTGATAACACGGTGAATCATCCTCCAATTTCTCATCATCCTCCATTAGAGATGAAATAGCATTCTCGCCTTGTGTAGTAACATGATACGAAGAACCCACACTTTCTTCATCTTCGTCATGTTCCTTAGTGTAGACCACAATATATGGCTTTACCTTCAATACTTCTTTACATAAAACCACAAGTTTTGTTTGTCGCCTCATTCTAGAAGGAACCAAACTTTGGAAATCCTTAGAGATCTTCTGGATTCTGGGCGAAGCGGGTGTTCTTATGCTTTGATAATTTCTCTAGAACTTGTTCCCCTTATTTAATGGACCCAATTTCTCAAATACGGAAGTCCTCACAGTTGATTTTCCAAGTCGATCAAAGACAGAAGGCCTGTTAGAAGCGACAGATTTATCTTTTACAGTGATATAATAGTTGCTCACCCTTCTAATAGAGATGCGCACTAGTGACAGTTACTTGTATCCCAAACCTTCCTGTGGTTGCCTTGTAGTAGCTTCTGATGGGAGCTTCCTTAACTTTGATGACTGATTAGGATTGTATCCAGCGTTTGCAAATAGCCTGTAAGCATTAAGATCAAAATCTTCATCTATTCGCTTTGTAGGTAGTGCCACATTCTACAAATGATTTTGGGCCACAAACCTTGCAAACGGCATTGAGGACGACTTTACTGCCTCAATTCGTTTGACCGGAAGAGTTAACCCCTTTAGCATGTTAGTTTGGAGATTAGATGATTCACCTTCATCTTTCTTCTTTTTAGGAACGTATTGGAGCGGAGGAGTTACTTTCTTGCCGTGAGACACAATGTTCCCTTTATGAGACTTATTTGGGTTGGGGTGTACCTTCTCAGTAACAACTTTTGTTTTGTCAGCAACCACCTCAGCTCTTTCAGTCGTGGACTCATCATTCTTTCCCTTCATGACATCATCAGCTTTTAACTCCTTCACAATGTGGTTCTTTAAGTAGAACTTTACATCGGCGAAGTGTGACTTAGCCTCGTTGAATGGCTCGTCATCAGAAACTATCTTTTTCTCGACATCACCCTCGTAGTACTTCAAATATTGATGGTAGGCAAATGAAACCACTTAATTCTCATGTATCCAAGGCCTTCCAAGAAATATGTTGTATGAAGTCTTTGTATCGATCACATGCACTCATGCACTTGATTGCATATCTTCAATGGTGATCCCCAACCTGATCGCATTTATGGCTCTGTGCCCCCTTGGTTGAATCCTTGAATCATCACATGACTTTTGGAGAGTTTGTTGATGAGAATACCAAGTTATTTCACAGTGCGAATTGGCAAGATGTTCACTGAGGATCCTCCATCAACCAAAATTTGATTTACCTTTTCATTGTGCATATGGCCAACCAGGTACAACAGGCGGTTATGAGGAGTGTCACCTAGTAGAAGATCATCATTTGTGAATGTAATTTTTTCCTCGCAAGTATTAACTTCTTTAGGAATGGACTCGATAAGCTTTTCTGAAGATGGTGCCAACGGTAGGTCATCACTCTTTTCTTCCCCTTTATCAGCATCGCAATAAGAGGCCTCAATACCATCACGAGAAATCTTCATATAGAACCAATATGACAAGAAATCCTCCAAGGTCACTGGATGTCGTGGCTTTTGACGGTGGTGCACCTCCACTTTTGCTTTCTTCAAGCGCCTAACTGGATTCTGTTTCCTTGATCTTTTTACCATTATTTTCCTTATTGGTTGTTCTTTTGATTCTTTTTGTGGGCTTCTTTTGTGGCGCCTTCGACGAGCCACCAACGTCCAACCTTTATTATCATCAGGCTGATCAACTTCAACTTTGTTGTTCTCCAATAATTCTTCATATATACTTTCTTTGAAACTACATATTTCATATGGATTGAATGAGCCAAAGGTGATAGAGACTTGGTTTGTGCTTGCTTTCTCATCTTTAAGCACGATCTTTTTTTCACGAGCCAAGTCCATAACTTTGTCCTTGAAGATAAAACACTTCTCATGATGGTGGCTTACAAGTCGATGGTATTTGCAGTAATTTGGGTTATTCGTTTTCCCAGCTTTATTCGGCCGCTTCATCTACGAAAGCTCAATGAGCTTTAACTCGAGGAGTTCTTCAAAAATTGCTGACACATCAGAATCCAAAAATGAGTACTCTTTCTCTTGCATTTCTTTTAGAGTTAACTTTCCACTTGGCTTATCTTGAAAATATGTGGATTTCATATTCTACTTCTTGCTCACCTTCGTTTTGAATTTCACAGGTGATGTGTTGACATTCATAGTTTCTTTGTTTTCAGGCTTGGGTACAAACTTGCTCAATTGCTTGACTTTTTGCTTGTTGTTCCATTTACGAGGCTCATAGATGGGCAGCCTTTCATTTCCAGCGGAGGCCATGCTCAACTCCATGTCATGGGTATGAGTTGCAAGTTCTTCAAATGTGCTAGACTTGATACCTTGAAATATATAGTGCAGCCCCCAGTGCATGCCTTGGATTCCCATTTCTATGACAGAAGCTTCACTAAGCCTGTTTTTGCAGTTGAGGCTTGCATTCCTCCAACAATTGATAAAGTCGATAGCTGGTTCACCCTGTCGTTGACGAGTATTTCTAAGTTCTATCATACTTACAATATGTTTCCTTGTCACGATCCGAGTTCGCCCTTCGTGAACTGTCGTGACGGAACCTAGTCTCTACGATTAGGTAAGCCTAACAAATTAGGGAAAAAGGAAACAAAAGATAAATCCAGCCAAAACTGCGGATAAAAAAACATAAATAAACGTTTAAGATGCCGCTTGGCATATACAATACAAACTCTCAAACAAAAAAGAACTCCCTAAACCTGGAATCTCATGAATTCACAAGTTGTTGAATGACTACAAGTGTTCTAATCTCCAGAATGTCTATACAAAAGTAAATACTGGAAAGCTAAAGCTAGAGGGGAGAATAGAGAGGGACTCCTCGGTCTGCGGACGCGACAGATATACCTCCAAGTCTCTGAAGGTCGCCTCACCTCACAGATGGTATGGCTGTGTCGAAGAACCTGGATCTGCACATGAAAACATGCGCAGGAAGGGCATGAGTACACCACAGCGGTACTCAGTAAGTGCCAAGCCTAACCTCGGTCGAGTAGTGACGAGGAAAGTCAGGGCCCTACTGATTATAGATGAAAAACAAGGTAAGACAGTATAGAATGTGACAATATAATTAAATACTATTAGTATGAAGTAACACAGGACAATAAGAATAACAAATACAACGGATAGAAAATTATAGAAAGAACGTAACTCCGCATATAGATAGCAACCGTGGATCTACCAGGATACCGTCCTGTAGTCCCCAAATATAAATATCCAGTGGATCTCCTGGGTGACGTCTCGTAGTCCAAATCATAAAGGTGCAAAGGAAACTCCCAGAATACCAATCCATAGTCCCAAATGTAAATACCCAGTACTGGGGGAATCTACCGGGTGCAATCCCGTAGTTCCAATATAAATGTGCAGGGGTATCTACCGGAATACCGATTCGTAGTCCCAAAGTAAACAAGCAGGGGGATCTCCTGGGATATCGTCCCGTAGTCCTAAAGTAAACACACAACCGTCTCAGAAGTATACACAGTTCTATTCAAGAATTAAATAGGAAATTTCTACTCTAACATGCTGCACAGAGTACAAATAGGCAATTAAGGCAGGTAAGACAATTAAGTCACGTAAGCATGCTTTTCCTAATCTAAACAAGAGTCTTCAAGTACAAGTATTTGCTAAATTACAAGAAAACATAGGTATTAGTTTAATGAAAATGGGAGTTCAACAATTAGCACGTGCACACACTCGTTACCTCACGTACATGGCACTCATATAACAAAATACCAAATCCTAAAGGGAGTTCCCCCACACAAGGTTAGGTAAGCCACTTATCTCGAATCAGCTTAATCAACTCGACATCACGTTCTTGCCACGAGTACCCGATGTCAAATGGCCCAAATCTATTCAAATGAATTGTATAATGTAAATATAACTTCAAGTAACCAATTCCACTAATTAAATTGAAGCTAACACGCGAAATTAAGAAAATCGGCCAAAAAGTCCCTTGGGCCCATGTCTCGGAACCGGATAAATTTACAAAACTAGAATCCTTACACTCTCACGAGTTCATGCATACCAAATACATCAAAATCGGACCACAAACAACCTCTCAAATCCCCAATTCCAAGTCTCCAATTTCAAACCCTAAACCCCCAATTCTAACCATTATTTTCCTTAAATTTCTTGCCAAATCAGTAGAATAATACCATATAAACAAGTTTGGGTTCCAAAAATCTTACCTCCTTGAAGCTCCCTTGAATCCTCTCTCAAAAACCTCCCAAAAAGCTCAATTCTCGGATAGAAATGGTAAAAGAATAGGCTAGAATTGCGACAGAAACCTTATATAGGTTCTGACCCAGGGTTTCCGCACCTGCGACCATATCCTCGCACCTGTGGACCCGCACATGTACCTCGAGAGGGGAGAATAGAGAGGGACTCTACGGTCTGCGGATGCGGTAGATATACCTCGAAGTCTTTGAAGATCGACTGATGGTATGGGTGAGCTGAAAAACCTGGATCTGCACATGAAAAATATGCGCAGGAAGGGCATGAGTACACCACAACGGTACTCAGTAAGTGCCAAACCTAACCTCGGTCGAATAGTGACGAGGAAAGTCAGGGCCCTACTGATTATAGATGAAAAACAAGGTAAGACAATATAGAATATGACAATATAATTAAATACTAACAGTATGAAGCAACACATGACAATAAGAATAACAACAAATACAACGGACAGAAAATTACAGAAAGAACGTAAATCCACATAGAGATAGCAATCGTGGATCTACCAGGATACTGTCATGTAGTCCCCAAATATAAATATCTAGTGGATCTCCCAGGTGTCGTCCCGTAGTCCAAATCATAAAGGTGCAAGGGAAACTCCCAGAATACCAATCCGTAGTCCCAAATGTAAATACTCAGTACTGGGGGAATCTACCGGGTGCAGTCCCGTAGTTCCAATATAAATGAGCAGGGGGATCTACCGGGAATACCGATTCATAGTCCCAAAGTAAACAAGCAGGGGGATCTCCCAGGATATCGTCCTGTAGTCCCAAAGTAAACACACAACCATCTCAGAAAAATACACAGTTCTATTCAAGAATTAAACAGGAAATTTCTACTCTAACATGCTGCACAAAGTACAAGTAGGCAATTAAGGCAGGTAAGACAATTAAGTCACTTAAGCATGCTTTTCTTAATCTAAACAAGAAGCTTCAAGTACAAGTATTTGCTAAATTACAAGAAAACATAGGTATTAGTTTAATGAGAACGGAATTTCAACAATTAGCACGTGAGCGCACTTGTCCCCTCACGTACACAACACTCATATAACAAAATACCAAATCCTAAGGGGAGTTCTCCCACACAAGGTTAGGCAAGCCACTTACCTCGAACCAGCTCAATCAACACATCACGTTCTTGCCATGAGTACTCGACTCCAAATGACCCAAATCTATTCAAATGAATTGCATAATATAAATAGAACTTCAAGTAACCAATTCCACTAATTAAATTGAAGCTAACATGCGAAATTAAGAAAATCGGCCAAAAAGTCCCCCGGGCCCACGTATCGGAACCGGATAAAATTCCCAAAACTAGAATCCTTACACTCTCACGAGTTCATGCATACCAAATACATCAAAATCGGACCACAAACAACCTCTCAAATCCCCAATTCCAAGTCTCCAATTTCAAACCCTAAACCCCCAATTCTAACCATTATTTTCCTTAAATTTCTTGCCAAATCAGTAGAATAATACCATATAAATGAATTTGGGGTTCCAAAAATCTTACCTCCTTGAAGCTCCCTTGAATCATCTCTCACAAACCTCCCAAAAAGCTCAATTCTTGGATAAAAATGGTAAAAGAATAGGCTAAAATCGCGACAGAAACCTTATATAGGTTATGGCCCAAGGTTTCCGCACCTCCGGCCATATCCTCGCACCTGCGGTCCCAGGTGCGCATCTACGAAAATCAACTTAAAGTACTAGGCCGCACCTGCACTTCTTCTACTGCACCCGCGGTCTCGCAGGTGCGCTCAACCTATTGCACCTGTAGATTCTGGTTTCCAAGCGCCTATCCGCATCTGCAGCTCCTCCATCGCTTCTGCGATCACGCACCTGCAGTCCCCTAACCACAGGTGTGGTTATGACAAAACTTCATCCAAGCTTCAGATTATTCCTAAGTCCAATTCAACTTTCGTTAAGCACCCGAAACTCACCCGAGGTCATCGGGACCTCAACCAAATATGCCAATCAATCCTAAAACATCATACGAACTTATTTCAACCCTCGAATCATATCAAACAATGCTACAACCACAAATCGCTCTCCAATCCAAGCCTAAGGATTCTCAAAATTTCAAATTCCGCTTTCGATCAAAAAGTCTATCAAACCTCGTCCGAATGACCTGAAATTATGCACGCACGTCAAATTCATCACTACAGAGTAACTCCAACTCTTGGAATTCCTTTCTGATCCCTATATCAAAATCTCACTATCGAACCGAAAACTTAAAAAATTCAACTTTCGGTATTTCAAGCCTAAATAAGCTACGTACCTCCAAAACACAATCAGAATACGCCCATATGCCTGAAATCACCCAACGGAGCTAACGAGACCAACGAAATTCAATTCTGAGGTCGTTTTCACACTGCTCCGACTATAGTCCAAATTTTGAAGCTTAAACTCTCTTTTAGGGAATAAGTGTCTCAAAACACTCCGAAACCCAAAACGAATACTCCCGGTAACTCACAATAGCAGAAGCAAATACGGGGAAAGCAATTAATAGGGGATCGGGACGTAAATTCTTAAAATGACTGGCCGGGTTGTATCACTCGTGCTATAAAAGCAATTGAGGAACTCTTGTTTGAGTTGATCTCAGTTATCAATAGATCCAGCCTCGAGGTCTGTATACCAATCAAAAGTATTTTATTTTAGTGAGCGGACAAACTACTTGACGAGGTAATCTCCATAAGTCCCAGCATTTGTTGCACGTCTCAACGAAGTGCGCCAAATATTGCTTTGGATTGCCTTTGCCATCAAACTGTTGAAATTTTATAGGTTGATAGCCAGCAGGCATCTTCAACATATCGATCCTTGAAGTGCACAACTTTGCGTAGGTAAGGGAGGACTTGGAAGCAACTCATATATGTTTTTTATAGTCCCTTCAATGAACTCTTTTAGTTGATTGATTGGAATCATCCTTTCTGGAGAGACTAGAATTTTCTTAGTGGATGCAACTTGTCATGGGGGAGGATCAATCTCTTGAACTTCTAGGACCTTGCCATGTGCATGGGTGGATTCTTCTTCCATCAAGATTCCCACATTGTCTGTTAGCTTGTCAATCTAGCATCTTGATTTTTCATGCATTTGGTCAAGCTAGAAATTGCTTCCATCAAGTTTACCAACTGCTCCTCTACCGATAAAGCGTTTGTCACCATGGCTTGCATGATTGTTGTGGATGATGTGGAGTAGCATGGATTGTCACATAGATTGATCCTTGATTGGCTTACCTTATGCGTTGTAAGTGGGGAGGATCCATCACTTGAAGCATCACCATTTTCCTTCACAACAGAGTTCTTGGATCCGAAGAGGTGAAGCAGAGCAAGATTTTTCTTAATCTTTTCAGCAACATTGCTTCCTCCTTCGGGTGCGTTTGTGGAAGATATTGCTCCTTTTGAGGATGAAGATCCGAAAACAGGGGTTGTCCTAAAGAGTTTGCCTTACTCCTTGTATGTGATGACCAAAGGGCCATCTCTTGTTTTAGAAGTCAAATCCGTGTTCTGAGGCCTTAAAAACCTCCTTTTATCTCTCCTCGATTTGCGTGTGCAGTCGGGGCGTGTATTCGGAAAGCCTTTATGTGAAAATTTTAGAAAATGATGATTTTTGGCTTAAAAATATGATTTTAGTTGACTTTGATTAATATTTTGGGTAAACGGATCCGGACCCGTGTTCCAAAAATCCCGGAGGGTCTGTAGTAAAATATGGGATCTGGGCGTATGCCCGGAATCAAATTCCAAGGTCCCTAGCCCGAGAAATGAATTTTTGAAGAAAATTGATAAGACTGAAATGCAATAATTTAAATGATTCGATCTTGTTGGTATCGGTCGTATTTTGGTTCCGGAGCTCAGTGCAGGTCCGTTATAATATTTAAACCTTATCTATGAAATTTGGTAAAAAACGGAAGTGATTTGACGTGATTCAGACCTTTGGTTGAGAAAATAGAGAGTTTGAAACAATCTTGAAAATTTCATATGTTTTGGTGTTGAATTCATAGTTCTAGATGTTATTTTGGCGATTTGATCGCATGAGCAAGTTCGTATGATGTTTTAAGACTTGTGTGCATGTTTGGTTTGGAGCCCCGAGGGCCCGGTGAGTTTTGGATAGGTTATGGAATGATTTTGGAGTTAGGAAAATGTTGTGGGTATGCTTCAGCTGTTGCAGGACACTGATCTCGCAATTGCGAGATCAGCCATCGCAATTGCAAGCTATGCAGGGTCCGCTTTTGTCAGCCTTTATTCGCAAATGCGACTAGGAGACTAGGCCAGCAGAGTTCGCAAATGCGAAATAGTCAGGGAAGGGGGATCATCGCAAATGCGACCAAAGGTTCACATTTGCGACAGTAGCAGAAATGCGGCAGGTTCGCAATTTCGACACCAATCTCGCATTTGCGAGCTTCACAATAGCGAAACTCAGGTCACAAATGCGACATCTGTAGCTGATCAAAACATAACTTAGATGGGATTTTTCATTCATTCTCCCATTTTTCAAAACATAAACTCCAAGAGGCGATTTTCCTAGGGCAAGTTCTTCCCCAAATCATAGGTAAATGATTCTTAACTTATTTCTTCCAGTCTATTTCATCTTTTTACAAGATTTCATCCTAGAATCTAGGATTTTTCATGGTGGAATTGGGTGTTTTTGGGTAGAATTTAGGAATTTCGAAATTTGGGGATTTAGACCTCAAATTGAGGTTGGATTCCAAGACCAATCGTATATCCGGGCTCCAAATTTCGAGTTTGGACCAAGCAGGCCCGAGGTCGGGTTTTGACTTTTTGGGAAAAATGTTAGAAAACCTATAATTATGCATTGAGATTGACTTCTTTAGCGTTTATTGATGTTATTAAGTTAATTATGACTAGATACGAGTGGATTGGTGGTGGAATCGAGAGGTAAAGCGGTGATTGAGCTTTTAAATACCCGTTGGCTTGAGGTAAGTGTTTGGTCTAACTTTGACTTGAGGGATTAGGGATCCCCGAATTAATTGATATGTAAATTTTCGTGTGTGTGGCGTATAGGTGTGGTGACGAGTACCTATGCGCCACCAAATTATCTTTTTAGCTTGTTCCCTTCCTCGTTTCCTATTATATTGTTTTTTGTCTTAATTGCTGCTTGCTCATAAATGTTTCCATGTCTAATTGCTTCATGTTAACTGTTATTTCTCTATTGAAGTATTAATTGTTTTGTAGTTTCATTTTATTATCTTGTTGGTTAAAGTTGGTTATTGGTGCTTCATGGTACACTTTGGTTGGTCTCGCTGTGTAGTTTTAACTGGTGAAGTTTCATAATTGTAGTGATATTCCATTGTGTTGGTTTGAGGTATAAGTGTTGTGGAGGATTTGAGTTAACTTGTGAAGCACTTGTCTTTATTTTGTGATTGGTGTTGATATATATTGGGATCAGGTTGCACGCCGCAACAGGAGGAATAAGGGTGAATGTTGGCAGGATTGGGTTGCGCGCCGCAACAAGGAGTAATAAGGGTAGACAGGTGGGATCGGGTTGCATGCCGCAACAAGAGGAATAAGGGTGATATATATATATTAAGGAGTAATAAGGGTAGGCTAGTGGGATCGGGTTGCACGCCGTAGCAAGGAGTAATAAGGTTGAAAATTTGTATTGTTATCGATTATATGGTGGGATCGAGATATGCGCCGCATCATTTGTTGTTTACGTATTCATCTTCTGTCGAGGTTCATTTGTGGTGTTGAAACTCCCTTAAGGATTGGTTATAGCTTAGTATTAGTAAAACGACTGAGTTCCATATTTACATAATGCCAGTTATTGTTACATTTCATTCTTTATTTCATTTCTGTCTTAGTATAAACTATTATAGGTTATGTGTTGTTATGCCCCGCCGTAGCCTTGTCACTATTTCGTCGAGGTTAGGCTCGACACTTACCAATACATGGGGTCGGTTGTACTGATACTGCACTCTGCACTTTCTGTGCTGATTTCAGAGCTAGTGGCTGATCGAGAGATTGGTTGATGTTACTGCTTCCAGGAGACCCAAAGTAGTCCTGCAGGCGTCCGCAAGCCCTAGCATCCCTTTCTATCTTTACTTCATTTCTGTTTTACTTTCTTCGAGACAGATGTATTTTCTTGCAGACCATTACTTGTAGTATTCGTAGATGTTTGTGAGTTGTGACATCAGTTTCTAGGTGGTATCTATTTCGGCTTTTGTTAATGGCATATGAGTAATAATTTAAATTATGTACTTCCACTTTTATTTTCGCTGATTTAGTTTTTGTTAAATTTTAATTATAAAAGGATAAAAGAAAAAGATGTAATATTCTGTAACGTTGGCTTACCTAGTGAGTACAATGTTAGGCGTCATCACGGTCCCGAAGGTGGGAAATTCGGGTCGTGACATTGCAGTTGGTCCAAAGCTTCCAAACGTAACATTGATAATATGCTAGAATTATATGTAAATGGATATGTTTTACCCATACTTTAGTGTGTTTTTAGGAGTTTTGAATGTTGAAAGATGACCAATTGAGCTTAATTATTGAAGTTTGTTATGTAAGAAGCCAAGAGTGAAGAATAGAAGCGATTAGAGCAATAGTGAAGCTAAAAGGTAATTTTTGAAGAAAAGTAAAATTGGACCAGTGAATAACTTCGAAAAGCACAGAAAAATCTGAAAAACACAACCAGACCCTGTCCGAAGCACAGCTATAGCACAAGGGCAAATTTGCCTTCGTTTTATCTTGAGGGGAAACTTAGTCAATTGACTTAAAGACGTGATATAAAAGCTTCTAACCCTTATTTCAACCACACGCTTAATCTGAGAAGCAAGAAATACCATTGTTGAATCAAAGTTGAGCCTGAAAGATCCTCAAGTTCATTCAAGAAGACGAATTGAAAGTTTCTATCCACTTTTCTATCTTTATTTCTATGAATATTGGTTTGACAATGGTTTATGTATTTTTGAGTAGTATTATGAGTAGCTAAACCCGTCATCTAGGGTTGATGGAACCAATTGTTGGATGAATTCTTGATTGCACTTCTTGTGGTTAATTGAAGGGCCCTTGATTAATTGTCTAGTTATCTTGTGTTGCTTTAGAGAGAACACATGATTAGATTGTTTTTGAACAACGCCACTTTCGAGTAAGTTAAGAGATTAGTTACTTGGATTTAAAAGTGAGATTAGAGATAACAAAGCCGTGGCGTGATCTTTATGAGTAGTACGAATTGTCAGCTAGAGTAATTCGAGATAATACTTCTAGTAAATTATCGTAATTGATCAAGAGATAGTTGCAATAAACAAGAACTCATCATCTTTAGAGAGTGGTGCGGTGAGATTATAGCTAGTGTGTTAGGAATTAATCCGACAATTGGGGAAAACGTAAACCCTAGACCTTTTTATCCTTGATTCAATCTTATTCTTGCTAGTTGATAGCTTTTATTGTCTTTTTTCTTAGTAAATAATTTTCGTTAATTCTTAAATCAAATATTGGACTCTGAAAGTTATCTGAGCTTATCATTAGTAATACTGGAAAGTTGTAACAAATAGGTTGGTTCTCTGTGAGATTCAACTCCGGACTCTTGAACTAAATTATTTTTGCAGCGACCGCTTAGTCCTTTTTATAAGGCATAGTTGGGCGTGATCAAATATCGAGGATGCTTTCCACATCAGCATAAAACCTGAAATTAGCAGTCTTGGTAGAAGTTGATCTGGAGTTAACCTTCTTTGAAGCGATTTCGATGTTCTTGAACTTTGGTGATTAAAAAGTTGAGATGAGAGATAGATATTGTCCCACTGAGCATGCCAAAATTTGTAGACAATAAATTTGCGTCAAGAAAATAATCGAGACCGAAAAAGTATTGCAACAATCGTAGTATTTTATTTCAAACAATATGAGAATCGCAATCTCTATGAATCCTCTGATTCTTCTTTCCAATAGTAAATAAAAGATCATTCGAGCTTAATCTTGAATTTTATTTTATTTTAATTCAAGTGCTTGAGGTTGGATCTTGATCTTGACGTATTTTTAATCCAAGGGCTTGCAACTTGTTCTTGAATCTTCGTCTTGATCCTTTTAATCCTTAGAACACTTGAATGCCTCTAGCTTTTAGAGAAATCTGCAGCGTTTGATCTACGAGCTCTTTCATGATTCTTGTTATAACTTCTGGTCCATTTTCTGAGTTATGAAGCCCTATTTATAGTTATGGGAGGGAAGAGTTGTGATGATAATAAACTCTTTCCGACCAATCAGATTGAAGAGTGACAAGACCGCATTTGATTGGCCAGAACATGTTATTTGCACACGTGGCGCGATTTTATTGGTCTTTTAATTTGATTCGGCATGCCTTGTCATATTGACATGTGGCATGATCATATTGGCTCTTCCATTTGACTTGGAGCAAATTGGGCCTCTAGGAAGACGACATCTTGGATTTAATAAAGTGGGCTCATCATTTCTAGCCCAACTAAATGGGGTAGCCCGGTTAATATTTATTGGACTTAAAGTAATATATCCAATTATATTAGCTCATAACATTTATTTGGACTAATATATGTTTAACTTGGGATTAAATTCAAATTTCTTATGAATTTGAATTTAATAAAATTGTAATTGCCTACACGTGTATAAATCAGTGTATAGTCTATATATACCGGCTTAAAAAATAAACAGTAAATTGGACCGACTATTTTGTGTAAAAATCCTTTTTAACACAGGGAAAGGAAAAGGGAAAGAATTCCCTTGATCAATTACTCTTTCTTACATAACTCTATATATGTATAACTTTTGTGACGTAGTTTGATCTTGATAAACCAGGGGATGCTCAATAAGGCCGGTAAATACGAAAAAGTTTTTGGGTTTAGATTTCTAATGATACAGTTTGAATTGTGACTGTTTGGTCACTCTATTGTGAAAGACAATTTGATTTTCATGAAAAATTTGATCAATTGTAGTTTTGATCAATGATATTTGAACTAATATAATTAGAAACATCAGGATCGAAGAAGAACGTCCAAAAGGAAAATTTATACACAAAAGATGATATATGCATTGAGAGAAGCACATTTTGTTTTAAGAAAGAAAAATCATAACAGTTTGTCATTCCTCCGCTTCATTCATATAACAATATTTGATTGAACATAACTTTCGGAGTTGATTGATTATTTATAAAGAGTGTCTCATAAATTGAGATAAGTAAAATATCTACTACTCCTATTTTTGCAGCTCCACAATTTCCCTTATTTTAAAGATATGAATTCACTTAAAAGTTAAAATATTAATTAGATGAAAAGTGAACAACTAGGCTTGTCAATTGACTTGAGAGAAAGGAGTAGATTCTTTTTCCTCTTGGGGTAAAACTGCAAATAGTAAATGAGATAGAAGAAGACGAAAGGCTCTTGATAAAATTTGAACCTTTCACCATTAAGTAATTACTCTGGCTGATTAGTAGAACTACCATTTTTTTCATTAGCCTAAAGTAACTAGATGCACATACTTCCCCTCTATGTTGCAAGTTTTAGAACCACAATAGTTGATCTGTAAAACCACAAACACTTTCCCCTTTGTTTGTTTATCCGTTAATTAAGCACAAAAAAAAAAGAGAAGGAAAAGAATGCAGCCTTTCTTGCATCTACCATAAGCATTGCAAATGGCCACCATTTCAAAGAGCACAACCACACTAATTTTTTTTAATTCTCCACCCCATGTCCAATATATATATTGAGGTCCCCACTGATCCCGATTCGCGTTGCATATGGTACATTAAAGGGGAAGTACCCTTCCAGTATTTTCTTTTTCCATTCGAACCAAAAATTTCTGATTAAGGGTAAATTAAGGGTGAAGAAAACTTATAACCACACCAATTCAATTTGTGATGTTATTTAGCAGATGCCAAAAGTTAAAATGGGGTATCCAATTCAATTTGTGATGTTATTTAGCAGATGCCAAAAGTTAAAATGGGGTATGAGCATAACGTTAATCTACTACCTACTTCTATTCCTATACAAACAAGATCTAGAGATATAGCCGTACAAAAGGAAAAGAATTTTATATAAGGACTCTTGGACAATAATGCAACTGCACAAAAGCACCAACTCCCAAAAACTTCAATTAATTGTCTTTGTTCCTTACTGACCGGTCCACAAAATGGCAAAAGGGCCCACCGTACATTTCACATTAATAATGTGGTCCTCCACTTGTGTCTTTATCATAATTTCGCCCTTTTGGTACTAGAAAATCTACGTATTGTTGGGAAAGACCACTGTAAATTTGAGTAATTCAACTGTACAAATGTTGCAGTAATTTTTGTTTACCTTAAAAATGGTAATTACAATTAGATTTGATTTTGTGGTTTTGAAAATACGTGATTTATTTTTATGCTAGTTGTTAGGCAGTAGATATTAAGTGTGAGACTAAAAAATAAGATATGAGCTTGAAGGCAGTATGCTAAGCAAACCGAGTGACCGAGAATCGGGGGCTCGAGCTGGCCTATATGGAGCCTCGAGGTCGAGCTAAGCGTTGGGCTATGAACAGCCGATGAAGGACTAACAATTCTAAGAGCTTTAATCTGAGGTCTTTATGACCAATAATGAGTAATAAATGAAGAACAATTAATGGAACACAATAAATGTAAGCAATAAATGTAAGCAATAGCATCAAGAGAGAATGTGTTTAAGTTAGATAGCAAGAGAATGTTCTTGTATTCAATATTGTGTTGTTTTACAAAATGACAAGGGTCCCCTTTATATATGAGGGGGGATCCCAACATAGTACAAATGCATTTATTACAAAGATATATAGCTAGTACAACTATTTAATGCTACGGTACGGGCTTGAGCTAGCCTAATAGACTTGGTCAGCTTTACTCACGTGCCTTGGGAACTTCCCGTTTGTCCATCATGGCCTTTGATTTGCACTGCCTCGAGGTCGATCGTTGAGAACCCTTAGGGTCGAACCCCGAGTCGAGCCCTAAGCCTTCTGGGAGCGGTCCTACGAAGTGCCACAACGATCATAAAATCGGACTTTTTGATTTTTACCATACACAGATAGTCCCCGCGTTTCTTAGAACGAAAATGATAAGAAACGGTCTCGAATTCTTGCCTCTGTGATGCTACCATCATGACGTCAGCCCATCAGAGCATTAAATTCCATGACTCAAAGGCTGCGCATGAGTCACTGTCAACACGACTATCAAAAGGCCCACGAACCGCTACTGGTTCGGCCTTTCTCTTCCCAAACGCTGCCCATATGGCTTCTATAAATACCTCAACCGTTTTGTTATTCACACTTTTACAACATCTTCAATTTTCTAGAGTTAAATTCACCATCTTCTACATTCTTCTCCCTTCTGCGTTTGCCTCCTCAGTTTCTTTCTCTAAAACCTTTTTTTATAGCCATGGCTAGGACCTCTAGAATGACACCTCAGAAAGAGGGCACTACTTCTTCGTCTCGCCCATCCAGGGGTGAACCAAAAGTACCCCCAACTGTCGAGCAATATACTCTTACCTAATTCGATACTGTATCCGATTTCTCTATCGAGAATCCCCTTTCTACACCAGGCCAATGTGAGCATGTGTCTCGATACATCAGCGTGGTGACCAATGCGAACAGAGTGAAGGAAGACTCTCGATGGGAGGAGGCAGTGTTAGTACAGATCCCCAATTTTGAGGAAAGCATAGTATACCACAAAGCTGGCTTCCTCAGCCTATTTACTCTAGGTCCTATAGATTCTTCGGATCCTTCTTCCCCGTCGATAGATCCAGTGATTCTCGACTTTTGTCATGAGTACCGTGTGACACTCGGTCAAATCTATCCTTCTTTCTGGAGGATCGTTTATATGCTCCTATACTTTTCCAACCAAGTCGAGGGTATGACCTTCACCCTCAATCACTTGGTCAGATTATACAGTCGTCGTCTCTTCTAGGGTTTGATCAAGCTTCACCTTCGATCCGTGAGGCCATTCTTTTCGAGCATCGATGAGGACAAGAATTAAGGGTGGATAAGCCGGTTTGTCTGAGTGAGGACATCAGACATCATCTCGGCTAATAGGATGCCATTCCCGGAGGAATGGAATATGCAGCATAAATGCCCTTACCTTGAGCATGTTTTATTGCCCTTTTATCCCTTTCTGAAAAATGATCTTCTTTTGATTATTCAGTCACCGCTTGGTATCCCGATGCAGTCCAGAACCTATTGGGATGGATCAGACAGTTGGCCTCCACTTTCCCTTATATCGAGCATTCTTGGTGTGACTTGGCCAAAACATGGTGGCAGGCCAAGAACCATGGTATGCTTTTTACTATTATCTTTACCATGTTTCCTCGTGAATATCTTTTATGGTGGTAAGTTTAACGCATCATGCCTGTGTAGGCCTCAGGGAAAGAGTGTTGATGAGACCGTCTCCTGATGGTGATGAAGGGACCTCAAAACCCGGTAAGGGTAAGAAGAGGAAGAAGGAGGCGTCAGCTGGGTCTCCCAAATCAGAGAAACCTAAAGTTTGCAAGCCTCGGACTGACGCTAAGGTATTGACTTCGGCGGCTATGGCAAGTCCTCGTACCGAAGATGAAAGTGATGATGATGATGAAGACCTTTTGGTACAAAAGACGAAACGAGGTGTTGATGCTCCGCAAGTTGTTGGGCGGAAAGCCGCTGAGTCGGGGGTGGTCGATATGGACCAAACCCATGTTGAAGAGACCCTCGAGGAGGGTGTGGGCACAGCCCCCGAGTTCTATGTCGGACATTGTACAGTCCGTACCGATGAACCCGCTGCTGGTGACTCCGGAGGGCCTGAACCTGAAGCTTCTCGAGGGCAAGATGAGACACTTAGAGAAATTAATGCCCTGGGTGGATTTAATTTGGGCCCTTCGTACTCACCAAGGAAAATCAGGGATGCACATGACCCAAATACCGCCGACGTAGGGGCCTCCATGGAGGGGAAGATATGCTCGGGCACCTCTTCGATTGTGTCAACGAGAACATTGATCTCGATGCTCCCATTGCTCTCGAGGAAGCGGAGAGGCTTCAGCAGTAGGTGATGTTCTTTGACATATCATTTGCGCTTTAGATCTTTGTTCTTGAATTTCTAACTTTTTTGTGTTGTTGCAGGCTAAGAAAATGTACGATCATGCCTTTTCTATGCTTCAAGATGAGCTTTCGTGCTGCGGGAAGGAGCTCAAGAAGCTCACCTCGGTGCTGAAGGAGTCGGAGGCCTCCTCTGCCCAAAAGAGGGAGGAGTTGAGCGGGCTTTGGGCGAGTTTGGAGGAAGTGCGCCAGGAAAGGGCTGGCCTTGCTTAGCAAGTAACATGGCATCTATGAACTCACCTTTTTTGTTCTTATAATTCGATGCTCACCAGCTTGTCTTGCCTTTGCATATTGGGCAAAAGAATGCCCTGGTGGGGCAACTTCAGGAAGAGATTGCGGCCAAGAACGTGGAGATCCTCGAGCTGGGGGGGGGGGAAATGAGGTCGTGACCTCGGAAAGAGACCTTTTGTGGATGGAGGTGGCATCGATATATGGTCTTCTTTAGAGTAATCAGAAAGAGGTTGTTGCACTATCTGCGGCCAAGTCTGAGGCCGAAGAAGATGCATCTTCATACATGAAAGATGTCGCCACTGCAAATGATCGGGCCAAAGAGATATCAGAGAAGGCCCAGTAGAAGCTGACTCAGGCCGGTTCTTACGCTCGTTCGCAGGCAAGGAGGGAGGCTCTCGAGGAAGCAAGCGCCAAAAGTTCCGATCTCTGAGCTGAGATTGAGGAAGCCTGAATCTTGGAGGAAGAATCGGCATTTTCGACGACTTCAGACGAGGGTTCCAGAGATGATCCGGAGAGTAGCGAGGGCGAAGAATAGACTCATGTCGTCTTCCCCTTTTTCTTTTTTGTGTAAGAATTTCTCGGGGGAAAAGGCTTTGTAAAGACACCCCTTGTAAATATATTTTTGGTAATGTAAGAAGATTTTTCTGCTTCAAGTCTTTGAATTTTATATTTCAGCGTTTATGCGGAGTTAGCCTTTGGACTTTTATGTTTGGCTTTTCGGAGCCCATACTTGGAGTAATCGGGACCTTAGAGATCGGGCATCATCTTGAGATTAGGTTGATAGCCTTTTAGAATCGATGTTTGTAATAACAGAAAACCTCGGGGTCTCAACGGCTCCCGAGCGTTGTGTGATAGTATCATTAATGTGACGTAGTTGTGAAGCGACCGGGGTGGTCCCACCGCTACACTTCCCCCAAAATGGCATTGACATGGTCAAAATTAATTGGCCTTCAGGACAGGTAAGCAGTTGTTGCTTGCTCTATATATGCATTTGCTTATTTCTTATTTGAGGACTCCACTATTTTGAGTAACTATCCCTTTTATAGAGCTCTTATTCTTTGTGCTAGTTCACTTATCATTTCAACTCAAAGCTTTCGCCCAAGTCTTTATCCTTCGTTTCTTATTTTACCATATCCATGGCTGCTAGTCCAAATCCGTTCACCAAGGAGAGGAGAGTTCCGCCTCTATTCCGCTTTTGGTCGGTGGCACACCGTCGGTGTCTGGTGAACTAACTTCGAGGTGCTTTGTCTCGAGGAGGGACTTTACGTTAGAGTGACCTCCCAATGTTTAGGGCCATCGGGAGCATGCATCGAGGTTTATCTCCTCAATAGTGGAGGAACACCTCGAGGTAGTTAGGAAAGACTACGGATGGGGAGAAAAGGTGGTATTGCAGGTACCTTTCCCGGAAGAGAGCATCATAGCTCATGTCGAGGGGGTTTTAAACGTATACACGTACCCTTTTACATTGGGACCTCTCGATAGGGTCGTGCTCGAATTTTGTAGAAGATATCAGGTTACCCTGGCACAGGTTCACCTGTCGTTCTGGAGAATAGTGCTGATGATATGGTATTTTACAGATAAAGCCGGGACTCGAGTTCACCCTCAACCATCTTATTAGATTGTACCGGCCCTTGCATTATAGAGGCCTGATTACTCTACAATGTCGATCCACTTGTCCCTTTCTACCAGCAATGAAGAAAATGTGGACTAAGGGTGGATGAGTCATTTCGTCTGAGTGCAGACTGTCGATATTATCTCCACAGAGTTCCTTCCATTTCTTGAGAAATGGAATTTTACAGGTAAGTGGTACACTCGTGTTCTTATTATTTTTGTCTATGGTGGAGGCGGATTCTGTAAAGATGCTTTCTTTTTCTTTTCTTTTTTTGCAGCGATTCCATGGATGTCATACGAGGTTCCCAATCTAGCGGATTGGTTTCGGAAACTGGCAGCTTGCTTGACTTACGATGAGCGTAAGTGGAGAGATCTGTCCAAGGGTAGATGGGAGGCAAAACATCATGGTACATGGTGTGTTGCTTGTTTTCTTTGAAAGTTACTTTCTTTTATGTGTACTAACTCCGTCACCGCAGGCATTAGAGAATTTTCTGATATGAGACCATGCCCCCTCGGGGAGGAGGAAGGGTTGTCGGCTTTGGTGTTGTGGACTGATAACAAACGGAAGGAGTCCTCAAAGGATGAAGGTGCTTATAGCGAGGCAAGCCTTGCTCGGAGGCTCAAAGAAGATGTATCAGTTGAGCCTGCAGTATCTGAAACTTCTAGCTTTGGAAAAATGGTTCCTCCCTTGCCGTCGTCTTCATTTACCGTCGAAGGTACTTTGAGGGATACATGTGTTCAGCCATCGTCCTCCCCTCCTGTTGAAGGTACTTCGAAGTATGTTCGAGACCAAGGGTCGCCTAAATCAAGTGGGGTCTTGAGCAACCATGTCCCCACCGAGATCGGTTCAACTGGGGCCAGTGAGACCAGACCAGCAAATGTACGCTCAATCTTTGAGGAGGCTCAGCGGCTTTGTTCTGTGGTGAGCTTTGGTTGACTTTGTTGGTCTTTTGATTTAACATTTTCGTTTTCTCATTGAGCTTCTTTTTCATAGGCCTTTGACAAGCTTAAGTCTGAGCTGCTCCGTTATGAAGCCAGGTTGAGGAAGGCCTCGGATGGGGAGAAATCCCTCAAGCTTCTTTGTGATAAAAGGGGAAAAGAATTGAGGCACCTTCGGTACGAGGTGAATCGAAGCCTAAACTACGAAATCCACCGTGAGAAACAGGTAACCTTTGCTCCGAGGGAATGCATGTTTCTTCTTCTATCCTTAGAGATTAATATTTTGATACTTCAGTTGCAGAGCAAGATAGAGGATCTGGAATGCCTTTGGGGTGAGGTTGGCCAGGCCAAGCATGAGTGTGACGAGCTAAGGGCTCAGATGGATGCCCATATTACGGCCAAGAAGAATGCTTTGGCCAAGGTTTCTGCCCTCGAGGTACAGCTTCGGAATGCCCCTGAAAATAGCTCGGTTCAGACGAGTAGGATTGCAAGTTTCGAGTCTGACCTTTTTGAAGATGAAGGTCGAGGTCGTGGACACCCGGGATGAAGCTGAAACGGTTCGAGCTAAGGCTGACAAGAAAGTGGTCGTCTATTTAAAAGACGTTGCTGACGCTTGAGCTAAGTTGAGAGGGGCTTCCGATCGAGAAAGTAGAAGTAATGAGTATGCTCGGTGCAAATCCTGGAGGGAGACCCTCGAGGAGATCCGCACTAAGGGCTTTGATCTCTCGGAAGAGATAGAGCAGGCCAAGGCTGATGAATATGATGCCAAGTTCCTCGTGTCCGATGCCAAAGATAATGAGGAAAGGGCTGATGGGGCCGTAGTCCCCGAGGAGAAAGTAGAATAGGTTGTTCTTTTTGATTCTATGTATAGGGCTCTTAGAGAGCATTGTAGATGAAGCCTTGTATTATTTCACAGATACATATATAAAGAAACCTTTCGATTTTCTCCTTTCATGAATTTTCTATACTTGAGTATGTCTTTATTTGTCTCGAATTTGACGTTTGACAATGATTTTAGCCGGATGAATTGGCCTTCGAGGTAAAACCCTTAGGTTTACAAATTGGCCCTGAGGCTTATTAGGCTAGGCCGTAGGCTCTTACACATTTACCCTTAGGCACTTTTTAGTCAACCGCTTTCGGGCTTGGTTCTCGAGTCGGGTTTGAATCGAGCTCATTGGGCCTTGGGTTCTGAATTTTAAGCTGGCTCTTAGGCTCTTACGCATTAGGTCGGTACGACTTCTTAATATATGCTGGCGACAGTGGCTCTTATGTATTGGGCCGGTACGACCTCTTAATATAGGCTGGCGTCTGGGCTCTTACGCGTTGGGTTGGTATAACCTTTTAATATAGGCTGGTGACAGTGGCTCTTACACATTGGGTCGGTACGACCTCTTAATATAGTCTTTATTTTCCCTCGTTAAAGACTTTGAAGATTTACTGTTCGCCCGACTCTTCGACGGCTTGATAAGAGCCTCGATTGTGAGCCGTTATGTAGTGATAAATGAGCACCTCGGGAGGTTTTGCTCGCTGGATGCATTGTTTCGAAGCCTATTGTTTGGAGGTGATATGATCGAAGCTCTTTTGCTTATGCCGAGGGTAGCCTGATTAACCAGTTCTTTTCGAAGTTTTTTCGAAGTAATTGAAGTCTTGTGATTTTATAGCGACGGTCGGGCATCCCCGAGTTGCGTAAGTTTGGCCGGAGCCTTGTGACCGTAGTCATTGCGTTTGTCTGTAGCCTTTCAGTCCCCTAGTGAAGTAGTTTCGGCATTTACATCGAGGGTATGCCTTTTTAGGGGTCTTACAAGTTCGAATGTATAGCCTTAACTTTAAGATCGGGATTTATGCCTTTTGTAAGGTCTTATAAATTTTAACATGCCTTACTTGAGGTCTTACAGATTTGGTTACTTGGTACAAGTATAATTCACGCCTTGCTTGAGGTCTTACAGATTTGGTATTGCCTTATGAAGGTCTTACGAGCTCGAGGTTGCCCGCATGGGGTCTTAAAGCCTCGGGTTTTTGACAAATCGATGGGGCGATAGTCGGCGACAGCCCTCAAGGCATCGAAAGTTTCTTGGCTCTAGAGCCATTCCTTGTAAACTTGGTATTGCCTCATTTAAAGATTACGGGTTCGAAGTTTCTGACACAGAGGTCATATGGATTCGAGTTTTTGACGTCAGTCCCCGAGTGTTCGAAAATTTCTGGATCTGGAGTCGTTCCTTGTAAAAAATAGCAGAATTCTTTGAAGCGTAAAGCGTTTTGATGGAGGAAAAAATATACTTTTATTACTTGGCACAAGTATACATGCTTTCATTGTCAAGGGTTCAGTTATTCTTTGCAGACACGGTTCGTTTGACCCTTTGGCCCGATACATCATTTCCCTATCAAGACCCATTTTGGCACATTCTTGACTTCTCCGAGGAGGTGATCTCTCGGGGGGATGCCCCCCAGTATTCGAGGTTGATTGAAGAGAAGCCTTGAATACTTGTTGAGTTATCCTTAGGTAGCATATATGTGTTGCCTCATTAAAAACCTTGCCGATAAAACCCTTCTTGGGATAAAACCCGATCGAAGAAAAAGAGTGCAACGTATGCTTTGAAACCTAAGGACTTCGAGCTGGACAACGCTTCGACCGTTCTGATCGGACACCTGCACAAAGGTTAGTGTAAGAGTAAATGAAAAGGGAGATGATTATACCTTAGTGGAGATGGCTCTTTGAGCCTCGATATGCTTCAAGCGTTTGCTCCGGGGATGTGGCACGGTCATTTGCTTATTTTATTCACATGTAGCCGAGAATGTGTCTCGTGATTGCTACTTCACCGTTTGCTTAACCTTTGGCTCTTTCGATGTTAAAGGCATCGATGCTAGTGCCACATCGTGCACCACAAACATTTCCCTCACTACATGTTGTTCCCCATACACGATTTGTATTCCGTCCTTCAACGGAAACTTCATCATTTGATGAAGGGTTGATGATACGGCTCTCATGCAGTGTATCTATGGCTGTAAGCACGTGATTTTTGCCCAATATGAGAATTACTCCCAAAAAATTCAAAAATAAAATGATTTTTCTTTGGTGTGCAATTTTGTGATATTTTGTGATATTTTGAATAATTATTTGTATTTGTCTGTGCGTGTTTATTTGCTAAACTAATAAAAAATACAAAAATATGTCGCATTTTGCATGTAGGATTTAATTCTACAATTGTTAATAATTAAATTTGTTTTACAAAAATTAAAAATTACAAAAATAGGCATCGTTTGCATTTTTAGCATTTAATGTCCAAATATACAATTTTATGCTTAATTATTACTTAATTGTGCGTTAATTGTTATTGGGAGTTAATTTGCGCTTTTATAACTTAATTTAATTCTTAATAATAGTTTAAGTATTTTTATAATTTAGTTTTAGGGAAATAAAAGAAGAAAAGAGAGCGAAAATATAAAAAAAAAGTCGGAATTGGGCCTCTTCTTCGATTTCAAGCCATAGGCCCAAAAAATGGCCCAATCTTCCCTACGACCCAGTCCATTTCGAACTGGGTTGACCCAGTCCATAACCCAAAAGACCCAAACCCCTTTGTCTTACATTTTACAAAACAAAACAAAGCAAAAAGAAGATAAAAACCCTAAAAAAATTTCTAAACAATCCGCCACCCCCCTTCCCTATCTTCTTCTTCTTCCTCAAGCTTCACCAAGCTCCATCAATGGCTGCCCTCCTTCTCCTTCTCCAACACACACAACAAACACATACTTACACACACACACACACAGAAACGCAAACACACACACGCACGTCGTCTCCAAGCTGCCCTCCTCCACCTCGTTTCTTTTGCTTCTGCTACGACCCAAACGACCTTTCTGCTTCATCTTCTCGCAACCAAGAAACCACTGGATCGGCCTTACGTCTACCCGACCACGTCGCAATGTCGTCTTCTTCAGCAGCCCAGCTCGACCATCATTTTCTCGAACACCTTCGAGACCCTAGAACCTCACCCTTCTACTACGATCCAGCCAGGACGTCGAACAACAGCTCCCAAACCAAAAACGTCGTCCAGTTCGAGCCTAGTTGCTGCGTCTTCGCGTTGAACAACAGCAGCAAAGAAACCCAGTTTCTGCATCTTCACGTTTATCCGCGTCATCGTTGCGTCCAAACGACCAGATGCTCCTGTTTCTGCTCACCGCGCACATGGATGTTGTTGCTGCTGCTTCAACCTTTGCCACGACCAGCTGCTTCTGCTTCACGTGCTGCTTCTACTGTTGCTTCATCTTCTTCGTCAAAGTTCAAGGGTCTTTGGTTGAGTCGAGGTCCGGTACGTCGAGTTTTGGTTGGGGGTCGTCAAAACAGTCCCTACATAGGTCGAGGCTCGTCGAAATAGTCCGTACATATTTCGTTTCGATCCGGTTAGTAGTTTTGAGTTTTATTTTGTCCGTATTTTGTTTTGATATTTTTCGAATCTAAAATCGGCGAATGTTTGTTTTATTCATGTCTATGGTTAGATATTTGATTTTTGGTTTTGTTCATGTTCATGTTGTTTGTTAAATTAATTTTCAGATTTAAAAATAGAAGTTTAATTAGTTGTTTTCATATTCATTTCATGTTTGTATTATTGTTTAAGTGAATATTTGTTAGTTTGATGTTTGTTAGATTCAAATTGAAATTTAATTAACTATTTCTTCAATTTGTTTCATGTGTTTATGTATTGTTAGAAATTGTTAATATTGTTAAGTTCAAGTTTAAGTTCATAATTGTTTCTTCGTCGATCTTGTTATTTGTTTAAAGAATTTAGTTGTGTTAGAGAAATATGTTGGTTTAATCGTTTAAATCCATCATGATTGTTGTTTAAAATAGATTTAATTCATGTTCATACTTTGTTTGATTGTTCTTGAATCCGAAATTTGTATAGCTTGATTTCTTGTTTACCATTTGTGATTATTTCTTGAATTTGTCTCATAAAGTTTAATATAGGAATTGTTGGTTGTAATGTTGTTAGAATTAATTTTAAGTTCAATATGATTGAAGTTAGAAATCTATATATACTTGTTTGTTGTAGTTGTTGAATCCGAAAATAGGATTGTTTGTTGTTAAAATATTGTTCAATCAAATTTTAGTTGTTCTTTGTTGTTGAAATGTTGTTAAAATCGTGTTCATGTGATATTGTTGTTATGATGTTCATCCGTGTTCATATTGTTGTTTGAACATTGTTAGAAATTGATCATATTGTCTATATTTTGGTTAAATTTGATTAATTGATGTGTTATAGCTGATGGGTAGTTTGGTAAATTTGTAGTACGTTCAGGGGTAGTTTGGTAATTTCAGTAAGGTCGGAGGGGGTAGTTTAGGAATTGTACATTTTGTAATTGTTTATTTGAAGCATGGAGGACAAAATGAAATGGGGTGGGTTGTGATATAGTTGTTTAATATAAAGGGGGGACAAGACAAAATATAGTGGGGGGAATCTTGTATTATTTTAAATGAAGCATGGGGGACAAAATATAATGGGGTGGTGTGATATGTTTATTTAATGTAATGTGGATGAATGGGAAGATAATGGGTTGGGTAGAGAAAAAGTATTGATTTTAATTGATTGAAAGATTTATGGGATGGGTTATATATAGAGAAGTCTTGAACACACAGATAGAGAGAAGAAGAGAATAACAGAGAGGAACGAATCTGAAGAAAAAAGGAACAGATAGACAGAACAGAAAAACACAAACAAAGAAAAAAAAAGAGCTGAATATTTAAGAGAGAGAAGAATTCCGAAAAAAATATTCAAACCTTCAAATAAAAAAAAACAAAAAAAAAATATTCTGCTTTCTTTCATTGTTTGAAATCAGCATTAATTGTTGTTGTTTCATAAAAGTTGGAAGCATTTGTTTTGGGATTACTACTCCACCGGTCTGTTACTGGGTTGTTACTATTGCTGGGCTGTTGTTGCTGTGTTGTACTGTTGTTACTGCTGCTGATTCTCATCTTCATTTTCTTTTGCTTCCAATATCAGGTACACAACTGAAAAGCTGGTTATTGTAATCCGAATATGAAGCATGAATACGAAAAATGAAGAGTTGAAATTCTGAATTAGCTTTAATTATATTCTGATTTTTTTTGTATGTACAAATTATTTAGTTTGCAAAAAATCAGAATCATGTAGCTATTTAATACACATAATGGAACATTCGACGATAGCTTAACAGTTGAACTATCTGCATATATTGCCTAAATAAATAAATGGTGTAGTAACTTCGTCGAGTCAAAAATCAAACGAATATGCCATCTAGTAGGAACTTGACAGAAATATTGTTTAAGTTAAATAATATTGGTTAATTTCAGCATGTAAATGGTCTAGAATTAAAATTAGATTGCCATGTTTTTTTTAATTTGACAAACTGAGAACATGCCTAGTATAATGTAATTAGGTAATAACATGTAAATAAATTAAGACATTTTCTCTTTTATTTTGTAGAGACAAATTTAATAGGAAAAAATATAGGCACTTTAGGATTATCCTTTTAAAATAAATGAGACGAGCCTTGCCAAATAAAACACACAAATTGCGGGGCCCTCGATAAAAATTTAATTGAGTACTTAAACTTCGGGATGAGCCGTTTCGCAAATTTCACGGCCTTCCCCAAAGTAATAAAGCGCTAATCGCTTTAGGCGCGATATAATAATAATACATTCTTAAACACGGGTACGCATTTATGCGACCCAAATCCAAATCCCAAAACATCGAATAAAAATACGTTCCGAATCGTGGTTGCATTTTATGTGACGCAATCCAAAGACATGTTTTTAAACGATGTTCACATTCTTTAAAAATATAATAATAAAAACGGCCAAATGATGAAATTTGCACATAAGTTTATAATACGTATTATATCAAATAATCAAGCCAAATATAACAGTTGAGCGACCGTGCTAGAACCACAGAATTCAGGAATGCCTAACACCTTCTCCCGGGTTAACAGAATTCCTTATCCGGATTTCTGGTTCGCGGACTGTAATACAGAGTCATTCTTTTCCTCGATTCGGGATTAAAATTGGTGACTTGGGACACCCTAAATCTCCCAAGTGGCGACTCTGAAATAAATAAACAAATCCCGTTTCGATTGTCCTTTAATTGGAAAAACTCCCTACGCCCCCCTCGGGGGCGGAAAAAGGAGGTGTGACAGCTCTGGCGACTCTGCTGAGGAAAAGTAACCCAGAACCACTGGTTCAGGGTTAGAAATTCGAGCTTAAAATAACTGTTATAGTTGGCTTTATTTATTATCTGATTTTTACATGTTTATGCTTAATGTGCTAAATGATGCTTTTACCGCTTTAATATTATCTGAATTGTGTATATAAAACTGCTACGAAACCCTTCCTCTTTCTGAGTCTTCTGAATTTATGGTGTACACGTGCACGTGACCCACCTTTCTGTTAGAGTCATACCAAATAAGACGAAGTTGGGACAAGTAACTAGGCCGGACAGACTTTCGTGCTCCCGGTACGTTGCCCCCATTTCGGCTCAAGCTGTCCACTTGAGTAAGCCAGGGCTAGAACAATATGCCTCAGGTTTTTCACTTAGAATAACTCAGCTTCATGCCGGATCCCTAGTAGGAACGATTATTTGCATCACGTGCATTTGACTTTGGAGGCTCAACATAGGGGTTGGGTCTGTCTAGGACAGATGTACCAAAAAATGAAAATGACTATCCTGATGCATCTTACTTGCTGCTACTTGCGCATTTATTTGATCCGGATTTGTGTGTTGACTGACTTTTGGATATCAGGAATAATATTTTGAAATTGAAAAAAAAAAAATAGCGGTTAGGGAATTGATTGTTTATTTTTGTAAGAAAAAAAAACCAATGCCCAAATACTGTCAAAACTCTGCCGAAATTTTGAGAAAATGAAAAAGAAAATGTTTTATTAGTTTGTTTTATTAAAAGCAAAGAAAAATAGAAAGAAAAAAAATTGTTGTTCTGTCTTATTTTTCAAAAAAAATAAAAAAAAATAAAAATATAAAAAAAATAAAAAAAGGAAAATAGTTTGTCTTCCCCTGAAAAATGCCAATGAAAAAAGGTCTTATTTTTAAAATAGTTTTTTTTATTTTTCGAAAATGCCAAAATAAAAATGAAAGAGTCGTGCTTGGAAAGTGGTTTTGTTATTTGTTGCTGAAAAAGAAAAAAAAAATCCTGTTTTAAAACAGTTCGGTTTATTTGCCCGAACTACGCGGGTTTGATTCTCACCGGATGTGAGATACGTAGGCAACCCTTATCGGGTCCAACCCCCCCTTTTGCTAAAATAGCCAAAAACCAATAAATAAATAAAAAACATGTCAAAATTTTAATTTTTGTCATAAATAGGTCAGGCGGTGTCCAACCTCCCCTTTTGCTAAAAAATAGTCAAAAAATATGTCAAATTTTAATTTTGTCATAAAGAAGTCGGGTGACGCTGTTTTATCAAGACATAGCCGAATGTTCCCGAAAGGGACGCCGGAAGGCTGACTTTGCATAAACAGCCACCTTTGGGTCATTTCTTAAGATTTGGTCCGGTTGACCCACACAGCCTTAAAAATCTTCGTCCCCGAGGCGCTGAAGGGTCGTGTTTGAAACACCCGGTTTTTATTATAATTTGAAAAAAAAACAAAGAGTCAGCGGTCAGGTGAATACCGTTCGGATTTTTAGTCAAAAATAAGCCGAGCCAGCTTCGGCCGCGTCTTAAACCGTTCTTGCCGAAATAGCCTTAGAGTATCTTTTAGTTGTCGAAAGGCTATTTTCGTAAAAGAATGAGCAAGTTTGTAAAGTGTCATAAAATAATCCTCCCCGGCCTCAAAATTCATGTGAAATTTGGAAGGGGCCACATTTGCAAAAATATCCGTTTGGTTGCATTTGTCAAACGGGGAAAGGAAACTGACCTTTTTGTTTTGAGGTTATAAATCTTTTGACTAGAATATGTGGGTTGTTTAATTTTTGAGTTTGTTGGTCATCTTTCAACCTTTGAAACCCAGTTTGTTTTATTATGAAAATTGATAAAAAAAAAATGTGTCTCATTGTTGTTACCTTTCATTTGTCCGAACTACGCAAGGTCTGATTCATGCGGGGTCATGATACGTAGGCAATCTCCATAAGATTCGACCACAACAAAAAAAATGAAAAAAATAAAAAAAACAAAATATGAAAAAATGATGAAAAAAATGAAAAAAAAAATCGAAAAAAAAAATGAAAAAGAAAATGAAAAAAAGAGGAAAAGATATTACCTGTTTCGCTTTGAATCACGAAGAAAGTTAAGGTGGTTGGTTTGTGGTAAGCCGGAAATACAAGACCCAGAAGCACACTTTGCGGGGATCAGGCCTGATAACAGAAGCACTCGAATCCTATTGGGACTTGTTGACTAAAGTTGATGATATTGAAGTTGGCAATGGGCTGGACAATATTGATGCGAAGCTCAGTGGCTAAGATGCCAATTTTGATAAAATGGGAGGACGCTCCGTTCCTTGGTTAGCAGGAAAGAAGCTGTTGGTGGTTTATTTTGTTGTCATTTCTGTTGTCCGGATTATTCTTAGGGTTGTAGTCCGGATATTGTCTTGTGTCAAACTTTCTTATCTTTCCGTTTTGTTATAGCGGTTTGTTTAAATTTTGTCCAGGTTGTTTAGGATTTTATTCCGGTTTGTTTTTGTTTTTTTTAACCATTTCACCGATAGTCCAATGCAAAATCCAGTCTTTTATTATTTCCAGTCATCTTTTTGTTTAGTCCTTTTGTCATTTTGTTCAGCGCTGATTCTAATGACATGAATGCGCACACAGTTTGGGCTTAATCTTAAAAGTTAATCATAAAACCTCGGGAAGGTGATCAAAGCATTTAAAGGAAATAAGAACGGTTTGAGATTATTTGAAGCACGAGTCATGTGGAACTGGGGCAAGAAAAACATAAAGAAAACCGTTAAAAGCAAGATTCACCTTTCATGATAATGAGAGTGAGATTGTCACCCAACAGTGCTTTAGAAATGACAAATGAAAAGCAAGTGATTAACACAATTTTCAAGTCCAGCACCATCGGAAGAGACTATAAATCTATGATCAATGTGTTGTTTGCACTTGGCATGTTTTGAAGACTGGAATGACGAAGGCATTTTGTTCTGCTACCTAAACACTTTATCCTTCGCTACCCCTTTTGAGCCTTATTTATTTTCTTTCATACCCCTCGTTCGGAATCAATAGCAACGACTAGGAAATACGAGCCTCGAAGGTAAAAAAAAAAACGAAAAAAGGAAAAGAAAATAAAGATGATAAAAAAAAAAAAGTCAAATGACAAAGAGGAGTTGGGAACTACGTTTGACCTGATTCCTCAAAGAGGATACGTAGGCGCTTCACGGCTCGGTCATAGGGTGCATAGTGTGCATAATGTGCATGGTATGCATGGTGTAATAAATAAAATAAAAAATTTAAATAAATAATCCCCAAGCAAGAAACTGGGGCAAGGGTTGCGCTCGTGGTAAGCAAAATTGGTTCCGAATGTTGTAATTTTTAACCCCAAATTTATTTTGTTTTTGAGCCTTTAATACCCTTTCTTTCTAGCCTATCCAAAAACCCACATTACGGTCCAAAGAAAGACCTTCTGACCAGTCTGCAAAAGATGCCAAATCAGACAAATGAGAGTCTTACCGGTGAACATAACACTCTGTTCCACAACAGAAAGGACTCTAATCTCCAGCACAGAGAGTCATACCGGCAACACTCCAAATTCCCAGCGGGAAAGTGATATAAATGAGAGAGTCTTATCGGTGAAAATCTTCACAGACACCATAAGGCGATGAAAGCTGAGAGAAAAACCAAAATGAGAGAGGCTTGATAGTGAAAACCCTTCGGGCACTACAAGTCGAATAAGATTAAGAATCAGATGGGAAATTGCCAATTGAAGATCTTGAAAGATGATTGACAGCAGAGGATAGGCCACATATGCATGTCATGACCATTAAAGTCGGTGTCTGCGTGTGATTTTTTTTTATTTATAGTTTCTTTTGTTAAAGAGTCATCTTTTTCCGTTGTCTTTTATTCTGTTTCCTTTTATCTTTTCCTTTCATAGAAATTTCCCCAGTAGAGTCTGTTTGGTCAGAACCAGTGGGAAATGACTTCAAAATAGGCCATCAGCTTTCCAAGATAAGATCTGACTAGTACATACAAATGGTATAGTCAGCAAGGAACAAGCGCAAGGCCAGTGTCAAGAAAGATATCTCCAGCAAAAGGAGATTGACAAAGGGATCAACGAGTGTCAAGAGGGATATCCTTGCCAAAATCAAAGGTTATTAAAACCTCAAGGCCAAGGCCCGTGGACAAATAAGGAGAGCAATGCGCATGATTTGGGAAATTCATGCGAGACTAAAAGGTCGGGGAAAAAGCCAATTTCCGAGCTGTGCCACAAAAGAAGAGGGATATCCCCAGCAGAAAAGGATTATCCCCAGCAAATAATATCGTCCCTTGTGGAATGCAGAGCAAGGAAGGAGAAAGGAAAACGCCATCCCAGTGGATTATCACAACCAACTACCACGCATTAAGCTAACAAATTTTGTTTGAGTTAAAACAGGTAAAGGAAATGACATTGATGTCGGAAATGCATGCCACAAGAAAGATTGTCAAACTGGGGCAGAAAATTTTCTTTTCAGTTAGAAAATTTTCTAGAAAATCAGGTACCCATTTGGGGAAGAATAAAGATAGCACCAAGGAAGTGGTCTTTGAACCAGGGTTTCCCCCAACATAATAAGTTTCCAATGGAGGAAATTGATCCCCAGCAGACAGAACCAAAGAGATGAAATTGGTGTATAGAAAAAGCAAAAGCCATTATCATCCCCAGCAACTTCCAGAAGAATGAAGCATCGATTTGAAGGGATAAAATTCCCCAGCAGCGTTATCCTCAACAACGTTATCCCAAAAAGATAACACTTATATCCCCAACAGTGTTGAAAAAAAAACAAAAAAGAAAAAAGAAAAAAAAATAAAAAAATTTGAATTTGAAGGAGGGGAAGAAAGAAGACTCCCGCAGTGGTATTATCCCCAGCAAGCAAGAACAAAGCAGCGCAAAGGAAGGAGAAAAGAAAAGAAGAAATTACGAAGGTAAGTTTCTCAATTCATTGATCTTTACATTTTTCTCCTAGGATAAAAAGTCCTAGTCTGATGAATTTACCTCCCGATACAATCTTGGTCCGATGAAATTTTTCTCCCAAGATAAGATATCAAATCTTAGTCGGATGAATCTTTCTCCTAAGATCACAACAAAATGGACCTAGTCTGACGATTTATCTCCTAGAGTCAAAATCTTGGTCTGATGAAATTTTTCTCCCAAGATAAAATCTTAGTCGGATGAATCTTTCTCCTAAGATCACAACAAAATGGACCTAGTCTGACGATTTATCTCCTAGAGTCAAAATCTTGGTCTGATGAAATTGTTCTCCCAAGATAAAATCTTAGTCGGATGAATCTTTCTCCTAAGATCACAACAAATGGACCTAGTCTGACGATTTATCTCCTAGAGTCAAAATCTTGGTCTGATGAAATTTTTCTCCCAAGATAAAATCTTAGTCGGATGAATCTTTCTCCTAAGATCACAACAAAATGGACCTAGTCTGACGATTTATCTCCTAGAGTCAAAATCTTGGTCTGATGAAATTTTTCTCCCAAGATAAAATCTTAGTCAGATGAATCTTTCTCCTACGATAAGATATCAAATCCTAGTCTGATGAATTTTCTCCTAGGATAATAATTAAAAAAAAAAGAAGTTTGAATTGACAAAAAAAATGGTTGAAGTCAGGAGCCCCCTGAAGAATAGAATGGCGATTTATTGGTTGAAATCAGGAGCCCCCCTGAAGAATAGAATGGCGATGTATTGGTTGAAGTCAGGAGCCCGCCTGAAGAGAGGAATGACGATTATTTTCAAAGTTGTTGTTGAAGTCAGGAGCCCGCCTGAAGAGAGGAAAGGCGTTTTTTTTAAAAAAAAAAGTTGTTGAAATCTTGCCAACCTAAAGAAAGGAATGACGATGTATGATTTGAAGTCAGGAGCCCGCCTGAAGAGAGGAATGGCGATTATTTTCAAAGTTGTTGTCAGGAGCCCGCCTGAAGAGAGGAAAGGCGTTTTAAAAAGTTGTTGAAATCTTGCCAACCTAAAGAAAGGAATGGCGATGTATGGTTTGAAGTCAGGAGCCCGCCTGAAGGGAGGAATGGCGATTATTTTCAAAGTTGTTGTCAGGAGCCCGCCTGAAGAGAGGAAAGGCATTTTTAAAAGTTGTTGAAATCTTGCCAACCTAAAGAAAGGAATGGTGATATATTGGCTGAAGTCAGGAGCCCGCCTAAAGAGAGGAATGGCGATTATTTTCAAAGTTGTTGTTGAAGTCAGGAGCCTGCCTGAAGAGAGGAAAGGCGTTTTTAAAAGTTGTTGAAATCTTGCCAACCTAAAGAAAGGAATGGCGATGTATTGGTTGAAGTCAGGAGCCCGCCTGAAGAGAGGAATGGCGATTATTTTCAAAGTTGTTGTTGAAGTCAGGAGCCCGCCTGAAGAGAGGAAAGGCGTTTTAAAAAGTTGTTGAAATCTTGCCAACCTAAAGAAAGGAATGGCGATGTATTGGTTGAAGTCAGGAGCCCGCCTGAAGAGAGGAATGGCGATTATTTTCAAAGTTGTTGTTGAAGTCAGGAGCCCGCCTGAAGAGAGGAAAGACATTTTTAAAAGTTGTTGAAATCTTGCCAACCTAAAGAAAGGAATGGCGATGTATTGGTTGAAGTCAGGAGCCCGCCTGAAGAGAGGAATGGCGATTATTTTCAAAGTTGTTGTTGAAGTCAGGAGCCCGCCTGAAGAGAGGAAAGGCGTTTTTAAAAGTTGTTGAAATCTTGCCAACCTAAAGAAAGGAATGGCGATGTATTGGTTGAAGTCAGGAGCCCGCCTGAAGAGAGGAATGGCGATTATTTTCAAAGTTGTTGTTGAAGTCAGGAGCCCGCCTGAAGAGAGGAATGGCGCTTATTTTTAAAAGTTGTTGTTGATGTTGGGAGCCCGCCCAGATAACAGAAGGCATACATTTCAAGTCTTTAATTTTCAAGTATTGAAGTTGGGAGCCCGCCCAGATAACAGAGGCATACATTTCAAGATCAAGTCAGAGGACAATAAAACAGAGGGTTACAATATGAATCCCCAGCAGGAAACAATAAAAATCCCCAAGCACTGGGAAGTAGAAGGTTGCAATAAGAGGTCCCAGCACAAACTCAAGTGCATGTGTCAAAAAGAAGAAAAACACCGGAAAAAAAATGCAAGCAGACAAGAAACCAAGGCAACAAGAAAAAATTGCAGTCTAGCCTAGCTTCTTGTTTTCTTTTATGCACGGTGTAACAAGGAGATCGGTAAGCAGTGGTAATAGCATGCAACAACAGTAACAATGCAGTCCCACGGTAGTCCCAGCTACCAAAATATCCCGAACTACATTGACTTGATTCCTGTTTAGCCCAGGATATGTAGGAAACCTTTGAAGCAAAGGTTCGGTCAAATCTTTTTCAAAAATGCTTCAACGGAGTACTCGGATGGGCAAAATCGCTCGCTTTATCTTTGCACGAAAACCCTTCGTGTCTTCGGGCAAAGAGGGGCAGCTGTAAGCACGTGATTTTTGCCCAATATGAGAATTACTCCCAAAAAATTCAAAAATAAAATGATTTTTCTTTGGTGTGCAATTTTGTGATATTTTGAATAATTATTTGTATTTGTCTGTGCGTGTTTATTTGCTAAACTAATAAAAAATACAAAAATATGTCGCATTTTGAATGTAGGATTTAATTCTACAATTGTTAGTAATTAAATTTGTTTTACAAAAATTAAAAATTACAAAAATAGGCATCGTTTGCATTTTTAGCATTTAATGTCCAAATATACAATTTTATGCTTAATTATTACTTAATTGTGCGTTAATTGTTATTGGGAGTTAATTTGCGCTTTTATAACTTAATTTAATTCTTAATAATAGTTTAAGTATTTTTATAATTTAGTTTTAGGGAAATAAAAGAAGAAAAGAGAGCAAAAATATAAAAAAAAGTCGGAATTGGGCCTCTTCTTCGATTTCAAGCCATAGGCCCAAAAAAGGGCCCAATCTTCCCTACGACTTAGTCCATTTCGAACTGGGTTGACCCAGTCCATAACCCAAAAGACCCAAACCCCTTTGTCTTACATTTTACAAAACAAAACAAAGCAAAAAGAAGACAAAAACCCTAAAAAAATTTCTAAACAATCCGCCACCCCCTTCCCTATCTTCTTCTTCTTCCTCAAGCTTCACCAAGCTCCATCAATGGCTGCCCTCCTTCTCCTTCTCCAACACACACAGCAAACACATACTTACACACACACACAGAAACGCAAGCACACACACGCACGTCGTCTCCAAGCTGCCCTCCTCCACCTCGTTTCTTTTGCTTCTGCTACGACCCAAACGACCTTTCTGCTTCATCTTCTCGCAACCAAGAAACCACTGGATCGGCCTTACGTCTACCCGACCACGTCGCAATGTCGTCTTCTTCAGCAGCCCAGCTCGACCATCATTTTCTCGAACACCTTCGAGACCCTAGAACCTCACCCTTCTACTACGATCCAGCCAGGACGTCGAACAACAGCTCCCAAACCAAAAACGTCGTCCAGTTCGAGCCTAGTTGCTGCGTCTTCGCGTTGAACAACAGCAGCAAAGAAACCCAGTTTCTGCATCTTCACGTTTATCCGCGTCATCGTTGCGTCCAAACGACCAGATGCTCCTGTTTCTGCTCGCCGCGCACATGGATGTTGTTGCTGCTGCTTCAACCTTTGCCACGACCAGCTGCTTCTGCTTCACGTGCTGCTTCTACTGTTGCTTCATCTTCTTCGTCAAAGTTCAAGGGTCTTTGGTTGAGTCGAGGTCCGGTACGTCGAGTTTTGGTTGGGGGTCGTCAAAACAGTCCCTACATAGGTCGAGGCTCGTCGAAATAGTCCGTACATATTTCGTTTCGATCCGGTTAGTAGTTTTGAGTTTTATTTTGTCCGTATTTTGTTTTGATATTTTTCGAATCTAAAATCGGCGAATGTTTGTTTTATTCATGTCTATGGTTAGATATTTGATTTTTGGTTTTGTTCATGTTCATGTTGTTTGTTAAATTAATTTTCAGATTTCAAAATAGAAGTTTAATTAGTTGTTTTCATATTCATTTCATGTTTGTATTATTGTTTAAGTGAATATTTGTTAGTTTGATGTTTGTTAGATTCAAATTGAAATTTAATTAACTATTTCTTCAATTTGTTTCACGTGTTTATGTGTTGTTAGAAATTGTTAATATTGTTAAGTTCAAGTTTAAGTTCATAATTGTTTCTTCGTCGATCTTGTTATTTGTTTAAAGAATTTAGTTGTGTTAGAGAAATATGTTGGTTTAATCGTTTAAATCCATCATGATTGTTGTTTAAAATAGATTTAATTCATGTTCATACTTTGTTTGATTGTTCTTGAATCCGAAATTTGTATAGCTTGATTTCTTGTGTACCATTTGTGATTATTTCTTGAATTTGTCTCATAAAGTTTAATATAGGAATTTTTGGTTGTAATGTTGTTAGAATTGATTTTAAGTTCAATATGATTGAAGTTAGAAATCTAAATATACTTGTTTGTTGTAGTTGTTGAATCCGAAAATAGGATTGTTTGTTGCTAAAATATTGTTCAATCAAATTTTAGTTGTTCTTTGTTGTTCAATTTGTGTTCATGTGATTTGTTGTTGAAATGTTGTTAAAATCGTGTTCATGTGATATTGTTGTTATGATATTTATCCGAGTTCATATTGTTGTTTGAACATTGTTAGAAATTGATCATATTGTCTATATTTTGGTTAAATTTGATTAATTGATGTGTTATAGCTGATGGGTAGTTTGGTAAATTTGTAGTACGTTCAGGGGTAGTTTGGTAATTTCAGTAAGGTCGGAGGGGGTAGTTTAGGAATTGTACATTTTGTAATTGTTTATTTGAAGCATGGGGGACAAAATGAAATGGGGTGGGTTGTGATATAGTTGTTTAATATAAAAGGGGGACAAGACAAAATATAGTGGGGGGAATCTTGTATTATTTTAAATGAAGCATGGGGGACAAAATATAATGGGGTGGTGTGATATGTTTATTTAATGTAATGGGGATGAGTGGGAAGATAATGAGTTGGGTAGAGAAAAAGTATTGATTTTAATTGATTGAAAGATTTATGGGATGAGTTATATATAGAGAAGTCTTGAACACACAGATAGAGAGAAGAAGAGAATAACAGAGAAGAACGAATCTTAAGAAAAAAGGAACAGATAGACAGAACAGAAAAACACAAACAGAGAAAAAAAAGAGCTGAATATTTAAGAGAGAGAAGAATTCCGAAAAAAATATTCAAACCTTCAAATAAAAAAAAACAAAAAAACAATATTCTGCTTTCTTTCATTGTTTGAAATCAGCATTAATTGTTGTTGTTTCATAAAAGTTGGAAGCATTTGTTTTGGGATTACTACTCCACCGGTCTGTTACTGGGTTGTTACTTTTGCTGGGCTGTTGTTGCTGTGTTGTACTGTTGTTACTGCTGCTGATTCTCATCTTCATTTTCTTTTGCTTCCAATATCAGGTACACAACTGAAAAGCTGGTTATTGTAATCCGAATATGAAGCATGAATACGAAAAATGAAGAGTTGAAATTCTGAATTAGCTTTAATTATATTCTGATTTTTTTTTGTATGTACAAATTATTTAGCTTGCAAAAAATCAGAATCATGTAGCTATTTAATACACATAGTGGAACATTCGACGATAGCTTAACAGTTGAACTATCTGCATATATTGCCTAAATAAATAAATGGTGTAGTAACTTCGTCGAGTCAAAAATCAAACGAATAGGCCATCTAGTAGGAACTTGGTAGAAATATTGTTTAGAGTTAAATAATATTGGTTAATTTCAGCATGTAAATGGTCTAGAATTAAAATTAGATTGCCATGTTTTTTTTTAATTTGACAAACTGAGAACATGCCTAGTATAATGTAACTAGGTAATAACATGTAAATAAATTAAGATATTTTCTCTTTTATTTTGTAAAGACAAATTTAATAGGAAAAAATGTAGGCACTTTAGGATTATCCTTTTAAAATAAATGAGACGAGCCTTGCCAAATAAAACACACAAATTGCGGGGCCCTCAATAAAAATTTAATTGAGTACTTAAACTTCGGGATGAGCCGTTTAGCAAATTTCACGGCCTTCCCCAAAGTAATAAAGTGCTAATCGCTTTAGGCGCGATATAATAATAATACATTCTTAAACACGGGTATGCATTTATGCGACCCAAATCCAAATCCCAAAACATCGAATAAAAATACGTTCCGGATCGTGGATGCATTTTATGTGACGCAATCCAAAGACATGTTTTTAAACGATGTTCACATTCTTTAAAAATATAATAATAAAAGCGTCCAAAGGATGAAATTTGCACATAAGTTTATAATACGTATTATATCAAATAATCAAGCTAAATATAACAGTTGAGCGACCGTGCTAGAACCACGGAATTCGGGAATGCCTAACACCTTCTCCCGGGTTAACAGAATTCCTTATCCGGATTTCTGGTTCGCGGACTGTAATACAGAGTCATTCGTTTCCTCGATTCGGGATTAAAATTGGTGACTTGGGACACCCTAAATCTCCCAAGTGGCGACTCTGAAATAAATAAACAAATCCCGTTTCGATTGTCCTTTAATTGGAAAAACTCCCTACGCCCCCCTCGGGGGCGGAAAAAGGAGGTGTGACAATGGCCTTTCGAGCAAGACATTGTACCTCATGTCTCCTTCGATGACATGAAATTTGACATTTTGGGTCGTGCTGGCCACGTCGACCGGGAGGGTGATTTCCCTTTTTGTTGTTTTGCTCGCCATATTGAATCCGTTGAGGACTCGAGAGGCGGGCACGATCTGGTCGAGCAGTCCGAGCTGCTCCACCACCCTCGACCTGATAATGTTGGCCGAGCTACCTGGATCCACAAGTACACGTTTAATTTGAAATGTATTCACAAGAAAAGAGATTATCAACACGTCATTATCAGGCTGAGATAGGGTCTCGATGTCGCTGAACGTGAGAGCATCCTTGGGTATGTAACCTCGAGTTTGCTTTTCCCCGGTGATAGATATTTTGTTCTTTTGATTGTGGGTTCCTGTGGGACGTCGAATCCCCTAACAATCATGTGAATGACATGTTGTGGTTCTTCTATTTTATTTTTTTCGTTAGCCTCTCTTTCCCAAAACTAATTTTTGGCTCGGTATCTAAGGAATTCTCGGAGGTGCCCTTTGCTGAGTAGCCACGCTACTTCTTCTTGGAGCTGTCTGCAATCTTCGGTCCTATGACCGTGTGTGCTGTAAAATTCGCACACTAAGTTGGGGTTCCTCTGCGATGGATCTGATAGTACAGGTCTTGGCCACCTGGTGTCTCTGATTTTACCGATGGCAGATACGATGTCTGAAACGTCAATGTTGAAGTTGTATTCTGACAGGCGGGGTGCCTCAGTAGGCCTATGTATCTGTCGAATTCGGCTCTGTTTACGAGTCCCCTAGGATTCTGACCTCGACCTATCCTTCGGTCATTTCGGGGTATGTTATGCCTTGGGGCGTTTCTTCAATCTTCAGTGTATGGTTGGTATCTTTCCTTATTTGGCTTTGGCTCCTTTGCCAGGAGTCTACTTGGATATACCGAGCCTGAGGGGGCTCCCAGTTGATCGTTCTCGACCCTATTCTTTGTCTGATATCAGTTGTGGACATCCGACCAAGTCACGACGCGATATTCAACCAAATTCTACTTCAGCTGCTTTGAAGCCACCGAGCTTCGTTTGTTCAAACCTTGGGTGAAGGCCTGCACTACCCAGTCATCGGAGACTGGTGATAATTCCATTTGCTCAATTTGAAGCGAGATACGAACTCCCGGTCGAATTTCCTTGTAGCCACCTTGATGGCACGGGCATGTGCCTTTATGAAAGAATCTACCAGCATGGCAAATGAGTCTATTGAATTCGGTGCTAAGTTGTGATACCACATCATGGCCCCTTTAGAAAGTGCTTCTCCGAATTTTTTTAGCAGGACGGATTCGATCTCGTCGTCCCTTAGGTCGTTGCCCTTCACCACACAAGTGTAAGGAGTGACGTGCTCGTTGGGGTCCGAGGTTCTGTTGTACTACGGAAGATCGGGCATTCTAAATTTCTTCGGGATGGGCTTTGGAGCGGCATTTTGTGGGAATGGCTTTTGCACGAGCTTCTTTGAATCTACAACCTTCAGGATCGGGGGTGCGCCCGGCATCTGATCGACCCTCGAGTTGTAGGTCTCAACCTTTTCATCATTAGCTTCTATCTTCTTTTCGCCTTATTCGATCCTCTTCGTGAAGTCCTCGAGCATATTCATAATAGCAGGGTCGGTTGTTGACCCGTTGTTGATTGATATTTCCGGTACCTGCTCGGCCCGAGGAGCCATTTCCGGTGTTGTTGTGCTTGGATTTTTTTAGTGGCTTTGCAGTTTAGCAATCGCCAGCTGTTGTGCCTGTAACATCTCAAAAATAACGTGAAGGCTAACCTCTTGTTCCCCCTGAGCTGGCATTTTCTAAGCTTCATGTTGGTTTTCTTGGCGTATACTCCTGTTTGTGTGGGAGCTTAAATCGACATGTTGGGCATTGCGTGAAATCACGTCCACAGGGATTGGCTCTAGTGCATCCTCAGGGTTTTGTGGTGGTACACCGACACCTGGAACAACTACACCATTCTCTCTATGGTCTTCGAGACCGTTGTTTTCGTATGCATTCACTAAGTTAGACATTTTGACCTGAAATTAAAGATTCTTAGAATAACTTGCGTTATCTAGTAAACCAACAAGAAAACCAGCAAGAAAACAATCACTATTACTTTTAGCCCCACGGTGGGCGCCAAACTGTTTACCTTGAAAATGGTAATTACAATTAGATTTGATTTTGTGGTCTAAAAATACATGATTTATTTTTATGCTAGTTGTTAGGCAGTAGATGCTAAGTGTGAGACTAGAAAATAAGATATGAGCTTGAAGGCACTATGCTACGCAAACTGAGTGGCCGAGAATCGGGGGCTCGAACTGCCCTATACGGGGCCTCGAGGTCGAGCTAAATGTTGGGCTATGAACGACCGATGAAAGACTAACAATTCTAAGAGCTTTAGTCTGAGCTCTTTATGACCAATAATGAGTAATAATTGAAGAATAATTAATGGAACACAATAAATGTAAGCAATAGAATCAAGAGAGAATGTGTTTAAATTAGATAGCAGAGAATGTTCTTGTATTCAATATTGTGTTGCTTTACAAAAGGACAAGGGTCCTCTTTATATACGAGGGGGAATCCCAACATAGTACAAATGCATTTATTACAAAGATATATGGCTGGTACAGCCATTTAATGCCACGGTACGGGCTTGAACTAGCCTAATAGACTTGGTTAGCTTTAATCACGTGCCTTGGGAACTTCCCGTTTGTCCATCGTGACCTTTGATTTGCAGTGCCTCGAGGTCGATCGTTGAGAACCCTCGGGGTCGAACCCTGAGCCGAGCCTCGAGCCTTCTGGAGGCGGTCCTACGAAGTGCCATAACGATCATAAAATTGTACTTTTCGATTTTTACCGTATACAATTTTCACTATGCTTTTTGCAATAACTTTTACCACTATTGTGTTGCATTAAAATGATGGTTGAGGAGAAGAAGTGTTCTTGGCGAGTCATTTGTAGCTTTGGGGATACAAAGGTAGGAAAATCAAGTTACGGACATCTCTTCAAGTCTTCAACCATTATTTTGAGTCGAACATAGTTGAATTCAATATAGTCATCTGTAAGTTTTTCATGAAAAAATATTGTCTTAAATATATTTCACGTCGAAAATCTTTTTTTTTTTTTTGAATCATTTTCCATTACGTGGATATAAAGTAGGTGATATATGATCACTATACTAAGTGAGGGATAGGGTTATGGGGTATAAAGATAGTGTTAATTTGGTGATACTTTTAATTTTAATGAATGAAAATAACGTCTATATATTGAGCGAAGCAAATGTCAGAATTATCCGCTACGTGGATCCCATTATCCTATAGTTTGGGGACATAGCTTTTATATGGTGTGAGAGAGAGACACTAGTCAAACAGCTATAAAATTAAACAAGGTATTCATAAGAACACGCTTAACTAATCGAAAAGTAAAATTAATTGAACAAAGAAATCAAAATAAGACAGTTAAATGGAACTTCTCAATAATTGCTATTACCTGTCGAAGACATTATTAGCCTCATGTATAAATTTTAATTTTTAAGACTTGAATATTCTTAATTTGATTTAAACAATTTACTTCTTCGATGTTATAACTGTATGTACCAAATAGTTATTCACCAAATCGCTTAAATTAAAAATAATCGGTGGATGTGTATATATTATATGTTTAATCTATATATTTAACGTGTATAATTATATATAATCAGTGTATAATTTATATATATCTGAAATAAAATAAATAGTAAAATCAACCGGCTATTTATGAAAAAGTATTGTTTACCCTCAAAATCAGATAACAATTGAATTTATACGCGGTTTTAAAGATACGTGATATAACTTGATACAAATTGGGAAAGCAAATTAATATTAAATTTAATAATAAGAAAATAAATGCAAATCACACAAGTTGAACAGTCTTGATCTTGAAGGTTGGTCACCCTCGAGTCAAGAAATGCCTCAATCGATGTTGGAACAGAATGACAAGATAATAAGAACTAGAAATAACAGTATGTTGCTTTGGGATGTGTGTTACCATTGTGTCTTACAAATGATCAGACCCCCCCCCTTTTATACAGTAGAGGAGTCCTACTCTAGATACAATTCTGTAAAAGGTAGAAAACCTCATAATTTGCTAACTAATCGGCCTCTCCTTGATACGTGCCGAGACTTTTGCCGTGATATCCGACCGATTGCGGATATTTTGGCCTTTCGTTATTTGGCCCGATAAAGTTTCCTCGATCTTGTTCGGAGTCGGGGTCGGTTTCTGAGTCACGGGCTCGGTGATCTAACTTTGTACCTTGGTTCGATATAATCGGGGGTCGAGCTTCAACCCATCACGTTTCAGTCCCGACCTGTCATGCAATAGACGAGCTCGGTTTCGATCGTATACAGATAGTCCCCTCATTTTTCAGAGAGTAAACGACGAAAAACAATATGAGCCCTCGATCTTCGTCTCGATTCTCCGCACCAGCAACGACAAAACTAACGAAACATCTCGTCAGTCACGTCTTTAATGGCATTAAATGTTTGTCAGTTACTGGTCGGCCATTATGGATTTTGAACGATCGTTTGCAAACTATAAATACCTCCTCATTATCTTATTCAAACTTTACTTTCAAAGCCTCTTCCCTCGTACACTAGAAATTTCTATATTCTCCAACATTAATTCTCTTATTACTTCTGAGATCACTTCATAAGAACTTCAACTCTTTACCTCAATTGTCAAGCACATCCTTTTAACTTCCTTTTTTCTCTTAGCTTCCCTGAAAATGGCGAAGACCTCTTCCCCATAAAGAAACACCCTCTGCCTCGCGGCCAGCTGAAGAGTATAATGTTCCGTCTACTACCGCTGAGGAAAAAACATCGAAGCCCTTTCTGAATATGTTCATTCCTGCGGGGTGCCCAACCGGTGCTGACTTCAAATTCGAGAAAATCTCTTCCGTATCGGGTTGGTGTGAGCCGGTCTCGAGATATATATGCTTGATTGATAAGTGGAGATTTTGACTACCTTTTAGCACCTTTTATCTTTCGTTTTAGTCCAAAAGCGTTTAATTGTGTTCCCGAAAACTGATGAAATATGCTTAATTGCAGGAGTATTGGAAAATGAGCCACTAAGATAAAATCTAACTCAAGAATGAGGGGTCTGAACTCAAGGACAAAAACAGGCACAGAAGCTCAAAGTGCGGACCGCAGATTGTTAAGGCAAGCTTATCAGAGACAAGTGTAAAGTGCGGTCCGCACATGAAATGTGCGGCCGCAGAAGCTAAGCAAGAGCGAAAGTTTAGAGAGTTTGCATATCGAGTTCGAAGGAGGTGCGGAACACACAATTATTGTGCGGCCGCAGAAGTCATCTATGCGGCCGCACTCAGAAATATGCGATCCGCAGAAAAGCCCTACGCGGCCGCACCTAGAAATGTGCGGACCGCAGAAACTAAGAGATGCGGCTGTGGTCCAGAATTGTGCGGCCGCAAAGATTCAATCCTGTGAAGCTGAAGCAAAGTGCGGATTGCACATGGAATTGTGCGGCCGCAGAACCTCCGAAAGGGCATTTTTATCCGAAAATTCCAACTTTGTATAAATAGAATAGTTTCATGAAATTAAGTCAAGTTTTGAATATTCAAAGTGTTGTAGCCGTTTCTTCTTGCTTCTTCAGGCAACTTTAGCTTATTTTGGTGATTTAACATTGGGATTTTATATTTTAACCTTTCAATATGAGTTTTGTTATCTTTTCTTTTTTGTTTTCTTCTTATACCCACTATGAGTAGCTAGATTTTTACTAGGGTTGTGACCCAACCCTAGTGTGTAAACCTTATGGGTGATTAATTTTATGCTTGTTTATGAATGGGTGTTTGTTTTTTAGCTAGGTTCATGCTTCAATTGTGAAATTAATGGTTGCAAACATTGATTTATGCATATTTGACTTAGTCTCTTCTTGAGAAAGAGAGGCCTAGTCTAGATTAACTTAGCTAATAAGGAATTGGATCAATTGAGAGATTGATTAACCCAATTAAAGGGTTCAACATAGAGATAGTAACAACCCGATCTGAGCTCTTATCAACTATCTTGGTAGATACCCATTTGGTCTTGAGAAAGCCAAATTGGCGAAACCACTCTCTAACCGAGATGTATTAAGTGGGAAACATAGTGTTGTGAGCTATAATATACACCAGTCAATAAAATAGCATAAAAGTCTTTATCCCATTAGGCAAACACCTAGGTCATGGTCACAACCTTTTTATATCTTTAAAAAACATTCAAAAACAATCATCTCTAGTTTTATACCTTTAGATTCGCAATCCTTAGTTAATTTTAGAAGTAAAAATAATACCTTATTTGTGGAAGGACAATCTAGATATTTTACGTACTCACTCCAAATATATACTACTAATTCCCATCGTAGCTCCATGTGGATTCGATCCGGACTCCTTGTTGGGTTTTATTATTGCAATCGACCGTTTCATAACCATGAATTGAGGTGTGAACTTGGACGAGATCAATTTTTGGCGCCGTTGTTGGGGAGCTAAAAACAGATTTAGCTATATATTTGGTTTTGTGTGTGAATTGTCTTCTTTTCCTTCCTTGTTACTGATTTTTGTGAATCAATTGTAGGTACCAAATTGGCAAACAACAATGATCAACTCGAAAAGATGCCTTGGGGGATGTGGACGTTGAAGATGACCTAGTTGAAGAGGTTCTTCTTGAGCCTCAAGCAAATAAAAGAGACCGGGTGCCTCAATACAACGCCCCAATTCCACCCCCACCTCCACCAAGAGTGGCTCCACAACAGGTGTTGCCGAATGAAAGGTATGCAAGTGCCATTGTCCCGCCCCACATTAGGGCGGACAACTTTCAAATCACCAATGTAATGCTCACATGGCTAGAGCAACGGGGATTCTTCACCGGGGCTCCGAGTCAAAATGCATACAAACACTTGACGGGATTTGTGGGTACTTATTGGGGGAGTAAACAGACAAACGTCTCCGAAGAGGCTTTCAGGTTGAGGCTATTCTTCTCTCTACGGGAAAAGCCTTGGATTGGCTAAAAAGATTGTCAAACCATTTCATCCACACATGGGATAAATTGGGAGAGAAATTTATTTCCAAGTTCTTTTCTCCCGGGCATATGGCTACTCTTAGGGACAAGATTCTAGCATTCAATCAAGAACCTAATGGGTCATTACACGAAATATGGGAGAGGTAGCGAACAATGATCAAAGAGTGCCCCAATAATAATATGCTATGATTCAATAAACTTTCTATTGGGGGATCAACACTACCAATCAATGCGTGGTCAACCAACTTGCCTGTGGAAATTTCATGACAACGCCGTATGAGGAAGCTTGTGAGATTTTAGATAAAATGGCGGATACTTCATCGCTATGGAAAAGTAGAGCATATGTTCCTCAAGGTGATTCGAACGTGATTCACCTACATAAAGAATGGCATGATCATGGGCAAGCCACTGCCGAGTTGACCACCACAATGAATCAATTAGCCAAAGATCAACTTCAACAAGTATAAAATCCTAAGCAAGTCAATGCCATTGAGGGAGTTAATATGATGGTGAACAAAAGAAGGCAAAAGGGCCCATAAGTGCAAAACCATGTGGAGAATTATGTACAAGAAGATAGTGGGTTTGATCAAGATGAATCTTACAATGAACAAGAGGAGGAAGTGCAATATATGAACAACTTTCAAGGGCAAAGAAACAACTCTCAAGGCCTGAATCAACAACAATGGAGACCTCTAGGTAATCAAGGGAATTGAAATTCTAACAACCAAGGTAATTGGAATAGTGGTAACAATCAAGGGAATTGGAGTAGTCAAAATAACCAAGGCAATTGGAATGACAATAATCAAGGATATTGGGGAGGCAACAACCAAGGGGGATGGAACAATAATCAAGGCAATTGGGGGTCGGGTTTTCAAAGGCCCCCGATGTATCAACAACCAAGCAACTCGCCTCCTTATCCTTCCCATGGTCCAAGTTCTTCCAACAATTAGATGGGACAAATTGAGAACATGTTTAAACAAATGATGGAGAAGAATGCCGATTCCGATGCCCAACTTGCCTCTCACAATACATCTATCCGAAACTTGGAAGTCTAAATGGGAAAAATCTCTCAAGCCCTCAACACTCGTCCTAAGGGAGCACTACCAAGTGACACGGTGGTGAACCCAAAGGGTGGGAACAACACGGGATATACCATGGCCATTACTACAAGGAGTGGAAAAGGTTGGGATGCACCCACCTCAAGTCAAAGGAAACTTGTGGATGATGAGCAAGTGGTACAAGAAGATGAGAGCCCGAACAATATGGTGCAAGCAAATGATGAAGTGCAGATTGATATTGGTGACAATGTGGAGGATACTCAAGAGGATGTGAAACCGTCTAGGGATCATATTGTTGACATACCGAAACTGGTAGTGCAAAAGGCTAAGGCACTAATGCCTAGGCCTCCTCCTCTATATCCTCAAAGGCTTGCCAATAAAAATGGCGAGAATCAATTCAAAAAGTTCATTGACATGATGAAGAGTCTATCCATCAATGTGCCATTGGTTGAAGCCTTAGAGAAACTGCCCGATTATGCAAAGTTTATGAAGGATTTGGTGACAAAGAATTGGTCGATGAATTTTGAAACTATAAAGATGACTCATCAAGTGAGTGCAATCGTGCATTCAATAGCTCCTAAGTTGGAGGATCCCGGTGCTTTCATGATTCCTTGCACAATTGGAAGTACCAAGTTTGCAAAAGCTCTTTGTGATCTTGGGGCAAGTATCAATTTTTTGCCCTATTCAGTTTTCAAGACTTTGGGAATTGGGCAACCAAGACCCACATCTATGAGATTACAAATGGCCGATCGTACCATGAAGAGACCATTGGGAGTGATTGAAGATGTATTGGTTTGTGTTGATAAATTCATTCTTCTGGCGGATTTTGTCATTCTTGATTGTGAAGTTGATTATGAGGTGCCGATTATTCTTGGTAGACCTTTCCTTACTATGGGAAGGCCCTAGTTGATGTTGAAGCCGAAGAACTTAACTTCCGAGTTGGTGATGAAAAATTGGTTTTCCATGTGTGTAAGTCCATGAGACAACCCAATAGCAAATAGGTGTGTTCTTTCGTGGACTTGGCGACCGATGTGATTGTAGATGAAACAAGTGTTGTGATAAATGTTAATGATACATTGGAGCCGTCTTGCTCAACTTTGATGATAACGAGATGTATGGCTTCATGGAATGTGTGAACTCACTACAAGGAATATGGTCCTACACTTATGATCCCCACAAATTGTCCTTGGATCTTGAAAATAGGACAATTTCTCCAACAAAGCCCTCAATCGAGGAGCCTCCTATCATGGAGTTGAAGCCATTGCCTCCACATCTTCGGTATGAATTTCTTGGCCCTTCTTCTACTTTACCGATTATTCTTTCCTCTTGTTTGACTAACGTGCAAGTAGATTCTACATTGGCGGTACTACAAAAGAGGAAGAAGGCTATTGGATGGACATTGGCAGATATTCGGGGGATAAGCCCCACATTTTGCATGCACAAGATTAACTTGGGGGAAGATGCCAAACCATCAATTGAACATCAAAGAAGACTCAATGAAGCTATGCAAGAGGTTGTCGAAAAGGAGATCATCAAGTCGTTGGATTCTGGGGTTATCTACCCCATTTTCGATACTTCGTGGACTTCTCCGGTTCAATGTATCCCAGAGAAAGGGGCATGATGGTGGTCACCAATAATAAGAATGAGTTGATTCCTACAAGAATGGTGACCGGGTGGAGAGTGTGTATGGACTATCATAAGCTCAACAAAGTCAAAAGGAAAGATCATTTCCCACTTCCCTTCCTAGATCAAATGCTTGATAGATTGGCCGATCGTGCTTTCTATTGTTTCTTTAATGCGTATTCCGGCTACAATCAAATTCCTATTGCTCCAGAGGATCAAGAGAATACTACTTTTACGTATCTTTATGGTACTTTTGCCTTCAAGCAGATGCCATTTGGGTTGTGCAATGCATCATTGACTTTTCAAAGGTGTATGATGGCGATCTTCACAGACATGGTAGAGGATTACCTTGAAGTCTTCATGGATGACTTCTCGGTGATTGAGAATTCTTTTGATGATTGTCCAGCAAACTTGGACAAAGTGTTGGCAAGATATGAAGAAACAAACTTGATGCTCAATTGGGAGAAATGTCATTTCATCGTCGAAGAAGGCATTGTCCTTGGCCATAAGATCTGTTATGACCCCAAACCACCCCGGTCGTGATGGCGCCTATCGCAGTACTAGGACAGCTGATTTAACACTAATAACATAAAGGTCTTTTGTAAATTCATTTTCTAATCAAACAAATCTTTCATCTTAATATGTCAAAATAAGCGAAAAACAAATACGCAAATACATTAAACACTGCCCGATCTTGGTGTCACTAGTCATGAGCCACTAAAATACAGTTTGATACTGTCTACTCAATACAAGATAAGACTGAGATATAAAATACTAAGGATAGGAAGGAGAAAGGCAGGGTTGCGGATGCCGTGCAGCTACCTTGCTATCTCCGAAAAATACTCTGAATGCACAGATCAGCTCTCACTCGGATTCTCTAGCCCCTGGATCTGCACATAGGGTGCATGGAGTAACGTGAGTACGCAACTCAGTAAGTAACAATTATAAATAAAGGCTGAGTGTAGTGACAAGCATTTAAAATCGTATACATCTCATAACATAGAAACTCAATGGAAATAATAAAGTCAAATTAGTAATTCAATTTCCGAACATCTCGTAAAAACTTCAGTTTCAATGGAAGTTGGTTAAAACATTTGTTCAACATATTCAATAGAGGCTCAGTATAAAAGAAGAGTGAAAAAATAGTAATTTCATCATAAATGGGCACCTCGGGCAAGGTATCACTCATATATATAGTCCCTCGGGCAAGCCTCTTAGTCACTCGTGACTCAACTCTCATCAATCAGCACCCATGCTCAATAGATATCTCATAATAACCGTTGCGGCGTGCAACCCGATCCATAAGTATATAGTCGACTGCGCTCACTGGGGGTGTGCAGACTCCGAAAGGGCTCTTACAGCCCAAATGCTATATTTACACACACACACACACACATACACACACACACACACACACACACATATATATATATATATATATATATATATATATATATATATATATATATATATCACTGCGGCGTGCAGCCTGATCCATAATTATATAATCCTCACCAACAGGCCCTCGGCCTCTCTCTCGGGCATTTCGGTGAAAAATCAGGGAACTCAGCCCAAACAGTTTTCATATATTTGAAAGTAGAGGAATGAAAATAAATCACACAATAAACAAGTAAAAATCATGACTGAGGATATGCTTTCAAATCAAAACAGTGTGAGGATAGCAGTAAAATGCCCCTGAGGGTCCAAACAGTACGACATAAGGCCCCAAACATGGCATTCAACCCAAGTTAACAGAATTATTTCTAAACACATAGATTTCATATAGAGTTTATCAAAATATGCAACTTTACAGTTGCCATGGGACGGACCAAGTCTCGATCCCTACAGGTGCATGCCCACGTGCCCGTCACCTAGCATGTGTGTAACCTCATTTATCAAAATAGTACGAAATTCCGAGGTTTCATACCCTCAGGTCTAGATTTAAAATCATTACTTACCTTGAACCAGAAGAAAATCTACTCCGCAATGCCCTTGCCTCTCGACTCAGCCTCAAATTGCCCTGAATCTATCCAAAATCAGAATCATATCATCAATACATGCCAAAGGAATAAAGCCCACGCGAAAATTATTAAATTAAACTCAAATCCCGAAATTGGCCAAACCCGACCCCCGAACCCACGTCTCGGAATTTGATAAAAACCACATCACTAGAATCCTTATCAATCACATCACTAGAATCTTTAACTACCCACGAGTCTATACATACCAAGATCATCAAAATCGAACCTCAAATGGCCCCTCAAATTCTCAATTTAAACTCTCCAATTTCAAGCCCCAATTTCTTCCCTAATTTTCCCATTAAAATCATGACTAAACAATGAAATTATTTCCACAAACATAAGATACAAGGTCCAAGTAGCTTACCCCACTGAAAACACTTAAATTCTCCCTTGAAATCGCAATCCCCAAGCTCCAACTCACCAAAAATGGTGGATAAAAGACTGAAATTCACGAAGTGATGCTTATATAGTTTTTACCCAACGATTTCTGCATCTGCGGTCTCCAAGTCGCTTCTGCGACGCCGCACTTGCGAAAAAACCATCGCAGGTGCGGTTTTCACTTAAACACTAAGAATTCCACTCCTGCGGTCCATATCCGCATCTGTGGTCCTTAGTGCGCACCTGCGGTTTTGCCTGAGTTCCCAATCTTCCGCATCTGCGGCTTTGCCCATGCACCTGCGGCCTCGCACCTGCGGTTCCCAATCCGCAGGTGCAGATATGACAGAAGCAGCTTCAGCTGCTTCAATTCAAGTCCAATCTTTCCGACAACCTTCCAAATTCATCCCGAGGCCCTCGGGGCCCCAACCAAAAATACCAACAAGTCACATACCATCATTTAAACTTATACCAACCTTTAGAACACTCAAAACAACATTGAAACACCAAATCACCCTCGGATTCAAGCCTAAGGATTTCCAAACTTCTGAATTTCGCAAATGATACAAAAACCTATCAAACCTCATCCGAATGACCTAAAATTTTTCACACACGTCACAAATGACACATCGGACCTACTCCAATTGTCGGAATTCCATTCCGGCCCCGATATCAAGATTTCCCTTGCCGACCGGAAACTTCAAATTTTCAATTTCACCAATTCCAGCCTAAACCTATCACGGACCTCCAAAATATATTCTGAACACGCTCCTAAGTCCAAAATCACCTAACGAAGCTATCCGAACTATCAGAATTCACATCTGAGACCTTCTACTCATAAGTCAACATCCGGTTGACTTTTCTAACTTAAACTTCTAAATAAGAGACTAAGTATCTCATTTCACTCCAAGACCACTCCGAACATAGAATAACCAACACGATATGTTGAAATATAGTTGAACAACACATAAAGAAGCAGAAATGGGGGAAACGTGGCTGTAACTCATAAAACGACAAACCAGGTCGTTACATCCTCCCCCATTTAAACAAACGTTCATCCTCGAATGAGTCAAGAACCATACATAAAGCCTCAAACAAGTGAGGATATCTACTTCGCATCTCCCGCTCAGTCTCCCAAGTAGCCTCCTCCATGGGCCAACCTCTCTACTGCACTTTCACTGAAGCTATATCCTTTGATCTCAAGTTTTCGACCTGCCGCTCCAAAATAGCCACTAGCTCCACATCGTAAGTCAAATCACCATCTAACTGAACCATACTGAAATCCAAAACATAAGACGGATCACCAATATACTTCCAGAGCTTGAAACATGAAATACCGGATGCATACTCGTCAAGCTAGGTGGCAAAGCCAACTCATAAGCCACCTCCCCAATCCTCCGAAGCACCTCAAAAGGCCAACGAACCGAGGACTCAATTTACCCTTATTCCAAAATCTCATAACACCCTTCATGGGTGAAACCTTCAGTATAACCTTCTGCCCAACCATGTAAGACACATCACGAACCTTCCTGTCAGTATAACTCTTTTGTCTCGACTGCATTGTACGAAGCTGCTCCTAAATCACCTTCACCTTGTCTAAAGCATCTTGCACCAAGTCTGTACCCAAAAGCATGGCCTCGCCTAGATCAGACCATCCTACTAGAGATCTACATCGTCTCCCATATAAAGACTCATATGGAGCCATCTGAATACTCGACTGATAACTGTTGTTATATGCAAACTCTGCGAGCGGTAGAAACCGGTCCCATGAGCCCCCAAAATCAATGGCACAAACACGCAACATGTCCTCCAATATCTGAATAGTGCGCTCGGACTGCCCGTTCGTCTGAGGGTGAAAAGTTATGCTCATCTCAACCTGAGTACCCAACTCTCACTGCACGACTCTCCAAAACTATGATGTGAACTGAGTACCTCTATCTGAAATGATGGAAGTTGGGACACCATGCAGGCGAACAATCTCTCAGATATAAGTCTCTGCTAACTGCTCTGAAGAATAGGTAGTACATACTGGAATGAAGTGCGCGGACTTGGTCACCCGATCCACAATCACCTAAATAGCATCAAACTTCCTCAAAGTCTATGGGAGTCCAACTACGAAATCCATGATGATTTGCTCATACTTCCACTCTGGAATATCCATCTGCTGAAGCAAGCCACCGGTCTCTGATGCTCGTATTTTACCTACTGACAATTGAGATACCGAGCTACAAATCCCACTATATCCTTCTACATCCTCCTCCATCAGTAGTGCTATCTCAAATCCTGATACATCTTCGTGGCACCCGGATGGATGGAATACCGCAAGCTATGAGTCTCCTCAAGAATCAACTCCTGAAGTTCGTCTACATTGGGCACACATAACCGGCCTTGCATCCTCAGTACCCCATCATCACCAATAGTCACATCTCTGGAATCGTCGTGCTGAACTCTATCTTGAGGACCAGCAAATGAGGATCATCATACTGGCGCTCTCTAATGCGATCAAACAAGGAAGGTCGAGAAACCACACAAGCTAAGACCCGACTGGGCTCCGAAATATCCAACCTCACAAACTGATTGACCAAGGCCTGAACATCAACTGCAAGAGGTCTCTCCCAACAGGAATATATGCCAAACTGCCCATAGTCACCGCCTTCCTACTTAAGGCATCGACCACTACATTAGCCTTCCCCGGATGGTACAAGATAGTGATATCATAGTCCTTTAGCAGCTCCAAGCATCTCCACTGCCTCAAATTGAGTTCTTTCAGCTTGAACAAGTGCTAGAGGCTACGATGATCAGTAAACACCTCACAAGACACACCATAAAGATAATGCCTCCAAATCTTCAACGCGTGAACAATGGCAGCCAACTCTAAATCATGAACATGGTAGTTCTTCTCATGGGGCTTCAACTGACAAGAAGCATAAACAATCACTCTACCCTCCTGCATCATTACATACCCAATACCAACTCTAGAAGCATCGCAATATACTGTATATGAACTTGAAGCCGATGATAAAACTAACACTAGAGTTGTGGTTAAAGCAGTCTCGAGCTCCTGGAAGCTCACCTTACACTCATCTGACCATCTGAATGGAGCACCCTTTTGAGTCAATTTGGTCAAGGGTGATGCGATAGATGAAAATCCCTGAATGAACCGACGGTAATAACCAGCCAAACCAAGAAAGCTGCGAATCTTTGTAGCTGAGGATGGCCTGGGCCAACTCTGAACCGCGTCTATCTTCTTCGGATCAACCTGAATACCCTCACTGGACACTACGTGCCCCAAGAAAGCCACTGAATTGAGCCAAAACTCACACTTGGAGAACTTTGCATAAAGCTTCTTCTCTCTCAACCGCTGCAATACAACTCTAAAATGCTCAGCGTGCTCTTCCTGACTACGCGAGTACACCAGAATATCATCAATGAAAACAATCACAAACGAGTCGAGATAAGGCCGAAACACATTGTTCATCAGATGCATGAACGCTGCTGGGGCATTGGTTAGCCCAAATGATATCACAAGGAACTTATAATGACCATATCGTGTCTTGAAAGCTATCTTAAGAATATCTGAGTCCCTAATGTTCAACTGGTGATACCTTGAACGGAGATCAATCTTGGAGAACACTCTCGCTCCTTAAAGTTGGTCAAATAAATCATCAATACGAGGCAAAAGATACTTGTTCTTGATTGTAACTTTGTTCAACTGCCTGTAATCAATGCACATACTCATCATGCCATCCTTCTTCTTCACAAATAGAACAGGCGCACCCCAAGGCAACACACTAGGCCTAATAAACCCCTTATCAAGGAGTTCCTGAAGCTGCTCTTCAACTCTGTCGGTGCTGTACGATACGGTGAAATAGAACTGGGCTGAGTGCCTAGAACCAAATCAATACCGAAGTCAATATGCATGCCCAGAAGGTCTGCAGGAAACACATCAGGAAAGTCCCTCACTACCGGGACTAAATCAATGGTAGGAGTCTTTGCACTAACATCCCTCACAAGGGCTAAATAAGAAAGACAACCCTTCCCAACCATCTGTTGGGCCTTCAAAAACGAAATCACTCTACTGGGGATATAATCTGTCGAACCTTGCCACTCAATCCGTGGCACATCCGGCATAGCCAATGTCATTGTCTTAGCATGACAGTCCAAAATAGCACGACACGGAGATAACCAACCCACTCCCAATATCACATCAAAATCCACCATACAATGCAACAAAAGATCCACTCGGGTCTCCAAACCCCGAATAGTCACCACACACGACCGATATACGCGGTCCACAATAATAGTATTGCCCACTAGAGTAGATACATGAACAAATGAAATAAGAGACTCACGAGGCATATCCAAATTACGAGCAAAATACGATGACACATACGAAAAAGTGGAACCAGGATCAAATAATACAGAGGCATCTCTGTGGCAAACTGAGACAATACCTATAATTACAGCATCTGAAGCGATAACATCTGGTCTAGCTGGGAGCACATAGAAATGGGCCTGACCACCACCGGATCGACCTCCCCCTCTAGGGTGACCCCTAGCTGACTGACCTCCACCCCTAGCTGCCTGGGCGGGTGGTAAAGTAACTGGAGTTGAAGTCGAGGGCTGACTCATCTACTGAGATGGACCCCCAAGAAGACGAGGACACTATCTCCTCATATGCCCAAACTCTCCACACTCATAACAACTCTCTGGTATGGGGGACGGGGACTGAAGGGAACCCCTAACACCGGGATGACCAGTCGAACAACCTGGTATGGAAGAGCCCTGAACTGATGGAGCACGGGATGAACTCTAGGATGGAAGGGCACTAAATGATGAATGGCCCTGATGAGAACTATGAGGACCATGGCCCGATGATGCCCCATGATGAACTGAGCGGGCTGACTGAGTATGTCTGAATGGATAGCCTCTGCCGTGCTGAAACTGACCTCTCGAAGGAACACCTCCAAAACTACCAGATCCTCGAAACCTCTTGACCTCCCTCTCATCTCGCTTCTAGCGACGAACTAACTCAATCTCTCGAGCAATATCAACAACCTGCTCAAAGGTAGCACTTGACACCCTCTCTCTGGTCATGAGAATCTGAAGCTGATATGTGAGGCCATCCACGAACCTCCTGATCCTCTCTCTATCCGTAGGAACCAACCAAACAGTATGACGAGCTAGCTCTGAAAATCTCATCTCATACTGCATCACAGTCATATCATCCTAACGCAACTGCTCGAACTGCCTGCGCAGCTCCTCCTTACGAGACTGTGGCACATACTTCTCCAAAAAGAGAGCGGAGACCTGCTGCCAGGTAAGGGGCGATGCATCAACAGGCCTACGCCTCTCATAAGCCTCCCACCAAGTAAAGGCAGCTCCTAAAAATTGGAAAGTAGTGAGCGAGACCCCACTGGTCTCCAAAATACCTGCGGTCCAAAGCATCCTCTGACACTTGTCCAAGAAACCATGGGCATCCTCGCCCTCTGCACCACTGAAAGTCAGAGGCTAAAGTCTACCAAACCTCTCCAATCGACGCTACTCGCCGTCAGGCATAACTGGTACCACATAATCCTGAGGGGGTGCAACCGGTTGGGTTGGAGGTGCCTTCGGTGTCTAAAGTCCCTGCACAACCTGCTTAGGTGTGCGAGCGGGGGGAGTTTGGGTGCCTCCCCAAGCTTGAGAAGTGGCTGCGTCCGTAGTAACTGAGACCGTCTAAGCTAGGCCAGTGCATACTGATAAAATCTAGGATAGGCCCTCCTAAAGGCCTAGAATAACAATCGGCACAGCCGGTGCTTGAGTTGGTCTTGCTGGAGCGTCCGCAATTGGGACCTGATCGTGAACTGGGGTGGTTGGTGGATCTGCGAGTGCTGCCCTAGCTACTGTGCGGGCTACACCCTGCCCCTACCACGGCCTCAACCTCGGCCTCTAGTGGCCCCAACTGGTGGTACTGGTGGCCGTCTGTCCTGACCGGTAGCACGTGTCCTCACTATCTGTGAGAGAATAGACTAACAGAAGTTTAGTTATCAGAATCAACAGATTTACACGACAAGAATTCAAGAATGTGAAGTTTTTCCTAAAGGTTCTGCAGCCTCTCGAAGATAAGTACAGACGTTTCCGTACTGATCCACAAGACTCTACTAAACCGGCTCATGACTAGTGAGACCTATGTAACCTAGGCTCTAATACTAACTTGTCACGACCCCAAACCACCCCAGTCGTGATGGCTCCTATCGCAGTACTAGGTCAGTCAATTTAACATTAATAACATAAAGGCCTTTTGTAAATTCATTTACTAATCAAATATGATCACAAATCTTTCATATTAATGTGTCAAAATAAGCGGAAAACAAATATGCAAATACATCAAACATTGCTTGATTATGGTGTCACTAGTCATGAACCACTAAAATACAGTTTGATACTGTCTACTCAATACAAGATAAGACTGAGATATAAAATACTAAGGATAGGAAGGAGAAAGGCAGGGTTGCGGATGCCGTGCAGCTACCTTGCTATCTCCGAAAAATACTCTGAATGCACAGATCAGCTCTCACTCGGATGCTCTGGCACCTGGATCTCCACATAGGGTATATGGAGTAACATGAGTACGTCAACTAAGTAAGTAACAATTATAAATAAAGGCTGAGTGTAGTGACGAGCATTTAAAATTGTATACATCTCATAACATAGAAACTCAATAGAAATAATAAAGTCAAATTAGTAATTCAATTTTCGAACATCTCGTAAAAACTCCAGTTTCAATGAAAGTTGGTTAAAACATTTGTTCAACATATTCAATAAAGGCTCAGTATAAAAGAAGAGTGAAAAAAATAGTAATTTCATAAAACAAGCCCCTCGGGCAAGGTATCACTCATATAGATAGCCCCTCGAGAAAGCCTCTCAGTCACTCTTGACTCAACTCTCATCAATCAGCACTCACATTCAACACCCACGCTTAATAGATATCTTATAATAACTGTTACGGCGTGCATCCCAATCAATAAATATAGAGTCGATTGTGCTCACTGGGTGTATGCAGACTCCGGAGGGGCTCCTACAGCCCAAGCGCTATATCGCTGAGGCGTGCAGCCCGATCCAACATATCGCTGCAGTGTGCAGCCCGATCCATATACATATATATCGCTGCGGCATGTAGCCCGATCCATAATTATATAATCCTCACCAAAAGGTCCTCGACCTCTCTCAGTCATCAACCTCACAGCCACTCGGGCATTTCTGTGAAAAATCAGGGAACTCAGCCCAAACAGATTTCATATATTTGAAAGTAGAGTAATGAAACTGAATCACACAATAAATAGGTAAAAATCAAGACTAAGGCTATGCTTTCAAATCAAAACAGTGTGAGGATAGTAGTAAAATACCCCTGAGGGTCCAAATAGTACGGCACAAGGCTCTAAACATGGCATTCAACCCAAGTTAACAGAATTATTTCTAAACACATAGATTTCATATATAGTTTATCAAAATATACAACTCTTCAGTTTTCATGGGACGGATCAAGTCTCGATCCCTACAGGTGCACGCCCACATGCCCGTCACCTAGCATGTGTGTCACCTCATTTATCAAAATAGTACGAAATTTCGGGGTTTCAAACCCTTAGGTCTAGATTTACAATCGTTACTTACCTTGAACCAGATGAAAATCTACTCCGCAATGCCCTTGCCTCTCGAGTCGGCCTCAAATTGCCCTGATTCTATCCAAAATCAGAATCACATCATCAATACATGCCAAAGTAACAAAGCCCACGTGAAAATTATCAAATTAAACTCAAACTCCCGAAATTAGCCAAACCCGAACCCTGGGCCCACATCTCGGAATCTGGAAAAAATCACATCACTAGAATCCTTATCCTCCCACGAGTCTATACATATCAAGATCATCAAAATCGGACCTCAAATAGCCCCTCAAATTCCCAATTTAAACTCTCCAATTTCAAGCTCTAATCTCCCAATTTCTTCCCTAATTTTCCCATTAAAATCATGAATAAACAATGAAATAATTGCCACAAACATAAGATACAAGGTCCAAGTAGCTTATCCCACTGAAAACACTTAAATTCTCCCTTGAAATCGCAATCCTCAAGCTCCAACTCGACCAAAAATGGTGGATAAAAGACTTAAATTCGCGAAGTGACGCTTATATAGTTTCTGCCCAGCGATTTACGCACCTGCGGTCTCCAAGTCGCTTATGCGACGCTGAACCTGCGAAAAAACCAACGCAGGTACGGTTTTCACTTTAACCATGAGAATTCCGCATCTACGGTCCATACCCGCATTTGCGGTCCCACAGATGCGGTCCTTAGTGCGCACCTGCGGCTTTGCCTGAGTTCCCAATCTTCCACATCTGCGGCTTTGCCCACGCACCTGTGGCCTCGCACATGCGGTTCCCAATCCGCTGGTGCGGATATGACAGAAGCAGTAGCTTCGGCTGCTCCAATTCATATCCAATCTTTCTGATAACCTTCCAAATTCATCCTGAGGCCCTCGGGGCCCCAACCAAAAATACCAACAAGTCACATACCATCATTCAAACTTATACCAACCTTCAGAACACTCAAAACAACATCGAAACACCAAATCACCCTCGGATTCAAGCTTAAGGATTTCCAAACTTCTGAATTCCGCAAACGTACAAAAACTTATCAAACCTCATCTAAATGACCTGAAATTTTGCACACACGTCACAAATGACACAACAGGCCTACTCCAATTGTCAGAATTCTATTCTGACCCTGATATCAAGATTTCCACTGCCGACCGAAAACTCCAAATTTCTAATTTCACCAATTCATGCCTAAACCTATCACGGACCTCCAAAATATATTCCGAACATGCTCCGAAGTCCAAAATCACCTAACGAAGCTATCTGAACCATTAGAATTCACATCCGAGACCTTCTACTTATAAGTCAACATCCGGTTGACTTTTCCAACTTAAACTTCTAAATAAGAGACTAAGTGTCTCATTTCACTCCAAGACCACTCCGAACACAGAACAACCAACACGATATGATGAAATATAGCTGAACAACACATAAAGAAGCAAAAATGGGGGAAACAGGGCTGTAACTCGTGAAACAACCGGCCGGGTCGTTACAAGATCTCAAAGAATGGCATTGAAGTCGACAAGGCAAAGATTTAGGTGATTTCTAAACTTCCACCTCCAACTTCGGTGAAAGGTGTGCGGAGCTTCCTAGGCCATGCGGGATTTTTCTGGCGATTCATCAAGGACTTCTTTGAAGTGGTGAACCTGTTGTGCAAGCTTTTGGAGAAAGATGCTAAGTTCCACTTCAATGATGATTGCATGAGAGCCTTTGAATTGCTAAATTTTAAGTTGACTACTACTCCCATAATCACCACTCCAAATTGGAGTGTCCCTTTTGAGCTCATGTGCGATACAAGTGATGTAGCGGTAGGGGTTGTTTTGGGGCAACACATCAACAAGATTTTTCATCTGGTCTACTATGATAGTAAGACCATGAATAGTTCCCAAGTCAACTACACTGTTACGGAGAAAGTGCTCTTTGTCGTTGCCTTTGCTATGGAGAAGTTCTGCCCGTACTTGATGGGTGTAAAAGTCATTGTTCACACGGATCATGCGGCACTTCGCTACCTTATGAGCAAGAAGGATTCCAAAGCACGGTTGATGATATGGGTACTTTTGTTTCAAGAGTTTGATATAGATATCCAAGATCGAAAAGGAAGTGAAAACCAAGTGGCAGACCACTTATCTCGTTTGGAGGAGGAGGGGAGGCCGCGTGATGGCTTTTAAATCAATAACTCCTTCCTCGATGAGAAACTCTTGGCTATTTCTATGAAAGTGGTGCCTTGGTTCGCGGATCTAGCATATCTTGTGAATGGTATCATTCCAGTTGAGTTCTCTTTATACCAAAGAAAGAAGCTCAAGCGGGATTGTCAAGACTATTATTGGGATGAACCGTACCTTTTCCGAATTTGTACGGATGGAGTGACTAGAAGATGTGTACCAAAAGAGGAACAAGGTGAAATTCTTAGGGCTTGTCATTCTTCGCCATATGGTGGTCAGCATGGTGGAGCAAGAACGACGGCCAAAGTGTTAAGTTGCGGTTTCTTTTGCCCCAATATTTACAAAGATGCAAGTGATCTCGTCAAGCGTTGTGATGAATGTCAAAGGGCCGGTGGAATATCAAAGAAAAATGAAATACCCCTCACCACCATATTGGAGATTGATATTTTTGATGTATGGGGTATTAATTTCATGGGTTCTTTTGTGAGTTCTTGTGGAAACACCTACATCTTGGTCACGGTTGATTATGTGTCCAAATGAGTTGAGGCCGTTGCTTTGCCCAACAATGAAGCGAGAAGTGTGGTGGCATTTTTGAAGAAGAACATTTTTACAAGATTTGGTACTCCAAGGGATATCATAAGTGATGGGGGATCGCATTTTTGAAACAAAGCTTTTGATTCTTTACTCATCAAGTATGGTGTCACTCATAAAGTTATGACTCCCTATCATCCACAAGCAAGCGGCCAAGTGGAAGTCTCCAACCGGGAGATAAAGAGTATTTTGTCCCAAACAGTGAATGCTAGCTGGACGGATTGGTCCAAGAAACTTGATGATGCTTTATGGGCTTATAGGACAACTTACAAAATACCTATCGGAATGTCTCCATACCGGTTGGTGTTCTAAAAAGCTTGTCATCTTCCGTTGGAACTTGAGCACAAAGCCATGTGGGCTTTAAAGAAGTTGAATCTTGAGTGGAATGCCGCCTCCAACTTAAGGGTGGTACAATTGAATGAGTTGGATGAGTTTCGGTATCATGCATACACAAGTTCATCCTTATACAAGGAGAAGATGAAGTGCCTCCATGATAAGTAAATTCAGAACAAGGAGTTTGAAGAAGGTAATCTTGTGTTGTTTTTCAATTCTCGGTTACGGATGTTTCCGAGAAAAAGTCTAAATGGAGTGGCCTGTTTGAACTTGTGGGTGTGACACCCTTTGGTGCATTGGACTTGAAGAATAAAAATGATGAAGTGTTTAGAGTCAATGGTCACCGGGTAAAGCATTATCTGGGAAAAGTTCGTGATGGCCACATCATGGCAGTAATTCATTTCAAGTGATGGTAATTTACGTCATGCCACGACGTTAAATCAGGCGCTTCGTGGGAGGCAACTCATGTTTCCTTTTAATTTTCTTTTTCTTCTTCTTTAGATAGGTCTTATTTTCCGCTAACTGATTTTGAAGTGTGTTGCAGGAATGAGTGTGCTTTTCAGGGACTGTGCTCAGAAAATTGGCTAAGTATAGAAAAACTGCAGACCGCACAATTTGGAATGCCACAGTAGAAGGGATATGCGGCCGCACAACTGGAAATCAAAAATTGCACACTCTCTAAAGTTTGCTTATCAGATAAATGGCCAAAGTGCGGCCACACAAGGAAATGTGCGGTCCGCACCAAAATGTGCAGTCTTACAAGGAATTCTGTGGACCACATATCATCAAAGTACAATTGCACAATAGGTATTAGAGTGCGGACCGCAGAAGGAATTCTGCGGCCGCACTCATCTCTTGAACTCTAAAAAATCATGTTAAGTATAAATAGTACACCTCACTCTACTCTTGAAACTTTTACAACTTCTGAGAACATAATACAAAGGCTAAAATCTTACACACTATTGATTCCATCATCTGCCACTTAATTAAGCATATTTGATCACTCCTTAACACCACTTCATCACTAGTATGTTCAAATCATTTCTAGAATTCTTCAATTTTCTTAATTTAGTTCTTAATTTTTTAGTTATTTGTAGACCAACTGTCAAATTCATAACCATGTGGGCTATAATTTGTGTTTGGTAAACTCATATTTGCTATATGGGTGATGGGTATTTGGTTGATATTATTTAATTGCTACTACCTTGTCAAATTTGTGTGCAAAAAATTGAAACCCCAGACGTCTGCCCGATAAATTTTGAAATTGTGCAGTCCGCAGATCTGTATGTTAGGGAAATTGGTGTAGCTAGATTGTGCGGACCACACTTGAAATTGTGCAGTCTGCAAAAATTCAACCGCGGCCGCAAAAAAATGTGTGCGGCTGCAGATCGAGGCATTCTATGTCTTCAAAGAGTTGTCATTTTTTAGTATTCATTGTGCGGACCGCACTTTAGATGTATGGTTGCACTCAAAATTGTGCGGACCGCAGAATCATCACTGCGACTGCACTTTCAAATTGTGCGGTCCGCACAACCCCATCTGCAGCTGCACTCAAAAATGTGCGGACTGCACTTCCCTACCCTGCATAAAGTTTTGTTCTGCAACTGTCTGCTATTGTGCACTTAAACGATAACTGACTCATGTTGTTGTTTATAGTAGAAAATGGTTAGGTTTCATAGACGTGGTGATATATCAAAAGGGGGGGTTAAACCCTCCCGAGGCTGAGGTTAGAGCACCTTACCACTCGTCGTGCAAAGAGTTATATCCAAGAAGGCGATAGCTGAGAGAGGTAGAGCTGAGCCCGCTGAACGAAGTTCATATGTCCCGTCTACGGAAGCATCAGAGGGCAACTCTGTGAAAAAGCAACCTAATGCTTAATCACGGCCACAACAGCTTCAAGGGAGATATCAGCTCCGAGATGAGCCCTCCACCTCAGAGATCACTTTTTGAGGGTTCGGAAGAGGACAGTCAGGGTTCAAACCCTCATCTACACATGCCTCCGATGCACCAGCTACTACAATGGACGAGGATGATATTCCGGATGATGAGCGGGAGGGTGATACCAGAGTTTCCGGCCTTGAGAGGTCGAAGAAGAAGGTAGTTTAGGAAGATAGATTTATGAGCCTAACTGCATTCAACAGGTTCCGAGAGTGGTGGACGTATAGATCGCTCACTCTTGAGCAGCAGTTTTTGTTGAAAAATCTGGATGGATACAACTCAAATGTGTCAAAACAATCCTAGGGGACAAAAGGGTGGACATAGTTCACTCAAAGTGTGGTGGATGCCAAAGAGCACTTGGTTCGGGAATTATACGCCAATATTGCGCATATCAAGAAGGGGACCAAAGTGACGAAAGTGAGGAACTTAAAAGTGAGATTCGATCAGAGCACCCTAAATGCATATTTAGGGTTTGAGGATGTAAAACCGATGCAATATCTGGAGAAGTTCGCACTGGGTGATGCAACTCGCTCTTGGCTAGCTAAGATTTTGGCAGTTCTAGGACCACCACTACCATGGATCACAACAAGGGTTCCTATCCAGCGGAACACCCTCAACTTTGAAGCAAAAGGATGGCAGACATTTGTGTGCAACAGACTAGATCCATGCCAGAATGGAACCAATCTCCCAATTTCGAGGGCAGGTCCAGTTGCTTCCATCATGGCCGAGTACCCAATCAATGTGGGTGTCATGATGTCGGCCAACATGTCTCTGGTTGGAAGGCAAGGTGAAAGCTCCTACCCGTATCCCAACACTATCACGGAGTATCTTCCAGATGCAGGGGTGGAGTCAAAGAGTTTTGACATGAAGGTTCGGGCAAAGAAGCCTTTCACTTGGTATTCTCTGATGGACCCGAGGAACCCGAAGAACAAGGGTCAATCGACTACTACCATAGGCCAGTCTGATGAGCCTTCGTTGGTAGTTGCAGATTCAACAGACATACCTTCCACTACAGCCGGGCTTTCCGCCAGTATAGCCATCATGCCTCCACCTCCATCTTCAGGGTCATTAGCATCAGTTCCCTCCACTTCTACTTTGAGGTTGGTGCCTATGCCTGCTCATCCACTTTCTGTGCTACGAGTCTCCCAGACACTGGTGAGCCTCAACAACTAGATGCAGATAGCTACTGCAAAGCTGTCTGACTTATCCAGTGTTGTTGCAGCACAAACATCTACCCCGACACCTCAGATTCCTCTGACAGTGGAGGACACTTTGAAAAGATTTTGGAGAACCAGAAGACCATCATGGACACTTTGGTGGCACATGGAGGAGTGATTGAGGAGCTTGGGAAGAAGGTGAAGAAGATGAGGAAATCCCAGGCTTCAAAGAAATCAATTGACAAGTTGCGGAAGGAGGTGACTAGGATAGCAGCAGATGGTGACCTTCCATTTAACCTACTGATGGAGACAGCTCCAACAGCACTACTGGATCCAACAGCACCATCAGCTTCAGAGGCACCAGATGACCAGTCTAAGGAGGCAGACCTGGTTGTTGACACTGCTGAGGCGGTGTGATAGATGTTCACCAACCCATCTACTCCCAGAGCCGAAGATGATGAGATCCAGTTGGAGGAGCCTGAGGGCGGTGATGCTGCTATGGACACAGAGATGTCCAAGGCCACATAAGGGGCCCTCTTTACTCTTACCCTTCCTTATTCTTATTTTGTAAAGCATTGGGGACAACGCTTATTTTTATTCGGGGGTGGAGTTTATTTGAAATTTGGATTATTTGACATTTGGTTTGTAATAACTGATAACATTTTCCTTTTTCTTTTAATTATGTATATGTTCTTCCCTTTCTCTCTATTGATGTATATATTTCTTCTCTTTTCATCTCTCATTATATATATTCATTTATGCTTTCAGTAGCTTGCTTTGTAGCTTTTTTATTTTGCTTTCTTAGTAGTCAATGTTTAATTTAATAGCTTCTTGATTAATCTAATAACTTCTTTTTAATCTAGTAGTTTCTTTTTTATGTTTAAGTGAACAATAAGCCTTTAGTTTTCTTAATGTCACGGTTCTTTCTAGAGGTAGGTTTTGTGTAAATCAGGTGACTCTTCCCAACGATGGATGGCGTGACAACCTTCTTAAGGGATTGAGTCCAGTTTTGGTGTTTAGGTAAGAATAGTAGTAATAATGAATAAGAAGATATAATTAAGTCGAACTCAAAGAGTCAAACATGCTTCACTTGGTACAAACACACCTAACTATGTGCTTATGATTAAAAACAAGTTCTTGGAAAGAAATAGCTCTAGTTAGTGACATTCTGACTCTTGTGTTGACTTAAGCAATCATCAAGTGGTTTAATCGAAACATTAGTGATTTTCAATCTTGAATATGGTTGTTGTGGGCCCTCGACTCTATCCTCTTTAACAATCCAGCTGTGTGTGAGGTGAGATGTTTTTGTTTCAAGTCCAATTACCCGTGTGAATGGTCTAGAACTTGCCTCGAATGTGTTTCTAGACAAAATTTTAAGTTTTGCTTGGCTTGATAAGTGATTGTAGGCTCTCCTTGACCCGCTTGAAATTTTCCATGTCCCACCAATGTTGTTATCCCCAGTCAACCCATTTGAGCCTAAAACCTTTCTCATTTGATAAACATATTACAAGTCTTTATCCGTTTTGTAGTGACCCTCTCTTGGAACCCGAGCTTTTCTTAACACTCTTGAGAAACAATTGGCTAAAACATAAGTTTGGGGGAGAGACGAGGAGTTTGCAAAAGGTATCAAGGCACAAAAAAAGAAAAGACATGATGAAAAGGAAAGGCAAAAAAAAGAAAGAAAGAACAAAAAGAGAAATGCAAAAAGAAAGTGAATAAGTTGAAGAGTCGAAGGGATTCAAAGTAAAGTAACGATGCAAGGCATGGAGAAAATAAAGAAGGAGAAAATGAATATCATGACCAAGAAAGAGTGATGTCAAGTCCCTCTAGTTCCCCTAAGGAAAAGAAAATACCTCAAAGAGTTAGAAAAACATGAGCCAATAAGAGAAAATAGAGTGCTTAAGAAAAGATGAACCCATTCTATTCCAACATATCCGACCTTAGTCCAAAAGCTTTCATTATATTTCGAAAAAGTCGTACGTGATTTCAAGCCGAGTGAGCTTACATTAGTGGTGATCTACATGAGGGGCAAGCATATGGTACTTAGAGCCGTACTTGTGACATTCTTTTGAGAGAGATGAGCGAACCTTTCACAAATCTTTGAATTGAGTGCTACATTCTTAAGTGAGATATGCTAACCGAGAGTAGAAGAGGAGGAGTTTGGGATCCACAATGATCTATATGAAAGAGCGAGCTTCCTTGATGAATAGTGTCAGCTCTTGATGCTCAAGTGTCACATTAGAACTATTTGTACATAAAAATTCAAATCATTGCCTTGTTGATAATTCATAAGTGTTGTGGGTAATTGTTGGTCCCATTTGATGTGTGATTGATGCATCTTAGAATAGCTGGAATAGCTCTTAACTTGTGGAGGTGGGAATTACCTTATTTGTTTGAGGACAAGCAAAAGCTTAAGTTTGGGGGAGTTGATAAGTGGAGATTTTGACTACTTATTAGTGCCTTTTATCTTTCATTTTAGTCCAAAACCATTTAATTGTGTTTCCGAAAACTAATAAAATATGCTTAATTGCAACAGTATTGGAAAATGAACCACTAAGATGAAATCCAACTCAAGAAGGAGTGATCTGAACTCAAGGACAAAAACAGGCATAGAATCTCAAAGTGCGGACTGCAGATTTCATCTGCGACCGTAGATTGTGAAGGCAAGCTTATCAGAGACAAGTGCAAAGTGCGGTCCACACATGAAATGTGCGGCCGCAGAAGCTAAGCAAGAACAAAAGTTCAGAGAGTTTGCATATCGAGTTCGAAGGAAGTGCGGACTACACAATTATTGTCCAACCGCAGAAGTCAGCTACGCGGCCACACTCAAAAATGTGTGGTCCGCAGAAGAGCCCTATGTGGCCGCACCTAGAAATGTGCAGACCACAGAAACCGAGAGATGAGGTCGCGGTCCAGAATTGTGCGGCCGCAAAAATTCAATCCCGTGAAGCTGAAGTAAAGTGGGACCGCACATGGAATTGTGCGGCTGCAGAACCTCCGAAAGGGCATTTTTTCCAAAAATTCTAGCTTTGTATAAATAGAATAGTTTCACAAAATTAGGTCAAGTTTTGAATATTCAAAGTGTTGTAGCCGTTTCTTCTTGCTTCTTTAGGATACTTTAGCTTATTTTGGTGATTTAACATTGGGATTTTATATTTTAATCTTTCAATATGAATTTTGTTATCTTTTCTTCTTTGTTTTCTTCTATACCCACTATGAGTAACTAGGTTTTTACTAGCGTTGTGACTCAACCCTAGTGTGTAAACCTTATGGGTGATTAATTTTATGCTTGTTTATGAATGGGTGTTTGTTATTTATCTAGGTTCATGCTTCAATTGTGAAATTAATAGTTGCAAAATTGATTTATGTCTATTTGACTTAGTCTCTTCTTGAGAAAGAGAGGCCTAGTCTAGGTTAACTAATAAGGAATTGGGTCAAACCTAGAGATAGTAACAACCCGACTTGAGCTCTTATCAACTGTTTTGGTAGATACCCATTTGGTCTTGAGAAAGTCAAATTAGGCAAAACCACTCTCTGACCGAGAGGTATTGAGTGGGCGACATAGTGTTGTGAGCTATAATACACCCCAGTCAATAAAATAGCATAAAAGTCTTTATCCCATTAGGCAAACACCTAGGTCATGGTCACAGACCTAGGCCTTTTTATATCTTTGAAGAACATTCAAAAACAATCATCTCTAGTTTTATATTTTTATATTCGCAATCCTTAATTAGTTTTAGAAGTAAAAACAATACCCTTTTTGTGGAAGTACAATCTAGATACTTCACGTACTCACTCTAAATATATACTACTAATTCCCATTATAGCTCCCTATGGATCCGAACCCGACTCCTTATTGGTTTTTATTATTGCAAACGATTGTGTCATACCTCATTAGAGGCATGCATTTGGATGTGATCAGCGATCATCGACAGTCTTCTCTCCAAGGTCAAGGAAGATTGCAACTGGGCCGGTAAGCACGTGGTGGTACCTACGCTCGAGGAGTCAATTACTAACCACATGGAGTTTTTTTAAGTGTTTACACTTAACCCTTCATGTTGGTCCCTTTAGACCCTGTAATCATTGCCTTCTATAAGAGGTACGAGGTGACACTTGGTCAAATTCATCCCTCCTTCTGGAGGGTTGTGATTCTCCTCCGCCTCTTCATAAGCAAAATAGACAAGTTCCCTTCACCATCGATCATCTCATATGTCTGTACAACCCCTAACTCTATCGTAGGGGATTGATAAAACTTGCTCGTCGGGCCACTAAGGCCACATTCTCGAGCATAGACGAGGATCGAGATCGAGGCTATTGGGCCGATTCAGTCGAGTGAAGACGTCAGATCTAATCCCGGCCGAGGATATATCATTTCCCGAGAAATGGAACATGAAACGTAAGTATAATCTTACCTTTAAGATTTTGTTTATTGTTTTTCCTTTTCCTCCCATCTTATCGATGTTTCGTGGTGCAGCTATTGCTCAGATGCCGGATGCAGTTCCCCGACTCAAGGAGTAGGTCGAGGGCATTGTATCACGGAAGTCCTATTTCGAGCGTGCGTGGCACGAAATTTCAAAGGGCCAGTGGGAGGCCCGTTCTCACGTTAAGATTCTTTCCTAGAACATACATCATTGGATTTCTTTTCGAGCTTAATCATCTCTTTTTCTTTGTAGGCCTTGGGAAGGATGTTGCAATGAGGCCCCCGTCCGGAGATGAAGACGTTCTCCCCCAATCACCTGCTCCGAAGCAGGATAAAGAGAAGAAAAGAAAAGGGGCTCTGAGTTTCCCGAACTCGGAGAAGCATAAACCAAAAAGGAGGCAGGTGCACAAACCCAAGGAAAGCACCAGCGCCCTCCCATCGGACTTAGTTCACCGGCTTAGGGATAAGTCCGAAGAAGAAGACAAAAATTCTGAGCTAGTGGCTTGGGTGCGAGTCAACACCACATTGCCTCAAGCCAGGGAGGCTGCTAAGGGGGCAGTGACCAAAGTCTTTGAACCTGAGAGGGGTGAGGCCTATTTTCCCCAAGCAAGGGAGGCTGAGAAGGAGACCATGGTCGACACTCCTCGAGTAGAAGAAAGTGACCCAAAAGATGCGCTTGGGGTGATTGATCTCTCTGGGTCCCCTTTATTCTCCGCCTCCATGATCAACGAAGCCAACATGCTAAAAGAGCATTCACACGAGGAGCCTCAAGGGGTGGCAGATCTCAATAACTTCTTTGATGTCTTAGAATCTACTGCCTCGTAGGACGTCACTGGGTTTGATGACTTACCGGTGCCAAAGAAAGCACCATCTTCGAGAGACAGCGGGTATTCTTTGAGTCCGGAGTTAATGGATCGGTTCTCGACTCCGAGTGCTTATCCTAATTGAAAGCAGTCAATAATTATCTCTATCCTGGAGGACGCTCGGGTTCTCTCCGCCCCCGTGGGGGTTGCTAGCTATCTTCAATGCTTGGTGACTGAAGAGGACCAGGCCAATATGGACGAAGTGGAAGCGCCCTACCTGTTCAATGAAGCTTAACAGACGTTGAATCGAGTAACTTCGAGTGCCTCTTTACTATGTACTTTAGATTTTAAGTTGCAAACAATTGTAACACTTTCTTTATGCTTGCAGGCCATGGTACTTCACCATGAAACTTTCCCCCGATATCGGGAGGAGTTAACCCAACACAAGGTCGAGGTTCTGGAGCTTACTAAGAAGAGGGATACCTACAAGTTTCTCAGTATGAAAATTCAGGTCGAGCTAGAAGCGGCTCGGAAGGAGCATGCCGAATAGGTCGAGCAGGTAAGACGAGTACTTGGAGGTAGTGACGATGATTTGGACACAATGGCTAACGATACAAACCTGCAGGTCCAAAAGAGACTTGAACAGATCGGGCAGCTCCAGGCGGAGGTGGATACGATAAAAGCTGAGGCTGAAGAATGGAAGAAAAACATGGACCTCCTAGCCTCGGAAAAGGAGGTTGTCCAGGCACAACTAGCGTCGACTGAGGCCCACTCCGGGATACAGAGAAAAAGGCCTCGACCCATGCCAAAACAATTGAGGAGATCTTGTCTCAACTGAGCTCGGCGGTCTCCAACCAAGAAAATCTAGCCAAGGAACTTGAGGCGGCGAGGTCAGAGATTGCTAAGGTCAAGGCTGAAGCTGATGAGAAGGTGGCCCAGCATAATGTCGATGCCGAGGCAGCTCAGGATCAAATGAAGCATTTGGTGGAGCACATGAAGTGGCAATCCCGAAGGGAGGCCCTCGAAGGAGTTCAAGCTCAAGGCTTCGACCTGCTGGCTGAGATCGAGAATGTCAAGGTATCTGAGGCCAAGGCTAGGAAGCTGGCTCACCCCGAGGAGGAGGATTCTGAGGGGTCTGAAGATTTGGATGAGCCCGAAGGTGGTAAAGACCCCAAAGGTGACGACACAGCCCCCAGTGAAGATTAGGCCACTTAGAATTTTTTAGACGTTTTTTTAGGCCGTTTTGGCTGTTGTAGATTTTTGTATCGGGGCCATTTGGCCTTCGTAAAAAGATTTTTGGATAAATATACAAGACTTTCTTTTCCTTTCAGTTTTTAAATTTTTCCTTTGCTTTATTATTTGTGTTCACAGGGATCGAAATGCCTTAGCATGAAACAACTTAGGTTATGCTCGAAGGTTCAAACAAACCTCGCCTTTACATTATTCTATTTTAAGGCATCTTGGGGGTTCGGTGTTACTGAAAACTTTCTCCCAATGTAAGTAATTCGGATTATAGTTTGCCGAGGGTAGTCTTTAGAATCGGTTATGAAAATTTTTCTTTTATTTGAAGGCCTAATTTTTGTTACGGGTCTTGGAAGTCTCCGAGCCATGTTAATACGGTGGTAGCATTTTAGTTCAGGATTCGCCCAATGGACTTGCTTTCCTGAGTTATCTGGGCTTGCCCAAGATAACAGTCCCTGGGCGGAGGTGGTCGTGGCCTTTAAAATTCGGGGATTGCCTAATAGGTCTTATGCCCCCGAGGTCTAATAGCTTGGACAGCCCGAGTTTGTTTTTGGATGGCAGTCCCCGAGTGAGAGTGATCGTTCCATCTCAGTTTATAAGCGGCCCTTGGGCTCGTTACCTTTAGGGGATCGGAAGCAGAAAACTCCTTAAGGAATGTAAAGAAAAAAAATTTAAAAGACAAGATGATTGCAAGGAAAGGACTTCTTTTATTCTTGTGCATAATAGTAGCATATGTGTACACACTTTGTGTGAGGTTTCGAGCAGCCTATGCGGGCATGGTTCATTTGAATGTTTGTCCCTTACAATAGATCCTATCGATCGATACCCTTCAGCTATGAAGTTTCTTTTCTTGCTAAAGTCGATATCCAAGGGCAATGTCCCCCAATATTTGAGGTTGATTGTAGAGGAGCCTCGACTACAGTTAATATGATCTTCAATACTGATTCGTGATCGTCCTTTAATTCTAAGTTAGAACGATCCATTGTTGCCTTGTCAAAAACCTTACTAGAAAATCCATTTGGGACAAAATCGGTTCAAGGGAAAAAAAGTGCAACATGTGCTTTCAGACCTAAAAACTCCGTACTGCTTCTTTTCGGTCACCTGCAAGTGTTAGTCCAAAATATGAATAAAAGAAAATGAATGGGGGCATACCTTAGTAGTAATATTGTTTTAGGTGAGTTACATTCCAATTTCTCGGTAGTTGTTTACCGTTCATCGTTCCGAGCTTGTAGGATCCTTTTCTGGTGATTTCGATGATATGATACGACCCTTCCCATTTCGGCCCCAACTTTCCCTCGTTCGGGTTTCAGGTGTTCAACGTGACCTTTAGTACTAAGTCCCCAATGTTGAAGTATCGAAGGTTGGCCCTTTTGTTGTAATATCACTCCATCCGTCGCTTTTGGGCAGCCAACCAAACAAGGGAGGCTTCACGCCTTTCATCTAATAGCTACAGGCTCATATTCATGGCCTTGTCATTTGATTCCTTTGTTTCATATCGGAATCTGATTCTTGGCTCTCCAACTTTGACCAATATTAGAGCTGATGAGAATGGAGTAGCCACGGTACTGGACTTCGAGGTCATACGATATGCCTAAAGGACTTCGGGTAGGATTTCCTTCCATTTTCCTTTGGCATCGGTCAACTCTTTTTAAGGTTCTGGAGTATGGTTTTGTTGGTCAATTTGGCTTGTCCGTTCTCACTAGGGTGGTAGGGTGTTGATAGGATCCTTTTGATCTTGTGGTCTTCGCGAAATTTGGTCACCTTACTATCGATGAATTGTTTTTCGTTGTCGCACACGATCTCGGCCGACATTCTGAACCGACATATGATGTGGTCCCAAATGAAATCGATGACCTCCCTTTACCTAACCTTCTCATATGCCTAGGCTTTGACCCATTTAGAAAAATAATCAGTCATAAATAAAATAATTTGGGCCTTACCGGCTGCCTATGGAAGGGGGCCAACAATGTCCATTCCCCACTTCATGAACGGCCATGGCGATAAAACCGAATGTAGCATCTCCTGAGGTTGGTGTATCATTGGAGCATGTCGTTGGCATCCATCACATTTTTGTATGAACTCCTTTGCATCTTTTTTCATATCGATCCAGTAATAACCTGCTCTAATCACCTTTCGGACCAATGATTCGGCGCCCAAATGATTTCCACAGGTGCCCTCGTGAATTTCCCTCAAAACATATTCGGTATCTCCCGGTCCTAGACATATTTCCAGCGGGCAATCCAACATTCTCTTGAACAAGGTTTCATCATCGAACAAACAAAATCGGGAGGCCTTTGTACAGAGGGCCCTCAATTCTTTTGGATCCGAATATAACTTTCCAGTTTTCAGATATTTTACATATTTGTTTCTCCAATCCCAAGTCAGACTTGTAGAGTTTATCTCATCATGACCTTCTTCCACCGCCGATCTCATGAGTTGTACTATTGCCCCCGAATTAAGCTCATTGTCTTCGACCGATGACCCTAAGTTAGCAAGGGCATCAGCTTCACTATTTTGATCCCAGTTACGTGTTGTAAGGTCAACTCCTTGAACCGATGTAATGTGACCTGCAACTTATCCATGTATCTCTACATTCATTCTTCTCTGACACTCAAATGTTCCATTAACTTGGTTCACCACGAGGAGAGAACCGCTCTTAGCTTCGTTCACCTCCACCCCAAGCTTTTGGCTAGTACGAGACCTACAATCATGGCCTCATATTCGTCCTCGTTGTTAGTCAATTTTATAGTCCTGATAGATTGTCTAACTACATTGCCTATTGGCGGTTTCAAAATGATACCGAGTTCGGACCCTTTCGCGTTCAAAGCACCATCCGTAAAGAGGTTCTAGATTCCCGAGGACACCCCTGAGTTTACCAATAACTCTCGTTCGACCTTGGGTATTAGGGCCGGCAAAAAGTCGGCCACGAAATCTGCTAAAATTAGAGATTTGATGGTTGTTTGGGATCGATATTCAATATCACACCCACTGATTTCAACAACCCATTTGGCCAATCGTCCCGAGATCTCGGGCTTAAGCATAATATTTCGCAACAGGTAAGTTTTTATAACATATATGGGGTGACACTAGAAATAAGGTTTTAGTTTCCTAGAGGCGCTTAGCAAAGCGAGCGCCAGTTTTTCATCTGCTTTCGGTGTATGAAGAAATGGTGGACACGATAAATATCGTTTGAGCTCCTCCAAGGCCCATTGACATTTCAGGGTCCATGAAAAGTTGTTCTTCTTTTTGAGCAGCGAGAAGAATCGGTGACTCTTATCTAATGACCTCGAGGTGAATCGCTCTAGGGCGGCTATGCATCCAGTTAATCTTTGCACGACCTTTACGTTGTCTACGATCGAGATATATTCAATGGCTTTGATTTTGTCGGGGTTGATCTCGATTCCACGGTTGGATACCATGAACCCGAGGAATTTACCTGATTCGACTCCGAACGCATATTTCTCCGGGTTCTGCTTCATATTGTATTTTTTTAGAATGCTGAAAGTTACCTGCAAATGTATTAAATGGTCCTCTACTCGCAGGGAGTTAACCAATATGTTGTCAATATAAACCTCCATTGATTTTCCTATTTGTTCCTCAAGTATCTGGTTTACTAGGCGTTGATAAGTGGCACTAGTGTTTTTTAGACCAAATGGCATCATGTTATAGCAGTACGTGTCGTACTTGGTAATGAAGGAGGTTTTCTCCTGATCATCCGGGTTCATCCACATTTGGTTGTACCCGGAATAGGCATCGAGAAAATTGAGGATCTCGTGGCTGGCCGTGGCATCGATCATGCGATCGATGTTAGGCAGAGGAAAGGAGTCCTTCGGACATGACCTATTCAAATCCGTATAGTCTACACACATTCTTAGTTTATTCCCCTTTTTAGGGACTACCACTACGTTTGCTAACCAATCTAGGTATTTAACCTCCTGAATGGACCCTATTTTAAGGAGTTTAGATACCTCGTTCTTGATGAAAGCGTGTTTGACCTCGGACTGGGGTCTCCTTTTCTGCTTGACCGGATGGAATTTCGGGTCCAGGCTAAGCTTGTGGGTGGTTATTTTTGGGGGAATCCCTTTCATGTCAAGATAGGGCCAAGCGAAACAATCCATGTTAGCTATAAGAAATTGAATGAGTTTGTTCCTGAGCTCGAGAGTTAACCCTGTGCCCAGGTATACCTTCCGATCGGGAAGATGTTTGATCAATATAAACTGCTCCAGCTCTCAACCATTGATTTGGTAGCATCAGAATCATCGGGGACTATAAAGGATCGAGGAACCCCGTAAGTCGAGGCCGGCATCGGCGATTGCTATTTGGCTTCCTGTTTTGCTTTCAAACTTGGTTCCTTTGATGACGAGAGTGTTGATATCGAAATTACTTCATCTACTGCAAACATCTCCTTTGTGGCTAGTTGTTCTCCGTAGATTGTTTTAATCCCTCCCGGCGTTGGGAATTTTAACACTTGGTGAAGAGTCCAGGGCACCGCTCTCATGTTGCAAATCCATGGCCTCCTGAACAGGGCGTTGTATCTCATGTCGCTTTCAATCACATAGAACTTGGCTTCCTGGATGGTCCCGACGGCATTGATCGGTAATGTTATTTCCCCTTTAGTGGTTTCACATGCCATGTTGAATCTATTAAAAACTCAAACTGCGGGCACGATTTGATCTTGTAGACCGAGTTGTTCTACAATTCTTGACCGGATGATGTTGGCCGAGCTACTTGGATCAATTAATACACGTTTAACTCGAGATTTATTTATGAGAACAGATATTACTAGAGCATCATTGTAAGGTTGCACGATCTCTTCTGCGTCCTTGTCGATGAAAGACAAGGTTCCTTCTGGTATTTAATCTCGAGTCCATCTTTCCCTTATGATGGACACTTTGGTGTGTTTCAACATCGGTCCTTGAGATACATCGATTCCTCCGATGATCATGTTGATAACATGTTGAGGTTCTTCTGGTTCAGTCTATTTGTTGGAGTCCCTGTTTCTGAAATAATTCTTGGCTCGATCGCTTAGGAATTCTCGAAGGTGCCCGTTGTTGAACAACCGGGCTACTTCTTCTCTCAACTGTCGATAATCCTCTATTTTGTGGCCATGAGTGCCATGATATTTGCACATTTGGTTGGGATCTCTTTGGGCTGGATCAGATTGTAAAGATCGAGGCCATTTGATATCTTTGATACGTCCGATAGCCGATACGATGGCACCGCATCAACATTAAAGTTGTATTTCGATAATCGTGGTGCTTTTTTAGGTCTAATAGGCATGTCGAAGTTGTTCTTGCTCATGAGCCCTGGAGAGCTCTGACCTCGTATGCTTCTCCTTTCATTTTGCATAGAACTTCACCCAGATCCGCTGCTTCTACGATTTCTATTATATGGCTGGTACTGATCTCTGTTCGACCTCGGTTCCCGGTCAATATCTCTCTTGAGTCTATCAACGAGTCTGATAGGATAAACGGACCCGGAAGGAGCCCTAAGTTGATCGTCTTCGACTCTGATATTTGATTGGTACCGATTATGCACATCGGCCTAAGTAACAGCCGTGTACTCTATCAGATTCTGCTTCAACTGCTGTGAAGCCATCGAGCTTCGAACATTGAGTCTTTGGGTAAAGGCTTGAACGACTCACTAATCAGCGACCGGTGGTAGGTTCATCCGTTCCATTTGAAATCGAGGCATGAATTCTCTAAGCATTTGATTGTCCTTATACCTTGCCTTGAAAAGGTCCGACTTCCTGGTCTCAACCTTGATGGCCCCGGCATGTGCGTTTATGAAAGAATCTGCAAGCATAGCAAACAAGTCAATAGAATTAGGTGTAAATTGTGATACCAGATCATAGCTCTTTTTAACAGTGTCTCTCTGAAATTCTTTAGTAAGGCATATTCGATCTCATCATCCTCTAGATCATTACCTTTGACGGCACATGTGTAAGAGGTGACATGCTCGTTTGGGTCGGTCATTCCATTGTATTTAGGAATCTCGAGCATGCGGAACTTATTGGAGGTCTGCTTGGGAGCCGCACTCGGGGGGAAAGGTTTTTGCACGAACTTTTTGGAGTCCAGGCCCTTCAATATCGGCAGTGCTCCCGGGATTTGATCGACACTAGAGTTGTAGGTTTCCACCTTCTTGTCGTTTGCCTCAAACTTTTTTTCTCCCGAATCGATTCATTTTGTCAGTTCCTCGAGCATCTTCATGATTACAGGATTGGGCCCCGATTCTTTCTTGTTCGATCTCCTTGAGACCGATTCAACTCTGTGGACAACTTACTGGGATGGCTCGGGCTCAATCATACTCGGTGGGTGATTCTGGTTATGGAGCTGGGCTATCACCGCCTTTTGAGCCTACACATTTTGAAGATCACCTGCAAGTTGATTCCGCCATCTTCGCCACTATGTGTTCTTTGAGCGGTTGATCGAACATCCCTACGGATGCTGTCCTCGGGATCGGTGGCCAAATTTTCGTTGATGGCTACATGTGAGCTGACGTCATTTAGATCTGCAGCTGGGGCTCTATCAAGATCGACCGGTGGTACGTCGTTCCCTTTTGCTATGTTATCATTTTCGCCGTGGTGGCCAAAATCATTGTCAACGTGTAGGTTGTGCTGACTGAGAGTTCGACATTTTGGTCCTGAAATCAAAGACACTCCAAAGAACAAGTATAAATAGTGTGTATTATGAAAGTTTGTATCAAATAACCAATATTATCCTTATCCCTACGGTAGGCGCCAAACTATTTACCCTTAAAATCGAATAACAATTGAATCTATACGCGGTTTTAAGAACACGTGATATAACTTGATACAAGTTGGGAAAATAGATTAATATTGAAATTAATGGTAGGAAAATAAATGCAAACCACACAAGTTGAATAGTCTTGATCTTAAAGGTTGGTCACCCTCGAGTCAAGAAATGCCTCAATCGATGTCGTAACAGAATGACAAGATAATAAGAACTAGAAATAATAGTATGTTGCTTTGGGATGCGTATTATCGATGTGTCTTACAAATGATCAGACCCTCCTTTATATAGTAGAGGAGTCCTACTCTAGATACAATTCTATAAAAGGTAGAAAACCTCATAATTTGCTAACTAATCAGCCTCTCCTTGATCCGTGCCGAGATTTTCGCTGTGATATCCGACCGATTGCGGATATTTTGGCCTTCCGTTATTTGGCCCGATAAAGTTTCCTAGATCTTGTTCGGAGTCAGGGTCGGTTCCGGAATCACGGGCTCGATGATCTAACTTCGTACCTTGATTCGATATAATCTGGGGTCAAGCTTCAACCCATCACGTTTCAATCCCGACCTGTCATGCAATAGACGAGCCCGATTCGCCGTAAACAAGTATATCTCTTTGCTCAATCTCGCATTTCCTCATAATTAAAAAGGTACATTTTGAAGAAAAATATAAGTAGGTTTAAATCCAACATTTACCAAATTTCCATAAAAGTTTTTACCAGAATAAAATAAGGGACGTACAATGACGGTCAAATATTCTCCTGATCTCCTCCTCTATTTTCCTTCTATTTTAAGTAAGTTGTTACGTGGGCTTACTTAAGCTACTTTGTTTTATTTAATTTGCTTGAAAGATAATTAGTTACTACTCCATTATAGACTTTAAATATAAAACAGTCTTTCAATATGTTGACAAGTGCAAGAACGTAAGAAATCTAAGGATGGCTAATAAAAGTCAAAAGAAGTAGCCAACTATTGAAAGTTCAAATTCAGATAACTGAAGCAAATAAAATACATGATAGTTCAATGAGAATGACATGAATATTATATGTTACTAAGAAAAATAAAATTGACGAAAACACTTACGCAAGAATAAAAAAATGTTTGAAGAGAGAAAGATAATTTTTTGACGAGACCAATGATTAGTATATATATTCAGAACTAATTCTCCCCTAACTATTTTTCTTGTGAGTAAGTTGAATGATTAATGAACAATCAAGAGTCTTACTTCTATTACTATTCCTTGTTTTTATTAAATAGAAGCCCTTTAGATTCCAGTGCAAATAATAAAACATGTATATGAAAATATCCAAGATAATGTATAATTCAAGTGAAAATAAATTAAAGGGAGTAATAGTCAACCATTTTCTATACATGTCAACTGTAATAGGTTAATAGAATAATACTGAAAAATAGTTTTCTAAAGACCACCATAAATGCGATACACTTAGGCCTTAGCAGTGTATGATATTCAAAATTCATATGTTTGGTAAGAGCTGAATGTGTAATCTGTTCATTGTGTACCTTTTTAGTCTTTCCTACCTCAACTGTGTTTCTTGATCGTTACCCCGTAATTGAATTACATATAAATTACAAAATGATAATAGTATTTTTCAAATAAAATTATTTAATTTTAATTTAAAAAAAACTTAAATTAATTCAAAATTTGTGAACTTGATTTGCTATAAGTTAAGGGTTTTGAATTAATTGAGACATATGAGTAGCAATACTACCATGCCAGTTATTTCAACAAACCAATTTATTTTCCAAACTAGTTTGGACACACCTTAACTAATTTATCGGGTACTCTGATTCAACCAAAGGGAAAAATATCAAGTAAATATGAATAATAAGGTTTCTCACACTGACATATTTCAAATAAACCTGCACATTGCTGTTAGACTAGTGAAATCATTTTTTTTTTCCCCTGTTGTTCGGTATTTATTTTGGAGCTCAAATGATATGGACTCACGTCGAGAAATTAGAATACATAAACTCATGCGGAATGTTGTAGTTGGAATTTCAACGTAAAAATTCTAGATTGCCATTCATATGCACGAAAAAAAAAAGGTAAAATACACGTTGAATTGCAATAGTAGAAAAAAATTTACAACTTAAGATTAGATAAGATATATGTTTTGATCTTGAATTTCCTACCAAATTAATTATTTTTTTTACATTTTACTACCTCAAAACTCAACCCTAACACAGTGTCCAAAACCTAGTCAATAGACATCTTTGTCTTGGATTATAAATATTGAAAAAATTTATTTTGTATCTCATACAACTGACACTAGTTGTATGAGATTTTTTTTTGGTTTCATAATTTTGTGGACCCAAAAGTATAAGATTGGGATCCACAAATTTGTAAGACAAAAAGGAGTCTCATACAACTAGTATCAGTTATATGAGACACAAAATAAAACTTCTCGTAAAAATTTGAAGACAATGGGTACAACGTTGACATATGTCCAGCTCAATATGCCCATCCCCCCTTCCCCCCACAAATAGGGTCCCCAACTGCTCTTCCGACATAGACAGAGTTCCCTACACGCACTGTTAAGAGCATGTCGTTCAAGTTCAACACTCTTTGCCACTTGAAAATAAGGGTGTATTGTGGGCCGGGCCTAGCCCGGGACCGGCCCGAGACCGCGGGCCAAACGGGCCAAATAGGCCGGTCTCAAATGGGCCGGTCTCTAATGGTGCATAAGCCCGTAGCGTGTCGGTCCAACCCAAATAGCCCGTGAGCCCGGGACCGTTAAGCTCGGGACCGACAGACGGGCCTAGGCCGGTTCAACCGGGCCTAACGGGCCCCAACGGCTATTTTTTTTTAAAAAAAAAAAATTAAATGACCAACGGTCAGATTTTTAAAATCTAGCCGTTAGTCTTCAATTTCCAACCGTTTGGGAGTTTAAAAAATAGCCATTTGACCCCCAAACTTTTTATAATTATACTTTTTTCCAATTCTCAACTATAAATACCCCCTCATTCTTTCATTTTTACTCACAAATTCATCAATCTCTCTCAATCTCTCTCTAATTTTCTTCTATATTTGCTTACTTTATTATTGCAATTTCGTAAAAAATTGTGAAGTTGGTGAATTGAAGTATTCAAGTCTTCAACGATATTCAATTTTCAAGAAGTTGTTCGTCAATTCGGTAAAGTCGTTCCAACTCTTAAGTTTTAATATTATAGTTTTGTTTGTTTTATTTAGTATATTTATAATTAATATGGACTTTTCTTTGAAAAAAATATTTGGTGGTAAGGGTAAGGGAAAATCTAAAATTGGTGAATCTAGTCGCCAAGCTACTACTCTTCCCCCGGCTCCCCGACCCAAACCCGTTACCCGTCCTCCTCCACCTATTATTCTTGATAGTTATAACCCTTGTTTTCAATTTTTGATAGTCAATTTTGCCATGATGTTGCACCAGGTCAACAATTAAATGAAGAAGTTATGAATGCTTTTTATCCTAATCAAACTATCTTTGAAAATGATGAGAAAAATGATGATTTAGATGAAACGCAACCGGATTTAGATGATACACCTACTAGTCCTGTTAATAACTCAATTGATGCCCCGCCTGACCCTCCTGTAGTAACCCCTACTTTTAATAGACAACCTTCTAAACGGCCCGAAACATCTCTTGTTTGACACTTTTTTACTCAACTAAGAGAACAAAATAGGGCTAAGTGTAAAACTTGTGGGTCTTTGTTGGTTCATAAATTTACTGGAGACCGTAGCGGTACGGGTAGTTTGACTAGACACATAAAGACACACCCTAGAGATAAAGCTAGATATTTTCAAATGAAAGCTGCGCAAGAGGGGACAAATGTAGATACTACAGTTAACCCTAGTACAGGTTCAAATCTAGTTCAACCGGGAATTAATACCGTTACCGGTGGCATTTTATATTATGATCCAAATAAAGATCGTGAAGAATTGGCAAAAATGGTTATTGTTATGTGCTTACCCTATAGTTTTCCTTCTAACCCTCATTTTGTGCATTATATTAGAAGAGTTTTTATTCCTACTTATAAAGGATGGCCTCGCGCAACCGTAAAGAGCGATATTTATAAATATAAACATGAATATGAACAATATCTGCGCTATTTATTTACTCATATAGATTGTCGGATTGCTATTACTACTGATATTGGTAGAAGTGGTTGTCACACCTCCTTTTTACCTACACCCGCAAGGGCATAAAGGAGTTGTTCCACTTAAAGAACAATCGGAACGGGATTTATTATTATTTGTTCAGAGTCGCCACTTGGGAGATTAATGGTGTCCCAAGTCACCGGTTGAATCCCGAACCGAGGAACATATGACTCTGTTAACAGTCCGCGAATCAGAAATCCGAGTAAGGAATTTTGTTAACCCGGGAGAGGGTGTTAGGCATTCCTGGGTTCCGTGGTTCTAGCACGGTCGCTCAACTGTCGTGTTTAGCTTTTATCTGATTTTAATACATGTTGAACTTATGTGCCAATTTTAAAGATCATTTACCGCTTTAATTAAAAAATTTAAGAAGTGAACGTTGTTTAACAAACGTGTTTTCGGATCACGTCACATGAAATGCACCCGGATCCTTGACACATTTTTATATAACGTTTTAGGATTTGGATTTGGGTCGCATGAAATGCACACCCGAATTTAAGAATGTAATTTTATTAAAATCGCGCTTAAAGAGTCTAACGCGTTATTATCTTTGGGGAGGGCCGTGAAATTCGCTAAACGGCCCGTCCCTAAATCTAAGTATTTTAAACAAATATTTATTGAGGGCCCCGCAATTTTGCATTTTTATTCGGCGAGGCTCATCTCATTTTTATTTAAAGGCCAATCCTAAAGAGACTATGATTTTCTACCTTTATTGTCTCTACAGATAAAAGAAAGGTCCTAATTAATTTATTGTTGGACTAAGGCCAACCACATCATACTCAGGCATGCAAATAACTGAAGGTATTTATTTGAAGGTGTTGATCAAATTAAGGGAGGTTATTAACTAAAGCAAACTACTAAACTCAATGAACCAATTCCATGAATCTGAATACTCACAAATCCTAACGTTAATTCAACGATAACAATTCAAATACAGACATTAACTAAGTCCAGAACACTTATTCTCATGTATATGTTAAAACAGTGGACATCCATATTACCAACCTAGTCCAGTTAAACTATTATCACATCTGAGCTGACCTCAACATTAAATCATGACTGGGCTCAAATCAATTTTCAATTTGTAGTTAAACTTCTACTTTGAATTCAGTAGCTTCAATCAACATTCAATAATATCAACTGGAAGTTTAAATCAGATCTAATTATCACCTAATGACTACAAAATTCGCATCAGAAGACCTTGAATCAGCTAACAGTCCATGAATAAAAATAAATCCATCGTTTGTATACAACAAATCACTACTCAACTATGCTTAACAATTCTAACATCGATTTAAATCCAACAGCCATCAACAATTCTAAGAACCAAGCAAGTGTGCAATTTATTCCATGTTCAAGCTCATAATTACATCAGAATTTTGAATGTGTACCTGGAAATGAAAGAAGGAAGCAGAAAAATGAGGTATCAGCAGTAACCAACAGCAACAGTAGTATTCAACACCAGAAAATGAACCAGCAGACTAATTTTGAAACCAAGGGATGTGATACGATAGTCAGACCCTAATTTAAGCCTTAGTGGATCAGCAGACCCCAAACCAGACTCGACTTAAACCCTTTTTATTATCAGCTAACTAGAAATTGCTTCCATATTAGAGAAAAACTTCAGAAAATACCAAATGACTCAATGAAACAGTGTATTTTTCTGAAATTCTGCAATCGTTTTTTTGATTATTTTTTTTCTTTCTGTATCTATTTCTGTGTATCTCCCTCCTATATCTCTCTCCGAATGTCCTTCTTCCAATCTCTTTCAGTGTATATTTCTCTATTTTCCAAGTACTAGACCCTCTTCCTCTCCTGAATTTCAACTCCCTTAAATGGGCATTCAATTAGTGCATTTTCCACTACCAATTTAACTTTTCATTTCTTTAATCCTCCACTCCATTGTCCACTCAATTATCCACTTAATTATTTAATCTATTAGTGCAAATACTACCTTACTATCCACTAGAAACTTCTTAAGTAGGTGAACACTTAAATAATTTCCACTATTATCTTAAAGTTTCTGTTTTTAAACTTGAAATTCATGGGCCAGGCTGAACTCAATTCATATTGTTTTAGGTTATTCAATCTTTATACAAACAAACTTTCCCAGCAGACTGCCTAATAGTTCTTAAAATGAAATAATTTCAATAAAATTAACAGGAATCAATTCAATAACTACTGTGAGTTTAAACTACTGAGAAACAAAACAACACCAAACAAAATCAACAAACAATCTATTAACTAAAAACATAGAACAATACTGACCAAATAAATATTCTAATAACAGAAAGGAGTAGAAGAAGATAATAATAAGAAAAATAGAAAAAATTAAAATCAGGAAATCTACCTCCAAATATCTGAATACTGTCTCTAATTAGGCCTTTGATTTTCTTCGAATTTGTGGCCAGAATAGACCTTAATCGAGTGTTCTCGACTGAGAATACACAACTAAGGTCGATTTCGATCTCAAATCTTCAAGCATCTAACGATTTGGATTTTTGGGGTTCATTTTTTTTCTTTCCAATCCAGATTCGAGGGGCTTCAAGGGTATTCGAGGGAAACTAGTGATGGATTAGCTATGAGGGGGTCAAGGCGATTGTGTGGTGTTAATTTGGGAGGGATTGGAGTCGGCTAGGGTTCAGAGGTTTTGGGATTTGAACCTTAGATCTAAAATTCGAGAGGTTCGGGCAAGATTCGAGGGAAACGAGTCATAGATTTGGAAAGATGGGGTTGGGGTGGTTCTGGGGTGTGATTTTGGAGGGGAACGGAGTCGGCGCCGCCACCGGAAGGCGGTAGGGAATGGTGACGGCTAGTCTCTAGGGTTTGGGGTGAGGGAGACGATAGACGAGATGGGGGGTTCTGAGGGGGGCGGGGTTTGTTTGGATGTATATATACTGGGGTGGAATCTGATCCAGGCCATTCGATCAAACGAGATCAACGGCTTGGATCATCTGACTAAATGAAGCGACGTCGTTTGAGTGAGTTGAAGACCGGATCGGTCTCAGATAAAATGGGTCGGATACGGGTGATGGGTAAAGCTTTGGGCCGTTCAATAAAATAAAATTGACGGCCCTGATCAAAGCGTGTCCAAACGACATCGTTTGGTTCTGGTAAGGGCGGACCGGGTTGGGACGGGTCTGGGCTGGTTTTTGGCTGGGTTTGACTGGGTTTTGGTTTTGGGCTTCTTAAAACAACTTAAATTTGGCCCAATTCTGAAAACTTAAAACCAAAATCCTAAATTAAATTATAAAAACACCAAATTAACTTAAAAATACTAATTAACTCCAACTAATAATTATCACAAATAATTAAATGCCAAATTAAAAGAAAATCACAACAATTTGACTAAAATTACAAAAAATATGTTATTATTTTTTGAATTTTCATTTTTGTAAAACATCTAATTATTAATTAATTCCAAAAAATGTAAAAATCAAATCTTAAATGAAAATGCTATATTTTTGTATTTTTAATGCATTAATAAAATTAAACATGCACACAAATATATGCAAATAATCAGGGAAACCACACAATAATTCCTAAAAATAACACATAATTAAAGAAAAGACCTAATTTTGGGAATTCTTTTGGAGTAATTCGTATGAGGCAAAAATCACGTGCTCACAGCTGCCCCTCTTTGTCCGGAAACACGAAGAGTTTTCGTGCAAAGATAAAGTGAGCGGATACGAGCGATTTTTGCCTATTTGAACACTCCGTGGGAAGCATTTTTGAAAGATTTGACTGAACCTCTGCTTCAAAGGTTTCCTACATATCCTTGGCTATAAAGGAATCAGGTCAATGTAGTTCGGAAAGTTTTGGTAGCTAGGACTACCATGAAGCTGCGGTTTTGTTGTTATTGCTGCTGCTGTTGCTGATACTGCCTACTGACCTCCTTATTACACCATGACAAAAATGAAGAAGCTAGACTAAGCTATAATCTATGCTTTACAAAGATTTATTTCCAAACTTGATCTTGTGACTGATGTTGCCTTGTCGATTTGTGCTTCCTCCGCTGTTTCTTTACTTCTGGCTCGACTTGTGGTCTTCCTTCTGATTTCTGCTGGGGATTTTTGTTGTAACCCTCCGCTTTACTGACTTCAAACTTCAATGTATTCCTCTGTTATATGGGCGGGCTCCCAACTTCAAAACTTGAAAAATGTAAAGACTGAAATGTATTCCCTGCTCTCCAGGCGGGCTCCTGACTGCTAAACTTGAACTGCTTCTCCCTGTTCTCCAAGCGGGTACCTGATTGCTAGACTTGAAATGTATTCCTTGCTTTTCAGGCGGGTTCATGACTGCTAACTTGAAATGTATTCCCTGCTCTTCAGGAGGGCTCCTGGATTCAACCAAAATAGACGAAAACAAAGGAAATTTTTCTGCCCCAGTTTGGGTATCTAGGAACATATGTAAGTGTAAAACGAATCACATTACCAAATATCAATAAGAACTTGAAAAATAAAACTTGAATCGTACTCCCTTGTTCTCCAGGCGGGCTCCTGACTGCTGAACTTGAATGTATTCCCTGCTCTCCAGGCGGGCTCCTGATTGCTGCGCTTGAAAGTATTCCCTGCTCTCCAGGCGGGCTCCTGACTGCAATGAAATAGATAAAACAAAGAAAACTTTCTACCCCCGTTTGGAGGTTGGGCACATATGTGAGTGTTAAACTGAATCATATTACCAAATATTACTAAGAATTCGAAAGTTAGGTCCCATTATCCAGGGGGTCCTGACAATTCTTACCTAAACGACAATTTTAAATCTAAGTTATATCTTCTAAAGGTGTGACTTCCGCTAAATCTTGTTATCTAAGAGGGTCTTAAAGCTACATCCCATTATCCAGGAGGGTCCTGAAAACTCCTAATTACATCCTATCTTAAACATGCAAACTTTGAAACCAACTTATATTCCCTGGGGTATATTTATGCTACTTATGATTGTTTTGATTTTTTTTTAGACTAGGTCCCATTTTACAGGAGGGTCCTGAAAATTTCCGACTAAATTTGGAAAAGGCAGAAAAAAATGGCGTTTCTGCTTGGGGAAAATGTTGAGGAAACAGAAAATCATAATCATTAATCTGGGAAAGAAGAGAAGTCAGAATCTTTGTTCTCATGGGGTAATGTCCAAAGTGTATCTCAAACATACAAACTTCAAAGTTCCACTTATAATCTTCTAGGGTGCACTCATGCCAAATTCCGCTACTCATGATTATTTTGAATTTTAAACTAAGTCCTATTTTCCAGTAGGGTCCTGAGAATTTCCGCGATCAATTCTGCCTAGTACTTACTCTTCCTACGGATGATTTCCCGAAACAAATGCCATTTTTTCCCCTGTTTCACATCAAAGAAAATTTCGTCAGTTTAAAATGTGGTGGTTCATCATGGCATTCCTGCTGGAGGTGGTTTTCTCTTTGTCATTCTATACTTCGTCCAACTGTTTTGGACTGATCAAAAAGATTGTTTTGACCTCCTGACTGATCCTTAACTGCAAGATCCCCAACTGCTATTCTCCACTCCTGACCTTTCTGCCTGAAACCGTACATCTCCTGCGACATTACTGAACCATTCCACAGTCTTAACTTTTGCTCACACCATAGGTCCCATCATATTTATTTTTTGCATGTTCCAGCTGCATTTTGCTTTGTGCAATTCTGAAACTGGTAGTAAGCTTTGAAATTCCTTCTTACAAGGCTAAACTTGGTAGAGTTTTTGGAGAAGTAAAATTAACAGCAATGAAATGCAAGGATTTTAAGAATAAAGAAAATAATCCAAATTTGGATGAATGTTGGAGATAGGAAAAGGGACTTATCTGAGGGGAATCACCGACACCAATGATCATGGTATACATTTGGATCAATCAGCCCATTCTATTTAACCAATCTCCTCTCCAATTGTTTTACTTTGTTCTCCAAGATTTCCACAACCCAATTTTACTTTCCGCCAACTTACGGACCTCGTTTGACTTGCCGTGCCCTGAAGGGTTTTCACCGACAAACCTCTCTCATTTGTTGATTCCTCAATTACTTGTCGCCTGATGGTGCCCGTGAAGGTTTTCACCAATAAGACTCTCTCATTTTTATTTTCTCTCATTTTTATTTTCTCTCAGCTTTCGTCGCCTCATGGTGCCCATGAGGGTTTTCACCAATAAGACTCTCTCATTTTTTTTGATTTTTCTTACTTAAACTGGAGTGTTGCCCCTGATATGAATTCTCTGTACATTGCTCGACTTGGCATCTCTCAAAGACTGATCGGAAGGTCTTTCTTAATGTGGGCTTTTGGATGGGGTTAGAAAGAAAGGGTATCAAAGGCTCAAAGCAATTTTGACACGGGTTTAAAGTTACAACTCTTGGAATCACATTTCTTATTACAAGTACAACTTATGCCCCAGTTTCTTGCTTGGGGATCTTTGGATATTTTATTTTACTATGACCGAGCCGGGAAGCTGCCTACGTATCCTTAACAGGAATCAGGTCAAATGTAGTTCACACGTGAATTTCCTTGTTGTTATATTTTTCACTTCTTTTCTCTTCTCTTTTTCTTTTCTTTCTTTTTCTCTCTTTCTCGTTATTGATTCCAAAAGAGGGGTATGAAAGAAATAAATAAGGCTCAAAAAGGGGGAACAAAGGGTGAAGTGTTTAGATAGCAGAACAAATTGCCTTTGTCATTCCAATCTTCGAAATAATGCCAAATACAAACAATCAAAAGTTATAACAAAGAAATCATACATAATATCTTTTTACTGCATCAGAATTGATAGCCATGTCTATGCATTTTCCTTCGATATCTGTTAAACATAAAGCACCATTGGACAATACTCTGGTCACAACGAATGGCCCTTGCCAATTTGGGGCAAACTTGCCTTTCGCTTCAACCTGGTGTGGAAGGATACGTTTCAGCACCTGCTGGCCCATTTCAAACTTCTTGGGACGTACCTTTTTGTTGTATGCTCTTGCCATTCTCTTTTGATACAACTGGCCATGACACACTGCTGCTAATCTTTTTTCATCAATCAAATTCAACTGCTCCAAACGGGTCTTGACCCACTCATTATCATCGATTTCAGCCTCAGCGACAATCCGAAGGGACGGAATTTCAACTTACGCAGGTATCACTGCTTCAGTTCCATATACCAACAAATAAGGAGTCACACCTACTGAAGTACGGATAGTAGTGCGATAGCCCAGCAACGCAAATGGTAATTTTTCATGCCATTGCCTGGAATTTTCTACCATTTTCTGAAGTATCTTCTTTATGTTTTTTTTGGCGGCCTCCACTGCTCCATTCGCCTTGGGACGATATGGGGTAGAATTGCGATGTGTAATTTTAAACTGTTGGCATACCTCTTCCATCAATTTACTGTTAAGATTAGCACCATTATCCGTAATGATCACCTTTGGGATGCCAAATCGATAGATGATATTTGAGTGGACAAAATAGACCACTGCTTTCTTGGTCACTGATTTGAAAGTTTTAGCCTCAACCCACTTGGTGAAATAATCAATGGCTACCAGAATGAATCTATGCCTGTTGGATGCTACTGGCTCAATTGGTCCAATGATATCCATGCCCCAAGCAATGAAGGGCCATGGTGCCGACATCGTGTGCAATTCCGATGGTGGAGAATGAATCAAATCTCCGTGTATCTGGCATTGATGACATTTGCGCACAAAACTGATACAATCTCGCTCCATGGTGAGCCAATAATAACCTCCTCGGAGAATTTTCTTTGCCATCACATACTCGCTCATATGTGGTCCGCAAACTCCTGAATGTACTTCGGACATGACATCCGTAGCTTGTCTAGCATCTATGCATCTTAACAATCCAAGGTCTGGTGTTCTTTTATACAAAACTACTCCACTTAAGAAGAATCCACTTGCCAGCCGTCGAATTGTTCTCTTTTGATCCCCCGTGGCTTGCACTGGGTATATCCCCCTTCTGTTGTATTCCTTGATATCATGGAACCATGGTTCGCCATCAAATTCTTCTTCAATCATGTTGCAGTAAGCATGTTGATCTCGTACTTGAATATGCAGAGGATTGACATAAGCTTTGTCCGGATGGTGCAACATTGATGCCAGGGTAGCCAAAGCATCGGCGACCTCATTATGGACCCTCGGAATATGCCTGAACTCCACTGATCGAAACCGTTGACAAAGATCATGTAAACATTGTCGGTACGGTATGAGCTTCAAATCTCGTGTTTCCCATTCTCCTTGAATTTGGTGTACCAGAAGATCCGAGTCTCCCAAGACCAAGACTTCTTGGACATCCATGTCTGCAGCTAGCCTTAAACCCAAAATGCATGCTTCATACTCAGCCATATTGTTGGTGCAATGGAATTGAAGCCGAGCTGTAACGGGATAGTGATGCCCTGTTTCAGAAATAAGCACAGCTCCTATCCCCACTCCTTTCATATTAGCAGCCCCATCGAAGAAAAGTTTCCAACCTGGTTTTTCGGCTTGTTCTAGCTCGTCAATATGCATCACCTCTTCATCAGGAAAATAAGTCCTCAGTGGCTCATACTCTTCATCGACCGGGTTTTCGGCCAAATGATCGGCCAATGCTTGGGCTTTTATTGTAGTCCGAGTCACATAGATTATGTCAAACTCTGTGAGCAAAATCTGCCACTTCGCCAGTCTTCCTGTCGGCATAGGATTTTGAAAGATATACTTCAATGGATCCAAGCATGAAATGAGGTAAGTAGTGTAGGATGACAAATAATATTTCAATTTCTGTGCCACCCAAGTTAGGGCGCAACATGTCCTTTCCAGGTGAGTGTACTTAACCTCATAAGCTGTGAACTTCTTGCTAAGATAGTAGATGGCTTTTTCTTTCCTGCCAGTGACGTCATGCTGCCCTAGTACACAGCCAAATGAATTTTCCAGGACAATCAAGTAAAGAATCAAACGTCTCCCTAGTTCTGGTGGTACCAGCACAGGCGGGTTAGACAAGTATCCCTTTATCTCGTTGAATGCTTCTTGACACTCATCAGTCCACTTGATCGCAGCGTCCTTCTTCAGCAACTTGAAAATAGGCTCACAAGTTGTCGTGAGCTGAGCAATAAATCTGTTGATATAGTTCAACCTTCCTAACAGACTCATCACTTCAGTCTTGTTCCTCGGAGGGGGAAATTCTTGTATGGCTTTGATCTTCGATGGGTCCAACTCGATGCCTCGCCGACTGACTATGAATCCCAACAGTTTTCCGGATGGAACACCAAATGCACACTTGGCGGGGTTAAGCTTGAGGTTGTACCTGCGAAGCCTCTAGAAGAATTTCCTCAAATCCTCGACGTGGTCGGCTGATGCTTTGATTTTATGATCACATCATCTACGTATACCTCAATCTCCTTGTGTATCATATCGTGAAATACAGTAGTCATTGCCCTCATATAAGTTGCCCCAGCATTCTTCAAACCAAATGGCATTACCCGGTAGCAATAAGTTCCCTAGGGTGTGATGAATGTCGTCTTTTCTACATCTTCTTCATCCATTAGAATCTGATGATACCCGGCATAATAATCCACAAAAGATCCAATCTCACGCTTGGCACAATTATCAATAAAAATGTGGATATTGGGTAGTGGGAAGTTATCCTTTGGGCTTGCTTTGTTGAGATTGCGGTAATCGACGCATACTCTGATCTTGCCATCCTTCTTCGGTACAGGCACGACATTAGCCAACCAAACAGGATATCGAGTGACCCGAATAACCTTCGCATCCAACTGCTTGGTAACTTCTTCTTTAATCTTCACACTCATATCAGTTTTGAATTTCCTCAACTTTTGTTTGACGGGAGGGAACGTCGGATCAATGGGCAATTTGTGGACCACTAAATCAATGCTTAAACCCGACATGTCATCATATGACCATGAAAAAACATATTTGTACTCGATGAGTGCTTTGATTAACTCCTCCTGACTTTTTGGCTCGAGGTGGACACTTATTTTAGTCTCTCGGACATTGTCTGTGTCCCCTAAATTGACGGCTTTTGTGTCATTCAGGTTGGGTTTGGGTTTTTCTTCGAAGTGAATTAACTCCTTACTAATTTCTTCGAAGGCTTTATCCTCATCATCGTATTCTGATTCGTAATCACAATCTACTTCTTGAACTAACATTTCGGAATCAGATTGATTTTTAAGACTGGGCTGAGGATTCCTTATGCATACCACGTTATTAGAACCAGCGTAAAAAGAACTGTATAGAAAAGAAAGCAAAACAAAAAGGAAAACCATCAGGAATGATGAAGAAAGGGAAATTGTATTTTATTGAATGATAAAAGATAACAAGGTTTTCATACTCAAACAGACTAAAAAAATGAAATACGAATTACAACCCTGGAATAATCCGTACAAACTTAAAGGAATATCAAAGCAAACTACCAAGACTCCTTCCGAGTAGGGAGAGGAGTAGTCTTCCAATTATTAAGCTTTGTTGTTGGCCCGATAAATTGCACTTCCGCGTTGCTAGAACCATCTCCAATTTCCACCATGTTCACACTGTCGAACAATTTCTCAAATCTTTCCATTAACTCCTTGTCTGGATCAATCACAGAACTAGGAATTGTTGTCACTGGGCGACTCCTCGTACCGGACTTGACAAATGATCTGGAAAGACGTGGGACCAGCTTTGGAAGAACCCATGTCCTCTGTATCAATTTCCTGGCTCTTTTTATGTCTGCGGATGTAGGCTTGAATCCCAGACCAAATGTTCCTAAGTTTTCAGAAAGAGACACGGGCTGTATGATGCCTTGCAGATCTGACCCCAAACCCTTTCCTGGTACAAAACCATTCTTCAGCATTTCATATGCTACCATGACTGATGCGGCGGTTATCTTTGGATTTGGGATACACTTCCCCTCTGGAACTTTCTCGACTGACATTGTGTCAGAAACTTGGTACACCCATGGTCCCTTGTCATCTTCCACCTCAATGAATGGCACAATGGTGTTGCTGTGAGCGCACAAATTATCTTCGCCGTGCACAACTATTTCATGTCTGTCCCATTCGAACTTGACCATCTGATGGAGTGTTGATGGTACTGCTTTAGCGGTGTGGATCCATGGTCGTCATAATAGCAAATTGTAGGAAACAGCTATATCCAGCACTTGGAATTCCATTGTGAATTCTACTGGACCTATAGTCAGCTCCAACATTATGTCCCCGACTAAGTCTTTGCCTCCGCCGTCAAATTCTCGCACACAGATACTGTTCTTATGGATCCTCTCATCTTCTACTTTCAGCTTGCTTAGAGTGGAAAGTGGACAGATGTTCGCACTTGAGCCATTGTCAACCAATACTCGAGTAACCACGGAATCCTCGCATTTTACTATCAGGTAAAAGGCTTTGTTATGCTCAGTACCCTCTATGGGCAATTCATCATCGGAAAAAGTGACTCTGTTTACTTCAAAAATCTTGTTGGCTATCTTTTCCAGATGGTTTACCGATATCTTGTCGGGAACATGGGCCTTATTCAGGATTTTCATCAATGATCGGCGGTGCTCATCTGAATGGATTAGCAATGAGAGAAATGAGATCTGAGCGGGCGTTTTCCTCAACTGCTCTTCAACAGAATAGTCATGCACTTTCATTTTCCTCAAAAATTCCTCTGCCTCTTCTTTAGTTATAGCCTTCTTCACCGGCGTTGGATCATCCTTAGTTCTTCTTAACTCCTCGGGAGTAAAACACCTTCCTGAGCGAGTCAAACCTTGTGCTTCACAAACTTCTTCCTTGATCTCTTTTCCTTTGTAAATCAACGTCACCCGTTCATAATTCCAAGGAACAGCTTTGCTATTGATCACTGGAAGCTGAGTTACTGGTTTTATAATAACAGGCTCTGTGCGAGCCCCCTTCACGACCACAACAAGTTCACTTGCAACCCCTGGTACCACCACTTTAGCTTTCTCGAGTTTCACTGCAACAATGCTCGACGACCCTTTCTCGGCTACCACAGCTGGCTTATTGTCTACCCCTTTCAACTGGACCATTGATTTCGCATTAGTTACCTTTTCCTTTGAGCTAGTTTCACTGGAACAGACCATCATTACCGTTTGTGAGGGCTTCTTGGGATCCTCTCCTTTGTGTATCAACTCAATCATATGGGTCTCATGGTGAGCTGGCAGTGGATTCTGATTGATATTTGGTGCTTCTAGGGCCTGAACCTCGATCCGATGAGTATCAATGAGCTCTTGCACAACTGTTTTCAGTTTCCAACATTTATCTGTATCATGCCCTGAGGCTCCTGAACAGTACTCATAACTCACCAATTGGTCAAGATTTCTAGGAGGAGGATTTAGCATTTTAGGCTCAATTGGATTCAGCATGCCCAACTGCCTCAACATGTGGAAAAGACTGGTATATGATTCCCCCAGTGGAGTGAAAGTCTTTTGCTTCTGTAACCTTTCATTCTTGAAGGCTTGGTTTGGTCGGAAACCCGTTCCGGGGGGATTTCTGTAGGCTCTTGGGGGTGGATATGTATTTTGTGGAGTTGGGTGTGGATTTGGTGGAGCCGGCGCCCGCCATTGTGTGTGTGCCGAAGTTTGGGTATAGGTTTGTGCATGATGGACGGAAAAATGGGGATCTGGTGGTGGGTAGTAATGTTGTGGAGGGCTATATGGAGTGTGGGGGTAATTTTGGTGGTAGGGTCGTGGTTGGCTATAGTAGGGTGACGGGCCTCTAGATCCGAACCAGGCACCGGATTCAACAGTCGTGACATCTTCTTTCTTCTTCTTCCCAAGTACACCCCCAGTGCCGCTTTGAATGGCCTGAGTGGTTGCCTTAATCGCTGAATAACTCATGATTTTGTTGGACTTAAGCCCCTCCTCGACCATGTCTCCCATTTTTACAACCTCATTAAAATACTTGTCAATTGCGGACACCAAATGACCAAAGTAAGTTGGCTCCAAAGCCTGTAAAAAGTAATCAACCATCTCGCTCTCTTTCATTGGGGGATCTACCCTTGCTGCTTGCTCCCTCCACCGGAAACCATATTCTCTAAAGCTTTCACTGTGCTTCTTCTCTAGTTTAGTCAAAGATAGTCGGTCTGGAATGATCTCAAGATTATACTGAAAGTGACAAGCGAATGCTTGTGCCAGATCATCCCATGTGTACCATCTTCCGTGATCTTGGCGGGTGTACCACTCCAATGCTGCTCCGCTCAAACTCTGACTGAAGTAATCCATTAGCAATTCATCCTTTCCTCCGGCTCCCCTCATCTTACTACAAAAACCTCCCAAATGAGCCACCGGATCACCGTGTCCGTTGTACAAGTCGAATTTGGGCATTTTGAACCCTGCCGGTAGTTGTACATTTGGGAATAAACACAGGTCTTTGTAAGCCATGCTTACCTGACCTCCTTTCCCTCTCATATCCCTGAAGGATTGTTCTATGCTTTTCATTTTTCTGAACATCTCCTCATGTTCGGGATTTTTGGCTGGTCTCTCAGCTTCTCTCGGGAGATCAGAACGTGGATCGTAGGGGTAGGTTTCGGGAGCTTTGAAGGTGGGTTCCGGGGGATAATACTGGTTGTCCTGAGCTTGGAACATGGGTTCACTCAGGGATCTATGGAGTGCAGCTGGTGGAGATGTCACAAAGACAGGGGTGACTGGCGGAGGAGGGCATGGAATCAATTTTGGTGCTTGCAGCATATGAGAAGTAGTATCATGGTAGTGTTGAAAAATGGAAAAACCTGGATTGGTGGCGGGATGATCCTGAGATTGAGATAATGGTGGGGTAAAAGCCGGGTTGGCTGGGTAAGACAGTGGTGATTGCCCTTGGGACCAGGCCTGGTACATTTTGTCCATCAGTTGCTTAAGCTTGAACATCTCCTATTTCATTTTATTGACGTCCAACTCCTCTACCTCAACACTAGTGTCGACCTCCGGGATAGACATGATTTCTGGTATTGGTCCCTTTGATCTGGTTTGGTAATGATAATGTGTCAGTATCCTCTAAATAAACAAACTGCTTGAACTCTCTGGAAATGAACAAACTTGTTAGTTCTTAGAGTTTAACACATATGTAATTACACGTTGGGATGCAATGCACCTAGGCAATTAACCATTTTCTATCATGCATTTTCTTTGGTTGCGTGCGTCATCCCGGCCTCTCATAATTGTGCCCCTTCTTTTAAGCTTCTTTTATTCTATCCTTCTTTATTTCCCCTTTTTCTTTTTAGTGGTGGTCGAATCCTATAGAGATTGCCTACGTATCATGTCCCCGCATGAATCAGACCATGCGTAGTTCTATCAAAATAAGTGTGAAAAGCAAAGAGACAATTTTTGGAAATTTTCGATTTTTTCATTAATAAACATTATATTACAAACTAGACGCTTTCGGAAAGGAAAATAACAGACTCAAAACCAAACCAAGTACAAACTCAAGAATTTCTGACAGACTCTGATGCGAAAAGAAAAACAGACTCTAACAGACAACAGACTCTAAGGAAAAAAGAAAATGCAGACTCGAACTACGAATACATTAAAGTTTTAAATTTTGGTGCCCGCGGGGCATCATTCGGCCTTGCCGCGGGCTTAGGTGTAAGGCCCCTTTCCAGCTGTTCCAATTAATACATGATTTGCTTCACAAATATCATCACTACCGAGAAGAAAGTAGTGCGGGTCATGTTTTCACACACCCGACATTTCCTGGTTATAGCATGAGCAATAGTCAAAATCTTGTCCCTGGTTCGGTCTTTCTCTAGGAGTAGGCGTTCTATCTGATCCCCTCTAGCCTTCAAAACCTGAGAATCATGTAGATATTGTTTCTGTAACTGTTGTATTTCATCTTCCATCAAGGCCATTAGATCATAGCAGTGTTCACTTTCGGTTTCAAAAGCCTTGGCTTGTTTAGCCGCCTCGCTCTCTAGGGTGGTCACCTTCCTTTTTAGACTGGCAATGGTCTTTTCATAATCCTTCCTCGCCTGTTGTAAGTACTGTGTGCGCTCTTTTGTTCTTTTTTCCCATTGTGCCTGGAGTTGTGCTATGGTACCCTCAGATTTCTTCAAATCATCCCGGCACTCACTGATTTCCTTTTTCAACCCTTTTATTAACCGCTCATCCGACCGACTCCTTTGTTGGTTGTCAGCATCTATCCTCATTTGTCGGATTTGGGCTTTCAGCACCTCATTTTCTTGGGCCAATTTGTTCTTTTCTCCCTGATCGGCATCAACTTGCAGACTATTTTCAAATTCCAGGTCTTTAATCTGTTGCTTCAGCTTGCCTATTTCTGCCCTGTAACTCTCTTCTTTTGCTAATCAACCCCATTGCTCTTGTGAATCATTAGTAAACTGTTGGACATGGGCTCTTTCGGCGGGCCTTTAGAGAATCTGGAACCTTTTCCCAAACCACGCATTATACTTCGGGTCCACCTCACCTTTAGCCAGATCTCGGACCATAGTCTTAGGCTCGAGGAACCGACATTCATTCCACAATTTGCGAATTTTATCTTCCGGGAATGTGGCTCTCGGACTTAACTCAATGACGTGCTTGCTCAAGTTTTCATCTTTGGGGATGACTTGAAACCTTCCCAGTTGGCGTAGTACCCGATGGGGAGCATACGGTTGGATACTCCGAACACCTATTAAAAGAATATGACACTCTCCTGCTGACATATATATCACCTCGGTAACAGGCAACCACCCAAATGCCCATTCAATTTGATCGACAGTCAATGACCTCAGTCGTATGAGCCAAGCTTCGGTACCCTCAAGAAATGCAATACCCCTTACCCGCTTTTCAAATTCTTCGATACAGCTTAACCAAGTCAGCCCATAGTTCATGTACCCCGCCCGGTGGCACAGATGTTCTCGCATCCACAATTGAAGTAATAAATTGCAACCTTGGAAAAAATGTCCTCCCTCCCTACAAACAGTCAGTGCTCGGTAAATTTCTGACAAAATCAGGGGAACTATAGTGCTATCTGCCCTTTTAATTGCAACATCAACCATCCCCACGAGACCTGTCTCTATTTTCTTATCTACTTGTGGACAAATCACGATTCCCAAGAATGTTGTTATGAACGCCAAGGTTCGTCTTGCTTCCCATTTACTTCTGTTCCCAGCATGGGTTAGTCCCAGATTTGGTTCTTCGAAACCCCGAGGATTACCATAACGCTGATATAGGAACTGAAGAGTGCAACATCCTCCCGACAAATCATCATTCTGAACACTCCGGCTGATGTTTAGCAAATCCAAAAATTTGTGCGGAGATACCGGTCTTGGTGACAGCAAATATTGACCCCTCAGATTTCCATTCAGACCCGCATAACCCGCGACTTCCTCCAGTGTGGGTGTAAGCTCAAAACCCCCAAAGCGAAACACATTGCGGGTCGGGTCCCAAAATGGTATTAAGGCCTCGATGACATCCGACTTTGGCTTGACATTTAGTAGACCGACAAGACCTCCCAGGATTCTAGCCACTATTTCTTTGTTCCCTTTTCCCAGATCATTCCACCACATGTGGAGCTGGAGGGGGACCTCATTAAGTATGGTGAAAGATTCATTTGCATTTGTGTTCATCCTGCACATTTATTAAGGTGATTAAGAAAAAGGTAATTTTATTTGATTCAAAACAAAACTACTATTTCCAAACTAAAATGAAAGACCCGGTTTTTCAAACACGGCCTTTCAGCACTCCGGAGACGAAGATTTTAAGGTTGTGTGGATTAACCGATCGAAATCTTAAAACTGACCAAAGGTGGTTACTTATGCAAAATCGGCCTTCCGGCGTCCCTTTTGGGGACATTCGGCTATTTTTGATAAAAACGGCATCACCCGACTTATTTATGACGAAAATTAAAATTTGACATTTTTTGCTATTTTTGCAAAAGGGGAGGTTAGACCCAATGAGGGTTGCCTACGTATCTCACATCCAGTGAGAATCAAACCTGTGTAGTTCGGGCAGAGAAACTAGCTATTTTTGAAAACAAGATTCTTTTTCCTTTATTCCTTTTATAACAAACAAACAAACTATTTTTCTTCTCCGTTTTTTAAAACAAGACAAACTAAAATAAAAGACTCTTTTTCACGCATTTTTGCTTTTTGAGTAAAACAAACAATTTTAAAAACATAAAATATTTTCTTTTTATTTTCTCAAAATTTCGGCAGAGTTTCGACAGTATTTGGGCATTGGTTTTATTCCAAAAATAGGTAATTAACTCTCTACACTGCTATTTCCTCTCTCTCCTTTTTCTTTTTCTCAAATTTCTGATATTCCCGAGATTCAAAAGCCGGTCAGCATGCGAGTCCGAACAAATAAATGCACAGAAAACAAGTAGGATGCATCAGGATGGTCTTTCATTTCAGGTTGCTTGTCCTAGATGGACCCAACCCCTGTGTTGAGTCCCCTAAGTCAAATGCACATGATGCAAATAAGCGTTCCTACTAGGGATCCGGCATGAAGTTGAGTTATTCTAGGTTCAGAACCTGGGTATTTGTTCTAGACCTGGCTTACCCGAGCGGACAACTCGAGCCGAGGGGAGGGCAGTGTATCAGGAATACAGAAGCTTCACCGGCTTTGCAACTTATCTGAACCTCGTTCTAAAATTGGATAAGACTCTAGACAGAAAAGAAGTCACACGAAGTGCACACTCCTCCATGATTTAGAAGACTCAGAAAGAAGAAGGGTTTCGTAGCAATTCATATATAGTTCACAGAATATCAAAGTGGTAAAAGCAACACTTAGCACATTAGGCCCAAACATGTAACAAAATCAGATAATAAATAAAGCCAACTATAACAATTCATCTAAGCTCGAATTCTGAACCCTGAACCAGAGATTCTGGGTTCGGTCCCCAGCAGAGTCGCCAGAGCTGTCACACCTCCTTTTTACCTACACCCGCAAGGGCATAAAGGAGTTGTTCCACTTAAAGGACAATCGGAATGAGATTTATTATTATTTGTTCAGAGTCGCCACTTGGGAGATTAATGGTGTCCCAAGTCACCGGTTGAATCCCGAACCGAGGAACATATAACTCTGTTAACAGTCCGCGAACCAGAAATCCGAGTAAGAAATTCTGTTAACCCGGGAGAAGGTGTTAGGCATTCCTGGGTTCCGTGGTTCTAGCACGGTCGCTCAACTGTCGTGTTTAGCTTTTATCTGATTTTAATACATGTTGAACTTATGTGCCAATTTTAAAGATCATTTACCGCTTTAATTAAAAAAATTAAGACAGTGAACGTTGTTTAACAAACGTGTTTTCGGATCACGTCACTTGAAATGCACCCGGATCCTTGACACATTTTTATATAACATTTTAGGATTTGGATTTGGGTCGCATGAAATGCACACCCGAATTTAAGAATGTAATTTTATTAAAATCGCGCCTAAAGAGTCTAACGCGTTATTATCTTTGGGGAGGGCCGTGAAATTCGCTAAACGGCCCGTCCCTAAATCTAAGTATTTTAAACAAATATTTATTGAGGGCCCCGCAATTTTGCATTTTTATTCGGCGAGGCTCATCTCATTTTTATTTAAAGGCCAATCCTAAAGAGACTATGATTTTCTACCTTTATTGTCTCTACAGATAAAAGAAAGGTCCTAATTAATTTGTTGTTGGACTAAGGCCAACCACATAATAAATCTGCACCAAAGCCATCGGGCTCTAAGACAATCCCAACAAAGAGAGTGTTACGCTCATGCTCACGCCAATGATGGGATATGCGCTGATTTCAGCCTGGACCCAAATATACACGGCCATCAGAGATGGGCCTGGGCTGCTCATTCAAGGACTGGAAATTATATTGAGTCAAAAGCCTAGACACAACAATTCGAATTGAGCAATTACTCCTGAGTTGTCTCAAGTTTATTCACTTAATTCAAGCTAGTATTGATTGTTTTGATTGTAGCTTCATACTCAGGCATGCAAATAACTGAAGGTATTTATTTGAAGGTGTTGATCAAATTAAGGGAGGTTATTAACTAAAGCAAACTACTAAACTCAATGAACCAATTCCATGAATCTGAATACTCACAAATCCTAACGTTAATTCAACGATAACAATTCAAATACAGACATTAACTAAGTCCAGAACACTTATTCTCATGTATATGTTAAAACAGTGGACATCCATATTACCAACCTAGTCCAGTTAAACTATTATCACATCTGAGCTGACCTCAACATTAAATCATGACTGGGCTCAAATCAATTTTCAATTTGTAGTTAAACTTCTACTTTGAATTCAGTAGCTTCAATCAACATTCAATAATATCAACTGGAAGTTTAAATCAGATCCAATTATCACCTAATGACTACAAAATTCGCATTAGAAGACCATGAATCAGCTAACAGTCCATGAATAAAAATAAATCCTCCGTTTGTATACAACAAATCACTACTCAACTATGCTTAACAATTCTAACATCTATTTAAATCCAACAGCCAGCAGCAGTTCTCAGAACCAAGCAAGTGTGCAATTTATTCCATGTTCAACCTCATAATTACATCAGAATTTTGAATGTGTACCTGGAAATGAAAGAAGGAAGCAGAAAAATGAGGTATCAGCAGTAACCAACAGCAGCAGTAGTATTCAACACCAGAAAATGAACCAGCAGACTAATTTTGAACCCAAGGGATGTGATACGATAGTCAGACCCTAATTTCAGCCTTAGCGGATCAGCAGACCCCAAACCAGACTCGACTTAAACCCTTTTTATTATCAGCTAACCAGAAATTGCTTCCATATTAGAGGAAAACTTCAGAAAATACCAAATGACTCAATGAAACAGTGTATTTTTCTGAAATTCTGCAATCGTTTTTTTGATTATTTTTTTTCTTTCTGTATCTGTTTCTGTGTATCTCCCTCCTATATCTCTCTCCGAATGTCCTTCTTCCAATCTCTCTCAGTGTATATTTCTCTATTTTCCAAGTACTAGACCCTCTTCCTCTCCTGAATTTCAACTCCCTTAAATGGGCATTCAATTAGTGCATTTTCCACTACCAATTTAACTTTTCATTTTTTTAATCCTCCACTCAATTATCCACTTAATTATTTAATCCATTAGTGCAAATACTACCCTACTATCCACTAGAAACTTCTTAAGTAGGTGAACACTTAAATAATTCCCACTATTATCTTAAAGTTTCTGTTTTTAAACTTGAAATTCATGGGCCAGGCTGAACTCAATTCATATTGTTTTAGGTTATTCAATCTTTATACAAACAAACTTTCCCAGCAGACTGCCTAATAGTTCTTAAAATGAAATAATTTCAATAAAATTAACAGGAATCAATTCAAGAACTACTGTGAGTTTAAACTACTGAGAAACAAAACAACACCAAACAAAATCAATAAACAATCTATTAACTAAAAACATAGAACAATACTGACCAAATAAATAATCTAATAATAGAAAGGAGTAGAAGAAGATAATAATAAGAAAAAGAGAAAAAATTAAAACCAGGAAATTTACCTCCAAATATCTGAATATTGTCTCTAATTAGGCCTTTGATTTTCTTCGAATTGTGGCCGGAATAGACCTTAATCGAGTGTTCTCGACTGAGAACACACAACTAAGGTCGATTTCGATCTCAAATCTTCAAGCATCTAACGATTTGGATTTTTTGGGTTCGTTTTTTTTCTTTCCAATCCAGATTCGAGGAGCTTCAAGGGTATTCGAGGGAAACTGGTGATGGATTAGGTATGAGGGGGTCAAGGAGATTGTGTGGTGTTAATTTGGGAGGGATTGGAGTCGGCTAGGGTTCGGAGGTTTTGGGATTTGAACCTTAGATCTAAAATTGAGAGGTTCGGGCAAGATTCGAGGGAAACGAGTCATGGATTTGGAAAGAGGGAGTTGGGGTGGTTCTGGGGTGTGATTTTTGAGGAGAACGGAGCCGGCGCCGCCACCGGAAGGCGGTGGGGAATGGTGGCGGCTGGTCTCTAGGGTTTGGGGTGAAGGAGACGATAGACGAGATGGGGGGGGGGGGTTCTGAGGGGGCGGGGTTTGTTTGGATGTATATATACTGGGGTGGAATTGGATCCAGGCCGTTCGATCAAACGAGATCAACGGCTTGGATTATCTGATTAAATAAAGCGACGTCGTTTGAGTGAGCTGAAGACCGGATCGGTCTTAGATGAAATGGGTCAGATACGGGTGATGGGCAAAGCTTTGGGCCGTTCGATCAAATAAAATTGATGGCCCTGATCAAAGCGTGTCCAAACGACGTCGTTTGGTTCTGGTAAGGGCGGACCAAATTGGAACGGGTCTGGGCTGGTTTTTGGCTAGGTTTGGCTGGGTTTTGGTTTTGGGTTTCTTAAATCAACTTAAATTTGGCCCAATTCTGAAAAGTTAAAACCAAAATCCTAAATTAAATTATAAAAACACCAAATTAACTTAAAAATACTAATTAACTCCAACTAATAATTATCACAAATAATTAAATGTCAAATTAAAAGAAAATCACAACAATTTGACTAAAATTACAAAAAATATGTTATTATTTTTTGAATTTTCATTTTTGTAAAACATCTAATTATTAATTAATTCCAAAAAATGTAAAAATCAAATATTAAAAGAAAATGCTATATTTTTGTATTTTTAATGCATTAATAAAATTAAACATGCACACAAATATATGCGAACAATCAGGGAAATCACACAATAATTCCTAAAAATAACACATAATTAAAGAAAAGACCTAATTTTGGGAATTCTTTTGGAGTAATTCGTATGAGGCAAAAATCATGTGCTCACAGTGGTAATGACTGTGATTATCTAACTGTTACAAGTCATTGGATAGATGAGGAGTGGATAATGCAAAGCACATTATTGCTTATAGAATAATTAATTCACGCCACACAGGTAAGTTTATTGCTAACACAGTTGCAGATATTTGTAGATATTTTTGCATTAGAGATAAAATTATGTCGGTTTCAATGGATAATGCTTCTAGTAACAATAACGCTATAGGCTTGCTTACAACTACACTAAATCCTGCATTTAGCAATATTTTTCATGTTAGATGTATTTGTCATATTTACCATTTAATCGTCGGTGCTGGTATGAAAGTTTTAAATGTAGAAATTGAAAAGGTTAAAATGGCTCTTGATTGGCTTTTTTATTCAAACCATAGAAGTAGACTTAGAGACTATTTTAAAAAATGTGATGAAATTGGCCTTAGAGAAAGAAAGGTTCCTAAACCTTATCCAACTAGATGGAATTACATGTATGAAAGTTTAGTTGTTGCATATGAATATAGGAACCCAATAAGCGCAACGTATAATGCTCGTGTAGGTGATGGTGATGATGATGATGATGAGCACCTTACAAATCAATATTGGAGTAATGTTAAAATGCTTGTAGACTTTTTAGAACAATTTCATGTTGCTACAAATGAATTATCTGGCAAATATTATCCTACTATTTCTAACCGTTTAGTTTATATCGCATCACTTGTAGATTTATTTACTCAATTTTTAGAGGGTGGAGTAATTTATCAAGAAGCTATTAATTATATGAAAGCTAAGTTTAAAAAATATTTTTTCCCTATCCCCCCTAATTTTGGTGTTGTTGCATTATTAAATCCTACAATGAAATTAGGAGGTCCTCACTTTTGGTATTCAAAAATTTATAACGCTTTATCACTTTCAGTTGAGGAATTTGCTACACATGGAGATGCAAAAGCCTCAATTAAAATAAATGCTCAAACAATTTATAATGTTTATCAACTTGCCTTAGATCATGCTAGACCAAATGTTCCAACTCCTACTTCGTCTAGTTCGCAATCATCTAAAAGAACTGCGGACCTAAAAACCTTTAGTTCTTGGACGGAGTTCAGGGGTTCTCTAGGTGATAATTTTGGTGATAGTTCACAACTAAATGAGCTTCAAGTTTATTTATCGCAGGGACTTGAATCAGAGAATCCCGACGGCTCCTTCGATGTTTTGGAATGGTGGAAGGACAAACAAAAATACTATCCGGTTCTTTCAAGGATGACTCGAGATATTTTAAGTGTTCAAGCTTCAACAGTGGCATCGGAGAGCGCTTTCAGTCAAGCGAGACTTCAAATCGGTGATCATAGAGCGTCTATGAGAGAGAGCTTGGAAAAATCAGTACTCTTCAGAGATTGGATCCGTTAGGAAAGAAGAAATTTTGGACTTGCAGAATCACAACCGGAGATAGATGAAGCTTATGAAGAAATGCTAGCGGAACTTGCGCAGGATGCTACTTCGCCCGGAAGCGGTGATGAACAAGCTTCTTTTCCACCACCACCAACGGAAATTCCTCCGGACCTTGAAGGATTTATGAAATTTGTTAGAGATAATACATAGACTAATATGTAACTTGTATTTTGGCACATCTTCCTTAGTTTTTTTTCCTTTTAATGGTGGTATTAGTACCTTGTTGTGCTCATTCTATTGGGGGGAGGAAGACTAAGAAAGATATTGTCATTCTTTGTTAATGTCGTAATAATAAAAATTATAAGACATTCCCTTGAATATTTCTTTGCAATTTATTTTGTGTTTAAATTTGATATAGTATATATATTATATATCTAATACATATAAACTATATATATATATACATATATATAAGGAAATATATATAAGCTATATATTATATAAGGCAATATATAATTATATATACACACAATACACCCTTATATATACATACTATATATATTTATATATATAGGCAATTTATATTAGTATATACATATATAGTTTACAAGAAATTGCCTTAGATAAAAGAAAATAAAAAAAAAATAGTCTGGAAACGAAAAAGCCTGTTAGGCCCGTTTAAGCCCGTGGGCCCGGCCCATTTAGCCCGGGACCATGTGGGCTTAGGACCACCGTGGGCCGGTTCCACCCATTGGGACCGTGAAGATCGGGACCGTTTGGCCCAGGACCGCCAAAGCCCGGCCCGCCATGGCCCGAGACCGTTTGGCCCGGCCCATTTAGGCCCGGATGCGGCCCACAATACAACCTTACTTGAAAAGGAAAATCTTCCTTTATGTTTTACTATTCACTAGGTGTGTTCAAAATCGAACCGAAACCGAAAATCGAACCGAAGCTTAATGGCTTATTGGTATCGGATTAATAGTTTAACGTGTTACATCCCGCATTTAGTACGTTAAAGTTTCGTCATAAGTTAATCGATGTAGACTCGGGAATGAGATTATTTTGAGATCATAAGCATTTGTGCTATTTGTAACAAGTGACAAGTAAGTGTTATAAAGGCCAGAGGGTTAACGAATTGAAGAAATTGAGTATCACCGAAGTTTGTTATTTTGGGATAAAATATGATCCGAGTTATAATACCCGACATTTATGGACTAGTATCATACAAGATGTTTTATGACCATGATAACATGATGTATAAAGTATATTAAGATAAGTAGAATTTTAAGTAATTTAAAATAATTTTTAATTACATGAATAATTGATTAATTATCAAACAACGGGTTATTATCTAATTAATTAATAAGTTGAGATAAGATTAAACCCTCCAAAACGTGGCAACAAAAGTGGAAGGGCACAAAACCCAATTATGTGACTTTTAGAATCTTTTGGAAAGGTGGCACATTTAAAACCTCTACCACGTATCTATTCCTTTTTGATAGTCATTGAGTTACTGAGATTTGAGTGAGATTACTCTTGCAAAATATGACACCTTGCAGACTTACCCAACATTATGTAGTTACCAAAGCCATTTTATATTTTAGTACATTTAGTGGACATGACAATTTGCTATACAACATTGTGATATAAATACAAAAATTTAGGTGGTGCACCGACATATATGTATCATTATTTACATAGTCTTTTTTTAAGAATCTTTGAAGAGATGAATGATACTTTCATACGAAAGGAACTTATATGTCCCTTTTTCCCGTAAAATTCTATAGCACATGGATTTTGATAAATTAATATACAGCAAGGTCTGCGTACACACTACCCTCTCCAAACCCCACTAAGTAAGATTATACTGAATTGTTATTGTTGTAATATACAGCAAGGTCATAAATTTGCAAGTGCTGTAATAAGGGAATAAGTGCACTCTCAAGGATTTTATCGAGCATGAGAATCATGTAAGATCATCTAGTTCAGTTAAATGTTTAACAAGTCAAACGCTGGATTGAGGATTATGGCTACAGAAATATTCTTTCGTCAAGAAAGTTAATGATTGAGTTAGAAGTAGAAGGGTTCATTCAAAGCCTCAATTTCCATAGCAGACATATCCGGTGAAGGAGCTCAATTAAAAATTATTGTAGAAAAGAAAAATCTTTTGCAATTTTAAGGGAATACGGTATAAACCTTCTCAAGAATATCACATGGATTTTCCCCTACTCCAGGTATGTTAAGGCTAATCCTTCCTTCTTTTGGCATGATTTAAGTAACGATACGTCACTACTAGAATTCTGGAAAAAAGCGACCAAACTTTAGCGACCAAAGTTGGTCTGTCAAGAAAAGTGACCAAAGTTGGTCGCTAAATTGGCGAAAATAATAAAATAATTATTTGATATACATTAGCGACCAAGGTTGGTCGCTACTTGGTCGCTAATTTTGTCAAAATATTGACCGGACTGGTCAGACTTGCTTGGTCAAAGGTATACTGAGATTAGCGACCAACGTTGGTCGCTACAGGGGGACCCACTTATATAATTATAATAATTATAATATTATTTTAAAAAAATTATAAAATATAAATAAATATAACTTAAATTGATATGACTTGAACTTTTGTGGATATGAGTTGAACCTTTAGGATATGAACTGAATCTTTAGGATATGAATTGGACTTTTAGTTTATGTATTGGAATTTTAGTTTATAAATTGAAATTTTAGGACATGACTTGAACTTTTGTGGATATGAGTTGAACCTTTAAGATATTAGTTGAACCTTTAAGATATTAGTTTATGTATTGCAATTTTAGTTTATAAATTAAAATTTTAGGATATGACTTGAACTTTTGTGGATATGAGTTGAACCTTTAGGATATGAATTGAACATTTAGGATATGAATTGAATTTTTAGTTTATGTATTTGAATTTTAGTTTATAAATTGAAATTTTAGGATATGACTTGAACTTTTGTGGATATGAGTTGAACCTTTAGGATATGAATTGAACCTTTAGGATATGAATTGGACTTTTAGGTTATATATTGGAATTTTAGTTTATAAATTAAAATTTTAGGATATGACTTGAACTTTTGTGGATATGAGTTGAACCTTTAGGATATGAATTGAACCTTTAGGATATTAGTTTATGTATTGGAATTTTAGTTTATAAATTAAAATTTTAGGATATGACTTGAACTTTTGTGGATATGAGTTGAACCTTTAGGATATGAATTGAATATTTAGGATATGAATTGGACTTTTAGTTTATGTATTGAAATTTTAGGATATGACTTGAATTTTTGTGGATATGAGTTGAACCTTTAGGATATGAATTGAACCTTTAGGATATGAATTGGACTTTTAGTTTATATATTGGAATTTTAATTTATAAATTAAAATTTTAGGATATGACTTGAACTTTTGTGGATATGAGTTGAACTTTAGGATATTAGTTTATGTATTGGAATTTTAGTTTATAAATTGAAATTTTAGGATATGACTTGAACTTTTGTGGATATGAGTTGAACCTTTAGGATATGAATTGAACATTTAGGATATTAGTTTATGTATTGGAATTTTAGTTTATAAATTAAAATTTTAGGATATGACTTGAATTTTTGTGGATATGAGTTGAACCTTTAGGATATGAATTGAACCTTTAGGATATGAATTGGACTTTTAGTTTATATATTGGAATTTTAGTTTATAAATTGGAATTTTAGGATATGACTTGAACTTTTGTGGATATGAGTTGAACCTTTAGGATATGAATTGAATCTTTAGGATATGAATTGAACTTTTAGTTTATGTATTGGAATTTTAGTTTATAAATTGAAATTTTAGGACATGACTTGAACTTTTGTGGATATGAGTTGAACCTTTAGGATATGAATTGAACCTTTAGGATATTAGTTTATGTATTGGAATTTTAGTTTATAAATTAAAATTTTAGGATATGACTTGAACTTTTGTGGATATGAGTTGAACCTTTAGGATATGAATTGGATTTTTAGTTTATGTATTGGAATTTTAGTTTATAAATTGAAATTTTAGGATATGACTTGAACTTTTGTGGATATGAGTTGAACCTTTAGGATATAAATTGAACCTTTAGGATATGAATTGGACTTTTAGGTTATATATTGGAATTTTAGTTTATAAATTAAAATTTTAGGATATGACTTGAACTTTTGTGGATATGAGTTGAACCTTTAAGATATGTATTGAACCTTTAGGATATTAGTTTATGTATTGGAATTTTAGTTTATAAATTAAAATTTTAGGATATGACTTGAACTTTTGTGGATATGAGTTGAACCTTTAGGATATGAATTGAACATTTAGGATATGAATTGGACTTTTAGTTTATGTATTGGAATTTTAGTTTATGTATTAGAATTTTAGGATATGACTTGAACTTTTGTGGATATGAGTTGAACCTTTAGGATATGAATTGAACCTTTAGGATATGAATTGGACTTTTAGTTTATGTATTGGAATTTTAGTTTATAAATTGGAATTTTAGGATATGACTTGAACTTTTGTGGATATGAGTTGAACCTTTAGGATATGAATTGAACCTTTAGGATATGAATTGGACTTTTAGTTTATGTATTGGAATTTTAGTTTATAAATTGGAATTTTAGGATATGACTTGAACTTTTGTGGATATGAGTTGAACCTTTAGGATATGAATTGAATCTTTAGGATATGAATTGGACTTTTAGTTTATAAATTGAAATTTTAGGATATGACTTGAACTTTTGTGGATATAAGTTGAACCTTTAGGATATGAATTGAACCTTTAGGATATTAGTTTATGTATTGGAATTTTAGTTTATAAATTGAAATTTTAGGATATGACTTGAACTTTTGTGGATATGAGTTGAACCTTTAGGATATGAATTGAACCTTTAGGATATTTGTTTATGTATTGGAATTTTAGTTTATAAATTGAAATTTTAGGATATGACTTGAACTTTTGTGGATATGAGTTGAACCTTTAGGATATGAATTGAACCTTTAGGATATTAGTTTATGTATTGGAATTTTAGTTTATAAATTGAAATTTTAGGATATGACTTGAACTTTTGTGGATATGAGTTGAACCTTTAGGATATGAAGTGAACCTTTAGGATATTAGTTTATGTATTGGAATTTTAGTTTATAAATTGAAATTTTAGGATATGACTTGAACTTTTGTGGATATGCATTGAACCTTTAGGATATGAATTGAAATTTTTGGTTTATGCATTGGAATTTTAGTTTATAAATTAAAATTTTAGGATATGACTTGAACTTTTGTGGATATGAGTTGAACCTTTAGGATATGAATTGGAATTTTTGTGTATGAATTGAACTTTTAGGATATGAATTGATATTTTTGTATATGAATTGAACTTTTAGGATATGAATTGAGCCTTTAGGATATGAATTGAACTTTTGTGGATATGAATTGAAATTTAGGATTGCGGGAGGATTTTGTAGAAGGGGTTGATGACTTTATTAGACATGCAATGCAACTTCTACCAAGAATAACTTAGACACAGTACCTGGCATAGTGTCCCTTTAATTGTTGTTCTCATTAGCGACAATGATGATGAGAAGGCAATGGCATGTGTTTCAAACAGTGATGGTGTAGGTAGGAATTTAACATTTCCTAAATTGATAAAAGAAAAGGTTATAGAGGAATTCTCTACTTCATTTTCCAAGAGGAAGTAGAGAATTCCTCTATAACCTCTTCTTTTATCTGCTTAGGAAATGTTAAATTCTTACCTACACCATCACTGTTTGAAACACATGCCATTGCCTTCTCATCATCATTGTCGCTAATGAGAACAACAATTGATCAAAGACACACCCTGTATCCAAGTTATTCTCTGTATCTAAGTTCATCCCGAGTAATAGTACCACGAGGATAATCACCAAAGCCACCAGACAACTTTATGATGCCAATGAAGTAAGATGAGTTATTCAATGAGACTCGTATTGTAAAGAAGAAGAAAGAGACTGATCTAGAAAGATGGGTCGAGGGTCGAGCCTCGACTATAAATGTAAGTTTTTTACTTTTCATTAAGTATTTTGATTTACTTTTATATAAATTTTGAAATACTAATTCAATATAATTTTTCTTATAGGTTCGCTTCACAGTTGATGTGGGGGAATTCATACGCAGTCAGCCACCTAATGAGTCGGGCGAGGCAATCCAACTTTCGGATGAGGATGCTGAAAGAACACTCCTTGAGTACTTTATATACTTTGAACTAGACAATAGAACCAGTTTTCGAATGGGCTTGTAATAAGCGTTAACTTAGTTTTGTTAGCTTAATGTGTTAGTTCTATTGAACTTTATACTTTGTTGTTTTTTATTGTTGTTGTTGTTGTTTATTGTTGTTGGCATAAAATGCATGTTTAGGATTTTTGGTAAGCTGGCAGGTGGTGTAGCTGCCAAAACAGGCATTTTCTGGCAAAAATATACCAAGAAAAGCGACCAACTTTGGTCGTTTTTCCCTTAAAAAAAATAATTTTCTGGGCAATAGCGACCAACCTTGGTCGCTATTTAACCCAGACTTCTTAAAAGCGACCAACTTTGGTCGCTATGCTATTTAAAAAATAATAATTTCTGGAAATATAGCGACCAAAGTTGGTCGCTTATAATTTTAAAAAAAAAATTCTTGAAGTTAGCGACAACTATGGTCGCTTATTTCAATCTTGGTCTCTATTTTCCAGATTTTAAAATATAATATTTGGATTAGAGACCAAAGTTGGTCGCTTTTTTATGATTATTAATAAATAAATAACGTATTTTACATTTAGAGACCAACTTTGGTCGCCAAAATTATATTATTAAAATAATAAAGCGACCAAAGTTGGTCGCTATAGTCTTTACCCGGAATATTTGGTCCTTTTACCTTAGTGTGACGACCCAAGGGGTCATCACCGTAATTCTTCCTTGTTCCGTGCTCCCGAGGCCTTGAAAACCTCGCTTTTAGTTGCCTCGATTGGCGTGCACAGTTCGGGCGCGTAGCCGGAAAGTTTTTATGTTAGAATATGTGAATTATGTGAAACATTTGATGAATTTTAGTATTAATATGCATAATGTTGACTTCGGTCAACATTTTGGGTAAACGGACCCGGACCTATGATTCGACGGTCCCGGAGGGTCCGTAGAAAAATATGGGGCTTGGGCGTGTGCCCGGAATCAAATTCTGAGGTCCCAAGCCCGAGAAATGAATTTTTGAAAGAAATTGTTTTTCTGAAATTTGATATGAAAATTTGAAATGAAAAAAGAAAATATAGGTATTGGGCTCGTATTTTGGTTCCGATGCCCGGTACAAGTCTTAAATATGTGTTAAGCACTATCTGTAAAGTTTGGCTAAAAACGGACATCATATGACGTGTTTCGGACTAAAAATGGAGAATTTGAGTTATGAAAGTTGAAGATAAGAAAATCATGTGTTTGAGGCTTGATCCTATGTATATGATGTTATTTTGGCGATTTGATCGCACGAGTAAGTCCGTAAGATGTTTTTAAGGTTGTGTGCATGTTTGGTTTGGAGCCCCGAGGGCTCGGGTGAGTTTTGAATGGGGCCCGGGAGGTCTTGGACTTAAGAAAATGCAGGTTCAGGTGTTGCAGACACCAGCGCGGCCGCGGTCATTTCCGCGCGGTCCGCGCTGGAGCCGTGCGGCCATGATGCATTTTTGTGCGGTCCGCGTGGCTGAGTATGAGGGTTAGGGTTTCAGGTTAACCAGCGCGGCCGCGCACCAAAACAGTGTGGTACGCGCTGGAAGGGTTCAGAGAAGCCCCACTTTTCTCCCACTCGGCGCGGCCGCAACACATTTTTGTGCGGTCCGCGCCAGGTCCTCAGAAAGGTATACAAGTTCGGAAATTCTCAATAATTTTTCACTTTTCAAAAACCCAAAACCTAAGAGGCGATTTTCCAAACAACTTTTTTTTCTCCAAAACGATTGGTAAGTGATTTCTAACTTAATTTCTTTATTCCTTAACATCTTTTAACATAATTTCAATTTCAAATCAAAGATTTTCATGGGGAAAATTGGGTGTTTTGGGTAGAACCTAGGTTTTCTACAAATTGAGAAGTTGGAACTCAATTTGAGGTCCGATTTAAAAACAAATCATATATTGGGATTCATGGGGGAATGGGTAACCAGGTTTTGGTCCGAACCTCGAGTTTCGACCACGTGGGTCCAGGGGTATTTTTGACCTTTTTGGGAAAAACCTTGAAAAATCTATTTTTCATGCATTGGGGATGATTCATTTAATAATTATTAATGTGATTAAGTAACTTATGACTAGATTCGAGCGGATTGGTGGTGGAATCAAGAGGTAAAGCTATACTAGAAGCGTGAGTTAAGTTTGGAGCATTCGAGGTAAGTGTTTGTTCTAACTTTGGCTTGAGGGAATAGGATTAGGATGATATTTGCTACTTGCTAATGTGGAGTACGGTGTATAGGCATGGTGACGGTTATCTATGCACCGGAGTCTAGCATGACCGAGAGTCTTGATTGCTTTTAATTCGAATAATGTGACACAAGCTCCTTGTTTATTTGATGAGTTTCACATAATATGAACGGTTGAGGTAAAATTGCGATTAGTGTACTTTTGGAGCGTTAGCTCGAACATAAATGTGTTATTTGAGGAAGAATGGATTTAAAAAGGAGAATGTGTTGTGAATACTCCCTTGCCGGGTTAAAGGTATTGAGTTGTTATTCTCCCCTGAAGGGGTCTACTATATGAAGTCAGATATTATGAACTATATTATGGGATCGTGTGACACGCCGTCCACTTATATATGATATTATGGGATCGTGTGGCACGCCGTCCAGTTATATATGATATTATGGGATCGTGTGGCACGCCGTCCACTTATATATGATATTATGGGATCGTGTGGCATGCCGTTCACTTATATATGATATTATGGGATCGTGTGGCACGCCGTCCACTTATATATGATATTATGGGATCGTGTGGCACGCTGTCCACTTATATATGATATTATGGGATCGTGTGGCACGCCGTCCACTTATATATGATATTATGGGATCGTGTGGCACGCCGTCCACTTATATATGATATTATGGGATCGTGTGGCACGCCGTCCACTTATATATGATATTATATATATATATATATATATATATATCATGGAAACCAGAGTTTCTTCTATTTATTTCCGATATTTTATTTTTATCCGTTACTCCCCGATAGCATGTTCCCTCCCAGTTTTACTTTGTATTATCTTGTTATTGTTTTCTTGCACTTGTTGTATATATATCTGTACAGGTTAATTGTGGTAGGTACTGTCTAGCCTCGTCACTACTTCGCCGGGGTTAGGCCAGGCACTTACCAGCACATGGGGTCGGTTGTGCTGATGCTACACTCTGTGCAAATTTTTGTGCACAGATCAAGGAGCAGCTTACGGACCACAGCAGTAGGATTTCTGGGAGCTGTCTTCAGTCCAGGGACTCTCGAGGTAGCCTAGCTGGCGTTCGCAGGCCGAAGTCCCTTTCCATGTTTTTCGTTTGTTCATCTTGTATCAGACAAACATGATGTATTTCCTTTCAGACATTGTTTGTAGTATTCTGTAGTAGTCCGTGAGCTAGTGACACCAGACCTTGGATAGTGATGTGTATTAAACTTCCACACTTTTGGTTTTCTGTTGCTTTGGATTTAAAGTCTTCCACTTAAATTTTATCTCGTTAATTATATTGTTTGAAAGAAAGCAGGAAAGGTGTTTTAAATATTTGGCTTGCCTAGCTCCAATAGTAGGCGCCATCACGACACCCGATGGTGGAAAATCCGGGTCGTGACACTTAGAGACCAAAGTTGGTCATTAATTAGCGACCAACTTTGGTCCCTAAAATAAAGGGACCAGCAATATTGCGACCAGGCATGTTTGGTCGCTTTTAGGCCTATAAGCGACCAACTTTGGTCGCTTTTTACCGGATTTCTAGTAGTGCGTAAACGTAATGTTATTCGGTAAGTGATTCTATTCTTAGCAGTTAAGGATATCTATATTATTTATTGAACTAGCTATTAAGAGTTTTCCCATTAAAAGGCATTAACTTAACATTGAAGAGTATGTTGTTACTTGAATAAAAGAGATGAAATTTTTAATTGGTGAATATGAAATAGTAATGTCAAGTGGAGTGTGTTCAAATATATTACTCAACGCTGGTCAAATTTCAGCTAAGGAAATTTTGAGAGTCAAGACAAGAAGTGACGTTAACAAAACCAATGATAGTTATGTCATTTAAAGCTTGAAGAATTTCGTTTTTGAGATAATTGCCTTTTGGAGAACATGTCCTGTATAATTCACATTGATTGGTAAACGAATGGTTAAGGAGAATTTATGGCTAGGAAATACTCCTGTATTGTTACCTAATTATGATTTGCACTATTTGACAATACATTTCATTTCTAAGGTGTTAAAGGGACTTTGAAAGAAAAGGGTACGAGAGATCCAAAATTTATTGTCAACCACTAGATTCTTATGTCCTCTTTTGTCTTATGAATTCTTTAGGTACTATATGCATGTAGATGTGCCGAACTCTCCTATGTTTGTATTTTACTTACTAAGGTGAAGTAAAGAAAATAACTTCGGAACCAACAATGATTTTCTTCAGATAAAGGTGTTAATGTTCATAATACAGTAATACATGCATCTTCGTGTATATGCATTTACCATCGTGCTACGATCGGTTGGGCAGTTACATATTTACCACTGTGCTATGGTCGGTTGGGCAGTCATACATATTTATTTACCACCGTGCTACGGCCGGTCGGGCAGACATGCATTTACCATCGGGCTACGACCGATTGGGCAGTTACCATCGATTGGGCAGTCATGCATTTACCATCATGCAACGGCCGGTCGGGCAGTTACCACTGATTAGTTGGGCAGTTAACACCACGAGAGTGATATAATCAGAACTATTATATCGTAGTTTTATTTATATATACGAATGAGTTTTATTCTACATAGTACGACCCTCAGCGGCAAGTCAGAAGTTATAAGTTGAATCTTATCTCTCCCCGAGATAGTATCTTATTATTACTATGTTTTATTTCTGCCTTACATACTCGGTACATTCTTCGTACTGACGTCCCTTTTCCTGGGACGCTGTGTTTCATGCCACGCAGGTGTAGATAGGCGAGGTGAGGACCATCCATTGTAGGCTGCCTCCATATATCAGCTTTTGGTTGGTGAGCTCCACATCTTCCTGGAGTATTGCCGAGTCATGTTATACTTTAGTTTATGAAGATTTCGGGGACCCTGTCCCAACTTATATATTATGATCATGTTTTCTTAGAAGTTTTGCAGACAATGTCCTGTGTATAGCTTTAGGTATGACATGTCAACGGCCTTGACGACCCCTATATATATACAATTTATTTTTATCCACATATATATATATATTAAATATCAAAAACCCTTCCACTTCAGTCTTCCACTCTTCCAGTGCTCTAGCTCTAAGTTCTAACGCCTAATTCCTAAATAATCAGAATTATAAAAAAATATGTAACATAATCATTGTTAATTACTTTACAAAAGGCAGAAAGTTCAGAATCAAATTCAAGCATACAAATATTTTGGAATACTCATACAGATGAAGTAGTATTACATTATAAATAAGTTTTTCTCAGGCATAATGCATAAAGGATGCAACAACACTGAACTGGACAAGATAAGTTAGCCAATGCATCAGTTATACAATATAGGTGAGGGCATAGAGATGTCTTTTTCAGGCATGAACAATAAATATTACGGACACCTGATGAAAGGTGATGCGCATGAAATCTTAGTCATAAATATGAACTAAGTGAGTTTTCAATTTGTAAGGGAGCTACAGCAAGACATGGATTAATACTCCCATATGGTTCTGATTGAATATAGATTAAATTAAGCCGATAAACCGTCCGATAAGAACTAAACCGATACCAATCCGCCCGATATCTTATTGGGTGGCTTGGGGGTTAATACATTTAAAAGCCGATAACCGATAAGCCAAACTGTTAAGAGTAAATAATCGCTCAATCCGCCTGATAAGCAGCACTACTATTCACGAACTCCCACTCGTTTCCGCTAACGCGTGCATCACACACCTCTATTGCATTTTTTATTTTTAATATATCCGCTATCTGCTTAGTGATCCGATCAATTCAAGTGGTCCGATTAATTCAAGTCCAGATTGGATAAAGCTTATTAAATGAGAAAACACTTTCTATGGAGTAGATTTTTTTCTTAGTTCGAGACTCAACCTCAAGATTTTGATTAACAATTTTTTTATTTATCTCATCACAATCTTTACTGATCTTCTGTTGCTATCTTAATTCTTTATCATCAATATTTTAAAAGATATTTTTGGGCGATTTCCGAGGTGAGTCTCGAGGAGGCGTACTAAAAACGCATCGAGGTGTACCAAAAATAAATCGAGGCATACTGGCAGAGTGTAAGTATCGTAGAGCTTAAGCCTCAACTTTCCGAACATCGTCTAAGCGTAAGTCCGAACGTTCTAATCGTTTATTTGGGTGTAAGCTTAATTTTTCAAAATAGAGCCAAAATTGCTTGATATTTTTTTTATAATTCCTAAATATCCAAAAGTTAACACATAATATATTCTCAAACTAAAAGTCACAAAAGTCAAATATTTTCTCTAATTGTTTATCCTAATTCATAATCTTTTCTTTTTGTCATTTATTGATTAACAAATATACTTTAGACTTTTGTCTACAAAGTGCAAACTACAAGACAAAAAGTTTTATCCTTCAATTCTTATTCTGCTTCCAAGCTTGTATTTTTCTTCTTTGCTTCACGTTCTTTAAGTTTTTTTTTTTGCAGTCTTTAATTTATTCTTTTTAAGTTAGTTTTTGGTTTTATATTTTTTTTTGTATCACTCTACTTTAGATATTATTTTGAAAACTCTATTCTGATTATTTGTATTATAAATAATGAGTATTTGTGATTTGTTATCTAATTTAGGTTTTTAAATAATAATTTTATATTATTATTGTTATTATTATTTAAATTTTTAGAAACTAAATTATTATTTATAATTCAAAGTATGTTCCATCATAGTCATGCTATAGGTGTAACTTAACTTTAAAAAATGATAAATATTATTTTTACCCTTTTAACTTAAAAAATGATTCTTTTATATGGTTCGTAGATATATTAGCATATTTATGATAAATATTATGTATTTCCTACTATATTTATAATTTTTTTATAATTTTAATTTATAAAATATTTAAAAATTAAATATCATAGAATCTATGCCCAGCGCCTCAAGCTTACACCTCACCTCACGCTTCATCGTCACTTTCTTTTCCCTTGGTCAAGAATGTCCCCCCTAACCATGTAAATGTAATCCTTGACATGGACCCCACTTACCCACTACCACCCACCCTCCTCTTTACGTATTCTCCATCAAATTATCTGTAAATATAGTTTCTCTCTCTCTAGCTTTTACATTACATAGTAGATACACATATCTATCTTTTAGCTCCTTCTTCAAAAGGGTAGATTCCCCAAAAGATTAGGCTTTAAACACCCTTTTGGTTTTTACTTTTTAATTTTTCAAGCTTAGGAGCTTGAAAAGGTTGAAGCCAATTTTTAACCATCTTTTTACCCTCCCCACCCCACTTAACTAAAGATTCATCTTCTCACCTTTGCTGGTCCCTTTCTCAGGTACACATAGGGGTGTTCATTAAAATCCAAAAATTCGAACCAAATCGAAAAACAAACCAGATCAAAAAAATCAATACTTTTTGGTTTGATAGTTTTGGTTTTTAAATTTAAAAACCGATCAAATTTAGTTTGGATTTGGTTTTAATTAAAAAAAATTGAACCAAACCGAATATAGGAGTAACTATTTTAAATTTATTATTACACCTATATATATGTATACTTTTATACAAAAATTTTATAGTAAATGTTAATCGTTTGCACTTTTAGTACATGTCTTTACCTTTACATTCTAGTTTGATTGGTAATTTTCTTGTGTTAAGTGTAAGAATCTATTTCATGTTAAAAATAATATATTTTTAATTGAGTTCTTAAATTATTCATCACTATTTGATTCAATTATCATCAATATATCTTGGTAAATAATAGATTTCTCAAAGGGCAATTAATTTGATAGTGTTACGTTGAAAATGTGGTCGCCGAAATATGTGTTTGATAGTGTATGTCTTATATTTAAGAAAAAACCGACAAATAAACGAAAAAATCGAAAAACCGACATAAACCGAATCAAGAAAAAATCGACTTAATTGGTTTGGTTTGGTTCTAATATTTGAAAACCCGACTTATTTGGTTTGGTTTCTTTTTAGGGAAAAACCGATCCAAACCGAATCATGAACACCCCTAGGTACAGATATTCAACCCTTTTCTCTCTTTTTTCTTTTTTAGTGTTTTGTATCAAAGTTAAAAACTTTTTTCTGTTATAAAATAAAGACTATAAAGTAAAGACAAGTATAGAGAGAAACTAATATATTATTCGAATTCAAACTGATGTACATAATGAACTGAAATCTCTTCTATTTATAGAAGAAATGAAGTTGTTGTGTAAGCTGCTACTATACCAGATATGGATAATCTTCTACTGAGAGCAATGTTTATACATAATGTAGTACTGAAAGGATAAGCTTATTATACCCGGTATGGATAATCTTCTACCGGGGGTAATATTTATCCATAACTGGGTACTGAAAGGATAAGCTTATTATACCCGATATGGATAATCTTCTATCGGTGATAGTATTTATCCATAACTGGGTACTGAAAGGATAAGCTTATTATACCCGATATGGATAATCTTATACCGGAGTAATGTTTATCCATAACTGGGTACTGAAAGGATAAGCTTATTATACTCGGTATGGATAATCTTCTACCGGGGGTAATGTTTATCCATAACCGGGTATCGAAGTGATAAGCTTCTTCAGGAAGCTTATTTCCAATAGAGTACTTAAATAGATAAACATATTTACGGTGGAGTCCCATATGGATAAGCTTCTTCAGGAAGCTTATTTACAATGGAATACTAAATGAACATCCATAATATAATATATTTATAACACTCCCCCTTGGATGTTCATTAAAAGATAATGTGCTTCATTAAAACCTTACTAGGAAAAACCACGTGGAAAAAAATCCTAGTGAAGGAAAAAGAGTACACATATTTAGTAATACGAATTGCTGGCTGCCTCATTAAAAGCCTTATAAGGAAAACCCTGTGGGAAAAACCTTAATAAGGGAAAAAGAGTACAATGCGCATTTTACTCCCCCTGAAGAAAACCTTATTTCAAATATTTGAGTCTCCGCATTCCAATCTTGTATACCATATTCTCAAAAATTAATGTTGGTAAAGACAATCTGTTGGATTGTCACTTGAACTAATTTGATGCACATCAATGTCACAATTTTCCTGAAGATCATGTATGTAGAATAATTTTGGTGAAATGTTCTTCGTTCTTGTCACGACCTGGATTTTCCACCATCGGGTGTCGTGATGGCGCCTACTATCGGAGCTAGGCAATCTAAATATTTAAACCACCTTTCCTGCTTTCTTTCAAAACGATATAATAAACGAGACAAAATTTAAGCGGAAGACTTTAAATCTAAAGCAACTGAAAAAAAACCAAAAGTGCGGAAGTTTAATACACATCACTGCCCAAGGTCTGGTGTCACTAGCTCACGGACTACTACAGAATACTACAAACAATGTCTGAAAGGAAATACATCATGTTTGTCTGGTACAAGATGAACAAACAAGAAACATGGAAATGGACTTCGGCCTGCGAACGCCAGCTAGGCTACCTCAAGAATCCCTAGACTGAAGATAGCTCACAGAAGTCCTACTGCTACGGTCCGTAAGCTGCTCCCTGATCTATGCACAAAATGCACAGAGTGTAGCATCAGCACAACTGACCCCATGTGCTGGTAAGTGTCTGGTCTAACCCCGGCGAAGTAATGACGAGGCTAGACAGGACCTACCACAATTAACTTGTACAAATATATATAACGAGTGCAAGAAAACAATAACAAGATAATACAAAGTAAAGCTGGGAGGGGACATGCTATCGGGGAGTAACAGATAAAAATGATATATCGGAAATAAACAGAAGAAACTCCGGTTTCCATAATATATGTATATATATATATATATATATATAGTGGACAGCGTGCCACACGATCCCATATTATCATATATAAGTGGACGGCATGCCACACGATCCCATAATATAGTATATAAGTGGACGGCGTGCCACACGATCCCATAATATAGTATATAAGTGGACGGTGTGCCACACGATCCCATAATATAGTATATAAGTGGACGGCGTGCCACACGATCCCATAATATAGTATATAAGTGGACGGCGTGCCACACGATCCCTTTTAACAATATATAGGTGGACGGCGTACCACACGATCCCTTTTAACAATATATAGGTGGACGGCGTGCCACACGATCCCATAATATAGTTCATACTATCTGACTTCATATAGTAGACCCCTTCAGGGGAGAATAACATCTCAATACCTTTAACCCGGCAAGGGTACAACTAACAGCCCAAAATATCCCGACAAGGAAGAGTATATATATCAGTCTACACATCCCAGCAAGGGAGTAATCACAACACATTCTCTTTTTAAATCACTTTTTCCTCAACTAACACATTCATGTTCGAGCTAACGCTCCAAGATTACACCAATCACAATTCTACCTCAACCGTTCACATCATATGAAAACTTATCAAATAAACAAGGAGTTTGTGTCACATTATTCGAATTAAAAGCAATCAAGACTCACGGTCATGCTAGACTCCGGTGCATAGATAATTGTCACCATGCCTATACACCGTACTCCACATTAGCAAGTAGCAAATATCATCCTAATCCTATTCCCTCGAGCCAAAGTTAGAACAAACACTTACCTCGAATGCTCCAAACTCAACTCACGCTTCTAGTATAGTTTTACCTCTTGATTCCACCACCAATCTGCTCGAATCTAGTCATAATTTACTCAATCACATTAATAATTACTAAATGGATCAATCCCAATGCATGAAAATAATTTTTACAAGGTTTTTCCCAGAAAGGCCAAATATACCCCAGGACCCACGTGGTCAAAATTCGAGGTTCGGACCAAAACCCGGTTACTCATTCTCCCACGAATCCAAATATATGTTTTGTTTTGAAATCGGACCCCAAATTGAGGTCCAACTCCTCAATTTGTAGAAAACCTAGGTTCTACCCAAAACACCCAATCTCCCCCCATGAAAATCTTTGTTTTGAAGTTGAAATCATGTTAAAAGATGTTAAGAAGTGAAGAAAATGAGTTAGAAATCACTTACCAATCGTTTTGAAGAAGAAAAGTTGTTTGGAAAATCGCCTCTTAGGTTTTGGGTTTTTGAAAAGTGGAAAAATGACTGAAAATCCCGAATTTATACATTTTGCTGGGGGCTGGCGCGGACCGCACAGAAATGCACCGCGGCCGCGCCGAGGGAGGGGAGAAGTGGGCTCTCTCTGAACCCACCCAGCGCGGACCGCACTGATTTGGTGCGCGGCCGCGCTGGTCGACCCTCTGAACCCCACCACGCGGACCGCACGGAAAAGCACCGCGGCCGTGTGGCTGCCAGCGCGGACCGCGCGGAAATGGCCGCGACCGCGCTGGGCTTGCAACATCTGAACCTGTATATTTTTCTAAGTCTAAAACCTCCCGGGCCCTACTCAAAACTCACCCGAGCCCTCGGGGCTCCAAACCAAACATTCATATGATCTCGAAAATACCTTACGGACTTACTCGCGCGATCAAATCGCCAAAATAACATCATATACATAGGATCAAGCCTCAAAATACATGATTTTCTTTCAACTTTCATAAAAACTCAAATTCCCCATTTTAAGTCCGAAACACGTCATATGACATCCGTTTTTAGCCAAAGTTTACAGATAGTGCTTCAAACATATTTAAGACTCGTACCGGGCGTCGGAACCAAAATACGAGCCCGATACCTCCATTTTCTGATCAATTTTCTTCTTCATTTTCCTTAATTAATTTCAGAAAATAATTTCACACAAAAATTCATTTCTCGGGATTGGGACCTCGGAATTTGATTTCGAGTACACGCCCAAGTCCCATATTTTTTACGGACCCTCTGGGACCGTCGAATCACAGGTCCGGGTCCGTTTACCCAAAATTTTGATATTATGCATATTAATATCAAAATTCATCAAATATTTCACAAAATTCACATATTCTAACATAAAAACTTTCTGGCTACGCGCCCGAACTGTGCATGCAAATCGAGGCAACTAAAAGCGAGGTTTTCAAGGCCTCGAAAGTGCGGAACAAGGAAGAAATACGGTGATGACCCTTTGGGTCGTCACAGTTCTATCTCCTTTTATAAATCCGCCCTTTAATTGTGCTATGCATGAAACATTGTCTCCGTATAATATTGTGGGTCTTTTATCACATTTCAACCCACATGTTTCTCGAATGAATCACTGATCTCAATCATATGCACTCCCTGTTTGCCGGTTTGAAATCGAGCTTTATGGGTATCGGATAAATAACCTGCATCTGCATTACCAATACGATCTGCACTACTTTTATTAGCATTAGCAAGATAAATAAGTGCACCATCTACACCGAGATAGAGTATTTTAGGACCAAGGAGCTCCTCATCCTCTTCTAGAGGTTGGAACGGATCCTTATTCACTTCAAGTAATTGAATATTCATTGGTGTACTTAATGGGTACATTTTGTCCATGTAAAAGTATTTTTAAGACCCTCTTGGAGCTCTTCTGGAGTTCCAATAAGATTTATGTCACTAACATAAACAGCAAGTGTAACAAATTTTGATGACATTTTCTTTATAAAAATACATGGACAAATAACATAATTTATGTAACTTTCTTTCAGCAAATATTTACTTAGGCGATTATACCACACGCGCACAGATTGCTTTAAACCGTACAAAGATTTTTATAATTTGACCGAGTACATTTCTCAAGACTTTGAATTATATGCTTCGGGCATTTTCAATCCTTCAAGGATCTTCATATAGAATTAGCCAAATAAGTCATATAGGTTAAGACTTGTATCTAAATGGTATGACATCTTCAAGTGTCTGAACTGCTAGTCCGATCCTCACAATCTTTTACAATATTGTGCACTATATTGTATTAAATATATCATCGACGATCATTTTGTGTAAGTTCCGAAGCGACATTTTTGGAGATCTCACCACTTTCTTTATTTTCAGGTACCTGAACTTTTTCGGGAGTTTCATGAAATGTTATGTCGTGGGCTCTTCTAGAGCTTATTTCCTCCTCATTATGATCATTTTGATCATTAGCTCCTACTATTTTTCAAGGATTGTTACCTTTGGAACCGATTGGTCTACCACGCTTCATGCGTACAGTAAACTCTATCCTTCAGGGACTTTAATTTTAATAGGAGCATTTGCAGCTGAAATATGATATTTAATTTTGGATCAACAAATGTTTATAGCATTCGACTTGAATTATCTTCTAAGTGAGGATCATGATAATTCGATTCATATAACATATTTTTCAACTGTTTATTCCATCCCCCAAATTTTAGAAAAACTAACATATATCCCCAATCATCTTTGGGAAACATATCTTTGTGTATTATGGTAGAGAAATTAATCATATACCACGTAACAAAAGATAGTAAAAATATTTGGTTTCTGATCCTAAACCAATTGTGAAGGGAGGACTTATCATATATTGTTGATCTGATGCATACAAGTGCTGCTATATGCAATTTAGAAAATCTTAGACCAACATATGAAGCTTTGTTCTCATAAGCAATGGTTTAGCCATTAATAGGAGGTATTCAATGCTAAACCAGCTTGGATATAAACCAGCATTATCAAGATGAACTGTCTTGATTTCATAATCTGAAAATTATGCTCTTAATCGAGAAAAGCAATTCCAAATGCCAAACTGCAGGTTGACAATAATTACACATGTAACCATCTCATATATGCACCTATAAGTGGTTCACATGATAGGTGAACGGGCCCATATTCACCTTTTATATATTTCAGAATCAGGGGTCTTAGTCCCAACTTTAGCTGATATAATCAATTCATTATGAGAACAAGCAACACATGAGAATTCCTGAAGAATCTTCTAGTTCTTTAGTATATGCTTATCTGAATTCTCAAATAGCTCATTTAAAAATGGCAAATGAAAACTTCAAGTTTATCATGTCATGTGCTATCTCTTAGTAAACTTCTGGTTTACTATGACATAAACTTTTACTTTAGTAAACTTCTGGTTTTCTGTGATACATGATATAGTACAAATTAAAGAATAAGGCGGGTAACTTCTTACATACATATTATTTTACCCCTATGATTGTGGAAACATGAAGATTATCAATTTTCCATTATTTGTAGTCTCAATATGATAGTCATTTGTATTAGTAAACTTCAGGTTTACTACAACATATGTTTTGACCATAATCATATAATATGAATGACATATTTGTATATAAGCTCTTCGAGAGCCTTCATTTATTATCCACAGTCTAATATTTATCTGGCACTACTGGTGTCATGTATTCTTTAGGCAAATAATTAGCTCTTCAGGAGTTGTTGATATATTTTGTACTATCAAATATTGCTCAGACACTGCTGGTGTCATGAGAGAAAATCACAATCAAATAAACAATGTAAAACAATTGTTTAAGCACACGAAAACTCCTCTTCATAATATTTTTCCACTTCAGGAGGCAATTTCAATTGTGTTACTTCTTCAGGAGCAAATTTAAAATACGAAATATTGAGTATATATTCTCTCAATTATATTAACTCTTCTGGAGGTGAATTGTAATGTATTCACATCAAGAGCGCGTTCATATTTACCCGACTTATTAGTATTGTCATATTCACTTCAGAGAATTGATTAATATTATTAAAAGTTCTCATCCTTCAGGAAATCGAACATAATTATCTGAATGCGCATTAATCACATCAAATTGTGATACCTCAACTTCTTTTAAAATATTTACTACTTCAGGAGCAAATCGAGGCGTGCATTTAATATAGAGAATATTTATGTAGCTTATCTTCAATTGTAACCATAGAAAGCCTAAATTATCACTTCTGGTGATCATAGGTATATACCACTTCTCGTAGTTAGCAAAATATAATTACAATGAGATATATGAAATATAACCACTTCTTGTGGTTGTATATTTCTTGCAAACTCTGCTAGAGTTTAAGTTGATCTAATAATGTTATCCATATTCTTCAAAATGACATAAACAAGATATATTATAGTAAACATCATTATCAAATCATAATTTTTCTTTATGTACAACAATTACATAACCATACTATCTATTACAAATAACAAAAATTAAAATATTTACATTTCTACAGATTCACCACCGATTACATGACTTGTTTTTCCTTCTGAGAGTGCAAGGTAATCAGTTACATCCAAATGCATGAAGTCTAAATTATCTTCAAAATAAAATTTGCTTAAGCATTTTTCTGTCTTCTTTAGGGAGGCTTGATAAAGCTCAACCAGGTGCTTTAGCGTACGATAGGTACGTGACCAGTGCCTTTTTTCTCCACATCTATAGCATGCATTTTCTGCATTTGGTGCTTACATCACTTCATGCTTTTGTTCCTTCCTTTTCCACTGCTGGTGGTGAGGAGTGTTCTTTGGTGCATTATTATTACCATGATTAGAGTTTCTTTCCCGACCATGACCATGACCACGACTGGGGCCACGACCTTTTCCACGTTTAGCCTGGTGGAAGTTCGTCTCATTCACTTCAGGGAATGGACAAGAACCAGTAGGTCGTCTTTCATGATTTTTCATTAATAGCCCATTATGTTGTTCGGCTATAAGAAGATGTGAGATAAGTTCATAATACTTTTTAAATCCCATCTCTCGATATTGCTGCTGCAGGAGCATATTCGAGGCATGAAAAGTGGTGAAAGTTTTCTCCAACATATCATGATCAGTAATATTATCACCATATAACTTCAATTGGGAAATAATTCTGAACATAGCAGAATTATACTCACTGATAGATTTAAAATCTTGTAGCCTTAGATGAGTCCAATCATATCGTGTCTGTGGAAGAATGACCATCTTCATATGGTCATATCTATCTTTCAAATTATTCCACAGTATGACTGGATCTTTAACAGTAAGATATTCCATTTTCAGGCCCTCATCAAGGTGATGGCGTAGGAATATCATTGCTTTGGCACGGTCTTGGTTTGATGCCTGATTTTTGTCTTTGATGGTGTCTGCCAGACCCATCGCATCAAGATGAATTTCAGCATCAAGCACCCAAGACATGTAGCTTTTGCCCGATATATCCAGGGCTACAAATTCAAGTTTAGAAAGATTTGACATTATTTAGGAAAAGAAAGTTCTTACCTCAGATACTCTCAAAATATTTGCTCGAGATGACAAAGTCTCGTGCTGATAACGTGTTATAAAATAAAGACTATAAAGTAAAGACAAGTATAGAGAGAAACTGATATGTTATTCAAATTCAAACTGATGTACATAATGAACTGAAATCTCTTCTATTTATAGAAGAAATGAAGCTGCTGTGTAAGCTGCTACTATACCAGATATGGATAATCTTCTACTGAGAGCAATGTTTATCCATAACGGAGTACTAAAAGGATAAGCTTATTATACCCGGTATGGATAATCTTCTACCTGGGGTAATGTTTATCCATAACTGGGTACTGAAAGGATAAGCTTATTATACCCGGTATGGATAATCTTCTACCGGGGATAATATTTATCCATAACTGGGTACTGAAAGGATAAACTTATTATACCCGGTATGGATAATCTTCTACCGGGAGTAATGTTTATCCATAACTGGGTACTGAAAGGATAAGCTTATTATACCGGTATGGATAATCTTCTACCTGGGGTAATGTTTATCCATAACCGGGTATCAAAGTGATAAGCTTCTTCAGGAAGCTTATTTCCAATAGAGTACTTAAATAGATAAACATATTTACGGTAGAGTCCCATATGGATAAGCTTCTTCAGGAAGCTTATTTACAATGGAGTACTAAATGAACATCCATAATATAATATATTTATAACAGTATGAATTTACTTTACGATTGGATACTACTTTGGATACTACATTGGATGCTACATTGGATGTTCATGTTGTGAATAACTTAAAGATTAAATTTCCTACTTTATGTCCATCATCTTTACTTTTTATGCCTGTAAAAGGCCATGTAATTGCAATGAAAAAATACACCAAAGTGAAAGAAGAAAACACTTCTCCCTTCTTTCTATCTCTTCTTATTTACATTTTACTGCATTACTTTTATTTTATTACACGTTATCAGCACGAAGCTCTAATTTTATTCTTAACTCCCGCTAAGTTGAGCCATATTTTATTAAGGTATGTATCATTATAATCATCTTATTTATGGCAGTACATATCATATGCTCACTGTTTGCAGATTACTTGTGCGCTTGGGCATCTTAAATAGTTTAAGTACATTGCAGTGATTAAATAACTATTTCCTTCCGTGCTCAACTCTTAGAGGACCTCAAAGTCATCAAACTAGCTATGCACTAATGTCATGGACTCCCTGGATCAAAACATATCTTTAAGGCATTTTGAAGAACTGTGAGAAATGAATTGACAAGCAATAATTTTTTAATTACTTTATATTTATTGGAACATATAAATAATGTTAGTCACGTTCAATTCTATTAACACATATATATCAATAATATAAAGTGAAATGAAACAAGTATGTAATTTCTACTTTATGGCAAGAATAAATTGAAATAGTAGATTGTTAACATGATATAGCTCTATTTTCATTTCTTTTACCTTAATTGTTTTGTTTTCATTAATTGTTTATTATTATAATTATTTCTCTAACTTATTCATCTTTTATGATAGTTTTCACTATGTTAAATTTATCAAAACTTGAATTTGTGGCACTTGACATCGCCGGAAGGAACTATTTATCATGGGTTCTTGATGCTGAAATTCACCTTGATGCTAAAGGTCTTGGAAATACTATTATACAAGGAAATGAAGCATCAAATCAGGATAAAACGAAGGCCATGATTTTCCTTCGTCATCATCTACATGAAGGGTTAAAAATTGAATATTTAACCGTAAAAGATCCACTTGAATTATGAATTAATTTGAAGGATTGATATGACCACCTAAAACTTACGGTATTACCGAAAGCTCAGTATGAGTGGATACATTTAAGGTTGCAAGACTTTAAAACCGTAAGTGAGTATAATTCCGCTATCTTTAAAGTAAGTTCTCTATTAAAATTATGTGGAGACACTATCACAGATGAGGACTTATTGAAAAAAATATTTTCTACTTTTCACGCTTCAAATGTGGTGCTACAACAACAATACCGTGAAAAAGGTTTTAAGAAATATTCTGAGTTAATCACATGCCTACTTGTGGCTGAGCAGAATAATACTCCATTAATGAAAAATCATGAAGCTCGTCCCACTGGGTCAGCTCCATTTCCGGAAGTGAATGTTGTAGCAACATATGATAAGTTTGAAAGAAAACAAAATAATTACCGTGGTCGTGGACATGGTCGTAAACGTGGACGTGGCAGGGGCAAAACAATTATCGTCATTATGGTGGAAATAAATTGGAGAACAATAAGGGTTCTCAAATTAATCATTCAAAAGGTAAAGCTAGTATGTGTCACCGATGTGGTATGAGAGGCCATTGGGCACGCATTTGTCGTACGCCAGAACATTTTATCAAACTTTATCAAGCCTCCCTCAAGAAAAAAGAAAATAATGTGGAGGCACACTTGACCTTTCAAAATAATGATGATGAAGCAGGTCCCTCAAATAAATATGATTCTAAGGCACATCTTGCATATAAAGATGATGATTTTGAAGGCCTAACAAATATTACTCATTTAGAAGTTGGAGACTTCTTTGAGGATATTGACTGAAGAACTAATCATCTTACTGGGGAATGAAGCTATAAAAGTTGTTATTTTTATGTTTGCAACTAGTTTATTTTTCTTGAGTGTATTTTCCTAATGCATCATGTGTTGCTAGTTTCTACATTCCTAATGTATTTCTTAATGTTTTTTTCCGCTTGTCTTTCATATTTCTTATGATGTATTATTTGTTTTTTTTATGAAGAATATGAAAATTCCCCAGTCTTCAGTTGGACTCAAGATTAATAAAGATGATATATGTCTTCTGGATAGTGCTACAACACACACTATTTTAAAAGATAAGAGATATTTCTCTTATTTGGTAATGAAAGAAGCGAATGTTAATACAATATCCGGTAGTACAAGATTAATTGAAGGTTCTGGAAGAGCCAATTTATTATTACCAGGAGGAATAAATTTGGCTATTGATGAAGCACTATATTGTAGTAAATCTCAAAGAAACTTATTAAGTTTCAAAGATATTCGCCAAAATGGCTATTATATTGAGACTACAAATGATGAAAAGATTGAATATCTTTATATTACTACAATAATGTCCAGTAAGAAATATGTGCTTGAAATGTTAACTGCTCTTTCCTCTGGCTTATACTACACAAGTATTAGCAGGATTGAAACACATGCCATAGTAAACGAGAAGTTTACTAATCAAGATCATATTATTATTTGGCATGACCAGTTGGGCCATCCTGGTTCTAATATGATGCGTAAAATAATTGAGAACTCACATGGACATGCAATGAAGAATCAGAAGATTCTTCAATTTAAGGAATTCTCTTGTGCTGCATGTTCTCAAGGAAAATTAATTATTACACCATCAACTATTAAAGTTAGGATGGAATCCCCTGCATTTCTGGAACGTATACAGGGTGATATATGTGGGCCCATTTACCCTCCATGTGGACCATTCAAATATTATATGGTTTTGGTAGATGCATCTACAAGATGGTCACATGTGTGCTTACTATCAACTTGCAATATTGCATTTGCGAGATTGTTGGCTCAAATAATAAAGCTAAGAGCACAATTTCCAGATTATGCAATTAAGACAATTTGTCTTGATAATGCTGGTGAGTTTACATCCCAAGCCTTTAATGATTATTGTATTTCAACTGGGATAACAATTGAGCATCCGGTTGCTCATGTTCATACATAAAATGGTCTAGCAGAATCATTGATCAAACGCCTCCAATTAATTGCTAGACCAATGCTTATGAGAACAAAACTTACCATTTCAGTATGGGGTCATGCTATTTTGCATGCAGCAACACTTGTACGGATAAGGCCCACAAGTTATCATAAAGTCTCCCCATTGCAATTGGCTTTTAGTCAGGAGCCAAATATTTCCCATCTTAGGATCTTTGGTTGTGCGATATATGTTCCAATTGCTCCACCAAAACGCACAAAGATGGGTCTTCAAAGAAGGTTGGGGATATATGTTGGATATGAATCTCCTTCTATTATAAAATATCTAGAGCCGATGACTGGAGATTTATTTACGACAAGATTTTTTGATTGCCATTTTGATGAATCAGTATATCCAACATTAGAGGGAGAAAATAAGCAGCTGAAAAAGAAGATAGATTGGAATGCATTATCACTGTCTCATTTAGATCCTCGAACAAATCAATGTGAACAAGAGATTCAAAAGATTATTCATTTACAAAATATTGCAAATCAATTGCCAGATGCATTCACTAACTTACCAAGGGTGACTAAGTCACATATTCCAGCTGCTAATGCCCCAATTCGAGTTGATATCCCGGAAGGATAATTAATTAAAGCAAATGAGTCTAAGCCATGCTTGAAACGTGGTAGACCAATCGGTTCTAAAGATAAAAATCCTCGAAGAAGAAAAGGAGCAAGTGATCAAAGTGAAAATAACACAGAGGTAGTGGCTCAAGAAGAGCCCCAAGACGTAACAAATGATAAGACCTTAGGAGAGGTCTAGGTACCTGAAAATAATGAAAATGAAGAGATATCAATAAGTTACGTCTCAACCGGGAAAAGATGGAACCGAAATAATATTGTTATCGATAAATTTTTTGCTTATAATGTTGCTGTTGAAATAATGCAACAAGATGATGATCTTGAACCAAAATCTGTCAATGAATGTAGATAGAGAAATGATTGGCCAAAATGGAAAGACACTATCCAGGCAGAGTTAACTTCACTTGGAAAATGTGAAGTCTTCGGACCCATAGTTCGAACACCTGAAGGCATAAAGCCAGTAGGGTATAAATGAGTTTTTGTGCGAAAACGAAATGATAAAAATGAAGTCGTTAGATATAAAGCGCGACTTGTGACATAAGGGTTTTCCCAAAGACCTGGAATTGATTATATAGAGACATATTCTCCTGTAGTGGATGCTATCACCTTCAGGTATCTCATAAATATGGCAGTGCAAGAAAAACTTGATATGCATCTAATGGATGTTGTTACAACCTATTTGTATGGATCATTAGACAACGAAATTTTTATGAAAGTACCTGAGGGATTTAAAGTGCCAGAAGCATATAAAAGTTTTCGAGAAACTTGTTCAATAAAGCTTCAGAAATCTTTATACGGATTGAAACAATCAGGTCGTATGGGGTACAATCGCCTGAGTGAATACCTGTTGAAAGAATGGTACAAGAATGATCCAATTTGTCCTTGTGTCTTTATAAAAAGGTCTGGATCTGAATTTGTTATAATCGCCGTGTATGTTGATGATTTAAATATCATTGGAACTCCTGGGGAGCTTCCAAAAATAGTAGATTGTTTGAAGAAAGAATTTGAAATGAAAGATCTTGGAAAGACAAAATTTTATCTTGGTCTACAAATTGAGTATATGAAAGATGGAATATTTGTCCATCAATCAACATACACCGAAAAGATTTTAAAGCGATTCTATATGGATAAAGCACATCCATTGAGTACCCCGATGGTTGTGAGATCACTTGATATAAAGAAAGATCCATTCCGACCTCATGAAAATGATGAAGAGCTTCTTGGTGCCGAAGTATCATATCTTAGTGCAATTGGGGCATTAATGTATCTTGCCAATAATTCCCGACCAGATATAGCTTTCTCAGTAAGCTTATTAGCAAGATTTAATACTTCGCCAACACAAAGACACTGAAATGGTATTAAACATATATTCAGATACCTCCAAGGGACCATTGATATGGGTTTATTTTATTCAAATGAATCCAAGCCATTATTGATTGGTTATGCAGATGCAGGATATTTGTCTGATCCACACAAAGGTCGATCTCAGATAGGCTATTTATTTACAAGTGGAGGTACAGCCATATCATGGCGTTCGACAAAACAAACTATGGTTGCTACCTCTTCAAATCATGCAGAGATAATAGCCATTCACGAAGCAAGTCGAGAATGCGTTTGGTTAAGATCTATAACTCAACACATTTAGCAAACATGTGGTCTTTCTTCGAAAGAGAATATTCCAACAATATTGTATGAAGACAATGTTGCATGCATAACTCAATTGAAAGGAGGATATATCAAAGGAGATAGAACAAAACACATTTCACCGAAATTCTTTTTCACTCATAATCTTCAGAAGAATGGTGAAATAGATGTACAACAAGTTCGTTCAAGTGATAATTTGGCTGATCTGTTCATTAAGGCGTTACCAACCTCAATATTTGAAAAGCTGATATATAAGATTGAAATGCGTCGTCTTCGAGACATTAAAAGTGATTTTTCATCAGGGGGAGTAACTACACGCTGCACTCTTTTCCTTAACCAAGGTTTTGTCCTACTGGGTTTTCCAGGTAAGGTTTTTAATGAGGCAGCAAGTAATGCATATTATAAATAACTATGTACATCCCAATATTTTTTTGTAAGTTTTTAATGAGGCACGTTATCTTACATGGACATCCAAGGGGGAGTATTATGAATAGTTTGTACATTGGATACTACTTTGGATATTACATTGGATGCTACATTGGATGCTCATGTTGTGAATAACTTAAAGATTAAATTTCCTACTTTATGTCCATCATCTTTACTTTTATGCTAGTAAAAGGCAATGTAATTGCAATGAAAAAATACACCAAAGTGAAAGAAGAAAACACTTCTCCCTTCTTTCTATCTCTTCTTATTTACATTTTACTGCATTACTTTTATTTTATTACATTTATAACATTTTCTTCCTTTTTACTTTTTTCTTGTCATTTCTAAAGAAAGACCCTTTTTTTTAAACATTAATTTATCTCTGTGTGGGTGTACATGTGTTTTGGTTGAAAGTTGAAACTGTCTCAAAGCAAGTTGGGAGCTTAGGATTAGCTTTGTTTTAGTTTGACTCTGAAACTTTGGAACACTCCAACCTTCAAAATTGTTGATTCCCATTTCAAGCTGCCAACTTTGTTTTATTTTCCCCCTCTCTCTCTCTCTAACATGTATTTGTCAGCCTTTTGGATTTGTTTGGGTTGAAAACTTTGTGCTTTGGACTGTTGAATTTTCAGATTTCAAAGCTTTGATCAGCAGGAGCAATTGAATCTTTCCAAATTGAGGGCTTTTGTGACTTTGCTGAAAAGGGCCTTTTGCGGGCAAATCTTGGTTTGAGTTAAGAGGTTTTTGTTTCCCAGATGAATGTTAGTATCAAGAAATTGTAAGTAGTGATAAGCAATTGAGTGTAAAGCAGGAAACAGATTGAATCTTTTGGTGGGTGAGAGAAATGGAGAAAAATGAGGGAGAGGATTGGAGGGAGATGGTGAGGAGAATGCTTCCACCAGGAGTTGATGGGGCTAATATGGAATACTCCATAGCCAGTGAGTATACTGGCCCTCTGTTGTCATATGAGGTTCCTAAAGTAGAGCCCCTTGATGTCAATTCTGGTGGAATTCCGACAGCATCACCTCTTTCAGAATCAAGAAGAAGATCAGTGAGTCGTGATGTTGCCCCCGTTATAGAACCTATTCCTTTGCCAGTATCTCGTATTGCTGGTGTAACAAGTCCCCCTAGTCAGAGTCCTAGATTGTCGAATAGTTCCGAGTCCCAGGTGTCTGTCTTGCAGGACCCTGATTCTTCTTCAGGTTCCCCCTCGGCATCCCCGGGTTCAGTGCTGAATCACCAGGGGAATGCTGCAAGGCATTCAGGGAGAAGAGCCCCGGTAGTCACCTTCAATACAGTCGATAGATCTGAAAGAAAAGTGGTGGAAATTGAGAACCAAGTCTTTCCAGAATATGTTGGAGTTTCAAAGAAGAAAAAGAAGTCAAGAGTCTGTTATAGGTGTGGAAAAGGGAAGTGGGAGAGTAAAGAGTCGTGCTTCGTTTGTGATGCAAAGTATTGTAGCAATTGTGTGCTCAGAGCAATGGGTTCAATGCCTGAAGGGCGGAAATGTGTAAGTTGCATTGGCCAGCCAATTGACGAGTCGAAGAGGTCCAAACTTGGTAAACATTCTAGAGTATTATCACGTTTGCTTAGTCCTTTGGAAGTCAAGCAGATAATGAAAGCAGAAAAAGAATGTGCTGCTAATCAGCTCCGACCTGAGCAGCTGATTGTCAACGGATCTCCTTTGAAGCCCGATGAGATGGCAGAACTCTTTGGCTGCCCTTTACCTCCTCACAAGTTGAAGCCTGGGAGGTATTGGTATGATAAGGAATCTGGACTATGGGGAAAGGTAAAACAAACAATCTCATTCTTTTTTATTTCTTCCTTATGTCAGAAGGAAGAGTCCTAATATAGTTTTTGACTTAATTAAACAGGAAGGAGAAAAACCAGACAGAGTTGTTAGTTCAAACCTGAATTTTACGGGAAAACTTAGTGCTCGTGCCAGCAGTGGAAATACTCAGGTTTACATTAATGGTCGAGAGATTACAAAACGTGAACTCAGAGTGCTCAAGGTTTGTTCTTTTTTTTCCCCAACTAAATAGCGCATATGTCAGAGCAAATATGTAAGGCAATAGATTTAACTCTAGATCCGTTGTTATCCACATTTCCTATCACTAGCCTGTCTTTATGTGGTCATGACAGCTTGTATGTTTGAATGCGGTGAAGGATACGTCCCATTCTTTAGTGTAATATTGAGTTTCCATAACTTTTGTGGCATTATTCCACCCAGCATTGAGGCTGGATTAATTTTTGCTTCCATATTTATGCTCCAATTATGTGTTTTGTCCCGTCCTCTTAATCTATCTAACTATTAGGGAATTTGGCTGATGGTAGCTATTAATAACGTCCGTCCATGTAAGCATTTATAGGTATTAGATTCTTTATTGTTCATTTGTTAATGAAATGAGGTTTCCTTGTTGATAGTGGTGAGTCATACTTCCCTATTCTTCTCTTAAATTTGTCGCACATGGAGATGCCTTAAATTTTACAGCTTTCGTTTATTCAATGTATATATTTTTCTCAATCTATTGTTGCTACAATCATTTCTTTCTGCTCTGCCCACTTATGTAGGAAGTAAATAATGTACGTCCAATAAATCATTTATAGCTCTGAGTGTCTTGTCTTTCAGCTTAGATGATTGTGAAAAGAAAGACTTTTGCCTTATATTAGTGGATTATAACTGTTGTCGTTTTCTAGAGCCAGTGCATTAATTAACATAGAAAGCTTCAAGCTTGTATTTTGCTTTTAACTATCCGAGCTAGTTATTTGACTGATTGTCATTCTACAAATCTGGATCTATACAGACTTCCATGTACCTTCTCACAAAAGGAAACAAAATGGATTTGCCTTTAACCTTTTTTCAAGCACTCCTATTATTCCCTTGAACTTCTTTTTTCTCTAAAATAATAGAATCTCAAATATCCCGGTGAATCATGTTGAAAGTCTGGAAATTTCCAAAATGAATCTTTCCTTGTCAATCACGGCAACACAATCGATCATCTCGGCTTTTCGTTATTGCATAGAGAACTTAGGTGGTTCAGAAATTACAGTTAGGCTTGGTTCAAAATGATCCAGCATCTAAAGAAAAGTCTGAAGTATCTGAAGAGAAGATTTAAAGTATTTATGAGTTTTGCCATTGTGGTAAACCAAAGCCTCTCTCTCTCTCTCTCTTAAATAACTTAATGATCCAGAATCTAACGAAAATATCTCCACAGTAGTTGCTAATTCACAGAACAGCTCCACGCACCACATCTGTCAAAAGCCAATGGATTAACCTAAGTACCATTATTTGCAGCCTGTTTGAAACAGCTACCTATTGAGAAGGAAAAGGTGTAACCACCTATTTCCGCTCTGTGACAGCCTCTTTTCTTCTTTCACATAGGGAAACTTGAATGAAAATAGGCATCAGCAAAAATTGATGCCCTCAATCTAGTCATAGAGGGTGTTTGACTAAGTTTATAAGCTGGTCAAACCAGCTTATAAGTCATTTTTGGCTTATCTACGCTTTTGGTAAAATTAAAAGTGCGTATAAGTCAAGTGCTTATAAGCCAAAATAAGTCATAAGTTGGTCACCCCCAACTTATTATTTTTCAGTTTATAAGCACTTTAGGTTTGACCAAAGTTTTTACTACTCTATCCCTAATATTATTTCGTAATTTTTGAAATACCCTTATAGAAATAAAACCCTAACCCTCTCTCTACCTTCATTCTTTTACCTTCATAGACTTTTCTCGAAACCAACAACTCTGCTGTCAACCTCAAGAAACAATCAAGTTTTGAAGCTCTTCCGTACGTCGAAGGCATGTGAAAGCTTTCTAGTTTAGAAACTCTTAATTCGTTCATCTTCTTTATTTTAAAAAATTTGTTATCCCCGTGTTATTAAAAGGAACCTGGTAGATGTATAAGTTTTTAGCAAAGGACTGATGTACTTGATGCATAAGTTTTTAACAAAGTGCCGAATATATTAATTATTATATTATAGCTTATGAGTGTATTTTAGCTTATCATAAATTCGTTTAAATTCATAAAAAATGATCTTATCTAATTAAATTTGTATTAAGTAAAAACAGAAATAAATTATTTTATACTTGACTCAATTTGGTATCCAAAATCTTGTAAAAGTCACATTTTTATTAATATAAATAACTTTAAGGGCATTTAAGTCACTTTAGCAAAAAAATGTGCTTATCAGTATTTTCTGCCAAATACTCAGCTGCTTATTATCAGTTTCAACACTTTTATCCAAATACGCAACTACTTAATTTTTAAATCAGCTTCGGCACTTAAAAGTACTTTTCAGCACTTAATGCTTATCAGCTACTTTATATCAGCTAAGCCAAACGGGCTCTATCCATGTTCTTAAAAGCCTAATCCATACTAACTCACCATCAATTTAGTCGCAGAGATGATATCATTTGCTTGACAACTAGTACATACGTTGTAATAGCATTCATCTTAAGGGCCTTGGATTCACCTTTCTGTAAAAAGATTATCTTCTTAGAATCATAGAATGAAACTCCTTTTATTTACAATGAGTCCTGACATTGGGTTCATTTCAGTTTGCAAATGTGCAATGCCCTCGTGACACTCACTTTTGGGTATATGATGATGGTCGTTACGAGGAAGAAGGACAAAACAATATCCGGGGCAACATCTGGGAAAAGGTAGCAACATAGGGTACAGTTTCGACGATGTTAGTCGGCAAAGTTTTTGCTCTAATATCTTTTATTTATATTGACATGCAGGCATCAACACGGTTTGTTTGCTCTCTGTTTTCATTGCCTGTACCGCATGGTCAGCCCTATGGACAGAGAGACGAGCCTAGCAATTATACTACTGTTCCAAATTACTTAGAGCAGAAAAGGGTTCAAAAGCTACTTTTGCTTGGGCTTGAAGGCTCTGGAACAAGCACTATTTTCAAACAGGTATTAGCTTTGCAGCACTTCCTTTTTCAGGAAAAGAGGTTCCATTTTTCTTGATTAATTTTTGAACAAGTTAAATCCAAGCTTCTATATATAGGTCAGATCTCTATGACATTTTTCCTTGGAGGTTTTATCTTCTCTCTGCATAATGTAACTGTTTTCAAATATCTGCAGTATAGCTTGTTCAGTTGCCTGTTGATTTATTCATTTGTTCTATGGACTTGAATTTGCTAGCATCCACTGTATTTCATTTTGCTGCCAGAAAATTTTCTAGCATCATATTGCAGCTCAGTTACCAAATCAATTTGAGGCTTGGTGATTGATTGATTGATATATTGCAGCTGAGTTATCTTCTGTGCTGTATGGCACTGCTTATGACTTAAATTAGATGACTGACTATAACAACAAGAAACTTCAGTGTCCTATCATATTCTGGTTAAAGGTCACCATTGATTAGTCATGATAAACGAGGTACAGATGGGGCCATTTGGTAGTCATAACATTATATGGGTTACATTGAAATATGAGGATTGACAAGAGAGAGATAGCCAGTGGTAAGGGCTCTCCACCTCAAGTCATAAGATTGGGGGTTTGAATCACCAATAGAGCCAAGTGGGAAAAATCATCGCTCGTTTCCTGGATAAGGGGTTTCTGGGGGAGGGGTAGGGTTTAGCAGATAAAAAAGATTTGTAATATCTGGATTTAGTAATATGTGGATTATGAGCTAGATTTCTACTTAGTCATGTGTTTGGTTGATTGTATTAGAACATGGTGAACTATAATACAATGCTATAATTGGAGTGCTATCCGCATTTTCCATGACGGTTTTCTTGGGCATGAATCCTTCACAATAAGGGAAGAAACTTTGTCTTGTGGAGCACTGCACAGTGGATGATTCTGTTCTTTTATTCTGAACGCGTATTGAGTACCAGATGTTCGAATGTTGAATACATCTCTGGAACCCTCCCTAATATATGTTCAAAATCGCCAGAAATTTTTTCCTTTAATGCTTGATTAGTAAAAACACTTGTGGCAAGAAACTAAGGCTCAAAATGAATGGGTGAATTCCTTCATTTACTGTGAAAAATGTGGCTGGAAGTCCCGAGATTGGAGCCTCTTCCTCCCCTTATGGAAATAAACTATTGAGTGCATGATTTAATTTTTGTTGTTACTAGTAAAGGGGAAAAGGAAAGAAATACAAATGGTGTGGTTTAAAATTTCTTATCTGAAGAAGAATGTTAGTAAGCTCTTCTGGCCAATCACTGGATTTTGTTTACTATTATGATCTGATTAACTATTGGCTTTTTTGTTTTTGTTGTTTTTTTTTTGGGGTGGGGGGTTGGGGGGGGGGGGGAGTTGATGTGAAAGCAGTAAGTAGTGTGGGCTGCGCACGTCTTTTGAAGAAAGCACAGTAGCCCACCTATGTGTGTTTGGTAGCGTTCCTGAGCTCTGTTAGTGTGCTTGCATGAGGTTTCCGGTTATAGATAGACTCTGTTTGTTCTTCGAAGACCTTAGGTTGGTATCTTGTTTTATTGCTGGACTGCGTTTATTTCAGTCTCAATTTCGATATGCATGAAAGACAAAATCTATTCACATTTCAGCTTTAACCATAGAAATGATATTTATCTCAAAAGTAATGCAGCAGCTCCTACAGAGTGCTTGTACAGCCAAATCCAAATTTAGTTCTTTATGCGTCTGAACAGGAACCATAATTGAAACTATATTGGATTGAAGTAAGAGGCTTTACTGAGAAGTATAAAAATGTGAGATCATGAAAATTTGGATGTAGTACGAAATAATTTTAATCTTTTGTTTTTATTTAAAAAGACATTATTTAAGGCTAGAGGAAAGCAGAAATGCTTACTTAATGTGGAAGGGAAGGAGTGTGTCACGACCCGGATTTCCCGCACTCGGGAGTCGTGATGGCGCCTACTAATGTGAGCTAGGCAAGCCGACTGCTTGATCAATTTACCCTTTTATTCCCATTTTAATCCTTTAGCAATTATGAGCAATAATTTAAAGACAACGGAATTTAAGACAAGCGGAAGAAAAACAATAAAACTACTAAGTATATCCAATATAACTGTTTAAACAAGACTACCCAGAACTGGAGGCACAACTTCACAGACAGTCTTAGAATGCTACAAACAAGGTCTGAATGAAATACAAAAGTCTGTCTCTGAATAAATAAAAACAAGAGAAAAGATAGGAGGAGACGCCAAGGCCCGCGGACGTCTGCAGGACTACCTCAGGTCGCCTGTGTGGACTGAAGACAGCACCCTCACTGCGGTCCAAACGCTCCGATATCAGTATCTGCACACAATGCAAAGTGTAGTATCAGCACAACCAACCCCATGTGCTGGTAAGTGCCTAGCCTAACCTCGGCGAAGTAGTGACGAGGCTAGGACCAAACTACCAAATAAACTTGTGCAGTTAAATCATATACAACGGAAATAGAAACAGATAATTATAACTAAAGTTGGGCGGGGGAAACATGCTGCGGGGGAGTAACAGGTAACAACAGAACGACAGTAGAGAAACATAAGGAATGCCATAAATCAATTACCAGCAAAATAAGGAAATAGAAGAACAGGTACACATGTAATACCGTTGCAGGCGTGCAACCCGATCCCATTTCATATGATATCGTTGCAGGCGTGCAACCCGCTCCTATTTCATATACTACCGTTGCAGGCGTGCAACCCGCTCCCATTTCATATATTACCGTTGCAGGCGTGTAACCCGCTCCCATTTCATTTATCAGCACCAATCATAAAAGAATCCCGGCAAGGGAACAATAACAATATAACAACATCCCAACAAGGGAACAATAATATCAAAACAACCATCCCGACAAAGGAATAATAATGATAATAACATCCCGGCAAGGGAACAATAATGATAATCCTCATATGAAGTGCAATAAACCACAACAGAGTCATAACAATTACAATACAAGACTCACGGGCATGCTTGACACCGACGTATAGATACTCGTCACCATGTCTATACATCGTACTCCATAGTTAACACGTAGCAAATAAGACACGACTCCTAATCCCTCAAGCTAAGGTTAGACCAAACACTTACCTCGAACTTCCACGGCCAACTCAAGCCTCTAACACTGCTTTTCCTTTTGAATTTGGCTCCAAATCAATTGTATCTAGACATAATAGACTTAATAACATCAATAAATGCTAAACAATTCAATTCCAATGCTTAATTGTAGATTTCCTATCATTCTTCCCAAAAAGTCAAAAATCGACCCCAGGTCCGCATGGTCAGAACACGAGGTTCGGACCAAAACCCGATCACCCATTCACCCACGAGCCCGAATATGTAATTAGTTTCAAATCCGACCCCATAACGAGGTCTAAATCCCAATAATACAAAAAGTCCTAACTCTACCAAAATCCCAAATTTTCTACCCTTAAGAACATGATTTAGGCCTAGAAATCTAATGGGTGCTAATGGAAATTGAAGAAAATGAGTCTAAGATTACATACCTATGGATTTGTGGTGAAGTTCTCTTTCAGAAATCGCCCAATTTGGAGTTTGGAAGAAGAAGTTATGAAATTTTTGTTAAATCCCGTTTCTGTTACTGTTTTAAATGACTGGGCAAAAATACACTACGCGATCGCGAACAAGCCTATGCGATCGCATAGGTTTGACTCTCTTAACCTACGCGTTCGCGAGCTAGGGGTCGCGTTCGCATAGGGTTAAAACTACCCAGCCCCCAGGCCCCTTCCTACTCTATGCGTTCGCGACTGACCCGGTGCGTTCGCGTAAAGTAAATTCCCAAAGCTTCGCGTTCGCACCCAGGTCTATGCGTTCACATAGTGCAAACCTGCCCTCCTCCCAATTTGTGCTCTGCGTTCGCGAGGGTTACCACGCATCGCATAGAGTTAAAAACTTAGACACCAGCAACAACAGAAATACCAGATTTCTAAGTCCAAAAACACTCTGACGCTTATCCAAAACTCACCCGAACCCTCGGGGCTCCAAACCAAACATGCACACTACCTCAAAAACACCCTACGGACTTACTGTTACGCGGCGCCTTCCTGAGATTCCTTGGAAGGGCGACGTAAGGCTAAGCAACTGATGTCAGTGCAGTTGATGTCCGCCAACTGAGGTCCCCTCCGTACGCTAGACTAGATTGTCAGTGCCGTACGGGAAAACCAATGTCAAGAGCAATTGAGAGAACAGGAATGAGAATTGAGAATGAAAGAAAGCTTGATTGCATTAATGAAAGCTATTACAGAAAGGCAACGCGGTGTCGAGGGGGAGAGACACCAGTACAGAGAATTGTTTGCTTGCTAGAAAGTTTGATTGCTTGATCCCCCTAATAATGCTTAAAAAAATAATCCAAAGCTACAAGACTAGACATGATTAAGCTAGAGAAACATAATGGAAGTACATGGAATAAAACTACTCTATATTTACAATGAAAAAGACTTAGTTTGTTATAAGGCAGAAACAAGTCCGTTGTCAGCAGCATAGTCTTTGGCATCAGGGTCTGCGCGCGCGGCGCTGTTGGCATCTGCCTGCGGTTGGGCGTTGGCGAGGGATATCGGTGGGGTGACAGAGGCACATGCGCGCTTGTCACTTGGCGCGGCCAAGACCACGGGGCCGTCCGTGGCGCTAGGCATTGGAAGGCTTGCTAGGACGCCACGGGGTGCGCCCAAGGGGTCATGGGGCACGACTGAAAAGCCGCCTATGACATTCTCCCCCACCTGAGTTGGCGACGTCCTCGGCGCCTTACTTGCAAGATAATCTTCAATTAGGCTCTTGTAGGCTTTGAGGTTTGTTCCCCTCTCCCAAGTGTTCTCCTCTGCATCACAGCCCTGCCATTTCACCAAGAACTCTTGGTGATCTTTCCTTGAGGCATGAATCACTCTATCATCAAGGATAGCTTCAACACGCCTTTTCCCGGTTGAATTGGGCCCTCGAATATTGGGTATTGTGAGCTAGCTCCTTGAAGGATCCTCCGTGTCTTCCCGAAAAGGTTTCAGGAGGCTGACATGGAAGACATGATGAATTTTCCACCAAGCTGGGGTATCCACCCGGTATGCAACTTTCCCAATGCGCCTTTCAATGGACAAGGGTCCAATGTATTTTTGCAATAGGCGAGGGTCATGGACCCCTGCAAATAAGTACCGCTTTGGAATTTTGACCATCACTTTGTCTCCTACTTGGTATTCAACAAAGCGACAATTCTGATCAGCATGCCTCTTCATCCGCTTTTGAGCCTTGACAAGATAGCTCCACACTATCTCCAAATTTTGCTTCCACTCTTTAGAGAAGCTAGCAGCTCGAGGAGATTTAGACATATTTGGTGCATTGACTGTGTGTGGGAGTAGCGGTTGCTGTCCGGTAACAATTTTAAAAGCGTTTTTGTTTGTACTAGAGCTCTTTTGTAAATTGAAACACAGTTGAGCAGCATCCAGAAGCTTCACCCAATTCTTCTGCGATCCGGTTACAAAATGACGGAGATATTCCTCCAACATACCATTGAACCGCTCCGTCTGGCCATCAGATTGCGGATGAAAACTTGAGCTGTGACTCAGCTTCGACCCAAGGCACTTAAAGAGTTGGGTCCAAAAGTTACTAGTGAAGCGTGAGTCACGATCACTAACAATGTCTTTGGGCAGGCCCCAATATTTGACGATATGAGAGAAGAAGAGTTGAGCTGTATCTTCTGCTGATATATATTGTGGGGCAGCAATAAAGGTAGCATACTTGGAAAACCGATCTACCACAACCAAGATAGTTGTTAGATCTCCGACCTTGGGCAATCCGGTGATGAAATCCAGGGAAACACTTTCCCAAGGTCTCTTTGGGACAGCTAGTGGTTCCAAGAGTCCCGCCTGTGTCAAGCGGTCTGACTTGTCCTTCTGGCATACTAGACAAGTCTTCACATACTGAGCAACGTCATCGGCCATTTGAGGCCAATAATATGCACGGCGAAGTAACGCCATGGTGCGTTCTTCACCGCGATGGCCGGCCCACAGAGTATCATGACATTCAGCCAGAAGAGTCCTTCGTAGATCTCCTCCTTTAGGAATATAAAGTCGGTTCCCTTTCACTTTCAGAAAACCATCTTCCATGTAGAACTGGCGAGTCTTGCCCTGTCCTACCAAATCAACCAAATACTGTGCAGCAGGATCTTTGATGAGTAAATCCTGTATCTGGTCCTTGATGGAGGTGGCTACTTCGCTCCCCCTTAGGGTGGCGAGTAGGCACACCGATGCTAGATCAGCTCTCCGACTGAGCGCATCAACAACATGATTGGTCTTCCCACTTCGGTACTCCAGGTTGAAGTGGAATTCAGCTAGGAGTTCCTGCCACCTGTCCTGTCGACCATTCAACTTCGGCTGGGTCATGAAATGGCTAACAGTTGTGTTGTCTGTCTTGACCACGAACGGGGTCCCCAACAGATAGTGCCTCCACATGCGCAAGCAGTGGACGACAGCCAATAATTCTTTCTCATGGGCGGCATAGCGCCGCTCTGCATCTTTCAGCTTCCGACTCTCGTACGCTACAGGATGCCCTTCTTGTAGCAGGACTCCACCGAGGGCATAGTCAGATGCATCTGTTTGTACATTGAATGGCTTGGCCAGATCAGGAAGGGCCAAGACGGGGCTACTAGACATAGCCGCTTTTAATGCGTTGAAGGCCTCCGCTCGCTTGGGTCCCCATTCCCAATGCGTGACCTTCTTGAGGAGTTCTGTCAATGGTACTGCAATGAGGGAGTAGTTTTTCACAAATCGCCGATAGAAATTGCATAGACCAAGGAACGCCCTCAAGGCGTGGATATCCTTAGGCGGCGGCCAATCTGTGATTGCCTGAATCTTCTGCTGGTCCATCTTGATCCGCCCTTCCTCGATGACATGTCCGAGGAAGTCAATTTGCTTTTGAGCAAAGGAGCACTTAGATAGCTTCGCATATAGTTCATGCTCCCGCAATCGAGCTAGGACCTTCCGCAAGTGCATCAGGTGTTCCTCCAATGTTTGGCTATATACCACAATGTCATCCAAGTAGACCACCACGAATTCATCAATGTACTCTCGGAAGACTTGGTTCATCAAAGTGCAAAACGTAGCTGGGGCGTTAGTCAAGCCGAATGGCATAACCAGGAAATCGTACGACCCATATCTTGTCACACAGGTCGTCTTGTGCTCATCACCCTCTGCAATCCAAACTTGCCAATAACCTGTCTTCAGGTCTATTTTGGTGAACACCGTCGCACCACCCAGTCTATCGAACAAGTCTGCCATTAGCGGAATAGGGTACTTGTTCTTCACAGTAATTTTGTTTAGAGCCCGATAGTCCACACAGAGTCGTAGATTACCATCATGTTTCTTTTGGAATAGCATAGGGGACCCGTATGGGGATTTGGAGGGCACAATAATCCCTGTGTCTAGCATTTCCGTCAATTGTCTCCGAAGTTCGGTGAGTTCGGGTTGTGACATTCTGTAAGGCGCCCGGGCGGGTGGCTTCGCGCCCGGCACCAGCTCAATTTCATGGTCCACAATGCGCCTAGGCGGTACTCGCTTTGGCATGTCTTGTGGCATGACATCTTCAAACTCTAGTAGTAGCTTCTTCACGGGTTCAGGAATGGGATCCGAGGAGCGTTCTACATCTTCGATGCAGAGGGTTGCCAGGAACGTGGGTTCATTTCTTTTGACCCCCTTTTTCAACTGCAAGGCCGAGATGTTTTCAACGGCCATCTTCATGGGCAGGCACGGGATAATGCAGGGCTTGGTCCCGTTTGCTCCCATCATCAGTAACATGTCAGCATACGGTACAGGCATGGTGTTGGTTTGCCTCAGGAATTCCAATCCAACTATCAACTCGAAGTCATCTATGATCACCACGCGCAGGTTGAATTTTCCTTCGTAAGGGCCAAGCTTCACCGGTACTTCTTTGGCTATTCCACCCACTGGCTGGGGAGGTGAGTTGATAGCCTTGACACGGCCTCTACCTTTCCCTACAACTAGACCAAGGCGCTCCACCTGAGTCGAGGCTAAGTAGTTGTGGGTAGCACCCGTGTCTACCATGGCCCGAATGGGCTTGCCATTCACCTTCATCTCAACGAACATTAAGGTCCTCTCGTGCTTAAGAGGAGTCTAATCATCCGCCTTCTTTTTCCCTTTCTTGGTGACTGAACATGAGTCCTTCTTCTTACGGATACCAGCGCTAGTCTCTGCTAATGCCTTAGAAATGGAGCCAACAATTGCATTGAAGGCACCTGCTGGTTCAGTCTGATCCGCATCGTCTGAGTCGTCATCGGTCCCATCATCAAAAGTCTGATGGGCGTTCATCTGTGCATGTGGGCACTCATTGTTCCAATGTGGTCCGCCGCAATGACGGCATCCTGAAGGAGGCTTCCTCCCCCGATCATTGTTGTTAGAAGCAACACTGTTGCTGCCTGTGGAGGGGGCCTTAGGTTTGGTTGAGCCCCGATCTCCCCCACTTCTGCTAGGGCCACCATTGCTAAACTGGCCCCCTTTGAATCCCGCTTGGGCAGGCGGCTGAGGCCTATCCTTCCGAGCTTTCATTTGATAGTCCCCAAGGCATTCAGCTGCTTGGATCGCCTTGGGCAGGGTATCTACCCGTTGTCTTTGTAGCTCCATACGGGCATAAGGTTTCAGCTCTTCTAGAAAAGTGAAGAGCTTGTCTTTGTCCCCCATGTCGCGTATGCTTAGCATGAGCACGGAGAATTCCCGCACGTAGTCCCGCACGGATTTGGTATGGCGGAGCTCCCTTAGCTTTCTCATTGAATTGTATTCAACATTTTCGGGGAAGAACTGTAGGCGTATGGATGCCTTCAGTTCTGCCCATGTTTCGAGAGTATCTTCACTGGCCTTGATGGCTTCGTATTTCACCCGCCACCAGAGTTTAGCATCACCCTGAAGATACATGGCAGCAGTTGCTACCTTCTTAGCTTCTTCTAGGCCCCCAACAACATTGAAATATTGTTCGACATCAAAGATGAAGTTCTCCACTTCCTTGGCATTCCTAGCTCCACTGTATGGCTTTGGCTCAGGAATTTTCAGTTTTTGCGTCGCGGAAATGGGGTTTGCAGCGCCCCCGATCTGGTTTCCACCGCCTCGCAGTAGGCCATGTAAAGCAGCATTGACGACATTGAGCTTGTCTGTCAAGTCGTCAATAGTTTGTTGCATGGCAGTCACCCTGTCTGCCTCTTGTGCCCTGTAAGCTAAATCCTCGGCACGCTCCTGTTGGAGTCCCTCGAATTTGCCAAAAATTTCGGCTGCCTCTGTGGCTGCCGTTTGCCGGTCTCCCTCGGAGTCACGACTGATGTTTTCTATGTCAACTTCAGCCTGGAGCACCCTGCGGTCCAGGTCGTCCAACCTTTGCCCTAGGCTGGTTCTTAGTTCAGGCACCGTATCCATGATGGGCAGTAATCCGTCAACCGTCTGTTCAAGGGCCGCAATGCGGTTCCCATGATTCACCATGATCAGAAATGGTGGTAATGGCAATGCGTTCCTTCGTCCGATGTCGAGCCTAGGCTCTGATACCAACTGTTACGCGGCGCCTTCCTGAGATTCCTTGGAAGGGCGACGTAAGGCTAAGCAACTGATGTCAGTGCAGTTGCTGTCCGCCAACTGAGGTCCCCTCCGTACGCTAGACTAGATTGTCAGTGCCGTACGGGAAAACCAATGTCCAAGAGCAATTGAGAGAACAGGAATGAGAATTGAGAATGAAAGAAAGCTTGATTGCATTAATGAAAGCTATTACAGAAAGGCAACGCGGTGTCGAGGGGGAGAGACACCAGTACAGAGAATTGTTTGCTTGCTAGAAAGTTTGATTGCTTGATCCCCCTAATAATGCTTAAAAAAATAATCCAAAGCTACAAGACTAGACATGATTAAGCTAGAGAAACATAATGGAAGTACATGGAATAAAACTACTCTATATTTACAATGAAAAAGACTTAGTTTGTTATAAGGCAGAAACAAGTCCGTTGTCAGCAGCATAGTCTTTGGCATCAGGGTCTGCGCGCGCGGCGCTGTTGGCATCTGCCTACGGTTGAGCGTTGGCGAGGGATATCGGTGGGGCGACAGAGGCACATGCGCGCTTGTCACTTGGCGCGGCCAAGACCACGGGGTCGTCCGTGGCGCTAGGCATTGGAAGGCTTGCTAGGACGCCACGGGGCGTGCCCAAGGGGTCATGGGGCACGGCTGAAAAGCCGCCCATGACATTACTCGTGCGATCAAATCGCCAAAATAACATCAACAACTATGAATTTAGCATCAAATCATGAAATCACTTAAGAACTTCAAATTTTCCAATTTTTCTCAAATACGGTCCAATTCACGTCATTTCAAGTCCGTTTCTTACCAAATTTCACATACTCGACTTAAACCACATATAAGACCTGTACCGGGCTCCGGAACCATAATACGGACCCGATACCATCAAATTTTAAACACATTTCATTTCCAAAACTCATAAATAATTCCAGAAAATAATTTTCTTTAAAAATTCATTTCTCGAGCTTGGGACCTCGAAATTCGATTCCGGGCATACGCCCAAGTCCTATTTTCCTACGGACCCTCCGGGACCGTCAAATCACGGGTCCGGGTCCGTTTACCCAAAATGTTGACCGAAGTTAACTTAAATTCATTTTTAAAGTCAAAATTCATCATTTTTCACAGATTTTCACATAATGGCTTTCCGGCTATGCACCTGGACTGCGCACGCAAATCGAGGTTATGCTAAAAGAGGTTTTTAAGGTCTCGGAACGCAGAATTTATTTCTAAAACAAGTGATGACCTTTTGGGTCATCACAGAGTGTCAGATCTGATGATGATGTATTGAGGGGACCATGTACTTGCATGCGTGTATGCGATATTCTTTTTCTTCACCTCCACTGCTTTGCCCTTTGCTCCCTTCCTGCTCTGTCATATAGCTTATTATTGCATTCTGAATGTGAGATGAAATGCTTGCTTTTCTTTACCATTTAAGTGTTTGATATGAAGCTGTGGAGGTCGAGTATTAGGGTTGTGCGTTAGGAGGTAGTTGAGTTTTGCCTTACTTCGTACCTTTGTGAGGCTAGTCTGGTAGGGTTTTTGTCTACGATAGCTAGTTGTAGTGTTTTGTCTTACTACTCTTTCGTTTCTCATAGTGCCGGATCTATTTACTAGCTATCGCTTTTGCTTTGCATCTATCTTCTGGTTTTCATGTTGTTATTTTTCCTATGATTTTTGTGGTGGTACTGATATTGTCTCTTTTTGTCTTCTTGAGCCGAGGGTCATTCGAAAACAGCCTCTCTACTCCTTCGGGGTAGGGGTAAGGTCTGCGTACACACTACCCTCCCCAGACCCCACTAGTGGGATTTTACTAGGTCATTGTTGTTGTTAAGTGTTTGGTGGTGCACCCGCTGCTGTCTATCATTTGTGTGTACTCATTTGCTTCTGTCTATAACCTTAATGTGTAGGCGAAATTTTTGTATGGGAACAAGTTTACTGCTGAAGAAATCCAGGACATCAAGTTGATGATTCAAAGCAATATTTACAAGTATCTGAGCATTCTCCTTGATGGAAGGGAGCGCTTTGAGGAGGAGGCTTTATCAACAATAAAAGCTGAAGGTACTTTAAAATATATCCTGAAAGTATTGATAAAAAGGTGCACTGCTAATTAACGAAGGAGTTGCTCTAGATGGGGTAGACTGCCAGTCATCAGCTGGACTTGCAGCTTTGGCTCCTCCCCTGCACGTTTTTGAACTCCATTCCCACTAATGCCAATTTGTGCCAAAAGTGGAGCTCTTACCTCCTCTTAACTAATTGCAGTATGCTCAAGCTTCATCTATCAATAGTCGAATCTGCCCAACAGATGTATTCTAAAAAGTTCGTTAAAAATGAAATTTAGTTGGATTGATATGTGTCTTGTGTATTAAGGTTTTCATTCAGTGGTTTCGGACATCCCAAAAACCCATATGTCTGTCTACTCCCCAATTATGCTTGCATTTCTTTCAGATCTCCTCGGAATGAGGGAATTAGCTGTAATTGCATAGACATCGTAGTATTGGGAGGTAAATTATTTTTGTATTTGTCAGGACCTGTTTAAAATTGTCTTCACTCTGAGAATATTTTGCCTTGCCTTGCTTTTCCATAAATGCAGCTTACGTAGTTGTCATTTCAGATGTGATAGCTTAGGTGCTCTATGATTTCTTGTCAATCCCTTCGTTCCAATTTTAACTAAAAATGATCCTTTGCTGTGTGCTTGCGCCTTTCTGCTGTAGTTCTTGTCTATTCTTGATGAAGTTTTTCCTAAGAAAATAATCTTCAAGGAGTTCAGCTAACTGGTACATATTTAGTTATTAATACTCCTTCCATTTCTTGTCAAATTGAAAGACCGTTATATCTCACATGGAAAGTAAATACTGCATAACAGTTTCTTAAGGTTTAACATATGCTTCTGTAAATTAGGGTGGGATGTTTTGTTTCCAGTTGTCCACTATTGGCGGTTGTCAAAAGAGCAAGTGGATGCACTTCACTAACTGATTTCAATTTTATAGGTAGTGAGACAGAATCTGCGGAAAACACCCAGTGTGTCTATTCCTTAAATCCAAGGTTGAAGAATTTCTCAGATTGGCTACTGGATATTATAGCAACCGGAGATTTGGATGCTTTCTTCCCTGCAGCTACGCGTGAATATGCTCCGTTGGTTGAAGAGGTCTGGAAAGATCCTGCTATACAGGAAACATACAAGAGGAAGAATGAGCTTCATTTTCTTCCAGGTGTGGCGGATTACTTCTTGGGCAAGGTATTTTGCATATAACTTGTTTCTTGAACCAAGCTGTCCAATATAGTCCATGTATTGAGTTTAGTCCATCAACATACTTTTACCAACTGCATCGGAGGTTTATGGGCAATGGTGTTGTTCAATTATCTAGTTGATCCCACTTTTTTTTTTTCTTGATTTATAGTTGAGTTTTAATCTGACTAATGCTCATCGTTGTGGAAGGTAAAAATGGATATTTAACTAGTCTCTTTTTAGGCTGTTGAGGTATCGAGCAATGAGTATGAACCTTCGGAGCAAGACATTCTGTATGCAGAAGGAGTTACCCAAGGGAATGGGTTGGCATTTATGGAGTTCCAATTGGATGATCGTAGCCCAATGTCTGAAACCTATGGAGACAATCTGGATGCTCCTCCTCCCCCTCTCACCAGGTACCCATTGATATTTGTATTTGTTGGCCTTGAAGCTACTATTCAGTAGTTTTTTGTTCAATATTTGTGTGGAATTCTCTGGAGGTACTGTATTCTGATCCGAAGTTTGATGGCCACTCGATTTATATTTATATAAATTGACCTAATGATGAAAAAATACATTTGCGTTTATTGGTGTTAACCTGTGCTGATTCAGTATTTCACTAAATATAGTTTGTGTAAATCATATGATTAACAACTTACACGTGCTTCGATGAATGGGAAACAAGGCGTCAAAAGGTCGTTTGGAAGGTTAGGGCAGTAGTTGCTCAAATTAGGATGCTCTTTTGTGTTAGATAGGTGCTTACACCAAAATATGCTGGTTAGGTTCTTAAGATATCCAGGAGGAGACTGTTGATTTACCAAAGAGGTCCTTCGCTCCTCCCTAACAAAAAGAAAAGAAATATATCTGGCTTAAGGACATATTTTTTATGTAAAATGAAGGAGGTGGAAACTTTCTGGGGTTATCCTTCGACAGCGTGTTAGGAAGAAAAGAGCAATTCACTGGAACGTCTTCTATAGTCCCAGATCTTTCACATTGCCTTCACATACTGGTTTCATTCGGATTGGACAAACATGTGTTCTTTGCACGGAGCCAAAAATTTTCATCTACACCAAGAACAGTACACTGATGGTGCATACATCCACGTGTGTAATAGTCTATTCAAGTCTAGGGACATAGACTAAAATATTAATCAGCATCATAACTATAACTGAAAATATTTTAATGGAGTAAAAGCTCTTCAATATGATATGAGTGTACTTCCACAAGTTATGCTTATCTTTGCTTGCCGTTACGTTGGTAATTATGTTTTTATTCGAACAGGTACCAGCTAATTAGACTAAATGCCAAGGGAATGAATGAAGGATGCAAGTGGGTGGAGATGTTTGAAGATGTTCGTGTCGTAGTATTCTGTGTTGCCCTTAGTGATTATGATCAGATGTGGGTTGCTCCAGAGGACAGTGGTAGTGGTACACTACTTCAGAACAAGATGATGCATTACCGAGAACTTTTTGAAACAATGGTCAGGCATCCCTGTTTCAAAGAGACCCCATTTGTTTTAATATTGAACAAGTATGATCTGTTCGAGGAGAAGCTCAACTGTGTGCCATTGGGCGCTTGTGAATGGTTCACTGATTTCAGTCCACTGAGACCTCATAATAATAGCCAGTCGCTCGCTCACCAAGCATATTACTATGTAGCCATGAAGTTCAAAGACCTCTATGCTTCCCTAACCGGTAGAAAGCTATTTGTGTGGCAAGCTCGGGCAAGGGACAGAATAACTGTAGATGAGGCATTCAAGTATATAAGGGAGGTCGTGAAGTGGGACGAGGAAAAAGAAGAGACCTACTATGTTGGAGCAGAAGATTCATTTTACAGTACAACCGATATTAGCTCGTCTCCATTCATCCGGCAGGAGTGAAAATAATTTAGACGTATGTTGATACTGTAGATAGGACAAAGAAAGAGGGATGTAATATGGTAATAAGTTGAATCTAATTTTTTTTCACCATCGCCTTTTCGTGGTTTTTACAGAAATGGTGTTTCAAGTGAGTGATTATCTTGGGTTATATTGCTGTGCCATCCAAGTATTTATTCTTAGATGGCAGTGAAATGTTGATAATAAATGCTTATTACCAGCCTTCTACCTCATCTGTCTGTTGTAAAAGTAGCTTTGCTTGTAGTAACATGAGCAGGATACCAATTATATGAGTCTTTCTTTGCTGTAATTTCCCCCTGAGAAGCTTCGGATATGTATGCTCGATATGAGAGTGAATATCTTTTTGTTTTAGTAGATTATTATAACGAATCCCCCCCACCAATCTTGAATTGGAATGGTATGACATTCACGAAAGATTTTGGTTGCAGGAAGGCTATATCTACAAAAGGGTGAAAATAGCATGGGCTAGCTAGTTTTCAGACTGCTATTCGAAAAACAACCAGCGTTTGCAAAATCATTAAAAAAACAATCATTTTATGCGAAAATAAAATATGGACAACGATATCTAAGTTGAAATACGGAAAGTTCCAGCATAATATACTGGATTATGGAGCTCCTGCGTATAAACTTCTAGCACATTATGTTGGAATTCTATAACATTATGTTGGAGTCTCATATGTAAAAAATCCGAACTCCGGTATATTTGCTGGAATTTTCCTGAATTTTTAAGGATATTTTTGTTTAGATTTTATCTTTACATGAAAAAATGGCAAAATTTCGAGTGGTCTTGAAACTGAGGTTAGTTTTCGATTACCAGCTAAAAATCAAGCTTTTCTGAATTTTCCCTCCAAAAGGTGCTAATATTTTTTGTATGAATTTTAAAGGCAGAATATGGTCTGTGTGAGGCAGAGTCCTAAATAATCATAAATGGTTGTGCGACAATCAGTGTGCATGTTGTCTTCAAAACACTAAAAATAATTGCTTCCGACCTTTTTAGCAAGTCTTTTTCTCTTCTTCTTTTCTTTCTTCATTTTCTTGCCAGGTTGTCCGCGAATGATGAATTGGTTAGAAGTAATATTTAATAAATAGTTAATTATTATTAGTATAAACAATAGATTTCATATACCAGTCAACTGTGAGATGATAATTAGAGATGCTAATAGAACTAGGTGAAAATAATTCAACCTAAACATGTACAAAGAAACTTTTGCACACCTAAAACTGCTGTGTATATTAGGTGGTTATTGATTCTAAAATTGTAAAGTGCACCACATAAAAGCTTAGTGGATTTGAGAAGGTTATTGATTATGAATCAATTAATGCACCATTTAAGCTGAGTGGATATTAGCCTTTTGTGATTTTGACTAAGTTGCTCCAATACCAAATACTTAGTAATAAGTACTCCCTCTTGTCCACTTTAATTGATTTTTTGGCCCTTTTTTTGTTTACAATATTTGATTTTTTCAGATGTCAAGAAGGAATTAACTTCTTTTTTTTCAAAGTTCTTGGAATTAAGGCTGTTCTTGGAATTAAGAGTTTAGGATGTATTTGTCATATTTTTAATGAACAAATTAAAGGAATAGTAAAGATTAATATGGTCAATTTTATTATTAATTAATACTAAAAGGTGAATTCCTGAAAAATTAAAAAAATAATTAAAGTGGCCGGGAGTAAAAGATAGTTATCCACTTTGAGTCTCATAAACTAAACCATAATAAATGCATTCATTTCGTAGATAGAATGATGATAACAACACAATTAGATGATGAACAATAAAAAATAACCAAACAACTACTACAACAATTATGCCAAGGAATCAAAAAAGAGAAAACGAAAGAAAGGAACTAGTACAACAATAATCACGTCACGGTCCAACAAAAGCAATCAATATACAGAGTGATACATGTGATGTGAGCTAAAAAAAAGAACATTTATCTTGTGACTTGTAATTGAAGGAAAGGTAACACTTTTTCCTCTATTAAAATCCTCTTAGCTCTCACAAGAGAAAGGCATTCAATCTAAAACCACAACACAAATATGGTCATCAAGTTGAGACTTTTTTTGCACCTTCCTTCTTCTTCTTGTCTTCATTTTTGGTTCCTCAGTTCATGGGAAACAAGGTACAAGGCATGTCCATGGAGTTCATCAAAGGTGGCAAAAGAAGCCATGGATGAATCATGGAAGCAATCGGGGTCCTCAAAAACACCTTGTTAATCCCACCATTAATCATCGTTTCGATATACCTGAATTGCCAGTTTAGCTCTTCTTAATCTTGATGTTAGTCTTACAGTTGATGGAAAATGGTTCTCTTAATTACCATATTGTATTCCGAGTGTCTTATAGACTTTTTATACGTTTGGCTTAGGGCTGGCAATTTGAGGTAAGAGGCCTTTTTTTTTTTATGCAAAATGAGCATGATTCTAAAATATGGGTCAAGTTGGGGGTTGGATTATACTCATTGTTAGCCCATCTTAACCCAGCCCATCTTAGCCCAAGTACACTTTGGGCTGGGTTGTTTAATGACCCATTTATTGACCTAACCAATCTTAACCCGCCCAAATTCAGCCCAAACCGCCCATTTGCCACCCCTAGTTTGGCTCATGTCTTAAGTATCATATGGTGACCTTAATTTCTATTTCTTGTGCTAATGATCGGACATGCTAAAATAAAGAAACATTGTTCACATTGTGATTCTTCAAGAATCGAAGCACACGAAGGAAAACTAAGAAAGTGAAATAGAAATGACCGAATGGTGAGTTTGTGCATCATTGCTTAATGCAGTGTACAAAAGGGCCGGGTTATATTAATTATTTTTAATAAAAATTAATTAACTGTTACAGCATGTACTATAAGACTCATCATTATTCTTGATAAAACTATCATTATACCACATGGTCAACAATGCTAATTTATTTCTTGTGTTTTAGAGATGAAACTTCCTAATCAATATCTCCCAATTGCCAAAAGTGAATTATTCCCCTTCTTGTTGAAGCAAAGGACAATATGACAGTGAGCACTGAGCAGGGCATATTAATCAGATGTAACATACATATATAGTTTACTAATAACTTTGAATTACTTGCTAAAATTTTTACCATTACTACAAAAGTAGTCACTACCATCTTTAAAGAATCAACTCTCTTATAAAAAAGATAAAAAGAAACATAAGGTTAATTCGATACTATTTGCCGACATATACGTAAGATATGACGAGAAAATCAATAATTTGAGAAACAAGATATCCAACTGTGAGCTTACAAGTGTTTTGTCTAACTTAAGGTTTGATTTTGTTTCGATGCAAGAAGAAGAAGGAGGAGGATAAGTCAACAAAATGAAAGGAATGCAGAAAGGATTCAAACAAGTTCACAGCAATTGATATTTTTGTCCCTTATAAATCAAAAGAATCAACTTAAAATTTCAGTATATTTAGTCTTTAAGAGATTAAAGGAAAAAAAATGGATGAAAAGAAATTGATATTTTTTGACATTCTTTGTTATTTTAATAACAATGATGTTTGGATCAGCTTGTACATATCTCAGCTATTGCATTAATACCTATTAAAATCAACTAACACAATATATTATTGAACCCTTATCTTTCATGGTTTTAAGTCACTCCGTTGACCCTTGTCAACATCTTTTTTCATATACAGTCAAACTTTTTTATAAGAGTTATCTTCTATAACATTACTTTACTATAACAGTCATTTTTTTTTAAGCCAAACTTTCTTCTTATACTATAATTTATATTAGCCAAACTTTCTTCTTATACTATAATTTATATTATTGATAATATCATTTCGCTATAACAATCAAAAACTATCGGAACAAACAAGTCTATTATAAAAAGGTTTGACTGTATTTTCAACGTACATTCTAAATTTCCTATGATGGGATTCTTCCCTCCACTTGGTAGGTAAGAAGTGTGTTTTAACCTTTTCCATTATCACTAATAAGTTGTCTCTTTGATATTATTTACTATTATTTATAAAATTAGAAAAGATAATTGTCCCCTCAAGGTTCATGACTCAAAACCTTAATGCATTCATTTCAGCAACATAACTCCAACGAACAGAATGATGACAGTAACACGAGTAGATAATGACACCCACAATAAAACAAAACAGTCAATAATCACAGGTCTAACACAAGCTATCAATATTCAGAGGGTGACTTGTTGTGTGATCTAAAATGATCTTTCTTGTCACTTCTTAAATGAAGAAATAAGAAACCCCAAAAGTATCCAAGAAACACATATCAACAACACAATGGGGCAGCAGTTTAGACCTTTTTGCTGCCTTCTTCTTCTTGTCTTCATTTTCAGCTCTTCTGCATCAGTTCATTCAACTAATATAGGAGTTAGTAATGGGAAACTTGACACGAGCAATGTCCATGAAATGCATCAGGGATGGCAATGGAGGTCATGGATGAATCATGGGAACACCTTCTGAATCCCACAGTTAAGCATCCATTTGATGTTCAATTGCTCTTCTAAATTTCCATATCAACTCTACACAGCTGGGGGAAAACCATATTTGGTGTCTCTATCACACATGTATAGTTCAATCAATGAAGAGTCTCCCCCCGTCTTATTTACCTTTGCCCAGGCCTCCAATGTTTAACTCCACGGGATTATAGTTCCACGGGATACCTACTACCTCTCACCAATACTGGTAAGGAGTAACTACGCACACCAAGGTTTAGGCAGATGGAAGAAATCACTCATCTTTTTATGCCTCTGCTGGATTTGAGCACTAAGCTTCATGATTTTCATTTCACCTCATTGACCACTAGACCACACCCTTGAGTAAAATCATAATGCATTCACAATGTATGCATACCTCAATAGAAGTCAATTTGAAGAAAGGAAGAGTTAAAGGCTGTACAATCCTAAATGAAATTCTGATGCGTGAAGCAAGACTGACCATTCTTGACAAACAAATCATACTAGCACATGGTTTCTCTCAGTAAAAGCAATTGACTTTGCTTATTAATTTCAGAGACGAACACATCAGAAGAAGCAATACAATTTTCCCCATAAAATACCATCAGACGTTATACATAATTCATAATGAAAAAAACAGTTTACAATGAAGAAAGATCTACTCCATTTTGAAGAATTCAGCAGCATTTTTTCTACAAAACCACAGTTTTAAGTGCTAATGCAGGGTGAAGGAATATGATATTGTCTGTTTTCAAAATAAGTGCACCATTTCGAACCCATACTAGTGCATATGGAAAAGAATGCAAAAGGGCAGCATCTGGATCAATCGATTTGCTATCTATGAATTCACATAAAATTCACATGCTTGATCTCTATTTGACTTCCATCCCGTCTTAAATCTTAATATCTAACATTTCCCAAATTTCACCGGATTTTCAATTCCTTCGGTACAAATTATCGAGCTCAAGAGTTCCAATTTTTAGATCCACTCAAAAATTTTAAATCCAGTATAAGAAACTCAGCTTCTGGGGTGTATAGACACCTACAGGTATTATTATAAACAACCTTTGAGACTGTTTCGAATTATTTATGGATTTGACATGTATATTTTAATTCTAATCACCAAATAAATACGATGGCATGCCTTATGAGTAAATTTATCACAGACAGTGTCATTATAAAACATGAATAGAAGATACAATCAGCTAACAAAAACCATAACAAGTAAATGGACACTAAATTTTGAATCAGTATGAAATAATATTTACATGCAAATGTGTTAAGTTTCCTATAAAAATTTAAATTACAAGCATTTCATATAAAGCAAGAGAGAAACTTGGAAAGAAGTAAAGTATGAAACATCATGTTTATCTGGTATAGCAGAGGTACTCTGCCACAGGTTCAGCAATGCATCAGCTAAATTCCAGATTCCTCCAAGAGCTTGAGGATACTGTGTTCGGGCGCGCTGATTGATGGAAGAATAACACGATTCATGGGTGGTCTAGGTCTTGTTCCAGCTGCCTCAGGCTCTGCAGTTGTTCCTTCCTGCATAACTGGAATATCTGCCCTTCTTCTTACTGCAGACACTCGCTCCTTCCATATTCTTCCATCCTGTGAGTGACACAACATGTAAGTTCCCAGTTAGAAGTCCTAAGAAGTAGATATACAGGTATAGAAAGGGGCTAGAGAGACAACACAACCATATTATTTCTCGACAAATACAAAGTAATTATGTTGTTCTCTCAAACAAGATAAATTAAATGCTTCATTGGTTTTGACAAACCATACCACTATATCCAATAGTTGAGCATAGACGCATTATATAACCAACAGAGGAAGAAAACAAGCAAAGCATATAAATGGCAACTGGCGTATGATTTTCTAATCACATTATCCTTCACTCAAAAGTGACCAATTAAGGTCTTATGACTCTGCCAACTCTGGAACCATTTGTGTACACTATCGAGAAAAGTATGAGTCTTTCGTACAGCAGTTGCAGCAAACCCCTTTCTTTCCTTATACAAATTTTTTATTGTTATTCTTTCCTCATACGGAAGGGGAGCCTTGGCGTAACTGATAAAGTTGCTGCCATGTGACCAGAAGGTCACGGGTTCAAGCCATGGAAACAGTCTCTTGCAGAAATGCAGGGTAAGACTGCGAACAATAGACCCTTTTCCAGCCCTTCCTCGGGCCCCCGTGCATAGCGGGAGCTTAGTGCATCGGGCTGCCTCCTCATACGAAGAGGAAAAAGAGGGTTGTGTATGGTCAATTTAAGTTAAGTGAGGAGCCTTGACGAAGGAAAAAGCTTAGGAGTTGGGGGAGAAGTTGTTGGCTATTGGGGTCTGGAGGAGTAGTGGGGACGTGAGTGGTATGTGGACCACGACAACAAATTGAATTAGAGAAGCTAAAGGTTGAGGAGGTCAAGTGGGCCATGCGTAAAATGAGCAGGGGAAGAGCGAGCGGGCCAGACGAAATTCCGGTGGAATTTTGGAAGAACGCAAGCAGGGCAGTCTTGGAGTGGCTTATTAGGTTGTTTAATGTTATTTTTAGGACGAAGAAGATGCCTGAAGAATGAAGGTGGAGTACGATGACTCCGTTGTACAAGAACAAGGGTGATATCCATAATTGCAATAACTATAGGGGTATCAAACTGAAGAGGGTGGTGGAAGTAGGGTGAGGAGGAGCGTGTCTATTTTCAAGAATCAGTTCGGATTCATGCCGGTGCGAACGACCACGGAAGCCATTCATTTTGTAAGGAGATTAATGCAGCGGTATAGGGAGAGGAAGAGCGACTTACATATGGTGTTCATTGACCTAGAAAAAGCATACGATAAAGTCCCAATGAAGATTCTATCGAGATGTTTGGAGGCTAGAGGGGTTCCTGTAACTTACACTAGGGTGATTAAGGACATGTATGATGGAGCTAAGACCCGGGTGAGGACAGTGGGAGGAGACTCGATACTTCCCAATTATGAGGAGACTAGTACAGATGCTTAATGAAAAGAAAACTGGTAACAAATTTTTGTACAGCAAAAAGAGAAAGAGAAAAACAACAAAGAGGCTTTACAACTGGAAATTGTGTGACAGAGTCGATGTAAAGTATGAAACTAGAGAAAACAATTTCAATTGCAATGTTGATTATAAATATCAGTTTGTCTTGTTCAGATGGATGGAAAAAAGATATTAATGAAGCGAGGGGAATGGAAGACAGAGAAGGGTGCAAAGAAGTTGACAACATCTTTTCCTTGCTTTTCACTCTTAGATTTCTTAAGTTCTTATTTTGTCATTACTCCCCAACCCAAAAGGAAAAAGTGCACGAAGCATTCATTCTCTAGGAAAGATTTGTCAGTGAAGTCCAATAAACAGAATACTGTAACCAATAACAATGAATCATGTGAACTTTTGGAAAACCTACAAATTATGATGGGTAATTTATGTTTTGCAGCTAACAAAAATCTTAACATCCGAACCAATAAAAGCCAATTAACCAAATACTTTCCCAAAACTGGAAATGGTTCAGCAGCTTGCAGCTATAAAGAAACAAACAATGTCAAGAGCTGATTCTTTCATGAGCCATTGTGTCTCTCTTTACAAGATAGTTAACTCCAACTCATGTAAGAACAGTGGTGACATGCCATTATTAATATACATGTTAGATGCCAGATATAGCCATCATCTCTAAAGTTGACAGTAGGAGTAAGAAGGACTATCTTGCAGGCTACTGGGTAATCACCAAATTAGACCGTAATTTTTTTTTTTTTTTGACTTCATGCAGTTGACTGACTGGCTTCCATAACTACATCATACTTCAAACGTCCAACAACAACAACCAAGTATAATCCCACTTAGTGGGGTCTGGGGAGGGTAGTGTATACGCAAACCTTACCTCTACCCTGGGGTAGAGAGGCTGTTTCCAAATAGACCCCCGGTATCCTTCCCTCCAAGAACTTCCCACCTTGCTCTTGGGGAGACTCGAACTCACAACCTCTTGGTTGGAAGTGGAGGTTGCTTCACACGTCCGTAGATTGAAAAGCCAGCATACTAAAAAATTTGCAAGATTTTGGAGCTCATCTCTTAAACCTTCATAATTGCATATAGAATGCTTTATTCCACTTTCCACATACAGAAACTTACTGTAGAAGAAACTTAATGTGGAAATAGGTGATGAGTCACCTCTATCACGACACCGGCAATCAAATACACATGCTTGATAGGGAAAACAACAGCACACTTACATATCTAGATATCTACCACAACTTCGTGATACAAAAGAATAGCAAACCTACATTCAGTATTGAAGGTTCTGGTATTGGACATTGAATTGGTAGATCATTGTGTAGAGGCTCAGTCGGGTGTTCAACTGGTTTGAACTCAACTGCAATTTCAATACCATGAGGTGTGATAGAGGGAGCTCCAGCTATCGTAGCAGCACCTGTTGTTTCTGTATTTGGAGGCAACACTTCTGTTTCATCCTGCACTTTCATATCGAAAAGAAATTACTACAAATAAAACCAGATGATATAGTTTGGACTGTAATAAGTAAGCATCCGATACAATTGATTTAAGCAGCCAAATCCCTCTGAAAATTAAAAATACAAACAATACGGTTTATTTTAATGATTACGAATCCTACGGACAAAAATGTAAGCAGCAAAACAAAATTTCATAGTCAAAGTCCAAATCAAACTCAATTTGGAAAGTAACAACCCAAGAACTAGTCAACCCCACATCTCAAAAGGTCCTAATCAAATTATAAAAATTCCAAAAGCATAAATATGAAAATCCAGACCAAAACTAAATATTAACACATAATCTAAAGCCAAATCAGTCGATCTAAAGCCAATATCTTTTCAAGTAAACATGAGCAAACAATTCATCCCATTATCAAATTAACATGTAGATAAAGACGCAATTATTGATTCCCAGATCAAAAAACAACTCAATTTACATAGAATTAGCCAAGAATGAACTAAAAAGGAAAAAAAAACATGTTAACAATCTAAAACCAATATTTTTTTGAGTGTGTGATCAGTCAATCTAAAGTCAATATCTTTTCAAATAAAGAGGAGCAAACAATTCATACCACTATCAAATTAACATACAGAAAGGAGATAAAGAAACAATTCCTGATACCCAGATCATGAAACAAGCCAATTTACATAAAGTTAACAACTTTATCAAGAATTGACTGAATAAAAACCAGAGAAAGGAGTAGCAACAGAGAGGGATAGAGAAGCTCACAAGGGCACTTTGAGCTCGACGATGCCCATTTCTGCTGACAGAAAATCTTGAAAATATTCCCACCATTGTTAGGCTCTTTACTATCAGAACAAAACTTCACCCAAAAGGGTGTGTTTTGATCTTATCTTTTTTTTTTTTTCACAAAGCAGTTCAGCTTCTTTTTCTAGAAAATAGTCGGAGAAACAAGAAAAGAGAGATGATAAGATTGCTTGTATTGATGGGTTTTGTCTTCGACTTGTCTCCTCAGAAAGATACGGATCCGGAACCTTTTTGTTGTCTTTTTGGACAAAAATTATGCAAATAGGTGTAAAAAAAAATTATATATATAATGCTAAAACACAACACGCTATACCTTAACGGTAATTTTTGCCGTTAAGGTATAGCGTGGTGTATTTTGACGTTATATATACTAACATTTATTGACACAGGTATAGCGTGCTGTATTTTGACGCTATATATGTTACGCGGCGCCTTCCTGAGATTCCTTGGAAGAGCGACGTAAGGCTAAACAACTGATGTCAGTGCAGTTGTTGTCCGCCAACTGAGGTCCCCTCCGTACGCTAGACTAGATTGTCAGTGTCGTACGGGAAAACCAATGTCAAGAGCAATTGAGAGAACAGGAATGAGAATTGAGAATAAAAGAAAGATTGATTGCATTAATGAAAGCTATTACAGAAAGGCAACGCGGTGTCAAGGGGGAGAGACACCAGTACAGAGAATTGTTTGCTTGCTAGAAAGTTTGATTGCTTGATCCCCCTAATAATACTTAAAAAAAAATAAACCAAAGCTACAAGACTAGACTTGATTAAGCTAGAGAAACATAATGGAAGTACATGGAATAAAACTACTCTATATTTACAATGAAAAAGACTTAGTTTTCTATAAGGCAGAAACAGGTCCGTTGTCAGCAGCATAGTCTTTGGCATCAGGGTCTGCGCGCGCGGCGCTGTTGGCATCCGCCTGTGGTTGGGCGCTGGCGAGGGATATCGCTGGGGTGACAGAGGCACATGCGCGCTTGTCACTTGGCGCGACCAAGACCACGGGGCCGTCCGTGGCGCTAGGCATTGGGAGGCTTGCTAGGACGCTACGAGGTGCGCCTAAGTGGTCATGGGACACGGTTGGAAAGCCGCCCATGACATTCTCCCCTACCTGAGTTGGCGACGTCCTCGGCGCCTTACTTGCAAGATAATCTTCAAATAGGCTCTTGTAGGCTTTGAGGTTTGTTCCCCTCTCCCAAGTGTTCTCCTCTACATCACAGCCCTGCCATTTCACCAAGAACTCTTGGTGATCTTTCCTTGAGGCATGAATCACTCTATCATCAAGGATAGCTTCAACACGCCTTTTTCCGGTTGAATTGGGCCCTCGAATACTGGGGATTGTGAGCTGGCTCCGTGAAGGATCCTCCGTGTCTTCCCGAAAAGGTTTCAGGAGGCTGACATGGAAGACAGGATGAATTTTCCACCAAGCTGGGGTATCCACCCGGTATGCAACTTTCCCAATGCGCCTTTCAATGGATAAGGGTCCAATGTATTTTTGCAATAGGTGAGAGTCATGGACCCCCACAAATAAGTAACGCTTTGGAATTTTGACCATCACTTTGTCTCCTACTTGGTATTCAACAAAGCGACGATTCTGGTCAGCATGCCTCTTCATCCGCTTTTGAGCCTTGACAAGATAGCTCCGCACTATCTCCAAATTTCGCTTCCACTATTTTGAGAAGCTAGCAGCTCGAGGAGATTTAGACATATTTGGTGCGTTGACTGTGTGTGGGAGTAGCGGTTGCTGTCCGGTAACAATTTCAAAAGCGCTTTTGTTAGTACTAGAGCTCTTTTGTGAATTGAAACACAGTTGAGCAACATCCAGAAGCTTCACCCAATTCTTCTGCGATCCGATTACAAAATGATGGAGATATTCCTCCAACATACCATTGAACCGCTCCGTCTGGCCTTCGGATTGCGGATGAAAACTTGAGCTGTGACTCAGCTTCGACCCAAGGCACTTAAAGAGTTGGATCCAAAAGTTACTAGTGAAGCGTGAGTCACGATCACTAACAATGTCTTTGGGCAGGCCCCAATATTTGACGACATGAGAGAAGAAGAGTCGAGCTGTATCTTCTGCTGATATATATTGTGGGGCAGCAATAAAGGTAGCATACTTGGAAAACCGATCTACTACAACCAAGATAGTTATTAGATCTCCGACCTTGGGCAATCCGGTGATGAAATCCAGGGAAACACTTTCCCAAGGTCTCTTTGGGACAACTAGTGGTTCCAAGAGTCCCGCTTGTGTTAAGCGGTCTGACTTGTCCTTCTGGCATACTAGACAAGTCTTCACATACTGAGCAACGTCATCAGCCATTTGAGGCCAATAATATGCACGGTGACAAGTCTTTCCACAGAGTATCATGACATTGAGCCAGAAGAGTCCTTCGCAGATCTCCTCCTTTAGGAACATAAAGTCGGTGGCCTTTCACTTTCAGAAAACCATCTTCCATGTAGAAATGGCGAGTCTTGCCCTGTCCTACCAAATCAACCAAATACTATGCAGCAGGATCCTTGATGAGTAAATCCTGTATCTGGTCCTTGATGGAGGTGGATACTTCGCTCCCCCTTAGGGTGGCGAGTAGGCACACCGATGCTAGATGAGTTCTCCGACTGAGCGCATTAGCAACATGATTGGTCTTCCTACTTCGGTACTCCAGGTTGAAGTGGAATTCAGCTAGAAGTTCCTGCCACCTAGCCTGTCGACCATTCAACTTCATCTGGGTCATGAAATGGCTAACAACTGTGTTGTCTGTCTTGACCACGAACGGGGTCCCCAGCAGATAGTGCCTCCAGAGGCGCAAGCAGTGGACGACAGCCAATAATTCTTTCTCATGGGCGGCATAGCGCCGCTCTGCATCTTTCAGCTTCTGACTCTCGTACGCTACAGGATGCCCTTCTTGTAGCAAGACTCCACCCAGGGCATAGTCAGATGCATCTATTTGTACTTCGAATGGCTTGGCCAAATCAGGAAGGGCCAAGACGGGGCTACTAGACATAGCCACTTTCAATGCGTTGAAGGCCTCCGCTCGCTTGGGTCCCCATTCCCAAGGCGTGACCTTCTTAAGGAGTTCTGTCAATGGTACTGCAATGAGGGAGTAGTTTTTCACAAATCGCCGATAGAAATTGCATAGACCAAGGAACGCCCTCAAGGCATGGATATCTTTGGGCGTCGGCCAATCTGTGATTGCCTGAATCTTCTGCTGGTCCATCTTGATCCGCCCTTCCTCGATGACATGTCCGAGGAAGTCAATTTACTTTTGAGCAAAGGAGCACTTAGATAGCTTCGCATATAGTTCATGCTCCCGCAATCGAGCTAGGACCTTCCGCAAGTGCATCAGGTGTTCCTCCAATGTTTGGATATATACCATAATGTCATCCAAGTATACCACCATGAATTCATCAATGTACTCTCAAAAGACTTGGTTCATCAAAGTGCAAAACGTAGCTGGGGCGTTAGTCAAGCCAAATGGCATAACTAGGAAATCGTACGACCCATATCTTGTCACACAGGTCGTCTTGTGCTCATCACCCTCTGCAATCCGAACTTGCCAATAACCTGTCTTCAGGTCTATTTTGGTGAATACCGTCGCACCACCCAGTCTATCGAACAAGTCTGCCATTAGCGGAATAGGGTACTTGTTCTTCATAGTAATTTTGTTTAGAGCCCGATAGTCCACACAGAGTCGTAAACTACCATCATGTTTCTTTTGGAATAGCACAGGGGACCCGTATGGGGATTTGGAGGTCACGATAATCCCTGTGTCTAGCATTTCCATCAATTGTCTCCGAAGCTCGATGAGTTCGGGTTGTGACATTCTGTAAGGCGCCCGGGCGGGTGGCTTCGCGCCCGGCACCAGCTCAATTTCATGGTCCACAGTGCGCCTAGGCGATAGTCGCTTTTGTCATGTCTTGTGGCATGACATCTTCAAACTCTAGTAGTAGCTCCTTCACGGGCTCAGGAATGGGACCCGAGGAGCGTTCTACATCTTCAATGCAGAGGGTTGCCAGGAATGTGGGTTCATGTCTTTTGACCCCCTTCTTGAACTACAAGGCCGAGATGTTTTCAACGGCCATCTTCGTGGGCATGCACGAGATAATGCAGGGCTTGGTCCCGTTTGCTCCCATCATCAGTAACATGTCAGCATACGATACATGCATGGTGTTGGTTTGCCTTAGGAATTCCAATCCAACTATCAACTCGAAGTCATCTATGATCACCACGCGCAGGTTGAATTTTCCTTCGTAAGGGCCAAGCTTCACCGGTACTTCTTTGGCTATTCCACCCACTGGCTGGGGAGGTGAGTTGATAGCCTTGACACGGCCTCTACCTTTCCCTACAACTAGACCAAGGCGCTCCACCTGAGTCGAGGCTAAGTAGTTGTGGGTAGCACCCGTGTCTACCATGGCCCGAATGGGCTTGCCATTCACCTTCATCTCAACGAACATTAAGGTCCTCTCGTGCTTAAGAGGAGTCTCATCATCCGCCTTCTTTTTCCCTTTCTTGGTGACTGGACATGGGTCCTTCTTCTTACGGATACCAGCACTAGTCTCTGCTAGTGCCTCAGAAATGGAGCCAACAATTGCATTGAAGGCACCTACTGGTTCAGTCTGATCCGCATCGTCTGAGTCGTCATCAGTCCCATCATCAAAAGTCTGATGGGCGTTCATCTGTGCATGTGGGCACTCATTGTTCCAATGTGGTCCGCTGCAATGACGGCATCCTGAAGGAGGCTTCCTCCCCCGATCATTGTTGTTAGACGCAACACTGTTGCTGCTTGTGGAGGGAGCCATAGGTTTGATTGAGCCCCGATATCCCCCACTTTTGCTAGGGCCACCATTGCTCGACTGGCCCCCTTTGAATCCCGCTCAGGCAGACAGCTGAGGCCAATCCTTCCGAGCTTCCATTTGATAGTCCCCAAGGCATTCAGCTGCTTGGATTGCCTTGGGCAGACTATCTACCCGTTGTCTTTGTAGCTCCATACTGGCATAAGGTTTCAGCCCTTCTAGGAAAGTGAAGAGCTTGTCTTTGTCCCCCATGTCGCGTATGCTTAGCATGAGTGCAGAGAATTCCCGCACGTATTCCCGCACGGATTTGGTCTAGAGGAGCTCCCGTAGCTTTCTCCTTGAATTGTATTCAACATTTTCGGGGAAGAACTGTAAGCGTATGGCTGCCTTCAGTTCTGCCCATGTCTCGAGAGCATCTTCACCAGCCTTGATGGCTTCGTATTTCACCCACCACCAGAGTTTAACATCACCCTGAAGATACATGGCAGCAATTGCTACCTTCTTAGCTTCTTCTAGGCCCCCAACAACATCGAAATATTGTTCGAAGTCAAAGATGAAGTTCTCCACTTCCTTGGCATTCCTAGCTCGACCGTATGGCTTTGGCTCAGGAATTTTCAGTTTTTGTGTCGCGGAAGTGAGGTTTGCAGCGCCCCCAATTTGGTTTCCACCGCCTCGCAGCAGGCCCTGTAAAGCAGCATTGACGACATTGAGCTTGTCTATCAAGTCGTCAATAGTTTGTTGCATGGCAGTCACTCTGTCTGCCTCTTGTTCCCTGTAAGCTAAATCTTCGGCACGCTCCTGTTGGAGTCCCTCGAATTTTCCAAAAACTTCGGCTGCCTCTGTGGCTACCGTTTGCCGGTCTCCCTCGGAGTCACGACTGATATTTTCTATGTCAACTTTTTCCTGGAGCACCCTGCGGTCCAGGTCGTCCAACCTTTGCCCTAGGCTGGTTCTTAGTTAAGGCACCATATCCATGATGGGCTATAATCCGTCGACCGTCTGTTCAAGGGCCGCAATGCGGTCCCCATGATTCACCATGGTCAGAAATGATGGTAATGGCAATGTGTTCCCTCGCCCGATGTCGAGCCTAGGCTCTGATACCAACTGTTACGCGGCGCCTTCCTGAGATTCCTTGGAAGGGCGACGTAAGGCTAAGCAACTGATGTCAGTGCAGTTGCTGTCCGCCAACTGAGGACCCCTCCGTACGCTAGACTAGATTGTCAGTGTCGTACGGTAAAACCAATGTCAAGAGCAATTGGGAGAACATGAATGAGAATTGAGAATGAAAGAAAGCTTGATTGCATTAATGAAAGCTATTACAGAAAGGCAACGTGGTGTCGAGGGGGAGAGACACCAGTACAGAGAATTGTTTTCTTGCTAGAAAGTTTGATTGCTTGATCCTCCCTAATAATACTTAAAAAAAATAAACCAAAGCTACAAGACTAGACTTGATTAAGCTAGAGAAACATAATGGAAGTACATGGAATAAAACTACTCTATATTTACAATGAAAAAGACTTAGTTTTCTATAAGGCAGAAACAGGTCCGTTGTCAACAGCATAGTTTTTGGCATCAGGGTCTGCGCGCACGACGCTGTTGGCATCCGCTTGCGGTTGGACGCTGGCGAGGGATATCGGTGGGGCGACAGAGGCACATGCGCGCTTGTCACTTGGCGCGACCAGGACCACGAGGCCGTCCGTGGAGCTAGGCATTGGGAGGCTTGCTAGGACGCCACAGGACGTGCCCAAGGGGTCATGGGGCACGGTTGGAAAGCCGCCCATGACATATATAACGTACAAATACAGCGCACTATACCCCTTATTATGTAATCCCCTTCGTCATCTTCCTCGACCAGAATGATCCCTCCCCCATTTTTTTTACTTTGAAGCAGTTTCTGGTCCCCCCCTCCCAGGGTCTTCTTTTAAAAAAAAATTATGGGTCCTACCTGTCACACAAAACGTTAAGAACATAGGTCCCACATCGTAGTAGAGCATCGTATTATTGTGGTTTCACTCTTTCAGACTTACATCGAGGTATTTTGATTTATTTTATGTCGAAACTTATATAATAATGCATATTTATTAGTTGATTGAATGTGTTTCCATGTCGTTTTGTGTTTTATTTGCGAAACTAGTATGTTATATTTATCCGGACTTAGATATTAGTGTTCTAAAAAAATGTAAAATTGAGAAATAATTTTTTTTTGTTAATATCAGGATTTAGATATTATTGTTTCCATGCCGGTTTGTGTTTTATTTTTGCGAAACTAGTATGTTATATGTATTTTTGTGAATGGTATGTGATTAAAATGTATTTGTTATTTATATTTAGTTTAGATTATTTATTAGCGTAGTAAATTGTAGAACCTTTTAACGTAGTAAACTGTACAATATTTTAGCGTAGAATCCCGGTAGTTTAGTATTGCTTATATTGGCAGATGAAAATATATACTTTGTACAATTAAATAATTAAAAATTAAGAATTTAAATTATAAAACAAACACACAAAATTATCAAAATATTGAATTTGACACACATAATTATCAAAATATTGAATTTAACACACATAATTATCAAAATATTGAATTTTACACACATAATTATTAATAATAGTTTGGTGCTACTGAGCCTCAAATATCGAGCCTGGAACCCAATAGGTATATATACTTTGTACAATTAAATAATTAAAAATTAAGATTTTAAAATTTTAAAACAAACATACACAAAATTATCAAAATATTGAATTTGACACATAATTATTCATGATAGTTTGGTGCTACTAGGCCTTAAATAGTGAGCATGGAACCCAATAGGTATATATACTTTATACAATTAAATAATTAAAAACTAAGAATTTAAATTATAAAACAAACACACACAAAATTATCAGAATATTGAATTTGACACATAATTATTCATGATAGTTTGGTGCTACTGGTCCTCAAATATCGAGCCCGGAACCCAATAGGTATATATACTTTGCACAATTAAATAATTAAACATACAATTAATGTTGTTTAATTTACAGTTGACGACATGAACGCGCCGCCTATACATCCTGGCCCTTACTCTTGTGAGATATTAGTGCTACAGGGCGATCATAGGTCTGCCCATATATGGGACGGGGAGTTACTGTCCCAGACTCTCCGCGCTAGGAGAGTGAATGACTTGTGGGATTTTTTGAGGCCCAGAGATCTCCACGAGCGTATAGTGCAGCGCCTACAGGATACGAGATTTTATAGGATTATTGAGAGCGGGCGGATGCAGCTCGACTAGGCTTTGATCACGGCGTTGATTGAGCAGTGGCGACCGGAGCCGCACACCTTTCACCTGCCCATTGGCGAGACCACCATCATGCTGCAGGACGTGGACAACACATATAACGTATTATTTCACCGCTCTATATATACACATAATATAGTATTTGACCGCGCTATGCTTTGCGTGTTAAAGGTTCTGACAGGTACGAAACAACTTTATGTCAGTTGGGCAGCTTTTTCAGTTCGACAAGACAACACATATACTGTATTATTTAACCAGGCTATATATACACATAACGTAGTATTTGACCGCGCTATGCTTTGCGTGTTAAAGGTTTTGACGGGTACAAAACAACTTTATGTCAGCTGGACAGCTTTTTCAGTTCGACAAGACAACACAGATATATAAAATAACAAACATAATTAACATTAATTTAATCAACTTTATGAAATTTCAATGTTGTTTCAAGTTCTTCCGAATATATAATTTTTTTTAATTATCATTAACAAAACTGAAATGGAAAAGTTCAACTCATAATTAAAAAACATAATTTTATTTTATCAATCTTACAACATAAACAAAACAACTAAATATTACAACATAAACTCATTGATAGTTAGGCACAATAGAAGAACACTCACCACAAGCTTGATTACTATTGCCACCCAAAGGACATTTTCGATGGTCGTATCCTATTTGTGAGCATATACCACATCTGCGCACATAAACGGTATCACTAACATCCATTTGGTTTCGTATACGCATTCTCTTTTGCACCTGTATTCGACGCAAATAGGACTTGTTACACACCATTTTAATGGCTCAGGCGGCCAATAATGCTCAGCACCTACTGGCTGCAACTGCCCACTATATATGTTTAGGTACTTCGCAACACTATATTGTTGATCAACATAGTTGGTTATACCTAAACCAACTTTTTGAAAGCACTTGATGGCATGTGAGCAAGGCATGTGGTAGATGAACCATTTCCCAAAAGAGCATAACCTTGTAGATTCATTTACAGTATGTACATTATTCCCCCGATTTCGATGGATAGCAGTGCGAACTTCAAAAACATTTCTTTCGTTATCACTGCAAAAATGAATACCAATGTGCTCGCCGTCTGTATTTCTCAAATCTCTTCATCGGCATTGGCATAAAATCAACACCCCTTTCCATCAATGACGTTGCAACTGTAGACCTCTCAACAAACCTCTCCGCCATCTGCTTGAACGACATCCGCACCATGGCCGTGACAGGCAATCCTCTTGCCGACTTCAATAACCCATTGAAAGACTCTGACACATTTGTAGAGAGAGTTCCCCAATGTCTGCCACCATCCGCATGCAAAGTTCACTTTTTCAGGGTCATGTCGCATTAACCAATGATAGGCTGCCTCGTCTTCTTACCTGATAGATTCCATGTGCCTCCGGAATTTATGCTGTTGGTGGTTTGTTGCTGCCATCCACATCAAATCATATAGATCCTTGTTGGGATATGCCTTCTGGAAATTGGATTTAAAGTGCCTCACACAGTATCGGTGGTAGGCATAAGGTTCTTGCCATGCAGGCAAGTTTTCCACAAAACTTAAGATACTACCGTGCCGATTAGATATTAGACAAATACCGGAACACTGTTTGACAATGTGCTCTTTCAAGTGGTTCAAAAATAGTGTCCACGTCTCTTGGCTTTCATTGGCACAAATATCAAAAGCTAGAGGAAATATCTGTCCATTAGCATCTACTGCCATGACAATCAATAGCTTGATATCGTACTTTTCATAGACATGAGTGCCGTCTATGGTTATTACGGGCCGACAATGCATAAACCATCAATTGCTGGTTTAAACACCCAGAACACATAATTGAATATATATTCTGGTTTACCCGGACTCCACTCAAGCTTCCATTCAACAACCGTCCCGGGGTTAAAGTGCTGCAGTGCGGCCATGTACCTGGGCAGAGCTGCAAATGACTTATCCCAGTTACCATAGACTATTTCAAACGCTCCTTTACTCTTTATTTTGGAAATGGTATGGCCATGTTCCTGGTGAACTGATGCACTCTTTGATTTTATACCTTATGGACGCTTCGATGTGTAGAATAAGGACAAGAGAAATCAAGTCAATATCCAAGTTGAAGTTATTCCTGTTGAATGTGTCCATTTCGCTTGGGTTGAATCAAGTCAATTATTCCTGTTATTCCTGTTGAATGTGTCCATTCCTGTTGAATCAAGTCAATTACCGGATGGACCACCATGATCCAACACACCAAAACTATGCTTGGGTTCATAATTTGTAAAATTCATATCCGGTCGGTACCCCTTGTTAAATGTATGCGCGTTAATACAACAAAAATGTAGAATCGTAACACAAAGGAAAATTAAAGTTTACCACTCATCTTGTGAATTTGAAAAAGCAGGCGGTGATAAGTTTAAATCAAGGAAAACTCTTTCATCCGAAACCTGTCCGGCAAAAACTGCTCTAGAATAACCACCCGAGGACTGGGGGTTATCCGGAACCTGTCCGGCAACCTCATTATTGGGAACGTCTTCGACCTTGACTACATATCCAATATTTTGATTACAAGAAATTCCCGGTATTCATCCGGAGTCCTCAGAAAATCCCTTAAAGTTTCATCATCGTAGATGTTTAACTCCGAGCAAAAAGCAGCCCCTTGCGGAGTGACGGAATATGAATATCTTCCGATTACTTTAAGTATCACTCGGTGTTTCCTCACACTCATTTTTTGCATAACAACGATATCAATTTATCGTACTCCATTGTAAGTGGTAATTTAACATGACCCTGTGGAAATAAACTATACCTCACTGAGTTATTCTCCATCACAACCTCACCTCCCCTTCCCAATATAATGAAACTCTTATTCTATGCTCTTCAGACATTACGGAAAAATGCTTGAGAATTTAACAAGAAGAAAAGATTGAATGGGAATTAGAATTTTTTGTGAATGGATTTTCCTAAAATCCTAACTCGTTTATATAGGAAATGTGCGAGCCCGGGGGTTGATACATTCACTTATTGGTGGGCCCATAATAAGGGGTATAGCGTGCTGTATTTGTACGTTATATATAACGTCAAAATACAACACGCTATACCTGTGTCAGTATATATAATGCCAAAACACACCATGCTATACCTTAACGGCAAAAGTTACCGTTAAGGTATAGCATGGTGTGTTTTGGCGTTATATATAAAGGTGTAACTTTTTTTTACACCTATTTGCGTAACTTTTGTCCAAAAAGACAATAAAAAGGTTCGAGACTCAGAAAAATACTGCTCTGTGTACTACAAAAAGGGTGTGAAGTGTGAACCTTATATTGGGAAGTTTAAGATATAATAATTCAAATAATAATTAAAATTTAACTAAATTAATGAATTTAAATTTCTGTAAAATATAAAATTTGTGTACTAATTGATGTAACCATCTATATTTGTGTACCAATTAATGAAAAACCAGCTCAATAGTTGAATCCTAAATTTGCCTCTTAATTTATGCTCTTCCCTTTCGACATGAAATTTACCTAAGATAAATTTATCTTTGGAATTCAACAGTCATATTTATGAAAGTGGTGTTGAATTTCTTTAAAAGAAATATCATGTAAATTGAATGGAGGAAATATATTTATTTGGGAAGTTGAAACTTGAAAGTGATGGAACTGAAAGCTTGCCAATAAGCACAAAGGGACGGTTTGTGGAGCATCATTGATTAAACAAAAAGGGAAAAAAGTAAAAGAACAAATTCAATTGGTTGAAGGGGAAGCTAAATGCTTAAATTAGCAATACAGCCAGTAAGTGCCATGCGATTGTGTTTTTCTTTGTTGGCAGTGGGTATTATATACTTTTGGGAGTTAGATATGCAATCTATTCTCTAATCTTGCTCTCTCCAGTCCCTCCAGTTTTCTGTTTAGAAAACAATAAACGACTTTTCTGCCGTATTCCTGGTGCAACAAGTGCTACTTCCAAAATTAAAAATTCCTAGATTTTCACAATATTTTCTTATTATATGGGAGTATAATTTTTTTCTAAAACTCTTCATGATCGTTCAGTGTATGAATTAATCATGTAGAGATTATAATATACCGTACATCATGCCGAGCGGCTCAAGCACATATATGACCTAAAGTCAAAGTTTAATGTTAGGCCTAAATTTTTAAAAGAAAGTTATAATATAATATTTTTATTTGAAATCTTTTCTTCTAGTTTTTTGAGATGCAAAATTGATAATTTTTTATAATCGATTTCCTCTAATAATTCCTTTTTAATTGATAATATAGTCAACTCATTTAATCTTTGTTGATACATTATTGATTTTAGGTAAGATTTTATCAATTGTAAATTTGAAAAACTTTTTTCCGCTGAGATAACTGTTATATGAACTGTTAGCATTATTTTATAAGAATTATCAACATTTGAAAAAGAATCCGGTCTTTTCATTTGATTCAGTATATCGATTAAAAGTATTATCTTCTACTTGTACGTCGAGAATATTATTCATCTATTCAATTTTAATTAAGTCAAATGGCCACTTGATTTACATTTCTAAAAAAAATAAATCTTTCCTTTATATAGAAAACTTTACTTTTGTATTAAAAGTGCTAAATATTATTTTTTAAAATATCTTAAACCTATTATTTCAATAAAAAATAAAAAATGGGGTATACCGAATTTGGGGGCCTAAGGCTCAAGCCTTACTAGTGATAACGTTAGAGCCAACACCGACACCATGTAGGGCAATAATACTTGATTATCACACAATAAATAATATCATAGAGATTGTTATACAGTAAATAATACTACATAAATTCTTATGTACGACCTACTCAAGAATATTTTTTAATTATTTAAGTATTGTTATCCTGGTGTTATCAATACACAATTGCACTTCCTATTACTTGAATATTGAAAAACAAATGTTGCAACTAGTTATGTGTAATTTTATCAGGGTTGTTCTTCCTTCTACATAAAATCAAATTGCAGACTCCAAATAATATATTTTACTTGTTAATAAAATTTTGAATCCTAGTAAAATAGACATGGTTCTTGAATTATTGGAGATAGTAGAATAGAAAGCTGGTATAGTTGACCTCGTTTTTCTAGTGTAGAAGTGCAAGGTAATCTCATTCTTTCTATATATATAAATATCTCGACTCTTCAACCTTAAGCATTGCATGTGTGAGTTTTCCCCATACAACCCAATTAAGATTATCATAACGTGAGTTGACATCGAATTTAAAAATAATTTTAATTTTGTTTTGAGAGAAATTGGATTTTATTTCATTAAACAAAACTACAGTTGTTCTATAGTATTACAACCATTTTGATGTATCGAAGGATATTTTTGTTACAAACTTACCTAATAACATCCTACAATCATTGTCTATTACAAGCCTAGCAAAAAGAAAATTTCCATCTTTTTCCGCTAGTATCCTGGTCACAATTGTAACGACTCAATCGATCGTTTTGATTTCTAGATCCCCGTTCCCCTAATTGAGACTCTCCGTATGTGCTTTTACTATTCTATGACTTGCAGGGATGGTTAGTTCGGATTTGGAAAGGGTTCGGGTTGAAATTGGAACACTTAGTTCCTTAATATTGGCTTAAAATGGTTAAGTTTGACTTGAGTCAACGTTTTGAGTAAACGACCTCGGTACCGGGATTTGACGGTCCCAATAGGTTCCTATGATGATTTTGGACTTGGGCATGCGTTCGGATCGAGTTTCGGATAACCCGGGAGCGTTTCGGCGCTTAATGTTGGAAATTGGAGCATGGAAGGTTTTTCAAGTTCTTTAAGTTTGGTTTGGAGTAGGTTTTGGTGTTATCGAGGTCCGTTTTAGATTCTGAGCCTGAGAATAATTTCTTATGGTGATTTAAGACTTGCACGCAAAATTTGATGTCATTCTAAATAGTTTAAGTATGATTCGGCGCGTTCGGAGTAAGTTGGAAAAACTTGAAGTTCATAAGTTGATTCGATTTGGTTTTGGGGTGTGATTCTTAGTTTTGATGTTGTTTTATGCATTACGAGGGTTCGAGTAAGTTCGCTTTATGTTTACTAACTTGTTGGTGTGTTTGGTCGAGGCCCCGGAGTCCCCCTGTAGAATTCGGAGGGTCGACCGACCTTGATTGCTCTTTGGAGAAGAGCTGAAAGGGCTGTCATCTGGTGTGTTTGCACCTGTGGCAAGGATAGCCGCAGGAGAAGCACCAGAGGTGCGACATATTGTTCGTAGAAGCGAAATGGAAGGGATCCAGCAAGGTCCGCAGAAGCGAAACATTTTTCCGCAGAAGCGAACTTGCTTCTGCGATGGAGGGTCCGCATATGCACAGAGAGGCAGCCTGGCCAGGGTAGCAGGTGTGTGATCCGAGCCACAAAAGCGGGCTCGCAGATGCAGGACTTGGCCGCAGGTGCGAATAGTCGTGGGTCGTGCGTGTTCCGCAAATCCGGACAAGCAACCGCAGGAGCGGCCCCGCAGAAGCAGCGATTCTTCTGCAGGTGCAAAAATCGCTGGGGCGTGAGGTGTATTTATATCGGGACTTTGGCTCATTTTCTTCATTTCTCTCACTTGTTGGTCAAATTTTGAGCTCTTTGAAGAGGGTTTTCACCTAGCACTTTGAGGTAAGTAATTTTTAAACAATATGATATTAATACATGTATTTGTGTAGATTCTTAACATATAAATTGAAGAAATTATGAGTTTAGTTGAAAAACCTAGGTTTTGATAAAAATGGGATTTAGCCACAAAAATGGCTATGGATTTGGGTAGAAAAATTTATTTGAGTTTGTGAGGTTATGGATAACATTTATCTTCGAAAATTTTCAGAATACGGACACGTGGGCTCGGGGGCAAATTTTAGGAATCTTCCAATTTGGGTTGAGTAATTTCTCTAATAGCTAAATTATGAACTTGTTAGTGTATATTGATTAATTTATATAATATTTGGATAGTTTCAGATTGTTTGGCGCCAAGTTGAGGCCTTAGAGCGGATTTGTGGACCGGAAGTGAGCTTGAGAACGAGGTAAGTCTCTTGCCTAACCTTGTAAGAGGGAAATCATCCCCTTAGGTGTATCTTGTTGTGTATTACTTGTGTGGGAAGCTACGTATGCATTAGGTGACGAGAGTTCGTGCGTAGCTATATTTTATGAGGTGTCCGAGAAGACTTAGATCCATATCATGCCTTTAATTTTACTATTGTGTTTATTATGCATATTAATTGTCTTGAATAGAGCTGAGACTAGGGATTTTAAAGTTGCAATTTTCGACTTAGATTTGTTATTTTTGGAAGAATTGATGAATACTTAATAACTCTGAGAAATCCATGTCCTCTCGCATCACAAGTACTTCCGCGAGCGGGGTAAACTTCTCTACTCTTATGGGATCGGACCGTTCGCCTTGGCAGTATGATAACACTACTCTTATGGGAGTGGGCCGTTCTCCTCGACAATATAATATAGATACATCTATGGTTCGTGCCGTTCGATCCTCGGCAGTGTACACATTATTTTGGATCGGGCCATACGACATCGACATAAATCGTGCGTGAAAATGCTTGGAGCCCCATTACACTTGATATCATATTTATGACTTGAGAGGTTATAATTTATTTATTGGCCCGAAATTGTTGGGGTAAATGTGTTAGTTGGAGATCTTTAAATTGACTATCAGTTAACGAATCATTTATTCACTGCTTGCTACTGTGTTATTATTATTATTCATATATTCCATGCCTACTTAGAATTTCTGCATTTTATTTTGTTGGCCCGTAGTAAGTGTCGATGTCGACCCCTCATCACTATTTCTTCGAGGTTAGACCGGATACTTACTGGGTAATATTGTTTATGTACTCACGCTACACTTCTGTACTAATCGTGCAGGTGTATCTGGCAGTCATTCAGGCACGCACCCCCGATACCTTGAGGTATAGTGGTGAGTTGCTCTCCGAGTCCGTTCTGCAGCACCCGCAGTCTCTCTTTTGTATTTACTTTCTGTCTATTTTATTTCGGACAGTAGCATAGGTATTTTATATATTCTACTAGTTTCTCATATACTATGGTTTTGAGTATTTATTTCACCGTATATGCTCTTTCATTAATTTACGCTTTACTTTATTAAGTTTTTCACTCCTCATTTACTTGATAAATAAAAATCAACTAATTTGAAAGTATTGAAAAGAATAATACACGACTAGTTCACCGTTGGCTTGCCTAACGTCGACGTTGGATGCCATCACGGCCTATAGGGAAATTTGGGTCGTGACAACAACAAGAAAAGGTGGAATTGCAAGATAAACATATTATTTAGAGTGATTTTATGGTGTGCCTCACACCACTGACATTAGTTATTTGAGGCCTCTTTTTATTTCAGACATTTGTGGACCCATATCTTACACATTTGGGACCTGTGAGGCACAAAATAAGATATTTTAATTATTCAGGTTGGACTGATTGGCAGCACCCCTAACAAGAAGTGGGCTACATCATTTCCTTTTTTGTAATTATGCATAATTGTCCTCTTTTGCATTTTTGATATCAGCCACCTACAATCATGAATTATCGTGTTGTAAGAAAGATAACTTTATTATAAGTATTTAATTACCTCGATTGAATCTGTAGCCTTAATATAAGTATTTAATTACCTTAGTTGATTTAGCAGATGTTTAACCAAAAAAGTATTTTTTGTGGTCAAGCAAATAAAAGAATAATTCGGATTTAATTTCAAATATAAAAGAATAACAATAATAGAAAATAGGACCAAAAGAATAAGAAAATAGAAATCTTATTGATGATTATTGCTTTCTTCCAATAAGAAAGAACAAGATTGTCCAACGGCAGGAATAATAAAAATATTGACAATTGATAGTATAACTTCGTAGTATTCTCGATGGAGATACAAGATATGAGAAGAGAATTTATATAAAGGTATAATTTGTAACCGCTTGCTCTATTTAGTTTCTTCCTGTTACGAGCATTTATTACATTAATTACTCATTACGTGGGTGATTGCAACAGTTGAAGTAATTATAGACAATCGCACATAACAATAGATTCAGCCGATTTCTTTCCATATTCGTGGTTATTAATGATCTTTCCATCTTTGTGTATTCCAATGACCTTAATTACACCTTAATTTTCATTTCCATACCTATTTTATCTTATTTAGCTAACATGCACAGTATCTTCGTAGACAATCCCGTGTGTATTACTATCTTCTCTCTATATCATTCTTTTTTATTGCTTCGACTTCCATGCCACTTGTCATTATAATAGTGATCCACTTGGTGACTTTATTTTTCACCAATACAGATAGTCCCCCCCTTTTTTGAATTCTTACTGAATATGTAGAAAGTGAAGAGTTTATTTATGGCGGGAATAGTTTTCCACCTCTTCCTAATATCATTATGATGCACAACAAAAGTGAAGAGGCATATGTTAGATCTATATTTTAATGAGGGAAAAATAACTTATTCCTATTGCATGCAATCAAGGTTCCGAAGAAGGAAGGCTAAGATTCAGAAGCTATTCAACGAAGGAAGGCTAATATTGAATAATCAATTCTACCTTGATTACGATTATCAAAGAAGATAAATATCCAGTATCGATCCTTAATCACAGAAGTTAAGGAAAATCACATCAGATGTGTTGTACGGAAGATTTGGAAAGGTCACCATGTTATGCTAATCAAGAAAGCAAAAGCCATCATGCCGCGCTTCAGGGTCCAAGTATAGGAAAGTGCTAACCTTATTCTTGGAAGGAATCAATTGAGGTTCTTTCCAAGGATCAATTCCTTTGGGTTACCTATCTCTCGAAGATCTGCTCTAATCAAGAAGATCCTCTCTCAAGTCATGTATATACAGTCAAAGGTCCAACTACAAAGGCATACTTTGATCAAATCATTACCAATCTTTCGTTCTACTCCAAACAAGCATTGTAGACTATTCTAGATTTACTGTATAATAAGTGGAGAGAAGAAAGATAGAAAAGAACCACTGCTGAGGCATTATATCAAAACTCAGATTGATACTTACATCTTGACAAACTGTTGTTGTATGTTCAACACCATCAACACACATGTACCAAATATTTTAAGGAACTTAACAGAGAACTCCCTTGCAACCTAAGGGGATTGGAGTAGGATTCACATTGAGTCCGAACCAATATAAAACATCTAGTGTCATTTACTTTATGTAATTTACTTTTTGTATTTACTTTACACATACCTCACATCAAAATCTTGTCGACTAACTAGAAAATCAGTCAACTACTCTGTTAAAGAAAAGAACGGATAACAATTCACCCCCTTTTGTATTTTTAATTAGTATCAGAGCGGGTCTCACACCTGTACTCTTTTACTTAATAGCTAATGAGAAAATATCATATCAAACCAAGTAATTGTTGGGGACATCTCAGGTAAGGCCACCATATTTCAATGGACAATACTTCTCATACTGGAAAGTTTGCATAGAAATATATACAATATTCTATGATGTCAAAGTATGACGCATAATCAAAAAGAGAGATTACCCAATTCCAACAGCAAAGTCTGACAAAAAAACTGATGGACGAACATCTAAAAATCCAGTAGATATAGATGACTACTCTAATGAGCCAATGGTAATAATCCAAGTCAATTCCAAGGTACGAAATATTTTATACAATTCCATAAGCAAAGAAGAATATGAGAAGATCTCAAGCTGTGATACAACCAAAGAAATATAGGACAAACTGGAAGTTACCTATGAACGAACGAGCAAATAAATCTATTGATCCATGATTTTGAACTCTTTCAAATGAAACAGGGTGAATTCATTGAAGAAATATTTGCTCTATTTAGCAAAATCATTGGGGATCCAAAAGTGTTTGGCAGATCATACTCTAGTGGTGAACAAGTTTGAAAAATTCTAAGAAGTTTGCCCACTACATGGCAAACAAAAATAGTTCTCAAGGCCTAGACAAGTTATCGTGTGATGAACTATGCGGAGACCTTATTGCTTTTGAGAAAACACATCTCAAAAAATAAGGTCAGGAAGAAAAGAAGAAAACAATTGCTTTCAAAATGCCGATTAAAGGAGCTGAGGACGATAATAACGATGAACTAGAGGATTTAGAAGAAGAAATTGCTATGCTCTCGAGAAATATGAATGGATTGATGAGAAGATATAGAAATACTAAAAATGGAAGAATGTCATCCAGAAGAACCAAACAATACAATGAACAAGACAAGAATGATGGAAATTATTTTGAAATGTGGAAAGTATGGTCATGTTCAAGTTGAATGCCCAAATGTCAAAAGAAACGCCTCTAGAGGATTTCACAAAAATAAATATCTTCGGAAGTTGGAGCGACGAAGACAACTTAGAACATGAAGAAATAGCGAACTTGTATTTTATGACCATATTAGAGAATGGTATAAACAAATACTCAGGCTGCTGGATAGTTGAAGTTATATCAGACAATGACAACAAGGAAGAAACAAAAAACTATTTCATGGCACGCGGTGAAACAAGTGAGGCTAGACCTTAGGATTGTGAAAGATTTAATGAATTACAATATATTCTTCATCTTACCCTAAAAGAGTCTCAAATAATTCTAAATGAATTAAAGAGACTACATGGAAAGAAAGATTGGGAATTAAACTTGAAGTCTGTGAAATCGAAAGAGATGTCCTTCAGGAAGAAGTTCAGGAATTGCAATTGCAACTCCATGTCATGCGCAAATCCACCAGTCACAGTTTTGTTGGGTCTAACTAAGTGACTTATAAGTCAACTGGAAAAAGACCCGTTGGAAATAAAACTACTAGCAATGATACCTCTAGTAGATCCAGTGAAAAATCCATCAGTGTATGTCACTATTGCAATAGAACTGATCATAAATATTCCTTTTATAGATTTCGTAATTAAATATTGCTGGATGTATCTGGAAGCCTAAAAATAGTCCCGCTATTAACAAAACTTACCAAAAAGGACCCAAGTAAGCTTGGGTACCTAAAAGAAGGTAATAATCTTTCTTTGCAGGAACACCACAGGAAGAGTCGAAAAGAAAAGTGGTATCTCGACAGTGCGTGTTCCAGTCACATGACGGGCATTTTACAAAGATAAATGGGGGAAATGTCAAGTTTGGTGATGATTCAAAAGGTAAAAGTGTTGGCACCAGAACAACCCTATTCAATAATAACTATGACATCATAGAAGTTTATCTCGTAGATGGACTTAATTACAACTTGCTGAGCATCAGCCAACTATGTGATTCTGGATATGAAGCAAAATTCAAGAAAACTGGTTGTGCTATTGAAGATGTATTAGGTAAAATCATTCTTCTGGAAAAAAAGGTACGAAATTATTTATATTCTAGATTGCATCGAAAACCTGGATAGCCACATTTGTCTAGAATCCATATTTGATGATCCCTGGCTCGGCACAAGAAACTTGGTCATGCTAGTATGTATTTAATTAAAAAACTATCCATACATGAACCAGTCATTGGTCTTCCTAAACATAATTTTTTTTGAAATCATATGTGTGGTGTATGTCAACTAGGCAAGCAAACCAGAACATCTGTCAAACACAAAGATGTTGTCTCTACAACGAAACCTCTTCAATTATTGCATATGGATCTATTGGGACAAACTAGAACTGCTAGCATAGGAGGAAAAAGATATAAATTTGTTATTTTTGATGACTACTCACGTTTAATTTGGGTAATATTTCTAACTCACAAAGATGAGCCTCTAAAGAACTTTGAGATCTTCTGCAAGAAGATAGAAAGAAAAAAAGGATATCTTATCTCAACTATACAAAGTGATTATGGAGGATAATTTGAAAGCAGATCGTTTGAAGAGTTCCGCAATGAACAAGGATACACTCTCAATTTCTCAACACCTAGATCACCCCAACAAGGTGGTCTAGTGGAATGCAAAAATCGAACTCTGCAAGACATGGCCATAACAATGATACTAGAGTATTCTCTACCAAATCACTTTTGGGTAGAAGCAGCCCATTTTGAAGAAGGCTCCATATGAACTATGGAAAGGCAAAAGACCAAACGTTGACTACTTTCACCCTTTTGGAAGCAATTGGTAAGTTTGATCCAAGGAGCAATGAAGGCACATTTCTTCGCTATTCTAATAATAATAAATCTTTTAGAGTCTATAATAAACGTATCTTGTGTGTAGAGGAATCAGTTCATGTTATTTTTGATGATAATAACTTTATGCCCGAGAAAGGAGTCATTGCAGGTGATGAAGATGTTAGCCAAAATTAATCCAATATTAGTGAATCACTTGATCTAAAAGAATCAACCGACAACAACAATGAAACCTCAAGTTTTCTAATGAAGCTGCCGGTAAGAATATTAAATATCAAAAGGAGTCAACTACTCAACAAAATGAGACAATACCAAACAAATAGTGAACCAAACCTAAGTATCCATAGAATTTTATTATAGAAAATCCAAACGATGAAATGAAAATCAGAGGATCTCTAAAGAAAAAGGCCAACACTACACTCATATCCCAAATAAAGCCAATAAAAGTAGATGAAGCTCTGAAAGACTCCAGTTAGATACAAGCTATGCAAGAAGAACTTTTTCAGATCGACAAAAATCAAGTATGGACATTGGTACCCAAGCCAGGAAATACAATAATAATTAGAACCAAAGGGGTATTCAAAAACAAGATAAATGAATAAGTCAATGTCATTAGAAACAAAGCAAGACTAGTCGCACAAGGTTACTCCCAACAGGAAGAAGTTAACTACAACGAAACCTTTGCTCCATTAGCTCGGTTAGAATCAATTCGTATATTGATTGCATATGCTTCTATTAAAGATTTTAAATTATTTCAAATGAATGTTAAAATCACCTTTTTAATGGTTTTATTGATGAGGAGGTTTTTATAAAACAACCTCTTGGATTTGAAAACTCACAGTTTCCCTATCATGTGTTTAAGTTGACTAAGGCTCTTTATGGACTCAAACAAGCACCTAGGGCTTGGTAGGAAAAACTGTGTTTATTTCTTATTAGCCACGGTTTCTCAAGAGGTAAGATCGATACGACTCTGTTTTTCAAAAGATCATCATCAGATAATCTTATTATTCAAATTTATGTTGATGATATTATTTTTGAAAGTGCTAACACTGATTTGTGCAAGGAATTCTCACATCTCATACAAAGTGATTTTGAAATAAGCATGATGAGAGAACTAAAGTTCTTCCTTGGACTTCAAATTTATCAATCAGACAAAGGCATCTTCATATATCAAACGAAGTACACAAAGAACTGATATAAAAATTTGAAATGAGCAATGCAAAGGCTCTTGGAACCCATGTGAGCCCATCTACCACTCTTGTCAAAGATGAGGAACGAAAGCCAGTGGATGAATCAAAATATCATGGGATGATTGGGTCACTTCTTTACCTGACTGCTAGTCGACCTGGCATCATGTTTAGTGTGTGTAAATGTGCTAGGTTCCAATCAGCTCCTAAAAAATCTCATTAAATACGGTTAAACAATTATTAAATATCTTATTGGAACCATATCACATGGTCTATGGTATCCACAATTTAAAAATTTTAAGCTTGGAGGATTTTCATATGCAGATCTTGCAGGAGATACACACTAGATCAAGCCTCTAAGGGCATCCCATCATATCATCTCGGCCATTATGGGCAAAATCGTCAACACATACCAGCTGATCAGGTGGTGGTGTATATATAATACCGTAACCTTTTCCCATATCCTATACACACACACACACACACACACACACACACACACACACACTATATATATATATATATATATATATATATATATATATATATATATATATATATATATATATATATATATACATACATACATACATATATATACGTGTATATAACGCCATCCATTCATGGGTCAATGTACATGTATAAATTAATGCAATGCATGAGAAATACGTCAATAAAATCTTTCGGAGTGTCATAAGACCATTATGTCTTTGATTAATATCATGAAACAGACTTTATCAACTTACGTATTTTCTAATACCTATGAACAGACGATAGAATAATAAGACTTATGGGAAAACAAGAATATATGCACCTCTAGCATTTCTATGAATAAAGTCATTTATGGAAGCTGTGCATTTGCTCGTTTTGTTTGTGTCATATAGATCATGCCAAAAGGAAGAAGGGATAGCCTTAACATACCTAAGTCGATTCTCTTGAGAAAGATTATACCGTACTCTCTTAAAATTACAAAATCTCACGTTTATTTGAATTGTTGAAGGTTCTTGGGCGTTGCTTATATGACATATAATATGCAGATGCATATTTGAAATGGTTTAACGATACTTGTGTAAGGAAAGCTTGGCTGAACTCTTTCTTAAGAGATTAGGAAATGATTTTGTTCTTAGGAATGTTATTCTTAACTTTAGGTGGGCCTCACATTCCAAGCTTAGTGTCACCTAACCCTTTTCAAGTGTGCCACCTTTAAATCTCATAATATAAGAGTCATAATTTGGATAATGTTTTGCTGTCATGTTAGATCCTTTGGTCTTTATCCAAAGACCTTATTTAACCATCCACCAAATCTTTAATCAATTTATTAATTCTCTATTAATCTAATATTTAACCAATTACCCACATAATTAGAAATTATCTTAAATTACTTAAAATACTACACACTTTTAATACACTTTACATATCCTGCTATCGTAGTCGTGGGGGTACTTTGTATGACATTAGTCCATAAATATCGGGTATTGTAGCTCGGACCGTATTTTTATTCCAAATCGACAACCTTCAACGAAACTCATTTTCTTTGATTCTTTTACCCTTTATCCTTCACAACCCTTACTTATCGCTTGTTATAAATAGCATAAATATGTATAACCTCAAGATAATCTCATCCCCGAGTCTACGTCGATTAACTAAAGACGAAACTTTAACGTACGAAAATGCGAGATGTAACATCCTTCCCCCCTTTGAAACATTTGTCCTTGAATGTTTAACTCCCCAAGATCTGTATAAACCTTTGCAGATTCGTCTTTGTAATAATACTACTACCAACTCTTCTCGTAGAAACTCAATAATTCAACGCCACATAGGACCACAATCATCAATAACAACAATGGCCTCACACGACCAATGACAATAACTAACACATGAATCAATGCACGTCCCTTAAGGTTGTGATATCTCAGACCCTTCTCTGGAAGAGGAAATAAGTGAGGATAACTAGACTTCATGTCTTCTTCGGCCTCCCAAGTCATTTCTTCCACATTGTTGTTTCTCCAAAGTACTTTCACCAAAGCTATGTCTTTAGTCCTTAATCTTCGAAGCTATCTATCTAGTATAGCAATGGGACTTTTCTCATATGATAGCTGTTTTGTGAGCTGAACATCTTCAATTAACACAACTCTGGAAGGATCTCCGATACATTTACGGACCATAGACACATGAAAAGTTGGATGTACAGACTCCAAGTCTGAAGGCAAGTCTAATTCATATGCTACCTGGCCTACCTTGCGTATACCGAGGGCTAAGTTTTCCTTTCTTACCGAACATCATAACGCCTTTCATCAGTAATACCTTTAGGAATACCTAATCGTCAACTTGAAATTCCACATCTCACCGTCGATTATCCGCATAAGACTTCTGGCAGCTTTGAGCTGCTAATAGCCTTTCCTGTATAAGTTTAATTTTCTCGATTGCCTACTGTACCAATTCTGGTCCTACTAATGTAGTTTCCTCAACATCGAACCACCCTATAGGCGACCTACACTTCCATCCATAAAAAGCTTCGTATGGAGCCATCTGAATACTGGAATGATAGGTATTATTATATACGAACTCAATAAGCGGCATATGATCATCCCAGCTACCCTTGAAGTCTATCACATAAGCCCGTAACATATCTTCAAGTGTCTGAATAGTACGCTCAGCTTGTCCCTCTATCCGAGGAAGAAATGTTGTACTAAGACTTACCTGAGTCCCTAATCCTTTTTGGAAGGACCTCCAGAAATTAACTGTAAATTGAGATCCTCAATTCGAGATAATAGATATAGGGACACCATGCGGTTGTACTATCTCCTTAATATAAAGCCTTGCATAATCCTTTGCGGTATATGTAGTCCTAACGGGCAGAAAATGGGTTGATTTTGTAAGTCTATCAATGATTACCCATATAGAATCGAACTTATGCTGGGTACGAGGTAAACCTATGATGAAATCCATATTAATTACTTCCCATTTCCAAGTTGGAATCTCCATAGCCTGCAATAATCCACCGGGTTTTTGATGCTCAATCTTGACCTGCTGATAGTTATGGCACTGAGCAACAAACGTCGCTATATCCTTTTTCATTCCATCCCACCAATATACTTTACTGATATCATGATACATCTTTGTTGCTCCTGGATGGATAGAATAACGAGAATAGTGAGTTTCTCCCATAATCTGCCGGCGCAACCCTGCAATATTAGGGACAGATAATCATCCTCGATATCTAAGGAGACCATATTCTGTAGTCTCAAATGGTGTCTTCACCTTTCGAGGGGTCGTATCCCTATAATGAACTAAAACTGGATCCTTGTATTGGCGTTCCTTCACTTCAGTTACTAAAGAGGATGTTGCCGTGTCCTGAATAGTAATTCTGGTATCACCTGAGTCCAGTAATCGAACTCCAAGACCAGCTAGATGACGAATCTCGTGGTCTATTCCCCTCTTCTCTGGCTATAAATATGATAGGCTACCCATAGATCCACGGCTGAGGGCATCGGCTACTACGTTCGCCTTCCCCGGATGGTATAAAATATTAATGTCATAGTCTTTAAGCAACTCCAACCATCTCCTTTGACGTAAATTCAATTCCTTTTGGTTGAAGATATACTGGAGGCTCTTATGATCCGTATAGATATCAACATGAATGCCATACAAGTAGCGCCTCCACATCTTTAGTGCATGAATCACTGTGACTAATTCTAAATCGTGGGTCGGGTAATTCTTCTCGTGTTTTCTTAGTTGTCTAGAAGCATAAGCTACAACCTTACCATGCTGCATCAGTATACAACCCAATCCAATGCCTGAAGCATCAGAATAGATAACATAACCATGGTCCCTTCTGGGAGCGTTAGAACCGGTGCTGAAGTTAATCTGTCCTTCAATGCCTGAAAACTCCGTTCACAGACATCAATCCATTGAAACTTTGCTCCCTCCTCAGTCAACTTTGTCAAAGGTGATGAAAGGGAAGAAAATCCCTCTACAAATTTCCTATAATAACCTGGCAAATCGAGAAAGCTACGAACCTCCGTCGGTGTTGTGGGTCTAGGCCAAGTCTTTACTGCCTCAATCTTTTGTGTATCAACCCGAATACCTTCACCTGAAATGATATGCCCAAGGAAAGCTACATGTTCAACCAGAATTCACATTAGAGAATTTTGCATACAACTTCCCTTTTTGTAGAGCTCTGAGCATAGTACGCAAATGATCTGCATGCTCAGCCTCTGAACAAGAATACACCAATATATCGTCAATAAATACAATTATGAATAGATCTAAAAAGGGTCTGAACACACGGTTCATCAAATCCATAAATACTGCTGGGGTATTGGTCAAACCAAACGACACAACACGAAACTCAAAGTGCCTGTATATGGTCCTGAATGTTGTCTTCGGAATATCTTTCTCCTTAACCCTTACCTGATGGTACCCGGACCTCAAGTCTATCTTTGAGAAACACTTGGCACCTTGTAACTGATCAAATAAATCATCAATCCTTGGGAGCGGGTACTTATTCTTGATCGTCACCTTATATAACTATCTATAATCAATACACATCCGTAAGGAACCATCTTTCTTCCTCACAAATAACACAGGTGCTCCCCACAATGATGTACTAGGTCTGATAAAGCCTTTTTCAAGCAAGTCCTTTAGTTGTTCCTTCAACTCTTTCAGCTCTGCAGGGGCCATTCTATAGGGAGGAATAGATATTGGATGTGTATCTGGTAGTAGGTCAATAACAAACTCAATTTCTCGCTCTAGCGGAAGACCCGAAAGCTCATTGGAAAAAACATCGGGAAACTCATTAACCACAGGGATGCACTGAATGGTTGGTGACTCATTCCACATCCTAAACCCCGAACAAAGTGATAAATACAGCCCTTTCTGATCATCTTCCTTGCCTTGAGATAGGAAATAAATCTACCTCTCGGCGATGCCGTATTACCTTTCCACTCCAAAACAGGCTCCCTTGGAAATTGAAATCGGACTATCTTTGATCTACAATAAACGTTCGCATGACAAGAAGCCAACCAATCCATACCCCTTATAACATCAAATTCTACCATATTAACTCGATTAGGTTCGCTACAGTAGATCGACTATGAACTACTATTATACAACCTCTATATACTCGCTTAGCTATCACTGAGTCCCCAACAGGTGTAGACACATCAAAAGGTTTAACCAATTCAAGTTTTATTCCAAACTTACTAGCAGCCAATGGAGTAACATATGATAAGGTGGAACCTGGGTCAATCAGTGCATATACATCATATGAGGAGGCTAATAATATACCTGTAACAACATCAGACGATGACTCCTGATCCTATCATCCTGCCAAAGCATAAATGCAGTTCTGAGGACCGCTCGAGATAGATGCTCTGTCTCTGCCTTTGCCTCTACCATGACTCATTGGTGTTTGTGAACCTTGCCCAAGGTGGCATACTAATGATGACGAACCAGCTACAGATCTTGCTGGTTGAGCTATGCTTGCATCACCTTTTATCAGACAATCCCTCATAACGTGGCCCAGATAACCATAAGTATAATAAATACCCAACCCCCTACGAAACTGCCCGGCATGCTGCTTACCACACTGAGTACATCGTGGAAAATGCGGCCTTATCTGACTTGACTCACCCCTATACTGAGAACTTGAGGCCGTGGAATTCTGACTAGGCCCTGGATATGAGGAACGATCATATCTCTTACCGCTCAACTGAAGGGGTGCGCTAGCTGATGGCTGGGCTGGATGCCTTGGGTATTGTTGGCTCTGACCACCTTGAAACTCACCAGAAAGACCCGAAGACCTCGCTCTTTTATTCTGGGCCCTATCATGCTCAAGATCGACCCTTTGCTCTGCTTTCGCTCCTCTACACCCTGAGCGTATGCCTGAATACGAGAAATATCCATGTATGGCTGAAGTGAGATCAACATACAAACGTTAAGCAAGTGTGGCTATAACACCATCATGAACCGGTGAACCCGATCCTCAATCTTAGATATAATAGTGGGAGCACACCTAGCCAACGAATCAAACTGAAGACTGTACTCCCGAACACTCATGTTACCCTACAGAAGGATCAAGAACCTATCAACTATGGCCCATCTAAGCTCTAGTGGTAGATAAAGATGAAGAAAAGCCTCTGTAAACTTCTGCCATACTGCTAGAGGGGCATCCTCACCTCTGGACAACTCCCAAGACTCGTACCAATTTACTACAACATTTTAAAGTCTATAGGAAGCTAGCTTAACTGACTCAGTCGTAGTGACTTTCATTACCCTCAAAGTCCTCTACATTCTATCGATAAATACCTGAGGGTCTTCGTTTGGAACTGCCCCAGTGAATGTCGAAGGGTCCAAAATAATGAAATCACGAACCCTCGCATTGACGGACCTATCTGGATGACCAATACCTACTTCCTAACGCCGAGCCTGTGAGGCTACTAATCAAGTTAATAGCTGAATAACATCTCTCATCTCTTGGCCTGGTGCATCTGGCTGAGGTGCTGAACGAATAGGGGCGGGCGCTGGAACTGGTGCCCCTTGGAACTCTTCTGGAGAGGGCAGAGTATGTGAAGTCTGAGATGGAATCTGACTATGAGACTCTCCCCGAGCCCTGGTAACTCGTGGCACTCGACTAGTAGTCTCACCAGCCACGGACTTTCCCTTCTGGGCGACTGTAGTCTTCAGAGGCATCGCTGAAAACGTAACATATTGTTAGGAACATGAATTCTTATATTGCACGATCTAAAATAAGAAGAGAGAATAACATCTTATATATATCTTGTAGTCGCCTGTCTATAAGTGTGGTGCATGACACATCCATAAACAAGACTCTATTAGACATGGTCTACAGACAACCCTAGGACAGAATTGTTCTGATACCACTTTTGTCACGACCCAACTGATGGGCTGCGACGGGTGCCCGAGTCCTACCTGTCGGACACCCTTAAGTATGTGACAAATATATGAACATGGATAACATCTGCTGAATTACGTGAATAACATGCATGAGAAAAGTCTGTCCAAAAGACATATATACATGTGCGTGCGGAATACGTAGGGCGAGCCGACAAAGCTGCTATAGACAACTATATATCCAAAACTGAAAGCCGACAAGGCCACATACTATCCAACTATATATACTGTCTACAGACCTCTAATAGAATATACAACTGTACAAGGACGGGACTAGCCCCCATCATACCCATATATGTAAACAAACCTATCGTACCAAAATCCAAAGCAGCTCCGGATAAAATAGAGCACACCAACTCTCGTTGATCGAGGATCCTAAGAAGGGGGACCGTTTGCTTGTCTACCTGCACCTACGGGCATGAAACACAGGCCCCAGGAAATAGGGCGTCACTACGAATAATGTACTAAGTATATATATATATATATATATATATATATATACACACACACACACACACACACGCGTATATAACACCATCTGATCATGGGTCAATGTACATATATAAATGAATGAAATGCATAAAAATATGTTAAGCTCAATATACCTTTCGGATAACATAAGACCATTATGCCTTTGATTAATATCAGGAAATAGACTTTATCAACTTACGTATTTTCTGTGACCCATGAACAGATGATAGAATAATAAGACTTATGGGAATACAAGAATATACGCACCTCTAGCATTTCTACGAATAGAGTCATTTATGGAAGTTGTGCATTTGCACGTTTCATTTGTATTGTATAGATCATGCCAAAAGGAAATAAGGGATAGCCTTAACATACCTGAGTCGATTCTCTTGAGAAAAATTACACCATACTCCCTTAAAATTATAAAATCTCACGTTAATTTGAATTGTTGAAGGTTCTTGGGCGTTGCTTATATGACATATAATATGCAGAAACATATTAGAATGGTTTAACGTTACTTGTGTAAGGAAAGCTTGGCCGAACTCTTTCTTAAGAGATTAGGAAATGATTTTGTTCTTAGGAATGTTATTCTTAACTTTAGGTGGGCCCCACATTCTAAGATTAGTGTCGCCTAACCATTTTCAAGTGTGCCACCTTTAAATCTCATAATATAAGAGTCATAATTTGGTTAATGTTTTGCTGCCATGTTAGATCCTTTGGTCTTTATCCAAAGACCTTATTTAACCATCCACCAAATCCTTAATCAATTTATTAATTCCCCACTAATCCAATATTTAACTAATTACCCACATAATTAAGAATTATCTCAAATTACTTAAAATACTACTTACTTTAATACACTTTACGTATCCTACTATCGTGGTTGTAGGGTACCTTGTATGGCATTAGTCCATAAATGCCGGGTATTGTAGCTCGGACCGTATTTTTATCCCAAATCGACAACCTTCAATGAAACTCATTTTCTTTGATTTGTTTACCCTTTATCCCTCACGGCACTTACTTATCGCTTGTTATAAATAGCATAAATGTGTATAACCTCAATATAATCTCATCCCCGAGTCTACATCGATTAACTGAAGGTGAAATTTTAACATACGAAAACGCAACATGTAATATTAGGATTCGAAGAAGGAAGGCTAAGATCTAGAAGCTATCCAACAAAAGAAGCTTAAGATTGAAGAATCAATTCTGCTCTTGATTATGAGTATCAAGAAAGATAAATATCCAGTCTTGATACTTAATCGTAGAAGTTAAAGTCAATCACATCAGACGCATTGTACGGAAGATTTTGAAAGGATACACAGTTACGCTAATCAAGTAAGCAATAGTCATCACGCTGCGCTTCAGGGTCCCAATATAAGAAAGTTCCATCTTATTCTTGGAAGGAATCAATTGAGATTCATTCCAAGGATCGATTCCTTTGGGTTGCCTATCTCTCGAAGATCTTCTCTCAAGTCATATATATACAGTCAAAGGTCCAACAACAAAGGCATACTTTGATCGAACCATTATCAATCTTTTTGTTCTACTCCAAACAAGCATCGTAGTATATTCTAGATTTACTGTGTAATAAGTGGAGAGAAGAAAGAGAGAAAAGAACCACCGGTGAAGCATTGTATCAAAATTAAGAAAGATACTTAGACCTTGAGAAGTTGTTGGTATATGTTCAACAACATCAACATACTTGTACCAAATATTTCAAGGAACTTAAAAGAGAACTCTCTTGCAACCCAAGGGATTGAAGTAGGATTCACAATGAATCTAAACCAGTATAAAACATCTGGTGTCATTTACTTTATGCAATTTATTTTCTGTATTTACTTTCATCTACCTCACATCAAAATCTAGTCGACTAACTAGAAAATTTGTCAACTACTCTGTTAAAGAAAAGAACGGATAAAAATTCACGCTCCCTCTTGTACTTGCAATATATGTCTCTTTGATTTAATGCTCGAGACATGTGTCTCATTATAACTGGCTCCGCGGTTTGCAACATCTTTTAGGCATAGACGGCTCTGTCAGTTTGATATGATATTTTTATAATGACGGTTCATAATAACATTTTTCCTTTATAAATATGGGATCATTAGCCCTCTAAAACTTCTTTTACTTTCCTTTGTCTTTACTTTATTCCTCAAACCCTCCTAGCAATTTTATTCCTCTTCATATACCTTTCTTTCTTCTTCTTAACAATGACCTCTAAATCTTCAACTTCTTCTGCTTCTTCTAATCCTCGTCGTACTATAATAGTCGGCGACCTTCCTTCTACAGTAACTCCAGTTAGGAGTTGAAGTAGGAGTGGTAGGCTCCATAGCCTCGGTTCGGTAGTGAATAGAAACACTACCTCTTCTAAGAAAAGTTCTTCAAAGTCTGTGTCACGATCCCAAATCCCACATTGAGGATCGTGACGACACCTAGTCTCTAGAACTAGGTAAGCCTAGCACATGATAAGATCAACAGAATTAAACCACTTTAACTACTAAAATAAAGCTGAAAAATGACATAACAAAACCAATGGTGAAATACAATAGTCATACATCCCAACGGTAGTACGGAGTTAAAATTCTACTGTGAGTACACTAGAAATCGTAAATACAACATTGTTTTGAAATATAATATACAGTAGCAAAAGAATGCTAGAAGGTGACTCCGATGCCTGCGAGCAGACATGCAAGTATACCTTGAATTCTTTGCAGCAACTCTGATAAAATCTCACTAACGACCAGCTCGCTCTAAGGTACCTGGATTTGCACAAAAATGTATAGAAGGGTAGTTTGAGTACACCACAATCGGTACCTAGTAAGTATCAAGACTAACCTCGGTGGAGTAGTGACGAGGTACAAGTCAAGACACTCACTAGAAAATACCCTGTGCATAATATCATTATGAAACTAACAACAGAAAGCAAGGCAAAATGAAAACAAAAATTAGAGCAAGTGATAACACCACAGGTTGATCAAAACACGTAAAACACAAAGTAAAATCAACTAAAGAAAACAATGAGAATCTCAAGTCATCAAATCGTTCCAACACAAGAATAACACCACCAATCATCTCAAAGTGCCACATATCAAAATCGCAAATCATCCTTATGATGCCACGTGAGCTTCACATTTTAAATATAATTTCCCAAATTAGTTTCACGCTCATAATCCCCCTTATCTCTCCGCGTGTGAATCATAATGAAGTATTTCCCCTTACTTGCACCACGCACATAAGCCCCTTTATCTCTCCGCATGCGCATCAATATACACACCATCCTTATGCCGCCCGAGCGCATCAATATACACACCATCCTTATGTCACCGTATGCGCATCTCAATCACAACACAACAATCAACCACACACCACATGCCCATATGCCACAATATTGCTCAAACAACAATATCAATAAACCACAACAATACATGGCTTACGGCTCGACAACAACGTATACAAGAATTACAACAATAACTTAAAATTACGGAAAGTAAATCAATAATGAGATGTGCTTCATATAAAAACAACTTCAATTCAAGGCATATTAAAAACCGAAGAGCCTAATCCGGTCAGTTATCATAGATAAGCTTGTGTACACACTCGTCACCTTATGTACATGTCTTTTCACATAATACAAATAGTGAAATTAGACAAAAACCTAAGGGAAAGTTCCCCCCACAAAGTTAGGCAAGATCTTTACCTCAATTAGGCCAATTCAACACTCAAAAATAGCTTTTCCTTTAAAATTCACCTTCGCTTAGTTCAAATCTAGCCAAAAATGACTTAATAATATCAAACAATACAAGAGAAACCAATTTTAATTAATAAAGTTAAGATCTATACACAATTTCTCAAAAGTCAACCATGGGCTCGTACGGTCAAAATTCGAGTCAAAGGGTAGATCTCGGCTACCCATAACCCCACCAATCCATATATATGTTTGGTTTTCAAAGTCGAGTCCAATTCGACTCTCAAATCTCAAATTTTAATTTTTCAAAATATAGAAAAAGATCCCCAAATATTTCTCTTCAAATCTCATGATTTAGATGTTATATCATAAATGTTATATAATCAAAAGTGGATCAAAATCACTTACCCAATAGTTTGGTATGAAAATCTCCTCCTAAAATCTCCTCCCACCGAGTCTAGGGCTCCAAAATATGATAAAATGAGACTAAGTCCCGTAATCCCAAACTTTTGTTCAACTGCGGATGTCAGGGTTTGAAAATGCGATCCCTCACAAATGCGAGATATGGATGGCAAAAGCGAACCTTATCAGCCAACACAGATATCGCAATTGCGACATGAGCTTCGCAACCTACCTCGCAAAAGCGACCATGTGGTCGTAAAAGCAACCTGATCAATAGCTGTGCTATCTTTGCAAATGAGATCAAGGTATCGTATTTGCGACACTTGACACCCCGTTCCTCTTTGCAATCGCAAACTAGTGTATCTCAATTGCAATAAATGCAGGGAGCACACCAGCAAGCCGAAACAAGTCCAAACTAATCTGAAACGCAACCGAAACTCACCTGAGCCCCCAGGGCTCCACACCAAATATCCACACAAGTCTAAAAATATTATATGAACTCGCTCACACGCTCAAAACACTAAATAACATCCAAAACTACGAATCGGACACCAAAACACATAGAATTCACAATAAAATTCAAGAATCACTAAAAAACACAACCAAGCATCTGATTCCTACCAAACCAACTTAGAATGACACAAAAGTTTGCAAATAAGCTCCAAATGACAAAACGAACCTATTCCAAGTTTCGAAATCAAAATCCGAACCCGATAGCCATAAAGTCAACCTATGGTCAAACTTAGGATATTTCTAGGCCTTCAAATTGCCAGCTTTCGACAAAAAGAACCAAATCAACCCAAGAACCTCTCAACTTAATTCTATGTAAGTCCAAAATCACCATATGAACCTATCGGAACCAATAAAATACTGTTCAGGGGTCGTTTTTATAGAAGTCAAACCTCGACCAACATTTTCAACTTAAGCTTCCAAACTAAGAACCAATAATTCCAATCAATCCAAAACCTCTCCAAAATGAAATCAACCATGCCCCTAAGTCATAAAACCACAAATACTCATACAGAAAGCTTCAAAAGGGGAAAGAGGGTTCAAATACACAATAATACGGCCGATCGGGTTGTTGCAATCCGCCTCCTCTTGCAAAACCAAAGCCTTTGCTACCCCCCCAAATTTTCTTCCAAGACTAGAGATTCAAACGAACCACTGACCAATCCCTTAGTTTTTGAAACTGTTCCACATGAATTCTCTTTTGTCTCTGATTGTGAAGCGTGGAAGAAAGAAGTTACTTCAATAGTAGGTTGTAATGAACATGTCGACTATTATCCATCCCTTATAAAGTCTGGTCTTCTTCCTCTTGTTCATAAAAAGTTCTACTGGAAACCTAACTTCCAATCGTGGCTCCTAGTGTAGATGATCATATAACCACTTATCGTGAAGGTTATTCGTTCATCTACGCCTATTCTTTTACTCTTGGATTCCAACCCCCAATAGATCCAGTGATTCCAGAATTTTGCAGTTATTTTAGTGTATGTCTTGGGGAAATAAACCTAACAGTATGGAGGACAATAGCATATCTTCTCTATTTGTTAGGTTTAATTTCCGCCCCTTTTACTTTTTAACATCTTCTTAACTTATACTCTTTGAAGCTTTTCCATGCTAGTGTTTTTACACTCGTGGTAAGGAGTAAATGAGTCTTGGTTGGCCGTTGATCGCAATAGGGTTTGGTATTGCAAATTCGTGGTTGTCCCAACTCATGAGTTGGTGGGAGAAGAGAACGCGCATTATCTCGAAAGATAGAATTTTTCCCGTGTTTTTTTTACTTATGTTATCTGTTATTTTCTTTCTGCCTCTCTTCAAATACTAATTATTTCATATGCATTTTGGAAGGAATATCTTGAGAGACTTCATTTGAAAAATGATGTTTGACCTGTGACAAAGAGGCTTTGGAGCAACAACTCAGGCTAGCTACTGCTGAATTGGCAGTGATAAAAGCATCGGCAGATCATGCGGAGAAGGAAAAGGCTAGGATGGAAGCTACTTTTTACGAGTAGCATTCAAAGGCTACCAAAGAGATTCGAAGTTTGAAAGAACTTCTAAATCAAAAATAAATATGTATGCAGGTGAACTAATTCGAGAGTTTACCCAAGCTCAAGAAGATTCGTGCCTCTTCCGACAAAGTTAGGCTCCTTGAATCTACTTTGGAGCCTCTGAAGGTTTCTTATGATGTTTCCGAAGTTGACAAAGAAAGTTTGAGGGTTGAAGTTGATCAATTAGAAAGGGAATATGAGGCTCTAGAGGATAAGCTCGTTTTGGATGTAAGTTGGGCTTTTCTCTACACTCGCTTTGAAACTTTGACTGAGGCTAGCGAAGAAGGTTTCGGCCTTGAAGCTGAACTTTCCAAGGCTAAGAAGTTATTGAGACTACTAAGCAAAGTCAAAGTTTCTCCACACTCGTGATTAAAAGTTCCAAGGGTGATTTAAGCAAGGAAGATGCTGAGGCAAATCCTCAGCCTTCAAGTTCAAGCCCCCTGGCTGATCCTTCTTCTACTAACAAATTTCCTCCCCAAGATGCTCTTTAGTTTCTTTTTATTAAAGTTTTTATTTGTCTTTTGAATACTCTTCACAAATTATCAATATCAACTTTCAACATGTTTTATATATGCTTTGCTTTTATCATTTAATTTCTCGAGCCTTTTATTGCATTATCGTAGTAGAATGAATGCAATATGTCATGAATAAAGATACACGATCTTAATTATAAAAGATGTCTCTTTTATGCAATTGAACCTAATGAAGATGACGTCTCATCTTCATGTTGGTGTACAAATGTGAAATAATTTGACAAATTCTACCTGAGCTTTCAAAATGAATATTCATATATATCGTCTTTACAACTGCTTTATTTCGGCAGAATTACAAGTAGATTTTGGGAATGTTCTTTCCCATGACTATTTTTATAGTAAATTTAATGGCTCTTAGGAGTTTTTGTTGAATCTTCTATTCCTTACTTCCCATTTGATCTTCGAGCTTGAATTCTTCAAATTCAAATTTCTTCAAGTTCTTGAGATTTTCTCGAAAAATGCTTCTTTCCTCATCATATATAGTCCCCCCCAGTGTTTGAGTTTGAAATATAAAAACTTAAAAACTGAATTTTCTTCTCTCCTTGGTCCTTTTCCTGAAAAGGAATTACACATGGGACTCGGCGGAGATTTTTTAGATGAACCTTGCTTAACCCATTCCATCAGAATTATTGCAACCTTGATCGAGAATAATTAGATATCCGGCATGTCTTTTTGGGTCTAATGTCATCATCTGGTTTGGGTTTTAGTTTTTTGCCTGTCATCTAAAAATGTTAATAAAATTTATATGAACAAATAAATAATGAATCAAGATATACCTGACCATGGGTACTTGTTCAAAAGCAGTACTCTTTCAAGTGTATTGCATTCTAGTTGGAAGGTAATACTTTTCTCTCCATGGTCTCTAACTCGTATGCTCTTTTTCGAGCAATGCCTCGGACTCGATATGTTTTTTCCCAGCTTGGACCTAATTTTCTCACATTCACCTCCTACGTTGACTGAAATACCTTCCTAAGGATGAAATCTCCAATCTTGAAATATTGAAGATTTGCCTTTCTATTATAATATCGTTCTATACTTTGGTTTTGAGTTGCCATCTCTATTAAATGTTGCTCTCTTCATTTTTCTGCCAAATCTAAATTTGTATGAAGTTTCTCATTATTTGATAATTCATTCATATGTTTAAACCTCGGGCTCGGTTCTCTTATCCCCACTGCAATTAGGGCTTCATTACGGTAAACAAGTGAAAATAGAGTTTCTCTCGTGCTTGTTTTGGATGTCGTTCTATAAGCCCATAATACTCCTAGTAGCACCTCAAGCCACCTACCTTTTACTACTTCTAAACGCATCTTCATCTATTATTTATTATCTTATTTGTCGACTCTTCCTGCCCATTAGTTACGGGATGATATGATGATAACGTTATTCTCTTGATTTTCTAACCTTTAAGAAATTTAGTGGTCTTTGCTCCCACAAATTGTAGTCCATTATTGCATACAATTTCTTTTGGAACCCCAATTCGACAAATTATATTGTTTCAAATGAGGTCTATAACTTGTTTCTCCCATACATATTTGAAGGCACCTGTTTCCACCCACTTAGTAAAATAGTTAGTTAAAATAAATAAAAATTGTACATTTCATGGTGCTTGTGGTAATGGACCTACGGTAAAAATCTCCCGTTTCATAAACGTCTATGATGCGATTACTAAATGGAGTAGTTTCGCCGATTGATGCAAGTTATTTGCATACTATTGACATTTATTTACCTCTTCTTGAATTACCTGATTTTTGAAAGCTCCTTGCTTTTTCTTCTTTTATTTCACTAGTGGGTGTAATGGGTCTTCATTTAGCTTATGAGTCATTACCTCCGATAGAATTTCGTCATGTCTGAATGCGAACAGGCAAAACAATCACCATTAGTATGTAAAAATTCAATTAACTTACTTTTCATTGCGGGCTCAAGTTTATTCCAATATAAACTTTTCTCGCTGGCCGGTGAGTGAATAAGATAACAACTTCAAGCTCTTCTATGGTTATTTTTATAGTTTCATCCTCTTCTGGTTCCTGGATCACATCAGGTCTTACTTCCATATCTGCTTTGTCTCCCATATTTGATGTTGAAGCAGAGAGCATATTTTCCTTAACTAGACACTGTAATTGTTATTTTACTTCTCCGTCTTTGGTTGTTCCACTTGCTACGGCCTCCATATTGGTTTCATGTGCTGCTCGTAGATCTCCCCTAATCTGACGATTTCCCCACTGTGATGGGAATTTAATAATATGATGCAAAGTTAACGGTACTACATCCATATTATGATCCATAACCTCCTTAAAATCATGTTGTAAGCCATGTCTGCATCCACCACTTGGAATTTGGTATCTTTCATTACTCATTAGGTGAATGTGGACAACATAATCTCTCCCTTCCTTATGACACTTGAATTGTCAAACCCAGAAAAAGATAGAGCCTTGGGTATTGGACGATTAATTGCTTGCATTTTGTTGACCACTCATAGAAATATAATATTCACTAAGCTACCTGGATCATCAAAACTCGTTTCACATTAGTATCATGAACAAGTAAAGAAATTACCCGACGCATCATTGTGAGGTATGAACAAGCTATCTACATCCCCATCGTCGAATGTTATGCTCTCGCCCTCTAAGACTTGCCAAATTCGCTTCCCATGAGTCGCTGATATTTAAGCTAATCTTTTTGTTATTGTATATATTACTCCATTAACCTCCTCACCTCCAATTATTACTTTCACTGTCCTTTTTGGTGATAGGCACTTCGATGGTTCTTTCTTGTTCTTCATATAAGACTACTTACCTTTCTCACTAATTAAATCAATATGATATCCTTTTTCAATAAATAATCAACATCTGCTTCTAGGAGCCTGCAATCCGTCGTTCTGTGCCCATAATCATTATGAAATTCACACCAAAATTCCCAGCTTCTTTTGCTAGGATCTGATCTTATTTCTTTGGGCCACCATACCTTGTCGCACATGCCTCTTAACACTGCTACTAACTCAGAAGTATTTACATTGAAATTGTAATAAGATATTTATGATCGAGAATTTTGGTTGTTGTTCCTTGTCATATCCCATTACTTTCTAAAAGGAGAAGAGGAACATGCTTCCTTCTACTGTGATCTTTGATCAAGTTGTGCATGTTCTGGTTTTGGCATAAGATCTCGCCTCGCTGGTCCCATATATGACTCGAACCTATTTTTTCCGATCCTTCGTTCCAGATCTGATTGTCTAGATGTGAACCTATCCTCGATTTTCGGTTGGGATGCCCTATCTTATTCTATTTGAAGTTTTGTAATGTACATGTTATAAACATAATTTCAAGTCGTTGCTGGAAACTCTCACAAACTATCGTTCAATCTTCTCATGGTTTCTGAGCTTCTCTCATTCAGGTTGCTCGCAAATGCCATTACAGCCCAATTATCAGGTACGCGAGGTAACAACATTCTTTCTCATTAGAATGATCCACAAATTCTCTGAGCAATTATGTACTTCCTTGTTTTACCTTGAAGATATCTTTCATTCCTTTTTATACATTTTGAACTCCCGAATGTGTTTTGATAAATGAATTTTCAAACTCAGAAAAAGAGTCAACTGAATTTTCATGTGAAAGAGAATACCATGTTAGTTGTACCCTTTGTAAAGGTTTCGCCAAAAAATTTCACTAACACTGATTCGATTTCCTGCTTGGTCAAGTCATTGCCTTTGACTCATGTGGTAAATACAGTAACATGATCTTATGGGTCAGAAGTCCTAATGTACTTAGGAATACCGGCATTTCAAACTTCTTTGGTATCGGTAATGGTGTTGTACTTGGTTTCCATAGTTATTGTGAATATTTGTCTATATCTACACTTTTGATTACGGGTGGCACTTATGGTATTTGCTTTATCCACTCATTTTGTTCCTTGAGTTATTTTTGTAAGGTTAAAACTAGATTTTATAAATTAGAATTATTTGGCGTACCTGAACCTCCGGCTCCAAAACTTTTTAGAATTTCTCCGCTTCCATTATTTGCAAGCCCTGATTTGGGATTTTCCATAGTTGTATTAACTAGTGGTGGATCCTGAACAACACTTGGCAATCCACCTGCCAAAGCACGTAAAACTTCATTGATCAGCTGTGCAATAAATTGCTTCGAGTCATCCTGTAAACTTGATTATTCTTCATTTCACCGATCAGTGTTATCATTAGCAGATGTGACTGGTGAGTTTCCTCGTGAATGTTGCGGAGAATGTATAGGTGAGTTGCGTAGAGGAGACCCCCTAGTCCATCCCTCTGCTAAGTAATTTGATTAGTTCTAGACATAATTTATTTCTAAAGACAAATAATATAAATGAAAAGTGAAAAGAGTGTTAGATTTCCTAGAAACAGAATCAATTTATTTAAACAAAAAATAAATTTTTTGGTCAAAGAAAATAAAAAAATAATTCAGGTTTCTAACAATCAATTTTACTTCACTTTTCGAAATTGTGACAACCCAATAGGTCGTTTTGAGTACTAGTCCATTTTCTATGTTTCGAGACCTCCCTTAGCTTTATTTGATGATATATGACTTCTGTGCATAGTCCGTATCATTTTTCAGAAAGCTTATATGTGAAATTTTAAAGAAAATGTGATTTTTAGCCTTAAAAATGACTTGAATTGACCACGGTCAAGTTTTTGGCAAACGACTTCGGATCGGTACTTTGTTGATTCCAATAGATTTGTATGATATTTTTGGACTTGTACGCATGTTTGGTCTAGGGCATTTTGGCGCATTATGTAAGACATAGAAAAAAAGAGTTTTTAAGTTGAAAATCTTGAGTTTTGATGATCGATTTTTGATATTTTGATGATTTGAGTTAGCGAGTTTGCATGATGTTATTATACTTGTAAAAATAATTGGATTGGAGCCCGAGGGTCTTGGGTAGGTTTCGAATGTGCTTTGGGATGTTTTGGACTGCTGTTGGAAATCTAATAGTGTTGATCTATAGGTCTCGCATTTGCAAGGACCTGATCACAATTACGGCCTAGCATTTTGTTACATCTCGCATTTTCGTACGTTAAAAGTTTGGTCTTCAGTTAATTGACGTAGACTCAGGGATGAGATCATCCTGACGTTAACGTATTTACGCTATTTATAACAACTGATAAAGAAGTGTCATGAAGGATACAGGGTACACGAATCAAAGAAAATGAATTTCGTTGCAAGTGACCAATTTGGGATAAAATACGGGTTGAGCGATACTACCCGATAATTATGGACTAGTACCATATGCAAGGTACCATATGACCACGGTAGTATAAGGTATAAAGTATATTAAAAATAAGTAGAATTTTATGTAATTTATAGTAATTTTTAAATTCTGCTGGTAATTGATTAATTACCGGGTAACAGGACATTACTCGGTTAACTAATAAGTGGATAAAACTTAATAAATTATACTCCAAAAGATATGTGGTAACACTAGCTTACCACATGAAGTGACTATGCAATTAAACATCCTAGGTGGCTATCTATGATATACTTAAATCAAATAACTAAAAGAGTGATTATCCAAAACAATACATGTACAAGTCTTGAACACATTAACGTTACTCATTCAAAAAAGGAAGGCAAAAAAGCTTACTTAGTTTGAAAGGTAGAAGCTAGTTTTCATAGAAGGAAAACGTTAGAAGGACAGAAGCTCCAACGTCCAGGCACTTCAATGACAAGAACAAAAGCTGATTGTCACGATCCCAAATACCCGGTTGTGATGACGCCTATCACATTACTAAGCAAGCCAACCCAAACATTTATCACAACCCTTTTTCTTTTATAAAGCCATTTTTCTAATACGGATTTAAATACCAATTTTCATAAGAAGTGTTTAAAACAACTAAAAATGTGCGGAAATCAATAAAACATAAGACAACACAGCCCAAAAATCTGGTATCACGAGTCTAGAGTCTCTAAATACACAACCAACTATCTAATACATCATAAGTCTAAAAATACAGAAAAGAACAAGATAGGATGGAGGAAAGCAGGGCTGCGGACGCCATGCAACTACCTTGCAATCTCCGGCAAACTCTGAATAAGCTGAGGACCCTCACTCTGCCGCTCGGGCACCTGGATCTGCACACAAGGTGCAAGGAGTAACGTGAGTACGCCAACTCAGTAAGTAACTAAAGTAAATAAGGTCTGAAAGCAGTGACGAGCAGTTAAAATCATATAAAGGAGTAAACAACAGTATAACAAATCAAATTCCACAGTTTATAAACCAGCTTTGTCATAAAAACTTCAGTTTCATTTGGAATACTTGAAATCATTTACTTAGCAATTTTCAACAAAGGCTTATTTTAAGAGAAGAGTGAAATTAGTGAAAACTATCCTAAATGGGCCCCTCGGGCAAGGTATCACTTAGAACATGGCCTCTCGGGCAGCCTCTCAGTCACTCGTGACTTAGCTCTCGTCACTCAGTATACAATCTCACCACTCGGGCTCATTAATGTCTCATAATAATAATAATCATAATAACCGCTGCGGCGTGCAGCCCGATCCATAATTTATAGTCGACTACGCTCACTGGGGGTGTACAGACTTCGAAGGGGCTCTTACAGCCCAAGCGTCATATCGCTGTGGCATGCAGCCTGAACCAATATATATATATCGCTGCGACATACATACATACATACATACATACATATATATATATATATATATATATATATATATATATATATATATATATATATATATATATATATATATATATATATATATATAATATCCTCACCATTAGGTTCTCAACCTCTCTCAGTCATTAACCTCACAGCCACTCAGGCATAACAGTAGGAATCAGGGAACTCAGTCCGAACAGTTCTCACATTTTAAGAAGTAGAATGATAAAACAAGTTTTAAACAATAAACAGGTAAAACATGACTGAGGATATGATTTCAAGCAAATAGAGTGAAGGAAAAACAGTAGAAATGCCCCTAAGGGTCTCAACAGGTCAGCACAAGGCCCCAAACTTGGCATACAGCCTATAATACAGTATAAATGACTAAGGTACGAAATATTATAAGATTCCAAATCAAATACGCGGCTCAATAGCCGCTACGGGATGGACCAAGTCACAATCCCTACCGGTGCACGCCCACACGCTCGTCACCTAGCATGTGCATCACCGCATTTATCAAAACAGTTCAAATACTGGGGTTTTGTACCCTCAGTTCCAGATTTACAATGGTTACTTACCTAAAATCGATAAAAATACTATTCCGCGACGCCTTTGCCCCTCAAATCGGCCTCAACCCGCATCGAATCTATCCAAAATCAGAATCACGGCGTCAAAATATGCTAAGAAAATGAAGCCCAAGCGAAAATATTCAAATAATACCAAAGTCTCGAAATTGGCCAAACCCGAGCCCGGGGCCCACGTTTTGAAATTCGATAAAATTCACATCAATGGATTCCTTATCTCCCCACGAGTTCATACATATCAAAAGTTCTGAAATCCGACCACCAATGGCCCTTCAAATCCTCAAGTTTAGGTCTCCAATAGCAAGCCCTAGTTTTCCCCAATTTTTAACCTTTAAATTCCATTAATTATAGCTCTAATCCGTGAAATAATACCATATGAACGAGTTTTTGGTCCAAAATCCTTACCTCAATGAAGTCGCCTTGAATTCTCTCTTCAAAATTGCCCAAAACTCCAGAAATCACGTTTAAAAATGGTAAAACCCTCTGAATATCATGAAGGACGAAATATATACATTCTGACCTAGGCATTTTCGCACCTGCGGTCAATACACCACATCTGCAGTACCGCTTTTGCGGTCCAAGAGCCGCTTCTGCGGTTTTCCACTTAAACACCCACTTCCGCTTTTGTAATGCACAAGCCGCACCTGTGCCATCGCAGGTGCGGTTCACCAATCGCTTCGGCGGTCACAGCCTTCCTCACCTTCTTCCACTTCTGCGGCCTTCCTCCTCGCATCTGCGGCATCGCACGGAAAATACCAGAAGCAGAAAATCTGCAGCTTCATCAAAATTCCAAACTCTCTGTCAACCACCCGAAATCACCCCGAGGCTACCGGGACCTCAACCAAAAGCACAAACATATCCCATAACCTTATTCAAACTTATACCAATCTTCAAAACACCTCAAACAACATCGAATCAACCAAAACTCATCGGATTCAAGCCTAAGTTTCCAAAATCTACCTAATTCCACTTTTGATCAAAAACCCAACCAAACCTCGTCCGAATGACCTACAATTTTGCACACACATCCCAAATGACACAACGGAACTACTGCAACTCTCAGAATTCCATTCCAACCCCTATATCAAAATCTCACCTGCCAACCGGAAATCATCAAAATACCAACTTTACCAATTCAAGCCTAAATCTACTATGAACCTCCAAAACTCATTCCGATCACGCTCCTAAGTCCCAAATCACCTCCCGGAGCTATCCGAACTATCAGAACTCACATCCAAGCCATCTAACACATAAGTCAACATCCCGTTGACTTTTCCAACTTAAGCTTTCCTCAAAAGAGACTAAGTGTCTCAAACCTTACCAAATCCTTTTTGAACCCGAGCCAACCAACCCGATCACATATATAACCGATAGACAAAGCAATAAGAAGCAGAAATGGGGGAAACAGAGCGGTAACTCATGAGACGACTGCCCGGGTCATCACATCCTCCCCAACTTAAAAAATATTCGTCCTCGAACGGGTCAAGAAACATACCTGAAGCCTCAAACAGGTGAGGGTATCTGCTCCACATCTCCCGCTCGGTGTCCTAGGTAGCCTCATCCACAGGCCGACCTCTCCACTGCACTTTCACTGAAGCTATATCCTTTCATCTCAACTTTCAAACCTGACGCTCCAAGATAGCTGCTGGCTCCACATCAAAAGTTAAATCACCATCCAACTGAACCGTGCTGAAATCCAGAACATAAGACGGATCCCCAATATACTTCCGGAGCATAGAAACATGAAATATCGGATGCACACTCGACAAGATGGGTGGCAAAGCAAGCTCATAAGCCACCTCCCCAATCTTCCTAAGCACCTCAAAAGGCCCAATGAACTGAGGACTCAATTTACCTTTCTTCCTAAACCTCATAACACCCTTCATGGGTGAAACCTTCAACAGAACCTTTTCACCAATCATGTAGGACACATCCCGAACCTTCCTGTCAGCATAACTCTTCTGTCTCGACTGCGTTGTACAAAGCCTCTCCTAAATCACTTTCACCTTGTCTAAAGCATCCTGCACCAAATCTGTTCCCAATAGCCTAGCCTCGCTCGGCTCAAATCAACCAACTGGAGATCTACACCGCCTCCCATACAAGGCCTTCTATGGAGCCATCTGAATACTTGACTGGTAGCTATTGTTATAAGCAAACTCTGCAAGTGGTAGAAACTGATCCCATGACCCTCTGAAATCAATGACACAAGCACGCAACATGTCCTTCAGTATCTGAATAGTGCGCTCGGACTGCCCGTCCGTCTGAGGGTGAAAAACTGTGCTTAACTACACCTGAGTACACCACTCTCACTGCATAGACCTCCAAAATTGTGAAGTAAACTGAGTGCCCCTATCTGAGATGATGGAAACTGGGACACCATGCAAACGACAATATCCCGGATATAGATCTCTGCCAACCGCTCTGAAGAATAGGTAGTACACACAGGAATGAAGTGCGCGGACTTGGTCATCCGATCCGCAATCACCCAAATAGCATCGAACTTCCTCAAAGTCCGTGGGAGCCCAACTACAAAGTTCATGGTGATCCGCTCCCACTTCCACTCTGGAATATCCATCCGCTAAAACAAGCCACCCGGTCTCTGATGCTCATATTTCACCTGCTGACAATTGAGACACCGAGCTACAAATCCCATAATGTATTTCTTCATTCTCCTCCACCAATAATGTTGTCTCAGATCGTGATACATCTTCGTGGCACCCGGATGGATGGAATACTGCGAGCTGTGGGCCTCATATAGAATCAACTCCCGAAGCCCATCTACATTGGGCACACAAATCCGGCCCTACATCCTCAACACCCCATCATTACCAATAGTCACATCTCTGGCATCATCATGCTGAACTCTGTCCTTAAGGACAAGCAAATGCGGATCATCATACTGTTCTCTTTGATGCGATCATATAAGGAAGACCGAGAAACCACATAAGCCAATACCCGACTGGGCTCTGAAATTTCTAACCTCACGAACCGATTGGCCAAGGCCTGAACATCAACTGCAAGAGGTCTCTCCCCAACTGGAATATATGCCAAACTCCCCATACTCACCGCCTTTCGGCTCAAAGCATCGGTTACCACATTGGCCTTTCCCGGATGGTACAATATGGTGATATCATAATCCTTTAGCAACTCCAACCACCTCCGCTGCCTCAAATTGAGATCCTTCTATTTGAACAAGTGCTGGAGGCTACAATGATCAGTAAACACCTTACAAGACACACCATACAAGTAATGCCTCCAAATTTTCAATGCGTGAACTATGACAACCAACTCCAAATCATGAATGGGGTAGTTCTTCTCATGGGTCTTCAACTGACGAGAAACATAAGCAATAACTCTACCCTCCTGCATCAATACATAACCAATACCAACTCTCGAAGCATCACAATACACGGTATATGAACCTGAAGCTAATAGCAAACCTAACACTGGAGCTATGGTTAAAGCTGTCTTGAGCTTCACAAAGCTCTCCTTACACTCATCTGACCATACAAATGAAGCACCCTTCTGAGTCAACTTGGTCAAGGGCGATGCGATAGACGGGAATCCCTGAACAAACCGGTGATAATAGCCCGCCAAATTAAGAAAGCTGCGAATCTCTGTGGCTGAGGACGGTCTGGGCCAACTTTGAACCGCCTCTATCTTCTTCGGATCAACTTGAATACCCTCGCTGGACACCACGTGCCCCAAGAAAGCCACTGAACTGAGCCAAAACTCACACTTGGAGATTTTTGCGTAAAGCTTCTCCTCCTTTAATCTCTGCAACACAACTCTCAAGTGCTCTGTGTGCTCCTCATGGCTACGCAAATACACCAGAATATCATTAATGAAGACTATGACAAACGAGTCGAGATAAGGCCAGAACATGCTGTTCATCAAATGCATGAACGCTGCTGGGGCATTGGTCAGCCCAAAAGACATCACCAAGAACTCATAATGACCATATCGGGTCCTAAAAGCTATCTTAAGAATGTCCAAGTCCATGATCTTCAACTGGTGATAACCCGAACGGAGATCAATCTTGGAGAACACTCTCGCTCCCTGAAGCTGGTCGAATAAATCATCAATGCGAGGCAAGGGATACTTGTTCTTAATTGTTACCTTGTTCAATTGCCTATAATAAATGCACATCCTCATAGTTCCATCCTTCTTCTTCACGAATAGAACTAGCGCACCCCAAGGTGACACACTAGGCCGAATGAACCCCTTATCAAGGAGTTCCTGAAGCTGCTCCTTTAACTCCTTCAACTCCGCTGGTGCCATACGATACGACGGAATAGAAATGGGCTGAGTGCCTGGCACCAGGTCAATACCAAAATCAATATCCCTATCTGGCAGCATGCCCGACAGATCTGCAGGAAACACATCGAGAAAATCCCTCACAACTAGGACAGAATCAATACTGGGAGTCTCTGCACCGACATCCCTCACAAAGGCTAGATACGAAAGACATCCCTTCCCAAACATACGCTGGGCCATCAAGAATGAGATAACTCTACCGGGAACATAATTAGTCAAATCTCGCCACTCGATCTGTGGCACACACGGTATAGCCAATGTGATTGTCTTGGCATGACAGTCCAGAATAGCATGACATGGAGATAGCCAATCCATGCCCAAAATGACATCGAGATCCACCATACACAATAATAAAAGATCCACTCAGGTCTCCAGACCCCCAATAGTCACCATACACGACTGGTACACACGGTCTACAATAATAGTATCGCCCACCGAAGTAGATACATGAACAGGTGAAATAAGAGACTCATGGGGCATGTCCAGATAACGGGCAAAGTATAATGACACATAAGAAAAGGTGGAACTGGGATCAAATAGTATAGAGTCATCTTTGTGGCAGACTGAAACAATACCTGAAATCACGGTATCTGAAGCAGTAGCATCTGGTCTACTTGGGAGGACATAGAAACGAGCCTGACCACCACCTGATCGACCTCCCCCTCTAGGGCGACCCCTAGCTGACTGACCTCCACCCCTAGCTGGGTGGGTGGGTGGTGAAGTGACTGGAGCAGAAGTCGAGGGCTAACCCCTCTACTGAGACGGACCATCATGAAGACGAGGACACTGACTCCTCATATTCCCAAACTCTCCACACTCATAACAACTCCTCGGTGCTGGAGATGGGGACTGAAGGGAACCCCTGGCACAGGAATGACCAGTAGAAGGACCTGGCATGGAAGAACCCTGAACTGATGGAGCACGAGACAAACTCTAGGCTGGAAGGGCACTGAGTGATAAATGACCCTGATGAGAACTATGAGAACCATGGCCCAATGATGCCCTACGATAACCTGCGCGAGCTGACTGAGCCTGCCTAAATGGACGGCCTCTGCCCTGCTGGAACTGACCCCTCAAAGGAGCACTACTAAAGCTACTAGATCCTCGAGGCCTCTTGGCCTCCCTCTCCTCTCGCTTCTGGCGACGAACCGATTCAATCTCACGGGCGATGTCAACAACCTCCTCAAAAGTAGCACCTGTCACCCTCTCCCTAGTCATGCGAATCCAAAGCTGATACGTGAGGCCATCAATAAACCTCTTGATCCTCTCTCGATCTGTGGGAACCAACCAGACCGCATGACGAGCTAACTCAGAGAACTGCATCTCATACTGTGTCACAGTCATCTCTCCCTGATGCAACTGCTCGAACTGCCTGTGCAGCTACTCTTAGCGAGACTGTGGCACATACTTATCCAAAAATAGAACAGAGAACTGCTGCCAGGTATGGGGCGCTGCACCAACAGGCCTATGCCTCTCATAAGCCTCCCACCAAGTGAAGGCAGCTCCAGAAAATTAAAAAGTGGTAAATGCTACACCATGGTCTCTAGAATACCTGTTGTACGAGCATCCTCTGGCACTTATCCAAGAAACCCTGGGCATCCTCGCCCTCTTCACCGCTGAAAGTCGGAGGCTGAAGTCTACCAAACCTCTCTAATCGATGCTGCTCGTTGTCCGGCATAACTAGTACCACATACTCCTGAGCTGGTACAACCGGCTGGGCTGGAGGTGCCCCTGGTGTCTAGAGTCCCTGCACAATCTGCTCAGGTGTGCGAGCAACGGGAGTCTGGGTGCCTCCCCCGGCCTGAGAAATAGCTACGACCGTAGTAACTAAGACCGCCTGAGCCAGACCGGTACACACTAATAAAATCTGAGCTAAAGCCTCCTGAAGGCCTGGAATCACAATAGGCACAGCTGGTGCCTGAGTTGGTGCTATTGTAGCGTCCACAACTGGGACCTGATCCTGAACTGGGGCAGCTGGTGGATCTATAGGTGCTGCCCTAGCTGCTCTGCCCCTACCACGGCCTCGACCGCGTCCTCGGCCTCTAGTGGCCCCAGCTGGTGGTACTGGTGGTCGTCCATCCTGCCCGGTAGCACGTGTCCTCACCATCTATGAGAGAATGGAATAATAGAAGTTCAGTACTCGGGTTAACAAATTTGCACGACAAGAATTTCAAGAATATGAAGTTTTTCCTAAAGGTTCTGCAGCCTCTCGAGGATAAATACAGATGTCTCCATACCGATCTTCAAGACTCTACTAACCGGCTCATGACTCGCGAGACCTATGTAACTTGGGCTTTGATAGCAACTTGTCACGACCCCAAATACCCGGTCGTGATGGCGCCTATCGCATTACCATGCAAGCCAACCCAAACATTTATCACAACCCTTTTTCTTTTATAAAGCCATTTTTCTAACACGGGTTTAAATACCAATTTTCATAAGAAGTGTCTAAAATAACTAAAAATGTGCGGAAATCAATAAAACATAAGACAACACAGCCCAAACATCAAGTGTCACGAGTCTAGAGCCTCTAAATACACAACCGACTGTCTAATACATCATAAGTCTAAAAATACAGAAAAGAACAAGATAGGAGGGAGGAAAGCAGGGCTGCAGATGCCATGCAACTACCTTGCAATCTCCGGCAAACTCTGGATAAGCTGAGGACCCTCACTCTGTCGCTCAGGCACCTGGATCTGCACACAAGGTGTAGGGAGTAACGTGAGTACGCCAACTCAGTAAGTAACTAAAGTAAATAAGGTCTGAAAGTAGTGACGAGCAGTTAAAATCATATAAAAGAGTAAATAACATTATAACAGATCAAATTCCACAGTTTATAAACCAGTTTTGTCATAAAAACTTCAGTTTCATTTGGAATACTTGAAATCATTTACTTAGCAATTTTCAACAAAGGCTTATTTTAAGAGAAGACTGAAATTAGTGAAAACTATCCTAAATGGGCCCCTCGGGCAAGGTATCACTTAGAACATGGCCTCTCGGGCAGCCTCTCAGTCACTCGTGACTTAGCTCTCGTCACTCAGTACACAATCTCACCACTCGGGCTCATTAATGTCTCATAATAATAATAATCATAATAACCGCTGCGGCGTGCAACCCGATCCATATTTTATAGTCGACTCCGCTCACTGGGGGTGTACAGACTCCGGAGGGGCTTCTATAGCCCAAACATTATATCGTTGCGGTGCGCAGCCCAATCCAATATATATATATATATATATCATTGTGGCTTGCAGCCCGATCAATATAAGTATCGCTGCGGCGTGCAGCCCGATCCATAATACATACATCCATATTTCATACATATATAAATATCCTCACCATTAGGTTCTTAACCTCTCTCAGTCATTAACCTCACAGCCAGTCGGGCATAAAAGTAGGAATCAGGGAACTCAGTCCGAACATTTCTCACATTTTAAGTAGTACAATGATAAACCAGTTTTAAATAATAAACATGTAAAACATGACTAAAGATATGCTTTAAAACAAATTGAGTGAGGAAAAATAGTAGAAATGCCCCTAAGGGTCTCAACAGGTCAGCACAAGGCCCCAAACATGGCATACAACCTATAATATAATATAAATGACTAAGGTACAGAATATTATAAGATTCCAAATCAAATACGCGGCTTAATAGTCGCTACGGGATGAACCAAGTCACAATCCCTACCGGTGCATGCTCACAAGCTCGTCACATAGCATGTACATCACCTCATTTATCAAAACAGTTCAAATATCGGGGTTTTGTACCCTTAGTTCCAGATTTACAACGGTTACTTACCTCACACCGGTGAAAATACTACTCCGCGATGCCTTTGCCCCTCGAATTGGCCTCCACCCACGTCGAATCTATCCAAAATCAGAATTACGGAGTCAAAATATGCTAAGGGAACGAAGCCCAAGCGAAAATAATCAAATAATACCAAATATCTCGAAATTGGCCAAACCCGACCCCCGGGCCCTCGTCTCAAAATTCAATAAAATTAACATCAATGGATTCCTTATCTCCCCACAAGTTCATACATATCAAAAGTTCTGAAATCCGACCAAAAATGACCCTTCAAATTCTCAAGTCTAGGTCTCCAATATCAAGCCCTAGTTTTCCCCAATTTTTAACCCTTAAATTCCATTAATTAGCTCTAATCCGTGAAATAATACCATAGGAACGAGTTTTTGGTCCAAAATTCTTACCTCAATGAAGTCTCATTGAATTCTCTCTTCAAAATTTCCCAAAACTCAAGAAATTGCGTTTAAAAATGGTGAAACCCTCTGAAAATTGCGAAGGACAAAATATATACATTCTGACCTAGGCATTTTCGCACTTGCGATCAATGCACCACATATGCGGTATCGCTTTTGCGGTCCAAGAGCTGCTTATGTGTTTTTTCACTTAAACGCCCACTTCTGTTTCTGCGATGCACAAACCTGTGCCATCGCAGGTTCGGTTCACCTGTGGTCACAACCTCCCTTACCTTCTTCCGCTTCTGCGGCCTTCCTCCTCGCATCTGTGGCATTGCACCTGCGGTCTCCAATCCACAGGTGCGGAAATACCAGAAGCAGAAAATCTGCAGCTTCATCAAAATTCCAAACTCTCCGTCAACCACCCGATATCACCCTGAGGCCCCCGGGACATCAACCAAAAGCACAAACATATCCCATAACCTTATTCAAACTTATACCAATCTTCAAAACACCTCAAACAACATCGAATCAACCAAAACTCATTAGATTCAAGCCTAAGTTTTCAAAATCTTCCGAATTTCGCTTTTGATCAAAAACCCAATCAAACCTCGTCCGAATGACCTGGAATTTTGCAAACACATCCCAAATGACACAACGGAACTACTGCAACTCTCGGAATTCCATTTCGACCCCTATATCAAAATCTCACCTACCAACCGGAAATCGTCAAAATACCAACTTTGCCAATTCAAGCCTAAATCAACTCCGAACCTCCAAAACCCATTCCGATCACGCTCCTAAGTCTCAAATCACCTCCCGGAGCTATCCAAACCATCAGAACTCACATCTGAGCCCTCTAACACATAAGTCAACATTCGTTTGACTTTTCCAACTTAAGCTTTCCTCAAAGGAGACTAAGTGTCTCAAACCTTACCAAATCCTTTTCGATCCCGTGCCAACCAACCCGATCACATATAGAACCGATAGACAAAGCAATAAGCAGTAGAAATGGGGGAAACAGAGCGGTAACTCATGAGACGACTGGCCAGGTCATCACACTGATTTCATTCATCAGTTTCAAAATACAGAAGTTTAATCCGATTTTTGGGTTCTTAATTCTATCCACGAAGGTTTTCAACGGAATGTTATACGGAGTTTTCCCTACTTCAGGTATGTTAAGGCTATCCTTTCTTTCTTTTGGCATGATCCATACGATACAAATGAAACGAGCAAAATACGCAACTTTCATAAATGACTCTATTCATAAAAATACTAGGGGTACCCATATTCTTGATTTCCTATGTGAATTATAATTATATATTCTGTTCATGGGTCTCAAAAAAATATGTATTTGATAAAGTTTATCCGAAAGGCATATTGATTTTAATGGAATTTGGAGAAAATCTTATTTACGTATTTTTCATGCATTTCACCCATTTATACATGTACATTGACCCATGACCAGATGGCGTTATATACGTGTATATATGTAAATATATGTATACGGGATATGGGAAAAGGTTACGGCGTTATATACGCACCACCACCTGATCAATTGGTATATGTTGATGATGTTGTCCACAGGCGGCCGAGATGATATGATGGGATGCCCTTAGTAGCTTGATGATATTATGTACACCCATACCTATGCATGACACGACATTTATACTGACATTATAAATGTTTCAGAATTTACAAAGTTATTCAGATTTAAGGATGTATTTCTTTATTCCATGTTTCATCTACGTCTTTTACGTACTAATTTTCATGCCTTACATACTCAGTACATTTTCGAACTGACACCCTATTTCACGGGGCCAGTGTTTCATGCCCGCAGGTGTAGGTAGGCAAGTTGACGGTCCCCCTTCTTAGGATCCTTGATCAGCAAGAATTGGCGTGCTCTACTTGATCTGGAGCTGCTTTTGATTTTGGTACGATACGTTTGTGTATATATATATATATATATATATATAGGGGTATGACGTGGCTCAGTACCATCTTTGTACAACTATGTTTCTATTAAAGGTCTGTAGACAATATGTCTAGTTGGGTTGTATATGGCCTTGTCAGCTTTTAGTATTGGATGTATAAGTGCCTTGCCGGCTCGCCCACTGTATTCTGCATGTATACGTACATATGCCTTGTTGGAAGGTCTTCTTCATGTATGTTATTTTCGTAATTCAGCTGATGTTATTCAGGTTCATATCTTAGATGCGTGCTTAGGGGTGTTTGACAGGTAGGATTCAAGCACCCGTCACGGCCCATCGGTTTGGGTCGTGACAAAAGTGGTATCAGAGCAGTTCTATCCTAGGGTTGTCTACAGAATGTGTCTAGTAGAGTCTTGTTTATGGGTGTGTTTTGCTCCACACTCATAGACAAGAGGCTACAGAACATATAGGATGTTATCCTCTCTTCTTATCTTAGATCGTGCGATATAAGCATTCATGTTCCTAATGATGTTTTATGTTTTTAGCGATGCCTCCAAAGACTACAGCCGCTAGCACGGGTCAGAAGGCTACGAAGGTGTTAGAAAGAGATATAAGTTATACTATGGAGTCATACCCATCAGAGATCATGGTTTCTATTGAGGAGGATCCATCCAAGGGTCCATATGAGTCATCCGTTTGAGATGTTTCGACCACTCCGGTAGCAGATGGGGTGAGAGAAGTTCTGACCTCGCCAAGGTCCTTAGTTTCATTATCACAACCCGTTGATCAGGGTATGAGTGGAGTAGTGCATGGATTGGCACAACCGGGTTTCCCTCAGGCTCAAAACTATGTCAAGGCATTTGCGGGCACCAGCTCTTCTGAGGTTCCAAATAGTCCATAGTTTTGGGAGTCCGTCAATCAAGGTTCGCCAGTGTATGTTATAGTATATGCAGAGGAAAAGGATAGTAGTCGGGCCAAGAGGAGGAAGGTAACCGATAAGGATATTAAGATCTCGCTTCGAAGTGTGTCTAATCGAGGTTCTTATATAGGACGAGGCAAGGACCCTCTACCTTAGACTTCCTCCAAGTGTTAGTTTTTGGTTGATGAGTTCCACCTCTTCTTGGACTATTGCCAAGTCAGGGTTCTAAATATGTTAGGTGGTTTTATGATGACGTACGGAGCCCGTCCCGACTTGTATATATTATGGTTATGCCTATTTAGAGGTTTTGCAGACATTATCCTATATATAGTTTTGGGTATGACATGTCTACGGCCTAGTCGACCCCTATGTATATAAACTTTTTTGTAAATTAGTTATGCAAGTTATGTTTTAATATTGTTACCTATATATATGGATGTGGCCCGAAATGGCCCGTGATAGGTTTGATAATAAACAAGGATAAGATATGTGGTGTTCGGTTGGGTAGGACTTGATATTATAATAGGTATGGATTGATTGGTCTTTTGTTATGCTAACATCAAGTGTAGATCAAAGATGGTTTGATTTTAGTTTCCAGGAGAGCCTGATTTGGAATGGAAAAGTAATACCGCATCGCCAAAAGGTAAATTTATCTCCTATCTCAAGGCAAGAAAGATAATCAGAAAGGACTATATTTATCACTGAGTTTGGGTTTGGGATGTGGAAGTAGAGTTACCAACCATTAAGTTCTTTACTGTAGTTAATGAGTTTCCCGATGAGCTTATGGGTCTTCAGCCAGAGCAACAAATTGAGTTTGTCATTGACCTACTACTACCAGATATTCATCTAATATCTATTCCCCCTATAGAATGGCCCCCGCAGAGCTGAACGAGTTAAAGGAACAACTAAGGGGCTTGCTTGAAAAAAGGTTTGATCAGATCTAGTACGTCACCGTGGGGAGCACCTGTGTTGTTTGTGAGAAAGAAGGATGACTCCTTACGAATGTGCATTAATTATAGGAAGAATAAGGTGACGATCAAGAATAAGTACCCGATCCCGAGGATTGTGGATTTATTTGATCAGTTACAAGGTGCCAAGTGTTTTTCAAAGATAGACTTGAGGACCGGGTTAAGGTTTAAGGAGGAATATATTCCGAAGATAACATTCAGGACCAGATATAGGCACTTTTAGGTTCATGTTATGTCATTCGATTTGACCAATGCCCCAACAGTATTCATGGATTCGATGAACTGTATTTTCAGGCCCTTTTTAAGATCTGTTCGTAATCGTATTTATTGGCGATATATATTGGTATATTCTCATTCAGAGGCTGAGCATGCAGATCACTTGTGTACTGTGCTCAGAGTTCTACAAAAAGGGAAGTTGTATGAAAAATTCTCTAAATATGAATTCTGGTTGAACTCTGTAGCTCTCCTTGGGCATATCATTTCGGGTGAAGGCATCCGAGTGGATACACAAAAGAGTGAGGCATTGAAGACTTGGCCTAGACCCACAACACCGACGGAGGTTCGTAGCTTCTCCGTTTGGCAGGTTATTATAGGAAACTTGTAACGAAATTTTCTTCTCTTCTAAGCACCTTCGACCAAAATAGTATGTGGTGTCTCGTTTAATGTTCCGGAATAACATAAGGAAATTTATAATGCAAGTAAGTTGAAGAAAGGTTGCAAATAAGTATAAATAGATATGTGTAGGTCGCAAGCTAAAGTATGGTAAAGCGACAAGGTTTTAGGAAGACAGGAGGAAGGATAAACAAAGATGAGTGAAAAGGTAATGAGAATGGATAAGTCCTTGGGAATAAGTTCATAAGAGAACTGATGGTTTCTCTAAGTTATAGAAGGCTCAGTATATCCCGAATGAACTCAAAGAAGTCTAAGACTAATAACGTTTAAAATATATGAAATGATGCCCTAATAGTGGGATAATGGCGTAATTGTGATGGATAAAGGATGAAGTTTGGGCCTCCGAAGAGGGGAATTTCCTGAATTGTAAAAGATTAGGATACCCATGTAAGTTAACTCAGAAGGGAACTAAGTTTCAATGGACCAATCGTTGCGAACAGAGTTTTTGGGCATTGAAGGACATATTAACTTCAGCACCGGTTCTACCACTCCCAGAAGGGACCGATGGTTATGTTATCTATTGTGATGCTTTAGGCATTAGATTGGGTCGTGTGCTGATACAACATGATAAGGTTGTAGCTTATGCTTCTAGACAACAAAGAAAGCACAAGAAGAACTACCCGACCCATGATTTAGAGTTAGCCCTGGTGATTCATGCACTAAAGATGTGGAGGAACTATTTGTATGGCATTCATGTTGATATCTATGCGGATAATAAGAACCTCCAGTATATCTTCAAGAAAAATAGAATTGAATTTACGTCAAAGAAGATGGTTAGAGCTACTTAAAGATTATGACGTTGATATTTCATGCCATCCGGGGAAAGCGAACGTAGTAGCTGACGCCCTCAACTGTAGATCTATGGGTAGCCTATCATATTTACAACTAGAAAAAAGAAGAAGAAGGGGAGAATAGCCCATGAGGTTCACCAACTAGCTAGTCTTGGAGTTCGATTACTAGACTCAGGTCATATTGGAATTTCTATTCAGGATACGACAACATCCTCGTTAGTAACTGAAGTAGAGGAATGCCAGTATGAGGATCCTATGTTAGTTCATTATAGGGATACCACCCCTCAAAAGGAGAAGGCACCATTTGAAATTATAGAAGATGGGGTCCTCAGAAAGCGAGGACGATTATGTATCCCTAATGTTGCAGGGCTGCATCGGCAGGTTATGGGAGATACTCACTATCCTCGATATACTATGCATCAAGGAGCAACAAAGATGTATCATGATATCAAGGAGGTATATTGGTGGGACAGAATTAAAAAGGATATAGAGGAGTTTGTTGCTCAGTGCCCTAACTATCAGCAAGCTAAGATTGAGCATCAAAAGCCCGGTGGATTATTGTAGGCTATGGAGATTCCGACTTGGAAGTGGGAAGTAATCAATATGGATTTCATCATAGGCTTACCTCGTACCCAGCGTAAGTTCGATTCGATATGGGTGGTTGTTGATAGGCTTACAAAGTTGGTCCATTTTTCTGCCCGTTAGGACTACATATTCTGCAGAGGATTATGCAAGGCTTTATATTAAGGAGATAGTATGACTGCATGGTGTCCCTGTATCTATTATCTCGGATAGAGGAGCTCAATTTACAGCTAACTTCTGGAGGTCCTTCCAAAAAGGATTGGGGACTCAAGTAAGTCTTAGTATAGCATTTCATCCCCAGACAGACGGACAGGCTGAGCGTACTATTCAGACACTGGAGGATATGTTACGAGCTTGTGTAATAGACTTCAAAGGTAGCTGGGATGATCATCTGCCGCTTATTGAGTTCGCATATAATAATAATTACCATTCCAGTATTCAGATGGCTACATACGAAGATCTTTATGTACGGAAATGTAGGTCGCCTATAGGGTGGTTCGATGTTGGGGAAACTACGTTAGTAGGACCAGAATTGGCACAGCAAGCAATCGAGAAAATTAAGCTTATACAAGAAAGGCTATTGGCAGCTCAAAGCCGTTAGAAGGCTTATGCGGATTATCGATGACGAGACTCGAAATTTCAGGTGGACGACTGGGTATTCCAAAAGGTATCATCAATGAAAGGTGTTAAGAGGTTCGAAAGAAAAGAAAACTTAGCCCTCGGTACATGGGACCATAAAGGATCATACACAAGGTAAGCCAGGTAGTGTATGAATTAGACTTGCCTTCGGACTTGGAGTCTATACATTCAGTCTTTCATGTGTCTATGCTCCGTAAATATATCGGAGATCCTTCTAGAAATGTGTTAGTTGACGATGTTCAGGTCATAGAGCAGCTATTATATGAAGAAACTCCCATTGCTATATTAGACAGACAGATTCGGAGATCGAGAACTAAAGATGTAGCTTCAGTGAAAGTACTTTGGAGAAACAACAATGTCGAAGAAATGACTTGGGAGGCCGAGGAAGACATGAAGTCTAGATATCCCTACTTATTTCCTCTTCAAGAGAAGGATCTGATTGAGACGTCATGGATTCTGGTGTTAGTTATTGTCATTGGTCATGTGAGGCCACTGTCGTTATTGATGGTCGTGGTCCTATGTGACGTTAAATTATTAAGTTTCTATAGGAAGAGTTGGTTGTAGTATTGTTACCAAGGGTGACTCTACCAAGATTATATAGATCCCGGAGAGTTAAACATTCGAGGACGAATGTTTCTAAGGGGGAAAGGATGTTACATCTCGCGTTTTCGTACGTTAAAAGTTTGGTCTTCAGTTAATTGCCGTAGACTCGGGGATGAGATCATATTGATGTTAACGTATTTACGCTATTTATAACAAGCGATAAAGAAGTGTCATGAAGGATAAAGGGTACATGAATTAAAGAAAACGAGTTTTGTTGAAAGTGGCCAATTTGGGATAAAATACGGGTTGAGCGATACTACCCGATAATTATGGACTAGTATCATACAAGGTACCATATGGCCGTGATAATATGATATATATAATGCATAAAGTATATATGAAGTATATTAAAAATAAGTAGAATTTTAAGTAATTTGAGATAATTTTTAAATTATGCGGGTAATTGATTAATTACCGGGTAACAGGACATTACCCAGTTAACTAATAAGTGGATAAAACTTAATTAATTATACTCCAAAGACATGTGGAAGCACTAGCTTACCACATGAAGTGACTAAGCAATTAAAGATCCTAGGTGGCTATCTATGATGTACTTAAATCAAATAACTAAAAGAGTGATTATCCAAAACAATACATGTACAAGTATTGAACACATTAACGTTACTCATTCAAAAAGGAAGGCAAGAAAGCTTACTTAGTTTAAAAGGTAGAAGCTAGTTTTCATAGAAGGAAAATGTTAGAAGGACAGAAGCTCCAACGTCCAAGCACTTCAACACCAAGAACAAAAAGCTGATTTCATTCATCAGTTTCAAAACATAGAAGCTTAATCCAATTTTTGGGTTCTAAGTTCAATCCATGAAGGTATTCAATGGAATATTATACGGAGTTTTCCCTACTCTAGGTATGTTAAGTCTATCCCTTCTTTCTTTTGGCATGATCCATACGATACAAATGAAACGAGCAAAATACGCAACTTTCATAAATGATTCTATTCATAAAAATACTAGGGGTGTCTATATTCTTGATTCCCCATGTGAATTATTATTATATCTTATGTTCATGGGTCTCAGAAAAATATGTATTTGATAAAGTTTATCCGAAAGGCATATTGATTTTTATGACATTCCGAGAAATCTTATTAACGTATTTCTTATGCATTTCATGCATTTATACATGTACATTGACCCATGACCAGATGGCGTTATAACGCATATATATGTAAATTATATGTATATGGGATATGGGAAAAGGTTACGGTGTTATATACGCACCACCACCTGATCAGCTGGTATACGTTGATGTTGTTGCCCACAGTGGCCGAGATGATATGATGGGACGCCCTTAGTGGATTGATGATATTTTGTACACCATACCTATGCATGACACGACATTTATACTCACGTGCATGACATTATAAATGTTTCAAAATTTACAAAGTTATTCAGATTTAAGGATGTGTTTCTTTATTACATGTTTCATCTACGTCTTTTACGTACTAATTTTCATGTCTTACATACTCAGTACATTTTCGTATTGACGCCCTATTTTACGGGGCCTGCATTTCATACCCGCAGGTGCAAGTAGGCAAGCTGACGGTCCCCCTTCTATATATATACACAAATGTATTGTACCAAAATCAAAAGCAACTCCGGATCAAGTAGAGCATGCCAACTCTCGCTGATCAGGGATCCTAAGAAGGGGGACCGTCAGCTTGCCTATCTGCACCTGCGGGCATGAAACGTAGGCCCCGTGAAATAGGGCGTCAATACGAAAAATGTACTGAGTATGTAAGGCATGAAAATTAGTACGTAAAAGACGTAGATGAAACATGGAATAAAGAAACACATCTTTAAATCTGGATAACTTTGTAAATTCTAAAACATTTATAATGTCATGCACAGGTCTGTAGACAATATGTCTAGTTGGGTTGTATGTGGCCTTGTTGACTTTTAGTTTTGGATGTATAAGTTATCTATAGCAGCCTTGCCGGCTTGCCCACTGTATTCTGCATGTATACGTACATATGCCTTGTTGGCAGGTCTCCTTCATGTATGTTATTTTCGTAATTCAGCTGATGTTATTCAAGTTCATATCTTAGACGCGTGGTTAGGGGTGTTTGACAGGTAGGACTCAGGCACCCGTCGTGGCCCATCGGTTTGGGTCGTGACACATTTGCAATGTCAGATTTGCAAATGCGAAGTTGGGCTGGGGGCTAGGACTTCACTTTTGCGAAGGAAATATCACATTTGCGGACATGGGGAAGGTCGAATTTGCAATGTGGGCCTCGCAATTGCGACAACTGAACAGGGGAAAAAAGCTTCGCAAATGCAAAGCATAGGCCACATGATGTTTGGCTATAATTATATATTTTTCGTGCCTTACATACCTTACATTTGGATGCTTTAATGCTAAATTGTACTATATTTGTGTTTAATTGAGTATATTTTATGTGTAGATGCTTTGGAGATGAAATTGTAGAGCAAATAGATTATTTTGACCAAGGTGACGTGATTATTCAAGTAATTGACTGAGGAGCTCATTATGTTTGGCTCATGAGAAGTTCTCCTAATTGATTACAATATAGTGGGCAGTAATGATGTGCTCATTACGACATAATATCATTGTGATATAATTATGGGAGACATAAAAATAGAAGAACAATGAAAGTAAACTTAAGAAAATTACCTTGGATAAAGTCACGTTACAACATATGCTTTTGAAGCAGCCAAGCAACGGGTGATTGTTAGTCGTGCAGCCTAGCACGTGAAAAGTTGGGGCGTTAGGAGGATCCAATTTTGAAATGATTTTTGTCTCCTTTTAGGTCTTGGACTTGGTTATTTCATCTAAGCCTTTTACCTATACCCATAAATAGTCCATAAACATAAATTTTGACGAACTTTAGACCAAGGGAGAGCACAGAGCCGCCGTGGAGGCTGGAATTCATCAGATTCCATCTTTCTTCCATCAAACTTAGTAATCTTTACTTTTTCTTGATGATTTTTTGTTTTGCTACCATGTCTATGTGGAGCTAAACTTCAGTTTCTAGGGTTGTGGTTGTCATGAATATTGAAGTTTATTAATTATATTACCGTTTATTCAAGTTATCATCTTTGGTCTTATGCATAATTGCTTAATTGTTTCGACAACAGTTGAGTTCTATTTACTATCTATGCTATGCCTGGGAAAACCGTGTTTAGATTAGAATAGAATTGGAGAGAGCTTGTCTCTGAACCCATGGTCCGGGGAAAGATTTTGCGATTAGGATAGGAATATACCTAATAGTCTTGCTTGATTGAATACCGTATTATATTCATTTATGATAGATTCAATACCATAGGAATATAGAGTTGATATATTATGGATAGATGGATAGTATTGTGGGAACATGCTATTTATATAAACGATCCGGTCAACTAGCAATCATAGATAATTTGGATTAACAGGTATAATTACGAACTCAATAGGATTGATAAACCGACCACAGCCCTAGAATATATATTTCTCTTGGTTACGTGTTTAAATTTCACAATAGTAATTGTAATAGAAATGTTAAAACCTTTGATCATCTTGGATAGTAAATTGATTTTAGTTTGCTTAGTTAACGATAATCTAAGTCTCTATGGGTTCAACATCCGACTTTCCAGTCACTTTATTAATTGATGACCACGTATACTTGGGGAACAAACAAGTTTTTCGCGCTGTTGCCGGGGACTTAGTTATTAATTGTTTATCTAATTTAAGCTTTTAATTAATTTTTGTTCAAGTTTTTAATTTTCTTATTTAGTTAGTATTTTTTTTTCTTTTACTTACTTTCACATGGCATCTTGGAATGCAAATTGTCCAAATGATGGTTATTCTTATTTTGATAATCCTTGTCCATATTCTGGAGGACCTCGCTGGTGGAAAAATTAGCAGAATATTCCCGGGAGTGAGCTGTGTGCACAATCTAAATCCTTTGAGTAGAATATTTGTAATATGTGTGGTGGTCAAGATGGCCATTGGGATGGTTGTCCTACTTTTTTTCATCCTTCTCTGAGCCCTTATTATGATCTTGCTAACAGTGTTTGTGAGTTTAATAGGGGCAATGAAGTGAAGGATATGGAACGTGATGCATATGTTAGGGGTATTCTGAGGCAAGTAGCAGAGTAATAGGATAAACTCAAAAAAGATATGAAAAGAATGAGGGCAGCAATCACAAGAATGGAGGCCAATATGGAAGAATTAAATGAAGAGAGCGAGTACCAGCAAGAGGAAAATTTTGAAAAATAGGAGATTTTGAGTCAAACTTGGCTGGTGGAACAAGCTGAAAGATTGGAAATATATGAGTCTCAACGTGAGAAAATTACAGATGGGATAAAAGACTTAATAGAAGGAAGAGCTGAACTGGGACAAGAGATCGAAAAATGTGGCATTGCTATTCATGACTTGGGAGCTCAATTGATTGCAAAGGTTGATGCATCTAACGACCAACAAAATAGCTATGAGTTGTGTGAAGTTGAAAAACAGCTTATACGCCAAATTGAGGAGCTAAAAGTGGAGAGTCAATGATTCGAGCATATGTTTGTTGATGATGCCCATGTTGACAAAAGTACACTAGAGCCATGCGAGGAAACATATAATGTTATATTTAAAGAGTCTAGTGCATGTAAATATGAGGATGTAAAGAGTAATACAATTCTAAAGTTAGGGCGTATTGGTCCTCACTCCATACATTTTTCAGCATTGTGTTTGGATGATGACATGGAAATCAAGTCATCTGAGCCTTTGGAGGAGCCAATGGATGAGGAACGGGGTGGCTACATTCTTGAATTCATCGTGCGAGAGAGACGAAATTACATACCTCATCCGAAGGCCAAGAAGTGTAAAATGTGATATTGGTTGTTTGGCCCAATTAAAGTTGTCTCACCGCCCAAGGAGCATAATAGAAAGCTTGAAATCAAATTAGGGGCTCAATTCATAAGTTCGAGGTGTAAGCAAAAAGTGGTTCAAGTCATACCGCGATGTTAAATCAGGCGCTTTTTGGGAGGCAACCCAGCTTTACTGCATTTTTTATTATTATTTTTATCTTATTATTGTTGTAGTGTCTGTTTTTGTTTTGTAGGATTATAAGCATAGGAAGCAAAGTCATTGGAAGAGTGAAAAAGCGAGCTAGATGGTGAGAACTAAGTGTGGGGTGCCCATACAAAAGACCTTGCCTGGGGGAAGTCTGAGTACCTCGTGAGCCGTGATTGCTTCGGCCTTTGGCCTTTCAGGGAGTTTCTTGTCCACCCTCATTATTGTTTTACTTTATTTGTGCATTGGGGACACTGCACTCTTTTAAGTGTAGGGTGAGAGAATTCCTCTAGATAATTAGAAGTAGTATGTTAGAAAATGTTAACTTTTATTTTGATTTTAGCTTCTTATTTTTGTTTTCATAGTTGTGTAGTATTTTAGTAGCATAATTTATTTTTTAAGATGTGGAAAATAAGAAGAAAAAAAATCGAAAAAGGTAGAAAAATTGAACTTATCCCGATGATGGATCTCCTCGACAGTGTCACGACCCCGGTTCTCCCTCCGTGAACCATCATGACGGCACCTAGTCTCTATGACTAGGTAAGCCTAACAATGCGAAATATAAACAATAATTGCGGAAGAAAATAATTTTAAAACCAAAATAGTGAAATAAAACAGTGTTTAAAATGCAACTCAACATACGCAATAACAACTCTCGAAACTAATAACATTTCCCAAAACCCGAAATCTCATGATCACAAGCCTTTGAATGTCTACAAGCATCTAACTCCAGAATATCTAATAAAGAAACGAAAGTACAGAAGGGCTAATACAAAAAGGGAGACTAGAAAGGGACTCTTCGGTCTGCGGATGTGGTAAATATACCTCAGAGTCTCTATAAGCGCCTCGTCTAAAGCGTGATAAGTCTGAGTAGAAGTACCTAGATCTTCACCTGAAAAACATGCACAGAAAGGGTATGAGTACACTACAGCGGTACTCAGTAAGTGCCAAGCCTAGCCTCGGTCAGGTAGTGACGAGGAAGGTCAGGGCCCTACTGAGGTTAAATAAAATATAAGGTTCAACAGTGTAGAACAGAACAATATAAATAAGTACAACAGTAAGAGTAACACAGGATATAAAGGACAAAAACAACTACTATAGAGGCAAAGTAAACACAGAAAGAAATACAGCTCAGCACAAAGATAACAACCGGGGATCTCCCAGGATACCGTCATGTAGTCCCAAATATAAATATCCAGTGGATCTCCCGGGATACCATCCCGTACTCCAACTCATAATGCGAGGGGATCTCCCAGAATACCGACCTGTAGTCCCAAATGTAAATACTTAGTATAGGGGGAATCTACTGGGTGCAGTCCCGTAATTCCAATATAAATGTGCAGGGGGATCTCCCGGAATACCGTTTCGTAGTCCAAAGAAAACATACAGGGGATCTCCTGGGATACCGTCCCGCAGTCCCAAACTAAACACACAGCAATAACAAGAAGAGTACACAATTAAATTCAAGTTCCAACCCAAGGTAAATAGGTATTTCTAACCTAGAATGCTGTACGTAATCCAAATAAGGCAGTTTGAGCAAGTAAGGCAATTATGTCAATCGGATATGCTTTCCTAAGCTAGCAACAGGCTTAAATTGCAAGTAGTATAAACAGGAAAAAGAAACATACTAGTAATTACTCAATGAAAATTAATTTTCAACAATTAGCACAAGTACGCATTCGTCACCTCATGTACAAGGCATTTCAATTATCAAGAATACCAAATCCTAAGGTGAAGGTCCCCCACACAAGGTTATGCAAGTCATTTACCTCGAACCAGCTCAAAGTCAATCCGAAACCACATTCTTGCCACGAGTACTCGACTCTAAATGGCCTAAATCTATTCAATTCAATTGTATAATGTAAATAACACTTCAAGTAACTGATTCTACAAATAAATTCTAAGCTAATACGCGAAATCAGGTAAAATGACCAAAACACCTCTCGGGCTCACATCTCGGAATCGGGTGAAATTTACATTTTCAGAATCCTCACACTCTCACGAGTCCATACATATCAAGAACACTGAAATCGAAGTTCAATTGTCCCCTCAAATACCCATTTTAAGATCTCTTAATCTTAAGCCCTAATTACCTATTTTGCACTGATTTTTCCTAATTCTTCACCACTAATTAGACCTTTAATCACATATAAACGAGTTATGAAGTCAAAAAATGTTACCTCCAAGTGATTCCCCTTTGGTTTCCTCAACAATCTCCCTCAAAAACTTCAATCCCGTTCAAAAATGATGGAAAATGAAGAAGGGTCGCGGAAGGGCTATTTAAATACTGCCCAAGTTTTTATGAAATTTCTTCAGTGCGTTCGCGACCCATCACACACGTTCACATAGCACTGCCTCTCCTCCCTCTACGCAATCGCGACCAGCTCTATGCAATCGCATAAAGCAATTCCATCACGTCACTGCCACTCCAAGTCCTTCTACGCAAATGCAAAGCTCTCCACGCGAACGCAGTGACCAAGGCTACTCACCCTACGTGATCGCACTCCTACCTTCGCGATCATGATTCACAAAATCCGCCTGGCCTCAACTTACTCTATGCAGTCACAGATGAACTCACACGAACGTAATGAACAAGCCACTGCTGCTAAAACACCAGAAAACCAGCAAACTCCCAAAGACCAAAAGTGCCCGTTTGCGCATCCGAAATACACCCGAGGACCCCCGGACCTCAGCCAAACCTACAAACATATCCCATAACACCATTCAAACTTGTTCCAACCTTCGAAATGCTCAAAACAACATCAAAATACCAATTCTTCATCGGATTCAAGCCTAAGATTTCCAAAATACCAATTCTTCATCGGATTCAAGCCTAAGATTTCCAAAAACTCTCAAATCATGCTTTCGATCAAAAAGTCTATCAAACCTCATCCGAATGACCTGAAATTTTGCACACACGTCACATTCAACACTACGGAGCTACTCCAACTTCTAGAATTCCATTCTGACCCATGGATCAAAATCTTACTATTGAACCAAAAATTTCAAAAATTCAACTTTCGGCATTTCAAGCCTAAATTAGCTACGGACCTCCAAAACACAATCCGAACATGCCTATAAACCCGAAATCACCCAACAGAGCTAATGGAACCATCAGAATTCCATTCCGAGTCCGTCTTCACACTGTTCCAACTACGGTCAATTTTCAAAAAACTTAAGCTCTCATTTAGGGACTAAATGTCCCAAAACTCTCTGAAACTCCAAATAATTCCTCCCGGCAACTCAAAATAGCATAAACAAACACGGGAAAAGCAGTTAATAGGGGATCGGAGTGTAAATTCTTAAAACGACCGGCCGGGTCGTTACATCCTCCCACACTTAAACATTCGTTCGTCCTTGAACAAGCATAGAGACATACCTGAAGTACTGAAAAGATGAGGGTAACGGCTGCGCATATTCTGCTCGGTCTCCGAGGTCGCCTCCTCAACCGGCTAACCCCGCCATTGAACCTTTATTGATGCAATGTTCTTTGACCTCAGCTTTCGAACCTGCCTATCCAATATCGCCACTGGCTCCTCAACATAAGATAGATCCTAGTCCAACTAAACTGAGCTGAAATCCAACACATGCGACGGATCGTCATGATACCTCCAGAGCATCGAAACATGAAATACCGAATGAACTCTTGCCAAGTTGGGAGGTAAGGCAAGCTCTTAAGCAACCTCCCCAACATGCCTCAATATCTCAAAAGGTCCAATAAACCTTGGACTCAACTTCCCCTTCTTCCCAAATCTCATAACGTTCTTTATAGGCGAAACCTAAAGCAGACCCCGCTCTCCAACTATATAGGAAACATCACAAACCTTCCGGTTCGCGTAACTTTTCTGTCTGGACTGGGTTGTACAAAGTCTATCCTGAATCACCTTAACCTTCTCCAACGCATCCTGAACCAAGTCTATGCCCAATAATCTAGCCTCACCCGGCTCAAACCAACCCACCGGGGATCTACACCGCCTACAATATAAAGCCTCATACGGTGCCATCTGAATGTTGGACTAATAGTTGTTGTTGTAGGAAAATTTTGCCAATGGCAAGAACTGATCCCAAGACCCTCCAAACTCAATCACACACGCACGGAGCATATCCTCAAGAATCTGAATAGTACGTAGACTGTCCGTCCGTCTGAGGGTGAAATGTTGTACTCAACTCTACCCGAATACCCACCTTATGTTAAATGGCCCTCCAGAACCGTGATGTGAACTGAGTACCTCTATCTGGTATGTTGGAAACTAAAATAGCATGAGACGAACAATCTCTCAGATATAAATCTCCGCCAACCGCTCTGAAGAATAAATAGTACACACAGGAATGGAATGTGCGAACTTGGTCAGCCGATCCACAATCACCTAAATAGCATCGAACTTTCTCAAGGTTCGTGGGAGCCCAACTACAAAATCCATGGTGATCCGCTCCAACTTCCACTACGGAATCTCTATCTGCTGAAGCAACCCACCCGGTCTCTGGCGCTCATACTTCACCTACTGACAGTTGAGGCATCGAGCTACAAATCCAACTATATCTTTCTTCATCCGCCTCCACCAATGTGCTATCTCAAATCCTGATACATCTTTGCGGCACCCGGATGAATGGAATACCGCGAGCTATGGGCCTCCTCTAAAATCAACTCCCGAAGCCCATCAATATTGGGTACACAAATCTAACCCTACATCCTCAATACCCCCATCATCACCAATAATCACATCTCTAGCATCACATGTTGAACCTTGTCCTTGAGGACAAGCAAATGAGGGTTATCATACTGACGCTCCCTCATACGATCAAATAAGGAAGACCGAGAAACTACGCAAGCTAGAACCCGACTGGGCTCCGAAAGATCCAATCTCACAAACTGGCTGGCTAAGGCCTGAACATCCATCGCCATAGGCCTCTCCAATGCTGGTAAATAAGCCAAACTCCCCAAACTCTCTTCCCGGCAACTCAAGGCATCAACCACCACATTGGCCTTGCCCGGGTGATACAAAATAGTGATATCATAGTCCTTCAGCAACTCTAACCATCTCCTCTGGCGCAAATTTAGATCCTTTTGCTTGAACAGGTGCTACAAGCTCCGATGATCAGTATAAATCTAACAAGGCACATCGTACAAATAATGATGCCAGATCTTCAAGGCGTGAATAATGGAAGCTAACTCATGATCATGGACAGGATAATTCTTCTCGTGTACCTTCAACTGTCTGGACGTAGGCAATCACCCTACCGTCCTACATCAATACCGCTCCAAGGCCAATCCTCGAGGCATCACAATAGAAAGTATAAGACCCCAAACCTGTAGGCAATATCAAAATGGGGGCTGTAGTCAAAGCTGTCTTGAGCTTCTGAAAGCTCGCCTCACACTCTTTCGTCCACTAGAACGGAGCACCCTTCTGGGTCATCTTGGTCATAGGGGCTACAATCGATGAAAACCCCTACATAAAACAACGGTAGTAACCCGCCAAGCCAAGAAAACTATAGATCTCTGTAGCTGAGGATGGTCTGGGCCAACTCTGCACTGCCTCTACTTTCTTCAGATCCACCTGAATACCCTCACTCGACACCACGTGGACTAAGAATGCCATGGAATCCAACCAAAACTCACATTTCGAGAACTTAGCATATAACTTCTTTTGCCTCAAGGTCTGAAGCACGTTCCTCAGGTGCTGCTCATGATTTTCCCTACTCTGGGAATACACCAAAATATCATCAATAAAGACAATAACGAACGAGTCAAGATATGACTGGAACACATTGTGCATCAAATGCATAAAGGCTACTAGGGCATTGGTCAGCCCAAATGACATAACAAGGAAGTCGTAATGACCATACCGAGTCCTGAAAGCAGTCTTCGGGATATCTGGCTCCGAATCTTCAACTGATGGTAACCTGAGCGCGAGTCAATCTTAGAAAACACCCATGTGCCCTGAAGCTGGTCAAACAGATCATCAATACAAGGCAAAGGATAACGGTTCTTCACTGTAACTTTGTTCAACTGGCAATAATCAATACACATACGCATAGAACCATCTTTTTTCTTCACAAACAAGACAGGAGCACACTAAGGTGATACACTAGGACTAATATCAAAATCTATCATGCTGAGTAATAATAAATCGTCTCTGGTCTCAAAACCACTAAGAGCAACCAAACACGATCGATAAACGCGGTTCACAACAAGAGAATCTCCCACATGAGTAGAAACATAAATAGGGGAACTCAAAGAATCTCAAGGTACACCCAATTGCAGAGAAAAATAAGAAGACACATAAGAGTAAGTGGAGCCTAGATCGAATAGAACCGATGCATCTCTGTGACAAACCAGTATAATACATGTAATGAAAGAATCGGAGGCAACAACCTCGGTATGGGCAGGAAAGGCATAGTATCTATCCTGGCCTCCCCTTCTAGGGCGACCTCTACCTCCTCGACCTCCACCTCTAGCTAGCTGAGCAGGTGGGGTAGCAATTGGAGTTGTAACCATAGCCTGAGAACTCTGCGGGGCACGTTGTGGCTGAGAAGTCTGTGGAGGTGCACCCCTCCTAAGTCTAGGGCAATCCCTCTCCATATAGTGTATCACCACACTCAAAATAAGCTCTAGGAGGACGTGATGTCTATGACTCGCTCGGGCCAGGTCTACTAGACTGACCACTGAAAGCACCCCGCACAGGAGGCACACTAGATACTGGAAGTGCATAATAATGCTCCTAAGGCCTAGGAGGAGCTGGAATACCACTGTTTGCTGGAAGAGCTGAATGAATGGGGCAACCCATATAACCCCTACCATGACGACCTGCAGTTGGGGTACGAGCACCAGAATAATGGCCCGACTCTCGAGACCTCTTGGCCTCCCTCTCCTCTCTCTCCCTAGCATGCATACCCTCAATCCTCCTAGCATGCTCACCACCTGCTGATAAGAAATATCCATCTCCAACTCGCGAGCCATGCTAAACCTAATGTTGGGAATAAGCCCTTCAATAAACCGGCGAACCCTCTTGCGAACAGTAGAAACCAAGGCTGGGGCATGTCTAGCCAAGCTAGTGTAACGGGCAACACACTCCGAGACAGTCATAGTACCCTGGTGCAAATGCTCAAACTTTACGTACCATGAGGAACAAACTCTCTTAGGAACATATATGAAAACTGGGTCCAAGTCAGTGAAGCAGCCTCATCCGGACTGTCTAACTCATAGGTGCGCCACCACTCATAGGCGGCTCCTCGAAGTTGGAAAGCAGTGAAAGAAACCCCACCCGATCCTGATATACCCATAGTACGGAGGATACGGTAACACTCCTCCAGAAATCCCAAGACATAATCTAATGCTAACCCACTAAATACAAGAGGATTATACTTTTTAAACCACTTAAGTCTCCACTGCTCATCCTTTGAAGCCGCTGCCCTGTCCTCGGGCTGACCTAGGACTACAGGCTATTCAGGACTAATCTCTAGGACCTGATCAACATGCCCTCGCTGCTCAGGAGTGTGGGTGACGGGAGTCTGTGCTCCTCCCCCGGCCTGAGATGTGGCTGCAGCAAGGGGAAGCAACCCTGCCTGAGCCAAAGAGGTGTACATGCTCATGAACTATGCAAGAGTCTCCTGAAGAGCTGGGGTAGTAGTAGCAGTAGGCGTATCAGGTGTCTGGACTCCGGTTGGAACTGCTGGTGGTACCTCAGTGGTAGTTCGTGTGGGTGCTCTAGCTGCACCATGTGCACGTCCTCAGCTTCTACCCCGACGCCGGCCTTTGACAGCTGCAGTAGAGGGCGTGAGTGCCTGATCATCTCGGGTAGCACATGTCCTCACCATCTGTGAGAGAATAGAAGACAAAAATTTAGAATTGTGACATCAAAATCTCGCACGACAAGGAAATCAAATGAATTGGAATTTTCCTAACAGTTACATAGCCTCTCGTAGATAAGTACAGACATCTCCGTACCGATCCGCAAGACTCTAATAAAACTGCTTGTCATTCATGACTCCTATGAACCTAGAGCTCTGATACCAACTTGTCACAACCCCGGTTCACCCTCCGTGAACCATTGTGACAGTACCTAGTCTCTACAACTAGGTAAGCCTAACAGTGCGGAATATAAACAACAATTGCGGAAGAAAATAATTTAAAACTGAAATAGTGAAATAAAATAGTATTTAAATACCGCTCAGCATACACAATAACAACTCTAGAAACTAATAACATTTCCCAAAACTCGAAATCTCATGATCACAAGCCTTTGAATGTCTACAAGCATCTAACTCCAGAATATCTAATAAAGAAACGAAAGTACAGAAGGGCTAATACAAAAAGGGAGACTAGAAAAGGACTATTCCGTCTGCAGACACGGTAAATATACCTCGGAGTCTCTATAAGCACCTCGTCTCAAGTGTGATAAGTCTGAGTAGAAGTACCTAGATCTGCACATGAAAAACATGCGCAGAAAGGGCATGAGTACACTACAGCGGTACTCAGTAAGTGCCAAGCCTAGCCTCGGTAGTAACGAGGAAGGTCAGGGCCCTATTGAGGTTAAATAAAATATAAGGTTCAATAGTGTAGAATAGAACAGTATAAATAAGTACAACAGTAAAAGTAACACAGGATATAAAGGACAACAACAACTACTACAGAGGCAAAGTAAACACAGAAAGAAATATAGCTTAACACAAAGATAACAACTGGGGATCTCCCAGGATACCATCCTGTAGTCCCAAATATAAATATCCAGTGGATCTCCCGGGATATCGTCCCGTAGTCCAATTCATAATGCGAGGGGATCTCCCATAATACCGATCCGTAGTCCCAAATGTAAATACTTAGTACAGGAGGAATCTACCGGGTGCAGTCCTGTAGTTCCAATGTAAATGTGCTGGGGGATCTACCGAAATACCGTTCCATAGTCCCAAAGTAAACATACAGAGGGATCTCCCGGGATACCATCCCGTAGTCCCAAAGTAAACACACAGCAATAACAAAAAGAGTACATGGTTAAATTCAAGTTACAACACAAGCTAAAATAGGTATTTCTAACCTAGCATGCTGCACGTAATCCAAATAAGGCAGTTTGAGCAAGTAAGGTAATTAAGTCAATTAGACATGTTTTCCTAATCTAACAACATGCTTAAATTGCAAGTAGTATAAACAAGAAAAAGAAACATACTAGTAATTACTCAATGAAAACTGGATTTTTAACAATTAGCACAAGTACGTACTCGTCTCACGTACAAGGCATTTCAATTATCAATAATACCAAATCCTAAGGGGAAGGTCCCCCACACAGGGTTAGGCATGCCACTTACCTCGAACCAGCTCAAAGTCAACCCGAAACCACGTTCTTGCCACGAGTAGTCGACTTTAAATGGCCATAATCTATTCATTTCAATTACATAATGTAAATAGCACTTCAAGTAACTGATTCTACAAATAAATTCTAAGCTAATACGCGAAATCAGGTAAAATAACCAAAACACCCCTCAGGCCCACATCTCAGAATCAGGTGAAATTTATATTTTTAGAATCCTCACACTCTCACGAGTCTATACATATCAAGAACGCTAAAATCGGAGTTCAATTGTCCCCTCAAATACCCATTTTAAGGTCTCTTAATGCAAGCCCTAATTACCCATTTTGCACTGATTTTTCCCTATTTTTTCACCACTAATTAGACCTTTAATCACATATAAACGAGTTATGAAGTCAAAAAATATTACCTCCAAGTGATTCCCCTTTGGTTTCCTCAAAAATCTCCCTCAAAATTTCAATCCCGTTCAAAAATGGTGGGAAAATGAAGAAGGGTCGCGGATGGGCTATTTAAATACTGCCCAGGTTTTTATGAAATTTCTTCAGTGCGTTCGCGACCCATCACACACGTTCGCATAGCACTGGCTCTCCTCCCTCTACGCGATCACGACCAGATTTATGCAATTGCATAAAGCAATTCCATCACGTCACTGCCACTCCAAGTCCTTCTACGCGAACACAAAGCTCTCCACGCGAACGCAGTGACCAAGGCTGCTCACCCTACTCGATCGCACTCATACCTTCGCGATCGCGATTCAAAAAATCCGCCTGGCCTCAACTTACTCTACGCGATCGCGTATGAACTCACACGATCACAATGAACAAGCCACTACTGCCAAAACACCAGAAAACCAGCAAACTCCCAAAGACCAAAAGTGTCGTTTGAGCATCTAAAATACACCCGAGGCCTGCGAGATCTCAACTAAACATACCAACATGTCCCATAACACCATTCAAACTTGTTCCAACCTTCAGAACTGTCATGACCAGAACTTGGGCCTGGACGTAACACGACACTCGGTGCCTGACTACATGTGACTGAGCGAACCAACTGGGTGGCTGAATCAATATGTGATATCATAACATACTAAATGCGGAAGATAAACTAACATATGCTGATATACTGAAAGTTTGGATGATATAAATCAAAGTGCGGAAATACTAATACAATTCTGAAACATATTTGTAGCCAACATAGCTTAATATGAAAAGTCTAAGACTCTGTCTAACTGTTACTCTAGTCTATGAAGCCTCTAATGAAGTACTAAAAACATTGACTGTCAAAAAAACTACTAAAGACCGTAAGGTAATGATAATGCCCTAGAAGAACTGGAATCACCAAATAGCTGGTACGAGAATCCTAGCGCTCAAAATCATCAACCTGTAAATCATTACCTGTATTATGAGATCCAGGACCCAGGCAAAAGGGACGTTAGTACATTTTAATTGTACTGGTATGTAAAACAACTAAAAGAAAGAATTATACATGCTGAAACTGAAACTAAGTTGATAACTGAGAATTTATAATTGATAACTGAAATGATAACTATTCAAACTGAAACTGAAATGACAACTGATAACTGATAACTGGTGACTGATATGATAACTGATAACTGAAGGGTAACTAATAATTGAACTGAAAGGAAGTAAGGATATGAATACTCCCTCTTCTGAATGATGAACAACCTGTTTATCTGAATATTAAACTGCGGCCTCAGGCCCAATATATATATGTGCACAAACTGCGGCCTCGGGCCCAAGTATACGTATACATAACTGCGACCTCAGGTCCAAAATGCATAAAGCATAAACTGCGGCCTCAGGCACAAAAATGCATAAAACATAAACTGCGGCCTCATGCCCAAATACAAGTGTTCAAGATTCAGGGATTTAAAATCAGGAACTGAGAATCATACTACAATATATGATAGTGAAATATTGAATCAAATTGAGTTATATAATACTGGAATACTGGATCACACTGAGTTACATAATACTGGAATACTGAATAGGACTAGACTGAGACATGTATTATTGAACTGATTATGAACACTGAAACTTCAACTATTTATGGCATACTAAGTAATCTATACTAAGACTCGGGGGCATCAAGCCCAAGTCTATATTGAATATGCACTGAGCTCACAACGTTCAAAATGAAAGACATGAACGAGTTATGAAGCTAGAGAATAGAAGCTCTACTATTATTCAAGGAACTAGGCTTAACTATATTTTTGAGGCAATTAATACGTCGTAAAAGAAACGTAGTGTAGGGAGAATCATTAACATTCCCAAACATAGAGAGTTAGACTCACATACCTTAACTTCCTGCTCTTGAGCATAATACAACATTCGCCAATCCCCTTCAACTTCAATCTATATCAATACAAGTCAAAGGGATTCCGTGTTAGCAATAATACTAATGTTTTGGGCACTTAGGCATTTTCTCAAACACTTGGTGGCATAAAGCTTCATAGTCCTTATTAATGGTGTCTCTATACCCAATAACCCATTCTCTTGCTCCAAGATAAATTCTAATGTCTCAAATAGTTATAATCAACATTATTCTTTATCACTCATAAGGTAAACAACACCCTTAACCAATAATCAACAATCAACAAGCCAAACCTATAATTGTTCATGATTTTCTATCAAACCCATCAACTCATATCTCATAAACTTTAGTCAATAATCATTAATCCAATGCTATAATCAATTAGAGGGTGAAGACATTACCTTTTTGACGTTCAATCTTCTTGAATTCGAGTTCTAGGGTTTCTTTTCTCAACAATGATGCCCCAAATGAATATCTAATGATATGGAGGGTTTACCCATGTTAATAAGATGTTGGGATATTGAAATTAACTTAGAATCACCATTAGAACTTACCTTGGGTGGTGGAAGGACCCTTAAGGAGTTAGGTTTTTGAGAGTTCCTCTTTCTAGAGCAAGTTTTTTATGTTTTGGGGTTGTGGGGGACGAAATATAGCTTTAAAACGACCCCCCACTAGTGCGCCCATGCATCTGGAGGCCTGCCCACGCTACTGACCGCGCTAAACGGCAGTAACACTGCCTCACAATTAGCGCGGCCGTGCTAAGGGCGCGCATATCGCATACTGTTATGTAAAACGCGCATAACCTTTTGCACAGAGATCCATTTGAACTCGATAATATATCGTTAGAAATTTATTTCAAAGGCCTACAACCTTTATGCTTTGAGTTTTCCCAAATTCCTTACTCATTTGCACTAAAACCTACTGGAATATGAACCTTCTACAAACTTAGTCGATTTTGTCAAATCTTATGCACCTCACTTTCCATCTTGATTTTGAAATAACTATTTTCACCCATAATCATCCCTATAGGACTTCATATGTCTAAAATATCAAATTAATACCAATTTACCATATCCACACCTAGTCTGAATGTACGGGGTGTTACATTATCTCCCCCTTGGGATCATTCGTCCTCGAATGATTATCCTGACTGTAACTTCTGCTAACTCCGGACCTTAAACGGTTCTGGTGGAAACATGAACTTTCATTAACACTTGTATACTAAACTGAATGAATACCTGATTACTGAATTATTGCAATACTGAACTGAATGACTACTGCATTGACTGAATATTGGTCTGCCATGGATACGTGAATACTGAACTAACATGGATATATGAATATTGAACTGGCACAAATATTTGAGTAATCTCAGTACTAAGCTGGCATGAATGTCTATGTATTGGACTAACATGAGTAACTGAGTATTGAGCTAACATGAGTATCTGAGTACTGAATTGACATGAATATCTGAGTACTGAACTGACATGAGTATCTGAGTATTGAACTGACATGAGTCTCTGAGTACTGGAAACTTGAATGTTATAACATGACACGTGAAATACTGGTTGTACCACCACTAATTATGGTGGCAACTCCAACTCATAAGCTAATTGACCGATCCTTCGCAAGAATCTATATGGCCCAATATAGCAGAGACTATGCTTCCCTTTCTTCCCAAATTTCATAACGCTTTTCATAAATAAAACTTTTAGAAATACCCAATCATCAACTTGAAACTCTAGGTCTCTATGCCGCATGCTCGAATAGGACTTTTGGTAGCTCTGAGTTTTCTTCAAACGCTCTTGAATCAACTTAACTTTATCCATTGCCTGATAGACTAAATTTGGTCCCAACAATTCCTCTTCACCAACTTTGTACCAACCAATTGGCGATCTACACCTTCGCCCATACAGAGTCTCTCACAGTGATATCTTGATACTAGAATGGTAGGGGTTATTATTAACAAGGTCAATGAGAGGTATGTGATTATCCCAATTACTTTAACATCAAGGACATATCCTCAATTGTTTGAATCGCTCTGCCTGACCATCTTTCTGAGGATGAAAAACTTGTGCCTAATCCTTTTTGAAAGGACTTCTAAAAGTTCATTTTAAACTGAGCACCACAATCCGAAATGACAGACAACAGAGTCCCATACATCAGACGATTTCCTGAATGTACAACTCAGTATAATCTTCTACTGAATTTATAGTTTTTACTGGCAAGAAGCGTGCTAACTTGGTAAGTCGATTTACGATCATCCAATCAAATCATGCTTTTAAAATGAACAAGATAATCCCTTTATAAATTTCCATATTTACCATCTCCATCAAAAGTATATGTATCCTGGGATGAAAACACTAGACTTTCTACTGCTCGACTTTCACTTGCTAGCAATTAGGACAATTGGCCACAAAGTCTGCAACGTTCTTTTTCATGTCGTTCAACCAATAAATCTCCTTGGTCATGATGCATATTTGGGGAACCTGGATGGAAAGAATATCTGGGATTATGGGCTTCTAACATGATTTTCCCTCTTTAAGTCCATCTATGCCTGGAACACACAATCTGTCTTGGTACCTCAAAGTACCATCATCTCCCCCTTATTCAGAAGCCATCGTTTTATACTTGTGAATCTAATCTTTCAACTGCAACACGTAGGGATCATCAAACCTTTTCTTCTTCACTTCGGCTACTAAGGAAGAACAAATTATGTTCTGGACAATAATTCCACCATCTTCAGAATCCGAAAGCCAAACTCTTTGCTTGGCTAAGCGGTGAACTTATTTCACCATAGTTCTCTTGTCTGTCTCAATCATGAGCTACACTTCCCATACTTGATTATCATTCTAAGCACTTCCTGAAAACACTTATAGCATTGTTGCGATCTAAGTCTTTGACTTGTTCTCCACAATTAGAGTCTCGTGCAATGACATTACCCTCATAACGCAAAAATAGGCATGATTTTATAGCTTTTCTTTGATCACTTTATCATTAATAACTAAGTTCGGTGATCATTCTATTCACTTTGTATTTCTTACACATGCTATACATAATCCCTGTGGTAATTATACAATTTTCCCTCATTACCGAACTAATTTTCTTTTTCATAACCCATGCTGACTATTTGGGTTTCAAATCACTAACTGGACTTACAAAATAATTTCACATCACCCCTTAGACCAAAGGTCTTATACTTGCGGATCCTTCCCTTTTTTCGGGATTCTAACAACTTTCTTTATCTTTTGCAACTTTTTGCACTTTACGTTAATGACGACTCATCTCCCAACTTACCTCTGAGAAATATTTCTTACTAGGAAAAACTAAATTATTCACTTAACGGAAAGCTAATGTATTCACAGCCATCATATACAATCTTAATAATTTAACTCTGCTCACACTGTCAATCCTGGAGAAGCCACATTACGATAATTCCTAAAGGCTATTCTTTTATAGTTTATGCTCTCACTGCTAGCTAATATTTTTTCCCACTGCTACTGTACTTCGAGTTTAACTTAAACTCTTTGGGTTCTAACACACGTTCGGTATTTCAAATTGTCATCCACTCACTAGAGTTAACCTGGCTAAGTGAATAAAATTATACCCCTATAGCTCTGCTGAAAGTGCTAATTCACTATATCAACTCAAAACTTACTTACTATTCTTTTACTAACCACCCGCTAGCATTATATTTTCTTCTCCTGCTTTGAATAACTAAAGTGGAGTATAAGGTTACTCCAAACTTCCCTCATCATCTGACCATGTTCTTTTGCCACACACTATCATTTTTTTTGAACTATGTACATGGATCACACTTAGGAAAATTCATCTGTCTTAAACAAAATTAGAATATCTAACCCCAAACTTTCTATATAATACAAAATCATATCATACTATAAACATCCGCGGTAATCACTTAGTCATATAAACTAAGGGGAACTGCCATATCTTTTATCTTATGTTGATAGCTGCTTCTTATAGTATCTTACTAGCGTGGTACTTCTAGTTCTAATTCGACTAATTCTAAACAACTTAAAATCATTCCCTGAAATTCAATATTGGCTGCTCTTGGTTCTCATTTCATACATCATATCTTCTTGTCATTTGCATGAGTTGTACGAAATCACATCTTTGGTAATAACAAACGTTTCTGACTCCTAGGTATTTTCCCCTTAGTCTCCCTTTTTTTTCCCAAAACTATAATGACCAATTCTAGGCCATTTGCGGTCAAATGCTTAACCTGCTACACTGTAGGGTCTGACATACATATATACTACCACACACATCTGATAAATCACTTCATGCACCATCCGGTGAGTCTTGGGTCTTAATCCCTAAAACATGCAAAGATTTCGCTATAATCATTGTTACTTATATTTTCTTTGAGAACCCATATGCATAATTGTATACTCACAAGTCACCAAAAATTTTGATACACTGAAAATGGATATTTGGTAACCATATAACTGAATACTGGCATACTGAATAACCATAAACTTGCTAACTGAAAGACTGTATAACTGGAAACTGAGGTAAACTGATAATCATAAGACATGATACCTATTTTTATACTTTCTGATAAGGTTATGCTCTAATATGCACTACTATCCATTACATCCCGCTTTTAACATCCTCTCAAGTCTTATATTTACCAACCTGTACTCCATAATTATACCCCAATGGGCAATTATCCTCTTTAGGACCATAGGTTTCTCCTGCGTGTCGCTTGGGCATCCAATACGTTTGGAATTCGATAGGAAGAGAAGGTTAACTATTGCTCTAAGCTTCATGGCACGATCTAGAGTAGAAAGAAATGGGACAATCCTAGATGTCTTAGTAGTTAACCGTTTATATGAGTGGCCGACGCACACATATAAAGGAAACTCCACTGGACCCGACTTCATAGACTCCATAGGACTCTTGAACCTAGTGCTATAATACCAAGCTTTGTCACGCCCCGAACCTAGACCTGGACGTAACACGACACTCGGTGCTTGACTACATGTGACCGAGCGAACCAACTGGCTGGCTAAATCAACATGTGATATCATAACAAAATGCGGAAGATAAACTAACATATGCTGATATACTCAAAGTCTGGATGATATAAATCAAAGTGCGGAAATACTAATACAATTCTGAAACATATTTGTAGCCAACATAGCTTAATATGAAAAGTCTGAGACTCTGTCTAACTGTTACTCTAGTCTATGAAGCCTCTAATGAAGTACTGAAAACACTGACTGTCAAAAAAACTACTAAAGACTGTAAGGTAATGATAATGCCCCGGAAGAACTAGGATCACCAAATAGCTGGTACGAGAATCCTAGCACTCGGAATCATCAACCTGTAAATCATTACTTGCATTGTGAGATGCAGGCATCCGAAAAAGGGACGTCAGTACATTTGAATTGTACTGGTATATAAAGCAACTGAAAGAAAGAATTATAAATGCTGAAACTAAAACTAAGCTGCTAACTGAGAATTTATAATTGATAACTGAAATGATAACTATTCAAACTGAAACTGAAATGATAACTGATAACTGGTAACTAAACTGATAACTGGTAACTAAACCAATAACTGGTGACTGATATGATAACTGATAACTGAATGGTAACTAATAATTGAACTGAAAGGAAGTAAGGATATGAATACTCCCTCTTCTGAATGATGAACAACCTGTTTATCTGAATATTAAACTGCGGCCTCAAGCCCAATATATATATCTGCACAAACTGCAGCCTCGGGCCCAAGTATACCTATACATAACTACGACCTCAGGTCCAAAATGCATAAAGCATAAACTGCGGCCTCAGGCCCAAAAATGCATAAAGCATAAACTGCAGTCTCAGGCCCAAATACAAGTGTTCAACATTCAGGGATTTAAAATCAGGAACTAACAATCATACTATAATATATGATAGTGAAATACTGAATCACATTGAGTTACATAATACTGGAATACTGGATCACACTGAGTTACATAATACTGGAATACTGAATAGGACTAGACTGAGACATATATTCTTGAACTGATTATGAACACTGAAACTTCAACTGTTTATGGCATACTGAGTAATCTATACTAAGACTCGGGGGCATCAAGCCCAAGTCTATATTGAATACGCACTGAGCTTACAATGTTCAGAATGAAATTCATGAACGAGTTATGAAGCTAGAGAATAGAAGCTCTACTACTATTCAAGGAGCTAGGCTTAACTATATTTTTGAGGCAATTAATACGTCGTAAAAGAAACGTAGTGTAGGGAGAATCATTAACATTCTCAAACATAGAGAGTTAGCCTCACATACCTTAACTTCCTGCTCTTGAGCATAATACAACATTCGCCAACCCCCTTCAACTTCAATCTATATCAATACAAGTCAAAGGGGTTCCGTGTTAGCAATAATACTCATATTTTGGGCACTTAGGAATTTTCTCAAACACTTGGTGGCATAAAGCTTCATAGTCCTTATTAATGGTGTCTCTATACCCAATAACCCATTATCTTGATCCTAGATAAATTCTAAAGTCTCAAATAGTTATAATCAACATTATTCTTTATCACCCATAAGGTAAACAACACCCTTAACCAATAATCAACAATCAACAAGCCAAACCTATAATTGTTCATGCTTTTTTATCAAACCCATCAACTCATATCTCATGAACTTGAGTCAATAATCATTAATCCAATGCTAGAATCAATTAGAGGGTAAAGACATTACCTTTTTAACGTTCAATCCTCTTGAATTCGAGTTCTCGGGTTTCTTTTCTCAACAATGATGCCCCAAATGAATATCTAATGATATGGAGGGTTTACCCATATTAATAAGATGTTGGGATATTGAAATTAACTTAGAATCACCATTAGAACTTACCTTGGGTGGTGGAAGGACCCTTAAGGAGTTAGATTTTTGAGAGTTCCTCTTTCTAGAGCAAGTTTTTATGTTTTGGGGCTGTGGGGGACGAAATATAGCTTTAACACGACCCCCACTAGCGCGCCCACGCATCTGGAGGCCTACCTGCGTTACTGACCACGCTAAACGGCAGTAACACTGCCTCAAAATTAGTGCGGCAACGCTAAGGGAGCGCTACCGGCGTGCATATCGCATACTGTTCTGTAAAACACACATAACGTTTTGTACAGAGATCCGTTCGGGTTCCATAATATATCTTGGAAAGCTATTTAAATGGCCTACAACTTTCATGCTTTGAGTTTTCCCAAATTCCTTACTCATTTTCCCTAAAACCTGCTGGAATACGAACCTTCTGCAAACTTAGTCGTTTTTGTTAAATCTTATGCACCTTACTTTCCATCTCGATTTTGAAATAACTATTTTCACCCATAATCATCCTGATAGGACTTCATATGTCTAAAATATCAAATTAATACCCATTTAACATATCCACACCTAGTCTGAATGTACAGGGTGTTACAGGAATGCTCAAAACAACATCAAAATACCAATTCTTCATCGGATTCAAGCCTAAGAATTCCAAGAACTCTCAAATCACACTTTAGATCAAAAAGTCTATCAAACCTCATCTGAATGACCTAAAATTTTTCACACACGTCACATTCAATACAACGAAGCTGCTCCAACTTTCGGAATTCCATTCCGACCCTCAGATCAAAATCTCACTATCGAACCAAAAACTTCAAAAATTTAACTTTTGGCATTTCAAGCCTAAATTAGCTAAGGACCTCCAAAACACAATCCGAACATGCCCCTAAACCCAAAATTACCCAACAGAGCTAACGGAACCATCGGAATTCCATTATGAGTCCGTCTTCACACTGTTCCGACTACGGTCAATTTTCCAAAAACTTAATCTCTCATTTAGGGACTAAGTGTCCCAAAACTCTCTGAAACTCCAAATAATTCCTCTCGGCAACTCAAAATAGCATAAACAAACACGGGGAAAGCAGTTAATAGGGGATCGGGGTGTAAATTCTTATAATGACCGGCCGGATCGTTATAGACAATTTTCTTGAGGGATTAAAGTCTAAACAAAAATCCAAAAATATATCTTTTTATTATTTAATTTTTTAGGTAGTAATAGTCCATCATTATTTTTCTTTATACCTCGGTTCTTTTTCATAGGATGTAGTTTGAACCAGGTAGTAGCATTTTCTTATTTTATTATTTTTAGAGTAGATTAGAATTTAAAGAATAAATAGAGGAAGAAAGATGAGATTCCTAGGCGCCTTTGACTTGTTTGATAGTAGCATATTTAGGCTTTGGCATGTGTGGTATCTTCCCTATATTCTGAAATTGATTATGATGCCTTGGTTATTTGCAAATCATATTTTGTGATGCCTATGTCTTATTTTCTTGACTTATGTTCACTTTGTGCTTAATGCTTAATATCTTGTGGCTCTGTGAATAATTGCATAGTTTGAGAGTCGGAATGAAACAGTCCTTAGTGAGTCATGTGCCATGTGTGAAGTGAGATTTTTGGGTAGTCCATGTCATTGTACTTGTATATAGAACTTACCCATGCATGTGAGTCGAAGCGAATGTTTAGGTAAGGCTCGATTTGAAAAATGATTTTAGGCTTTCTTTGAACTTTTTGGGCGTTATCGCTATCACAAGTAAAATTTGTCCCTAGTTAACCCTTTTGAGCCTATATACTTTTATTTGGCATCCACATTACAATCCTATACCCTTTTTATTCTTTATTGACGTTGTTTTGATCCTTTTACCTCTTAAAGCACTTTAATTGTGAGATGAGCTCTAAAAGGAGTAAGAAGGGACTAAGTGTGGGGTGACTTTTTAGTGGAACCAATGAAAGAAATAAAGGTGCACTTGTTTTGTAAAAGAATACACCACTATCAGAATTGAAAAAGAAAAAAAAAAAGAAAAATCTGAAAAAAGAGAAGGAAAAATATAGGTGAATAAATTGTTGTCTTATTCTTGTTAATGGGGTATAAATCAAAGTAGTGCCTAAAGAAAAAGGGAACATTATTGGGAGTGACTGAAGTTGTGAAATTAAAGTGGATTGAGAAATTTGCGCTTAAGCTATCACGTGATGTGTTAAAGTGCTTAGGAGGTTGAGTCACTATTCCTAAATATATCCTACCCGTCCCTTAGCCCACATTACAACCATGAAAATGTCCTAATTGATTAGATCGAGCGAGCCTACATTAGTAGAGATTTACATAATGGACAAGCCTATAGTACAATTGCAAGCATCTGACTTCTTTTGTAAGAGTGAGAGATTTTCTTCGGTATATGTGAGTCCTTAAATTATATTTGATCATGAGATTTGAATGTGTGGATTCAACTTACTCTCTTGTTCTTGTTGTGAGGGAACATGATTTCACGAGGGATAAGTGACATTATTAGACTTCTCTACGATGTTTAGTGTTCAAGCCATGAGTGCATTGTGATATTTAGTTGATATTTTGAGACTAGGAGCATGAGCATGTTGTCTTTGTTGTAAATATTTTTGAAGTATGGCATAAGTTAAGAGAAATATGCATATGCTAAGATTTAATTGTTGCTATCAACTATAGTCATAGGTGTATTGTGATTCGATTATGTAACATATAAAGTGCTCAAAGAATGAGTGAATTGTTGATTGATTCGAGGACGAGCAACGTTTAAGTGTGGGGTAGTGATGTTTGGCTATAATTATATATTTTTTGTTCCTTACATACCTTACATTTATATACTTTAATGCTAAAATTGTACTATATTTGTGTTTAATCGAGTATATTTTATGTGTAAATACTTTGTAGATGAAATTGCGGAGCAAATAGATTATTTTGACCAAGACGACGTCATTAGTTCAAGTAATTGACAGAGGATCTCATTGTGTTTTGCTCATGAGAAGTTCTCGTAATTGATTAAAATATAGTGGGCAGTAATGATGTGCTCATTATGACATAATATCATTGTGACATAATTATGGGAGACATAAAAATGGAAGAATAATGAAAGTAAACTTAAAGAGATTGCCTTGGACAAAGTCACGTTACAACATATGTGTTTGAAGCAGCCAAGCGACGCGTGATTGTTTTCTCGCGAGGAGAAAAATTTACTTCATGGCATTATTCAAAGGCAAAATGGTCTTATGACACTTTGAAAGATTTTATTGACGTACTTCTCATGCATTGCATTCATTTATACATGTACATTCACCCATGACTAGATGGCATTATATACGCGTATATATATGTATATGGGATATGGGAAAAGGTTATGACATTATATATGCACCACCACCTGATCAGTTGGTATAAGTTGATGATTTTGCCCACAGTAGCTGAGATGATATGATGGGATGTACTCAGAGGCTTGATGATGTCATGAACACATGCTCTTATGCATGACATTACATTCATACGCATATACGTGAAACTATAAGTATTTCACAATTTACAGAGTTATCCAGACTTATAAGTTGAGTCATTTACTTTATATTTCTTCCATGTCTTTTATGTACTTATTTATGTTCGTTATATGCTTAGTAAATTATTCGTACTGACGTTCCTATTATCTGGGGATGCTGCGTTTCATGTCTGTAGGTCCCGATAGACAGGTTGAGAGTACTTCAAGTAGGCTATCAGCTCCGCAGAAGTTGTTGGTGTGCTCCATTTTCTCCAAAGTTGCTTGTTGGGTCAGTATGATTTAGACGCATATTATTTTGTATGGCGGGCCCTGTCTCGACCTTTATGTTAAGTGTGTACTCTTAGAGGTTTATAGATAGATGTCATGTATACGAATGCTTATATGGCCTTGTCAGCCTATATTTCCATTTACAAATGATCATGTTGGCCTTAGAGGCCCGTATATCACATGTATAAGTTTTTATTTTAGGTTGGGTAATCATATATTGAGTATTCATCTATGTTTATTCTGGTTAGCCCATGATGGCCCGTTTGGCCCATTTGCCAACAAAAGTAAAATAAGAAAGATATGTTATGTTGGTACTCGGTTATGTAAGGTGCCGGGTGCTCGTTGCGGCCCATAGGTTTGGGTCGTGACACTGGATCATGTACCTCGAGAACAAAATAGCGAGGCCGATGCACTTGCTAATCTGGGATCTTCGGTCGAAGGAGATGACATCGTCCCGGGGACTGTCGTCCAACTATCAAAGTCTGTGGTTGAAGAGGGTCATGCCGAGATAAATTCAACAGGTTTAACATGGAACTAGAGAAATAAGTATATAGACTAGTTGAAGAATGGAATACTCTCATCGGACCACAAAGAATCGAGGTCCCTACGAGCCAAGGCTACTAGGTTTGCTAATAGATAAAGATGGAACATTGTACCGAAGAATATTAGATGGACTATTGGTGGTATGCTTGGGGCCAGGGGACACTGATTATGTTCTACGAGAAATCAACGAAGGCACTTGTGGGAACCATTCCGGTGCCGAATCTTTGGTCCGCAAAATTATCAGAGTAGAATACTACTGGGACAACATGGAAAAAGATGCTAAGGAATTTGTCAAAAAATGTAATAAGTGTCAACGATTTGCACCGATGATCCATCATCCTGGAGAACAACTCCATTTAGTCCTATCCTCGTGGCCCTTCATGAAATGGGGAATGGATATATTTGACCCTTTACCAACGGCCCCAAGTAAAGCTAAATTCATTTTTTATGAATAATTATTTTTCTAAGTGAGTGGAAGCACAGGCCTTCGAGAAGGTTTGAGAAAAAGAAGTTATTGACTTTATCTGGGACCACATCATATGTCAATTCGGGATACTCACTGAGATTGTATTTGACAATGGAAAGCAATTCAGCGGTGACAAGGTAACGGAGTTCCTCGAAGCACATAAAATAAAGAGGATTTTGTCAACACCATACCACCCAACCGGAAACGGACATGCCGAGTCAACAAATAAAACTATCATTCAAAACCTGAAAAAAGACTAGACGACGCAAAAAAGGAAATGGAGAGAAGTTTTACCCGAGGTCCTTTGGGCATATCGGACGACATCGAAGACTAGCATGTGGGCCACCCCATTTTCTCTAGTATATGACTCCGAGGCCCTCATCCCCACCGAGGTTGGAGAACCCAGCGCCATGATTCGACATGCATCAGAGGAGTCAAATTACGAGGCCATGAATGCTAGCCTCGAGTTATTAGATGAAAAGCGAGAAGCAACGCTTGTTCGGATGGCCTCACAAAAGCAAATGATCGAAAGATACTACAATAGAAGAACATACCTTCGACATTTTCAAATTGGTGACTTAGTTCTACAAAAGTTCACCCTCAACACTTGAGACCCAAATGAAGGGAAATTAGGCCCGAATTGGGAAGGACCATACAAAGTCCTCGGAGTTATCAGTAAAGGATCTTACAAAGTTAGCATGTTGGAAGGTGAAAAAGTGCCAAACAATCGGAACATATCATTTCTCAAACGATACTACTGCTAAGGTATGACTTTATCCTTTTGTACATTTGAGTTTAAAACTAACTTGTTACAAATTTTATATCGAAGCTATCGAAGGCATGCGATCTTGAAGACACCCTTTTTATACAAAGGCCTTAGGCTTTAAAGCATGGATTGCACTCTTTTTCCCTTCGATCAGATTTTGTCCCAAATGGGTTTTACCGGTAAGGTTTTAAACGAGGCAACAACTACGTGATACCTAAGGAGAACTCAACAGTATCCAAGGCTTCTTTTTAATCAACCTCGAATACTAGGAGGCATCACCCTCTGGGGTTATATTTTCAAGGAAAATACTTCATGCCTAAGATTTCCTTGATAGGAAAACTTTGTAATGGGCCAAATGGTCAGATGAACCGTGTCCATATAGAATAGTCGAGCCCCGGCGACAAAACATGTACACATGTATCAATTATTTGAAGAAGCATTCTGTTAATATAAAAAAACTTTGTGTCTCAAAGAAGTCTACTATTATATGAGCTGTACACTTATAAATCCTATACGAAACGGCTTAAGAGACAAAGCATAAAAGCACCCCCGAATACTCGGGGACTGTCATCGACAATCATTACATACGAGTCATCGAAAATTCGGACTCATAAGACCACAAAAAGGGACCCCCTCAAAACAAAGGCCAAGACAAATATACTCGGGGACTAACTTTTCGGACAAGTTCGAACAGTTATCGGAAAACAAGTCCAAGTGACATACCCGAAGGACACGGCCATATTACAGACTACGGTCATATAAAGGCTACGACCAAAATAATGCGGCTCAGAGACGTCCAACTTTTGCCATAAATTAAAGGCTTTTGAATATTGAAAAATGGTTAAATCGGGCTACCCTCGACAAAAGTAGTATATAAAGGGCTTTGATAAATTCGTCCCTCGAATAATCCAAAGGCATCGATAGCATCAGCCTTCGAAAAAACATCAAGAAGTATTCGATGATGATTACACAATCAAATTACTAATAAGGTTCAGATACGTAGAACCTTCGGAAAACCCTAACAGGTACAAAAAAGACATGCTAAGTCATACAAAAATGTTTACCAAGTCTTTTAGATGGAAAGAGGGAAATATTATACCCATTTTAAAGGCCAAAACGGCCCAACTTAAAGAACCTAAGGCCAACTTAAAAAGTCTAAGGGCCGATGTCTAAGAGACTAAGAGCCAACTATAAGAGCCTAAGGGCTGATATATAAGATCCTAAGGGCCAACTTAAAAAAGCATAAGGGCCAAAACATATAGAGGTCGAGATCCCGTTCTCACTCATCTCAGACTCGAGAAATCCGACGTCCCGAGCTCACATAAAATCAATTTAAATTTAGCTCGAGGATTAACAAAAATAAAGGGTATTATATTGATTAAATAAAAACCTAAGGGTTTATTACGTTCTGAGTCCGAACCGATACTCCAGCTAATTATTTGAATTATTGAAATCTTCCACAAATGAGAACAAAATAAAATTCAACATAAGCCGAGGATACAACAAAAAGATACTTTATATTCATAAAGGGATGTTTTACAAAACATATTTACAATGCCCGCAAGAGGCCCTTGCACAAAAAAGAAAAAGAGAACCTAATCTATTTTCAGGGTCATATCCTGGGAGCGCAATCCTCAGGAGCTGCATCTTCGGTAGCTCTATCATTGGGAGGCTCCTCTCCCTCAGGAACATCTTCTTCACCTTCCCCATCCCCGAAGCCACTCACTACATCCTCATCATCGGAAGTGACAAGAAACCTGGCATGGTTTCCCGCGCCATTGCCTCGGCTATCTCCTCGGTAAGGTCGAACCCTTAGGCATGGATTTCTTCGAGAGTCTCCTTCCGGGCCTTGCACTTGGCCAAATCATTGCTATATTTTTCCCGGTTGGAGGCCTCCCTCAACTCAGCTTGAATGACCGCGGGCATCCCTTAAGTATACGATAATGGATTTATCAGCCGCAACCTTCGTCTTCTCAACTTCAGCCTTAACCTATACAGCTTTGGCCCTGACTATAGCTAGCTCTGCGTCCAACTCCTCAATTTTCTTGGCCTGGGCCAGACCCTTCACTTTAATGCCTTGGAGTTGAGTTTCAGCCGAGGCTAGTTGGGCTGTGACGACTTTCTTATCGGCAGCAAGCTGATCCATGCTCTCCTTCTATCGATGAAAATCAGTTTTGATTTGATCAACCTCGCCTCGGAGCTGCCCAATCATCTTCAGCTTTTGCTGCACCTGAGATATCAAAGTGTTAGCCTCCGATGTAGGGCCAAAATGGTCGTACTCTATTAAAATCATAGTTACCTTCTCATCTAGCTCGGACTCATTTTTCTGAGCTTTGGCCAATTTGGCCCGGAGATCATTAAGCTCCTCTTCCTTTTTGCTAAAGAGGAGCCTCAGGGCCTTTTCTTTGCCCGAAATTTTACTCGGTTCTACTCTAAACTTCACGATGGCCTATACATGAAATGAAGATATATCAATCAAAGGAAAATGAGGAAAGAGAAAATTACAATAATAAAAGTAAGTATTTACCCAAGAGAGGAGATGTTGAGCCTCTTCGAAGATTGTGGATGCATCATTAAGGTCAGTGGCATCCTCGACCCCAGTAAAGAAACCCTGAAAGGGATCTTCCTTAAGGACCTTGCTCAAATCGGGCATACGCAGAGTGTTAGCTTCTTTGATTGCCCCTCGGAATAAGTTGGCAAAGAAAGGGAATGACCCATTGTTGCGGCCCGAGCTCTTCACTCGGGGAATTCTCATTGGCTTTGGGGTTCCACATTTTTCCCCTCAAGTATATTTATTGAAGGAGTATGAACGATCTATACCTCCACGGGGGCCTTGCCCGCATATTTCTTTGGGGTTCCCTCTCCACGGGATGAGGTTTCTAGTTCGGAGGGCTTGGCAGCCTTGATTGGTTTCCTGGATTGAGGCACCAACGTCGACTCTTTGACATCATTTTCTTCATTTGGGGAATCATGGGCCGAATATGCGTCTGTGTGAGCAAATCGTTTCTGCAACCTTCGAGCAGGGGTTTTCTTGTCTTGAGGGTCTTCAGGCTTCGAAACCCTTTTTCTTTTGTTGTCCTTCTTAGCCTTCGGGATTGAAGACTTGGTCCCTTCCCTGGGCGGGGCCGGCCTCATCCCGGATACATATCCAAGGCTTGAACAAGTAAAAATGAATAAGTTGACGCCATCAATATATGAAAAGTATTTGAAACTTGGGAAAAACACTTACCATGATTTTTGGCCTTCCACTGGCCCTTTGATAATTCATGCCATTTGCGCTCATTATACGAGGAGGTCACTGCCAACATTCGGACCCAGTCCTCGTGATCAGGGACAACGAAGGGTGTCCAAGTAACAACATCAGGATCTGAAGTCCTTACTCTGACGAACCGGCTCATCCAATCCCAATCCTTGGCTTCGTCGCTGCTGGTAAAGAAGGTACGTGCAAAGTTGTAGCTTGACAAGCCCTCAAAATAGTTGGGGCCGATACAATCGAATCTGGTGGTTGAGGGTGAATTCAAACCCCTCAGCCTTTTCAGAAAAATAGTGCAACATGATTATGTTGTGCCAAAAAGAGGGGTGAATCTGGCCGAGGGTGATTTCGTACGTTTTGCAGAAGTCAATCACCATCGGATCAAGGGGGCCCAATATGAAGGGGTAAGTATAAACACTTTAAAACACCTCCACATGGGTAGTAATTCTTTCCCCGGGGCTCGCAATCTAAATCACGACCTCCTTCCCCCAGCCACTGTACTTCTTCACGTCCTTAAGGTGTTTCTTCGATATCAAGCTAAGATATCGAGATGCATGCTCGCATCGGCCTGGGATGTCATGGGATTTTCAATACTAGAGTCCTTCTTAATTATACAATGGCTGGGGGTGATTTCGTCAAGAGTTGGCGGCGCCACTGGTTTGGCTGGCTGGGAGGTAGAAGAAGTTGATGCTTCATCCTTTTCGGGGACCGTTTTGGAAGTTTTAGCCATGATTTTAAGCCAAAGAATACGGGTTGTATAGAAATATGGTGTTTTTTACAAAAGCTTATCATTTCCCCGGGCTTAACGAAGTGGTGGAAACGAGTGATTAGAGAAAGGGATGAAGAAGGGAAAGATGTATAGAAAGAGTAAATTTCTTTACTCGAAGGAATCGCCTCATATTTATAAAAGGGCCACGACGGTTCGACAGCGCTAGTGGCTGATCAATACTGGTGTGCATTCAACATTTTGGGGAAGTGGACCGACGAAACGTTTCTCTTACTTCAGACACCTGCATCACGGAAATAACGTCATCACTAAAGACTTCGAAAAACGAGGATCAAATCGTTTCTTATCATCTTACTCTAAGAAACACAAGGACTATTTGTATATGGTTAAAATCATATGCCTTCGACCTATAGGTTCAAGGGCACGTCCTAAGTCCGAGTCCGGGCAAGATCAAGCTCGAGCTCGATGGACCAGATCCGAGTTCGAATGCGGAGCACGATGCATACCGAGGTCGAGTGTGTTCGACCCCGAAATAGTACCATTTTGGATTTGTACCAGAACGAGTTAGATTTTTCCACGTTCCAAAAGTCATGGCGCAAATCCCCAAATATGATTGTACGATTCCGTACTAGGCGATTAGACAGTTATACCAAGAATATTCCTTGCTGTAAATAGAAATATTTCTTATTTAGAGTTCCCCTATTACATAAAGGGGACCCCAATCATTTGTAAGATATCTAATGATTGAGAAAAGAATATACTCTTTACCATTTCACCTACTGTTCATCATCATTGTCTTTTAGCTCTACTGTTCTTACTTTACTTTTCTTACTTAATTGTTCCTATCGCTCTAAGCCACCTCGAGGTCATTGCTATTGAGTAACACTAGTTTGATTTACTTGTCTCTTTCATTTCTAATTCATATTTCTTGATTATTAATTGGTATTGAACTAAATCATATATCTTTAAAACCACAAATCAAATTTAATTGTTACTCATATTTTCGAGGTAAACAAGTATGATAAGGGTTTTTAGACGTCAAATATCTTTAAGAAAGAGTAATATGAGTGTTTACCCTAAATGTTGGATAACAATTAAACTTATAATATGATTTTAAGGATATGTTATTTCACCTAATACTAATTGATAAATGCAAATATTAAAAGAATAGATTAACAATGAGATAAAGCAAACCAATCTTGAAAGGCGATTCAGCCCTCGAGCTTAAGTGCTCTCGAATTGATCGGTGCCCAAAATAATTAAGAAACAAACTAACTGATGAACAAGAATGTGAACTAGAAAGTATTGTATTGCTTTGATATGCGTGAATGTAAGATGGTTAAAAAATGTTTAGGGCCCTTTTAATGTAGATGTGGAATCATAGTTATGGTACAATCCAAATTACTGAAGCAAATCCTATGATTAACTAAATGACTGCGCTTGATTTGATCTGTTTTGAGACTTACGCCATGATCTTTGGCTAGTCATGAATATCTCGCCTTTCTATTATTGTGCTTTGCTCGATTTCCATATCATTTGGTCTTGATCTCTATTGGCCTCGATCATTGATAGGTATCTCGGTCCACGAACTCGGTGCCTTAACCTCGTATCTTGGTCTGATCTGTCGCGAGGTCGACCTTCAATGCAATTCCCTAGCCTCGATCAAATAGTAAAATTGGGTAGGCCCAATTTCAACCATATACAGATAGTCCCCTCATTTGTTGGAGTGTAATGAGAAGAAATGAATTGGGCCTTAGATTTTGTACCTTGACCTGTCATGTCATCATCTTCATGACGTAAGTGACTGAAATATCCCGTTGGTTCACATACCGAGGCATTAAATGCCTGATAGCTGCTGTCCGCCATTATTGATTTTGAACCGTCACCTTGTTTTCCTATAAATGTACATTCCTTCTCTTTTGCCCAAGCATTACTCTTAATCTCTGCCTTAATCTTCAAAGCTTTTCACTTCCCTCAAGCTTTTTCGTGCTTCATAATCTCTAGGTTTCTTTATCAATCTTCCCCCAAAATAACAAACCTCATTCTCTTCTTCCTTCTTCCAACTAGCACAAATGGAAATAACGTCAAAAACAATTCCGCAAAAGGAGGGAGCCTCTTCATTTTTGCCGGCTAGCGATAAAACGATGGTGGAGCCGTGCCCGGAGGAGTGTGTTCCCGAGGTGGGGTGTGAACTTTCTTTCGACATCAAAGTCGAGAAAACTTTGTCTGTCCCTGGACGGTGTGAGACAATGTGGAGATACATAGGCACGATAACTGAGAGTGATCTTGAGTAGGTCAAGAAAGATTGCCATTGGGAGAAGAAAAAAGGGGGTGATTTCGACTCCCGAGGAAGATATCACTGCCCAGTGGGAGGGTTTCTAAGTATTTACACTTACCCTTTCACGCTGGGCTCCGTCGATCCCGTCATCATTGACTTTTGCCGCCAACATCAAATAACCCTAAGTTAGATCCATCCTTCTTTTTGGTAGATTGCCATTCTGTTTCGATTTTTCATGAGCAAAGTCAAAGGGATGCCTTTTACCCTCGACCGCCTCCTCAGGCTGTTTAGGCCTCATCTATTTTGAGGTAGGTTAATAAAGCTTCAGTGTCGGGCCACCATATCATAGACGAGGACAAGGATCGAGGCTGGATGGGTCGGTTCGTTTGAGTGAAGACTTTCGACCTAATTTTGGCCGAGTAGATGCCATTTCCCTAGAAATGGAATATGGAGCGTAAGTTCAATCCTTCTTTTAGCTTTTATTTACTGTTTTGTTTCCTTTACTGCTCCTAATCGACGTCATTTTCTATGATGTAGCGGTCACTTGTATGCGTAGTGCGATTTCAAACCTCAAGAGTTGGGTTCGGACCCTATCTTTGACCTCCTTATACGCTGAGCGCTCATGGTGCGATATAGTAAGGGGCCGATAGGAGGCCAAAAATCATGGTAAGCCTTTTCTTCATGTATCTGATGGCTTTTGTTAAAATGTTTTCCTCTTATTCTAACTTGACTTCCTTTCATACAGGCCTCGAGAAAGATGCCATCATGAGGTCCCCGTCCGGGAAGGAGGAGGTTTCGCCTTTGGTCCCGAAGCCGGCGAATGAAAAGAAGAGAAAAAGGTTCTCGCCCTTTGAGACTCCAAAGCCTAAAAAGAGTAAAGTCTGTAAGTTGAAGAAAGTCATTGCCATCATTCCTATGGATGTAGTTCAACAACTAAGAGGCAAATAAGAGGAAAACAAAGATGCTGGCTTCGAGTTGGCAACTCGAATGAAGCGGAGTGCCAAAACCACGAAGGCCTCTAAGACGGTGAGGGCTTAAGAGATTTAACCTTGAACCGAGGAGATTTCAGGAGAGGGCCTGAGCGAAGTCCCCGAGTCATTCGAGGTTGAAGGCGCCCCTCACCGAAGTAAGAGATCGGTGGGTGTGCCTGGAGGGGCTGGCTCCGAGGCCCTTCAAAATGAAGAAAACTCCCCAAGTGACTCGCCTAAGGAAATAGAAATTGGCGATTCGCCGATCCTCTCCAAATTTATGAGGGGCGAATTCAGGAAGCCCAGGCCATGGGGACCCCTGATGGGGAAGGAGCCCATGGAGGGAATGACCTTTTCTGTGGTTATTTTATAGGAGTCGAAGACTCTAACGATCTGAGTGAGGCATCGAGCATCTTTGATGAGGCTCAACGAATCTTGAGTCAGGTAAATCTTAACTCCCCTCGTTGATACCTTACTTGTATTAATTTTTTCTTGTCTAATTTCCTTTCTTTCTTCATAGGCCTTGACACTCCTTCGGGATGTGTTTTTTAATTCCCGAGCAGAGCTGAGCCGATACGAGGCCGATCTTCAAAGGCTCACGGAGGATAGAAATGCCCTTAAACTTCTCACCGGGAAAAAAGAAGAGGATATCAAGGACCTCCGAGCCGAACTAGCCATGGCTCACATAGAAAAAACTAACCTGATTGAGCAGGTAATGAAAACTTTTAGAAGCTCGATGTATAAATTCAGGGGTGTGAAGTAATACTTCGATCTTGCAGGTTCAGTAGAAGGCTGAAAAGATCAAACAGCTCCGTGAGGAGGCCAATATGATGAGGGCAGAGACTCTAGGTTGGAAACAAAACATGGATTGCCTTGCTTTGGAGAAAGAGGCTGCTCGAGCCCTACTGTCATCGGCCGAACGGCAGTTCCAAGGCATGAAGGAGGAATTCTTGGCCCAAGCCAAGAACATTGAGGAGCTCGAGGCTCAGCTTGCCACCGAACTTTCAAAGGTTACATCTGAGGTAGAAAATCTAACGGCTGATGCAGAGGCAACCATGGCCGTCTACCGAACTGATGGTGAGGATGCCCAAGTTTGAGCAAAGAATGTTGCTGATACTGCTCATACTCAAGCATATTGTGCTAATAAGCATACCAAGTTTCAGTCTTGAGGAGAGACTCTTGAGGAGAGACTCTTGAGGAGATTCACGCTCATGGCTTTGACGTTACTGCCGAGATCGAGAACGCAAAAGAGCTCGAGGCCGAAGCCAAAGGGTTGCTCTCTTTCGATGATGATGATTCCGGGAGAGTGAGTGGATCCAAGAGTAGAAGGGATTCCGATGGTGAAGGTGTAGCTCCAGAGGGAAGTTAAGCACTTACGATTTTTTACTTTTTTGATTTTTTTGTGTAGGATCCTAACCGATCCATGTAAATATTTTCATATATAAAACATCTCTTTTCTCTTTGTTTTAGTTTCTGCCTCGTACAAACTCTGTTTTGACCACGTCTTAATAATTTTCATAAGTATGTTGCTTGGGCAATTTGAGGGAAGTCAGACTAGTGTAGTCTTTATAATCGAGCGAGTACTTGTTCGAACTCGAGATAGGATGACCCTTAGGTTTTAGTTAAGTGAGAGTGAATTCTCGAAGTCAAAAAAAATAATGGCCCTTAGTCTCTTGCATTGGAACGATATCGCCTCAGAAGAGTGGCTTTTTCCCTTTTCTGCTTAAAAATTTTAATCAGATAAAAATTTGTTATGCCTTAGCACGAGACAAATCTGTACCCATTAGGATTTTCGAGGGTTAGTGTTATCGAAACCCTTTACTTTGTTATGGCTTAGTATAATCGTTTTCAAGAGTTCGAACAATTTGGTACCTTTTAAAGTTTTTGAGGGTTGATGTTATCGAAACCCTTTGTAATTTTGCTTAGGGTAGCCCTTTTAACCGGTTTTGTGAAAATATAAGAAGGCCCATTTCAGATTTTCCCTCTGGGCTTGTTTCTCAATTACACTTCGAACTTGTTCTAAGTGTCAGTCCGCAAGTGGGTTGTCGTGGCCTATAAAACCGAGGATTGCCTTTATAAGGTCTTATGGTCTTGAAGTTTTATAACTCGAGAATGTCAATTTTTGGATGGCATTCCTCGAGTATGGGGTTCATTGTTCGAACTTTTGTTGCAATTGGCACTTGAGCCAATTTCCACAATAGATCATTAGTATGAAATTGTAAAGTAGAAATTTAACTAAGGCATGGAACATCTGGCAAGGAAAAAATACTTCCTTCAATAGATTAGTTATGCGTACATGTTTTTCCATTAGGTCTCGACTAATCTACATGGACACGGTTCGTTTGACCGTTTGGCCCTTTACAAAATTTACCTATCGGGACCCTGTTGACACGAAGTACTTTCCTTGAAAATGTAACATCCGAGGGTGATGCCTCCCAGTATTTGAGGTTGATTGTAAAGAAGCCTCGGATACTGTTGAATTGGTATCAGTTAGCACTAACATTGGTTGCCTTGTTTAAAACCTTGCCGGAAAAACCTATTTGGGATAAAAACCGGTTGAAGGGAAAAAGAGTGCAACGCGTGCTTTCAGACCTAAGGACTTTGTTTTTGGAGAGAACTCTGATGCCTTCGATCGAACACCTACAACAAGTTAGTATAAAACAAAAACGAAAAATAAAAAGGTCATACCTTAACAATAATATTGTTTGAGGAGTGATATGTTCCAATTATTTTGCAATTGCTTTCCGTTCATCGTGCCAATTTTGTAAGATCCCTTTCCAATGATACCGACGACTTGATATGGTCCTTCCCAATTTGTGCTGAGTTTCCCTTTGTTTGGGTCTCGAGTATTGAGGGTGATGTTTCTCAGAACTAAGTTCCCGGTTTGAAAGGGGCGAAGAGTGGCTCTTCGATTGTAGTACCTTTCGATGCGCTGCTTTTGTGGGGCCATTCGGATTAGGGCGCCTTCTAAATTTTAATCTCAAAATTTGAGGATTGTATTCATAGTCTCATGATTTGATTCTTCCGTTGTGTATCATAACCTGATGCTAGGTTCCCCGTCTTCGACCGGTATTAGAGTTTCGGCACAATATACTAAGGAGAACAGTGTTTCCCCCATACTGGATTTTGACGTTCTTCGATACGCCCAAAGGACTTTTGGCAAAATTTCTCTCCAATTTCCCTTAGCGTCGTTCAATCTTTTCTTTAGATTCTGAATGATGGTCTTGTTTGTTGATTCGGCCTGTCCATTCACGCTAGGATGATACGGCATCGACAATATCCTTTTTATTTTATAATCTTCGAGGAACTTTGTTATTTTGCTATCGATAAATTGTTTTCCATTGTCACATACTATTTCGGCGGGTATTTCATATCAGTATATGATGTGATCCTAGATGAAGTCTATAACTTCTTTTTCTCTGACTTTCTTGAAATCCTGTGCTTCAACCCACTTAGATAAATAGTCAGTCACAAATAAAATGAATTCAGCTTTACCTGGGGTTGATGGCAGAGGGACGATGATATCCATCCCACATTTTATGAACGACCATGGGGATAGGACTAAATGAAGTTGCTCTCCGGGCTGGTGGATCATCGATGCATATCTTTGGCACTTGTCGCATTTTCAAACGAACACCTTAGTATCTTTTTCCATAATGGCCCAATAGTATCCCGCTCTGATGACTTTGTGAACCATCGATTCGGCACCGGAATGGTTCCCACAAGTACCCTCATGAATTTTTCGTAGAACATAGTAAGTGTCACTCGTACCCAAAAAAATTATCAACGGTCCATCGAACATCCTTTTGTATAATGTTCCATCTTTGGCCAATGTGAATCGTGTAGCCTTTGTTTGCAGAGTCCTCGATTCCTTAGGGTCCAATGGAAGCTTCCCATTTTTTAGATACTCGATATATTTATTCGTCCAATCCCAAGTTAAGCTTGTGGAGTTTATTTCGACGTGGCATTCTTCGATTAATGACTTTGAAGTTGTAAGACAGTCCCCAAGCTAATTTTGTCGTCTTCGATTGATGACCCCAAAATTGCCAGGGCATCGGCCTCACTATTTTGTTCTCGAGGTACATGTTGTAGGGTCCATTCTTTAAACCGGTGTAGGGTTACGTGCAGTTTGTCCAAGTACCTATGCATCTCGAACCTTGAAGGTCCTGTTGACTTGGTTAACCACAAGTAGGGAGTACATTTGGCCTTGATGACCTTTGTTCCCAAGCTTTTAGCCAACTCGAGACCTATAGTCATGGCCTCATACTCGGCCTTATTGTTAGTCAACTTAGGGGTTTTGATAGATTGTCTAATTGTATTGCTTGTGGGCGCCTTCAAAATGATGCCTAGCCCGGAATCCTTCACATTTGAAGCGTCTTCTGTGAAAAGGGTCCACACCCCCGAAGATGTATCGGTTCTTAAAAAAGTTCCTTCTCGACCTCTGGTACGAGGGCTAGCGTGAAGTCGGCCACGAAGTCTGCTAAGATTTGAGACTTGATGGCCGTTCGGGGTTGACACTCGATATCATACCCATTGATTTCGACGACCCATTTAGCCAATCGGCCCAAGAGTTTGGCCTTGTGCAGAACATTAAAAAGAGGGTAAGTGGTCACCACACAAATTTGGTGTCACTGAAAAAATATGGTTTTAATTTCCCATAGGCACTTATCAGAGCAAGCAATAATTTTTCTAAGTGTGGGTACTCTTCACCTAAAGTTTGACAAACATAGTAAACAGGAAATTGCGTACCTTGCTCCTCTCAAACTAGGACACCACTTACCGCAACTTCCGAGACTGCCAGATATAAGTAGAGTTGCTCGTCTGCCTTCGGAGTATAAAGTAATGGTGGGCTCGAAAGATACCACTTTAACTCTTCCAACACCTGTTGGCAAGGGGTCCAAGCGAAATTGTTCTTCTTTTTGAGCAGTGAGAAGAACCTGTGACTTCGATCTGAAGACCTCAAGATGAACCGGCTTAAGGCGCTATACGCCTTGTTAATCTTTGTACGACCTTAACGGTACCCACAACTGTGATGTCTTTGATTTCCTCGATTTTATTGAGGTTAATCTCGATTCCCCGATTTAACACATAAAGCCGAGGAACTTGCCCGAACCGGCCCCGAATGCACATTTCTCAGGATTGAGCTTCATGTTGTATTTTCTCAATATGTTGAAGGTTTCCTTCAAATGTGTTAAATGGTCCTTTGTGCACAACGACTTAACTAGCATATTGTCAATATATTCCTCCATCGATTTACCTATTTTTTCTTCAAACATTCAATTCACTGGGTGTTGGTAAGTAGCACCAACATTTTTTATCCCAAACGGTATTACATTATAACAGTAGGTACCATACTTAGTGATGAATGAAGTTTTTTCCTCATCCTCCGGGTTCATTTGGATTTGATTGTACCCGGAACAAGCATCGAGAAAACTAAGGATCTCATGGCCGGTCATGGCATCGATCATGTGATCAATATTCGGTAGAGGAAAAAAGTCTTTTTGACATGCTTTGTTTAAATCTTTATAATCTACACACATTCTAAGTTTGTTCCCCTTTTTAAGGACTAAAACTACGTTTGCTAACCATTCTTAGGATATTTTACTTCCCGAATGGATCCTATTTTGAGAAGTTTGTTACCCCGTCTTGATGAATGAATGTTTTACCTCGGATTGGGGTCTTATATTTTATTTTACCGGTCTGAACTTTGGGTCCAGGCTCAATCGATGTGTTGTGATCTCTGGTGGGATCCCTGTCATATCTAGGTGGGACCAAGCAAAACAATCCATGTTATTTAAAAGGAATTGAATGAGTTTTTTCCCGAGCTCGGGAGTTAACCCCGTGCTCAGGTGTACCTTTCGATTGTGAAGGTGTTCGATCAGTATGAGTTGTTCAAGCTCCTCGACCGTTGACTTCGTTGTATCAAAATCATCAGGGGTTATGAAGATTCGAGGTATCACATAATCTCAATCCTCGAAGATCTTCTACTCTTCCGATGGGGCCGAGGCTGGTGCTTGTGATTGCTATTTGATTTCTTGTTTTCTCTCTGACTCCGAGCCCTTTTTTTGACGAAAGCACCGATACTAGTGCTACTTCGTCGATTGCAAACACCTCTTTGATGGCGAGTTGTTCGCCGTACACCATTTTGATTCCTTACAATGTTAGTATATTATGAATCCAAGGTCTTCCAAGCAGTGTGTTGTATCTCATATCACCTTCAATTACATGGAACTTTGTTTCCTGGATAGTCCCGATAATGTTTATTGGTATAATGATTTCCCTTTTGGTAGTTTCGCTTGCCATGTTCAAGCCGTTGTGTACTTGAGCTGAAGGCACGATTTGATCCTTGAGGCCGAGTTGATCTACGACCCTCGATCAAATGATGTTTGCTGAGCTACATGGATCAATCAACACACATTTAACTTGAATTTTATTCATAAGGATAGATATTACCAGAGCGTCGTTGTGAGGTTGTTAGATCCCTTCTACATTCTCATCATTGAAAGATAAGGTATCTTCTGGTCAGTAGTCCCGGGTTCGTTATTCTCTCGTGATCGTCATCGTGGTGCATTTGAATAACAATCCTTGAGGGATATCGACCCCACCAACAATCATATAAATTACATGTTTCAACTCTTCCTATTCGTTCTGCCTACCCGAATATCTATTTTTGAAGTGATTCTTGGCCCGATCACTTAAGAATCCTCAAAGGTGACCTTCGTTGAATAGACGGACTACCTCCTCTCTCAGTTGTCTGCAGACATCAGTTCTATGACCATGGGTACCATGGTATTTGCACATATAATTAGGGTTTCTTTGAGCTAGATTGGTCTGCAAGGGCTTGGGCCATCTAGTGTCCTTAACCCGACCGATAACTTATACAATACCCGATGCATCGACGCTGAAGTTGTATTCTAATAATCGAGGTGCTTCATTGGTACCGGCATCCCTATCGAAATCGCTTTTGCTCATAATCCCCCGGAAACTCTATCCCCGATTGTTTCTTCTATCGTTCCGTACGGGGTTGCGTCTGGGTCCGTTATATCTCCGATCTCTACTGTACGACTGGTACCTATTTTTATTTGATCGAGGTTCGATGTCCCTTTTAACTCTATCCACGGGCCTACTAAGAAAAATCAAACCAATTGGAGTTCCCAGTTGATCATCTTCCACCCCAATCCTCGACGGATACCAATTGTGCACATCGACCCAAGTGGCAGCTGGATATTCGATCAAATTCTACTTCAACTGTTGTGAGGCTATAGAGCTATGAGCGTTGAGACCTTGTATAAAAGCCTGAATAGCCCGGTCGTCGGTGACTAGAGGCCAAATTATTCTCTTAATTTGGAACCGAGATATGAATTCCCTGATCATCTCGTCATCCTTCTGTCTTACGTTGAAGAGGTCTGATTTCCTCGTTGCAATTTTAATGGCTCCAGCATGGGCTTTTACAAAAGACTCTGCAAGCATAGCAAACAAATCAATAGAGCTAGGTGGTAAGTTATGATACCATATCATGGCACCCTTCGATAAAATTTCACCAAATTTCTTTAATAGAACAGATTCAATCTCATCATCTTGTAAATCATTCCCCTTTATTGCGCATGTGTAAGAAGTGACGTGCTTGTTAGGGTCGGTGGTCTCATTGCATTTAAGGATTTCTGGCATACAAAATTTCTTATGAATGGGCTTCGGAGCTGCACTTGGAAGGAAAGGGTTCTGCACGAACTTCTTCGAATCCAAACCCTTTAAAATCGGTGGTGCCCCCGGTATTTGGTCAACCCGTGAGTTGTATGTTTCTATATTTTTGTCATTAGCCTCGATTTTATTTTCACCTAATTCAATCCTCTTAGTGAGATCCTAGAGCATCTTTATAATAGTGGGGTCAGTCCCTGAATAATTAGCGTTCGATTATGTGAACAACTTCCTGTGATGTTTCGAGCTCAACTCTGCTTGGTGCTCGATTCTGATTGTGAAGTTGCACTATTAAAGCTTGTTGAGTCTGTAATACTTCAAATATCATGAGAAGGCTAATTTTGCCTTCTCCACCTCTCTATGCATTCTGATCGACTGCTCGGGCATCTTTGTAGACACTATTTATTGGGGCAATGCCCAGATTTGCATTTAGGGCAACGTGTGAAGTAACATCGACGGGGTCTGCGATTGGTACCACCTCGTGGCCACCTCGAGGCACGTCGATCCCCAGGGCGGCTACATTATCGATTTCTCCGTGGAAACCGAGGCCTTCATCGGTATGAGTGGGTACTACTTGTGAGTTAGACATGTTGATCCTGAAACCAAAAACACTCACAAGAAAAAGCGTAAAGTAGTGTGTTTTGAAAGCTAATACTAGGAAATCAATATTATCGTTAGCCCCACGGTGGGCGCCAAAATGTTTACCCTAAAAAATGTTTACCCTAAAAATTGGATAACAATTAAACTTATAATGTGATTTTAAGGATATATAATTTTACATAATACAATTGATAAACGTAAAGATTAACAGTATGGATTAACAATGAGATAAAGCAAACTAGTCTTAAAATATGATTCAGCTCTCGAGCTTAAATGCCCTCGAACTGATTGGTGCCCAAAATAGTTAAGAAACAAACTAATTGATGAACAAGAATGTGAACTAGAAAGTATTGTATTGCTTTGATATACGTAAACGTAAGTTGGTAATTACAAAATGATTAGGGCCTTCTTTATGTAGTAGAGGAATCCTAATCATGGTACAATCCTAGATATGGAAGCAAATCACATGATTAACTAAATAACCACCCTTGATTTGATTCGTTCCGAGATTTACGGTATGATCATCGGCTAGTCATGGATATCTCGCTTTTCTATTATTTTGCTTTGATTGATATCCATCTCATTTGGTCTCGATCGCTACTGGCCTCGATTTTCTATATGTATCTTGGTCCTCGAACTCGGAGCCTTATCCTCGTACCTCGGTCAGATTCGCTGTGAGGTCGACCTTCGATGCAATTCTTTAGCATGTATCAAATAGTAAAATTGGGTAGGCCCGATTTTAACCGTATATAATGAACTCGGAACATTATTGAACAGATCGGATGCTCTATTTTGGATTTTACAATCAGTCAGTTATTGATGTGAGCATTTAATTTTTGCCCTCTATGTACTCCAAAGATTGTAAAAATATATTTTTATTGCTCTTAATTGTTATAGAATTTTTATGAGGATTTTTCTCTTTTTATTATTTGCATTTTGTTTCATGTTAGAATAATTAAGAATACTTTAAATCATAAAACATCAAAAATATCTTTTACCTTTCATTTTATTGCATTCTAAGAATTTAATTTAATTTTCAGGATTTAATTATATTTTTTAAATGCATTGTTAAAATAAAAATTACAAAAAATACATAGTCACTTTTGCATTACTGCATTTTATGGTTCAACTAATTTCATTAATTTATAGAGTTAATTACTTAATCAATTAAAAAGGGATAATTAGATTAATTTTGCAAAAATTAGTTTCCAAATAAATAGTTAATAGTTAGTTTGAAACTCAACTAAAAGATAAGAATTAAGAGCCTGCTGGTTTTTTCTAAACAATTGGGCCAACTCCGGCAGCCCAATTCTTATTAAGACCCACACCCAAATACTCTACCTGATCCAGTCAAATATTCCCCTTGAAAATACTCAAAACAAAGCCATTCAGTCAAACAAGAGTCAAAACCTTATCTCCACCCTTCATCCCTTTTGATCCGACGACCCGAAAATAATTTTCCCATACATTAAAACTGCCCTACTACCCGGTTCCGCCCCAAACACTTCCTTATCATACCTTAGTATCCCCTCACCTCTCTCCGCCTTATATCACCAGCTGGAAATCGCCCACGGTGCGATTTAACCCTAAACGACCCAATTCTTTCACCAAATACTTAGCGCGTCCTCCGCAATCTTTATTTTTTGCCCATTTCCATTAGAATCCCTTAGGTTTTTTCAATTAGTAGAGCTGGGATTTGAACCTTAGACCCTCTTTTCCCCTTTTCAATTTTTTGACAGACCTAAGCTTCCAAGACTGTGATACTTACATCAATCAATTGGTCTCACTGAGGCCTTTGGATTGATGTTAATTTCATGTCATTTCACGGCGGCCGAATTCCGGTGAACCAGCCATTGACCATCCAGAAAAACTTAATAAATTTTTCTTTGTCTTCCTCAATCATGTTCAAACCCTTCAAAGCTTTCACTGGTTTAGCATCTCTAAAATTTCGTGGTGATTAGACGTTCAAAACATGGTTTCCTCTCCAAAGTCTCGATGCTTCAGATGGCCGTTGGTGGATTTTGTAGAACTGGGTCCATATTCAAACGTGAGCCAATGCTCATATGACAACAGTGACCATTGTTTGAATTTCTTCATCGGCAGCGGGTCACCTAAATTGGTAATCTCCCTCTTCTCTTCTTCATTTCTATTCTAGATTAGCTGTTAATCCACTTCTTTGATTGGTAATGAGTTTCAATCTTGTTTCATTGCACGATAATAAGTGATCATATGTTTTGCATGTATAGATTGATAGCCAATTATATATGTAAATTAAGCTAATCTGTAAAATTGTTTTAATTTTGAAGTAATTGATGTTTTTAGTTTTAGTTTGAACCCGAAGCTGGTAGATTGATAATTATGTTTTTTGGGTTGAACGGACCTTGTGAGAATTGAGCCTGTCTCTGTCACAACCCCAATTCCCCACCGAAGGATGTCATGATAGCACCTAGTCTCTAAGACTAGGTAAGCCTAACATGCATGGAGAAATACTGAAATAATAAAGCTTCAAATTTAAACCAACTAGCTATCATAAGAGAACTCAACGAATATTGTTGATAATAACTCCCAAAATCTGGTAAGACTGAGTCAAAATCTCTACATGAATATACCGAAACATCCTTAATGCATCACTTCTAAATACAGAGTATGCAATAGAAAAACAAGGACATAGGGTGTCTTTACGGCCTCTGAATGCTGATAGGTATACATTGAAGTCTCCGATCTGAATGCTCTACTCACTGGTTCCTAGCTTGGTATGATGTACCTGGATCTTCACAAAAAAGATATGTAGATGCGTAGTATGAGTACACCACAATGGTACCCAGTAAGTACCAAGCCTAGCCTCGATAGAGTAGTGATAAGGTCAGATCAAGACATCTACTAGGATATAAAAGAAGCTGAAGAAGTATTGTACAATATAATAATGGAATGAGGAAATGAGGCAATGAAAACAAATAACAAGATAAGATATAATTGAATTTAAAGCATTAAAGGTAATAAGGGAGGAACATATATTAAGAATACCAAGAAAATAATGCAGACAAATACAAGTGATGTAAATAAAAGATCGTACAAGAATCACAACTGAGGTACCGCCCATATCTCATTTCACAATCACAATCTTTACTTATACTGCTGCGTGAGCCTTACATTTAGACAGTTTTGAAAATAGTTTTAGCAAAATAGCTACACACACTTTAGCCCACCTTATGTCGCCGCATGGATTCATGTAATTTCCTTACTAGCAACATGTACATAAATCCCACCTTATGCTGCTGCATGAACATTAACCCATATCTTTATACCGCGGCATGCTCATAAATATCACAACATAATCACAACTCGCAACACAAGTTCCCATATGCCACCACTCGCCAAAAGAATCAACAATACCAATGTTTACACAAAAAATAGCCCATGGCTCGGCCACAATGTGTACAAGAGTCTCAACAATAGCAAACTAAAATTTAATAGCTCAACAAAAATGGTATTTCAACAATTAACAACTTTTCCTCAACATGATCAAGACTTTTACAACTTCAATACCAATAACTCAACAAGAAGTTATTCCATAAAAACAACAGCTTCAAGTAAACAATTCATCAATTAAAGAAGTAACAGACAATAAGGAAGACAATAACTTCAACTAAAGCATATAAGAATAATTAACAAATAAGAGGTGGAACAAGTGTTAACAAATCACATAAGGCATGTGACGGTAGATTAATACATGTAGGGGTAGACTAGCAATGAAAATATAACATGCTATCACAATTCAATTAAAGGCATGTAAAGAGTCCGAAAATCCTAAACCGGCCAATACCATATATAGCCCGTGTACCCACTCGACACCTTGGGTACACGACTTTTACATATCACAAATAGCACAATCAACCGAAACCCTATGGGGTTAGTTACCCCACACAAAGTAAGTCAAGATACTTACCTCATACAAGCAAACTCAATTCACTACTAAGCCTTTTCCCCGTATATCCAACTCCAAATGGCTCGAATCTAACCAAAATAAATTTATACCATAAATACAAAAGATAGGAAACTATTCTGGATAACAAAAATGCAAGATTTAAAGAAAATCAAAAAGTCAACCTCGGGCCCGTGTCTAGGAAACCGAGAAAACTTACAAAATTCCAACACCCCTTCAATAACGAGTCCAATTGTCCGACCCCAAACACCTTGGTCGTGATGGCGCCTATCACTGTACTAGGCCAATTAAAACAACACGAACAATGTGAAGATCTTTTGTAAAATTCATTTTTTTCTAAATAGATTAAGTCTCAAATCTTTCATTTTTTAAAATATCAAAAGAAATACGCGAAAACTAGTACGTAAATACATCAACACGATTCGAATCTGGTGTCACTAGTCATGAGCCACTAAGTACAACTCAACATTGTCTATTTAATACAAAATAAGTCTAAAATACAAAGTACTAGGATAGGGAGGAGAAAGGCAGGGCTGCGAATGCCGTGCAGCTACCTCACAATCTCCGGATAAGACTCTGAAGGTGCTGAAAGCTCTCACTCTGATGCTCGGGCACCTGGATTTGCACACAAGGTGCAGGGAGTAACGTGAGTACGCCAACTCAGTAAGTAACTAAAGTAAATAAAGTTTGAGTGCAATGACGAGCATTTAAAATCATATGCATACTTTATCAAGAATCTCAACAGAAATATCAAAGTCAAAATCTGCAGTTCAACAACCAAATACCTCATAAAAACTCCAGTTTCAATGAAAATCCCTTAAGGAACTTGTTCAACATTTTTTAGTAGAGTCTCAATTATAAAAGAAGAGTGAAAACAGAAAATCTCACAAAAAAGCCCCTCGGGTAAAGTAGCACTCATAAGTATAGCCTCTCGGGCAAGCCTCTCAGTCTCTCATCAATTAGTGCTCACACAAAACACTCCAGCTCAATGGATATCTCATAATAATAACCGCTACGACGTGCAGTCCGATCCATAATATATAATCGACTACGCTCACTGGGGATGTACATACTTCGGAGGGCTCCTATAGCCCAAGCGTCATATCGATACGACGTGTAGCCTGATCCAATTAAATATCGCTATGACGTGCAGACCGATCCATATATATATATATATATCTATCAATGCGGCGTGCAGACCGATTCACTCGGGCATTTCAGTGAAAATCAGGGAAACTCAGCCCAAATAGTTTTCATATATTAAGAAATAGAGTAATGAAACCAGATTAAACAAAAAACATGTAAAACATGACTGAGGATATGCTTTCAAATCAAAATAGTGTGAAGAATGTAGTAAAATACCCCTAAGGGTCTAAACACTTCGGCACAAAGGCCCCAAACATGGCATTCAACCCAACTTAACAGATTCATTGCTAAAACACATGGATATCATATATAGTATATCAAAATATGCAACTATATAGTCTCCACGGGATGGACCAAGTCACAATCCCTACGGGTGCACGCCCACACGCCCATCACCTAGCATGTGCGTCACCTCATTTATCAAAACAATATGAAATTTCGGGGTTTCATGCCCTCGGGTCCAGATTTACAATCGTTACTTACCTCAACCGGATGAAATCCTACTCCGCAATTCCCTTTCATCCAGACTTGGCCTCAACTCACCTCGAATCTATCAAAAATCGGAATCATAACATCAATATATGCTAAGGGAATAAAGCCCACGCGAAAATAATCAAATTACATCAAAAATACTACAATTAATCAAACCCGACCCCTGGTACCATAGCTCGGAATCCAACAAAAATTACATCAATAGAATCCTAATCCTCCCAGGAGTCCATACATACCAAGAACATCAAAATCAAACCTCAAATGGTCCCTAAAATTCCCTGTTTACCTTGAAAATGGTAATTACAGTTAGATTTGATTGTGTGGTTCTAAAAATACGTGATTTAGTTTAATGCTAGTTGTTAGGAAATAGATGCTAAGTGTGAGACTAGAAAATAAGATAAGACCTTGAAGGCAGTATGTTAAGCAAATCGAGTGCCTGAGAACTGGGGCCTCGAGGTCGAGCTAAGGATTAGGATGTGAATGGCCATTGAAGGACTAACAATTCTAAGAGCTTTGATAAGAGCTCTTTATGATCAATAACGAGTAATAAATGAAGAACATTTAATGAAACACAATAAATGTAAGCAATAAATATAAGTAATAGAATCAAGGGAGAATGTGTTTAAGTTAGAGAGAAGAGAATGTTCTTGTATTCAATGTTGTGTGTTTACAAAATGATAAGGGTCCCCTTTATATATGAGGGGGAATCCCAACATAGTACAGATGCATTTATTGAAAGGGTATGAGGCTCGTACAACCATTTAATGCCACGGTATGGGCTTGAACTAGCCCAATAGACTTGATCAGCTTTGATCATGTGCCTTGGGAACATCCCATTTGTCCATCATAGCCATCGATTTGCACAGCCTCGAGGTTAAACACTGAGACCCTTGGTGTCAAACCTCGAGCTGAGCCTTGAGGCTTCAGGGGGCGATCTTACGAAGCACCATAATGACCCTAAAATTGGACACTCCAATTTTAGTTGTATACAGATAGTCCCCGCATTTCTTAGAATGAAAATGATAAGAAACGGACTTTAGTTCTTACCTCTTCGATACTACCCCTATGACGTCTGCCCATTAGAGCATTAAATGCCATTACTTAAAGACTGCGCATGGGTTGCTATCAACACGTCTATCGAGAAGCCCATGAACCCCTATTGGTTCAAACTTTCCACTTCCCAATGCTGCCCATATGGCTTCTATAAATACCTCAACCCTTTGTCATTCATACTTTTATAACATCTTCAAGTTTCTATAGCTATGTTCACCATCTTCTGTATTCTTCTCCCTTCTGCGCTTAGCTCTTCACTTTCCTTACCAAAAACCCCTCTTTTTTATAATCATGGCCAGGACCTCTAGTACGGTACCTCATAAAGCGAGCACCACTTCCTCGTCAACCCCGTCGAAGGGAAAACCAAAAATACCCCCAACTATCGAGCAGTGTACCCCTACCCAATTCGATATTGTATCCAATTTTTCCATCAAAAATCCCCCTTCTACACCAGGCCGATGTAAGCTTGTGTCTCGGTATATCAAAGTGGTCACCGTTACGAACAGAGTGAAGGAAGACTGCCGATGGGGGAGGCAACGTTAGTAGAAATCCCCAATCCTAAGGAAAGCATAGTAGACCACAAATCTGGCTTCCTCAGCATGTATACATACCCATTTACTCTATGTCCCGTAGATTTTTCGGACCATTCTTCCCCATTGATAGATCCTGTGATTCTCGACTTCTGTCGTGAGTACCAAGTGATGCTAGGTCAGATCTATCCTTCTTTCCGGAGGATCGTTTATATGCTCTGGTACTTTTCAAACCAGGTCGAATGTATGACCTTCACCCTCAATCACTTGGTCAGATTAAACAACCCTCGTCTCTTCTGGGGTTTGATCAAGCCTCATCCTCGATCTGCGAGACCGTTCTTTTCGAGCATTGATAAGGACAAGAATTGGGGGTGGATGAGCCAATTTGTCCAAGTGAGCACCTTGAACATCATCCCATCTAATAGGATGTGATTCCCAGAGGAATGGAATACAATGCGTAAGTTCCCCTACCTCGAGCACGTTTTATTGCCCTTTCATCCCCTTCTAAAAATAATCTTCTTTTGATTATGCAGCCACCATTTGGTACCCCAGTGCGGTTCAGAATCTATCAGGATGGATCAGATAGTTGGATTCCTCTTTCCCTTATATCAAGCATTCTTGGCATGACTTGGCCAAAATGCGGTGGCAGGCCAAGAACCAAGGTACACTTTTCATTGCTATTTTTGATAGGTTTCCTTACGAGTATCTTTTGTGGTGGTAAGCCTGACGCATCAGGCTTTTGTAGGCCTCGAGGATAGAGTGTTGTTGAGACCGTCTCTTGATAGTGAGGAAGGGAACTCAAAACCCCGTAAGGGTAAGAAGAGGAAGAAAGGAAGCGTCGGACAGAGCTCCCTAATCAGAGAAACCTAAAGTTCGCAGGCCTCGAACCGATGCCTCGATCTCGACTCCGGCTGCTGTAGCAAGTCCTCATACCGAGGATGAAGGTGATGATTATGAGGATTGCCCTTTTGCACAAAGGGAGATGCGGGACGCAGATGCTCCACATGTTGTTGGACCAAAGGCCGCCGAATCAGGGGTGGTCGATATGGACCAGACACGTGCTAAGGAGACCCTCAATGAGGACTCGGGCACAGTCCTTGAGTTTCAAGTCGGACATGGTACAGTCCGTGCCAATAAACCCACTGCTGGTGACTCCGTAGGGCCTGACCCGAAGTTTCTCGGGGGCAAGAAGAGACCCTTAGAGAAATTAATGCCCTAGGTCTCTTTAATTTTGGCCCTTCGTACTCACCGGGGGAAATTAGGGATGCATAGGACCCGGATACCGCCGATGTGAGGGCCTCTCATTGAGGGGAAGATGTGCTCAGAGACCTCTTCGATAGTTTTGATGAAAATATTGATCTCGATGCTCCCGTTACTCTCGAGGAGGTGGAGAGGCTATAGCAGCAGGTGACACGCTTGACATATCATTTGTGCTTTAAATCTTTGTGCTTGACTTTCTAACTTTTCTGTGTTGTTGCAGGCTAAGATAATGTATGGCCATGCCTTTTCTAGGCTCGAAGATGAGCTTTCGTGTTGTGGGAAGGAGCTCGAGAAGCTCACCTCGGTGCTGAAGGAGTCGGAGGCCTCCTCTACCCGAAAGGGGGAAGAGCTGAGCGTGCTTCGGGCGAGTTTAGAGGGTGTGCGCCAGCAAAGGGCTGGCCTTGCTGAGTAGGTAACATGGTATCCATGAACTCACATTTTTATTCTTATAATTCAATGCTCAACAACTTGTTTTGCCTGTGCAAATCGGGCAAAAGGGTGCCCTGGTGGGGCAACTTCAGGAAGAGATTCCAGCCAAGAATGCGGAGATCCTCGAGCTGAGGGGGCAAAATGAGGCCGTGACCTCAGAGAAAGATCTTTTGCGGATGGAGATGACATTGATCCAGGGTCTTTTTTAGAGTGCTCAGAAGGAGACTGCTGCACTATCTGCAACCAAGTCTGAGGCCGAAGAAAATGCATCTTCATACATGAAAGATGCCGCCACCGCGAATGATCGAGCTAGAGAGATATTGGAGAAGGCCGAGCAAAAGCTGACTCGGGTCGTCGCTTACGCTCGTTCAAAGGCAAGGAGGCAAGCTCTCGAGGAAGCAAGCGCTAAAGGCGCCGATCGCTCAGCTGAGATTGAAGAATCCCGAACCTTGGAGAAAGAATCAACATTGTCGGCCACTTTGAATGAGGATTCCGAAGACGTTCCAGAGAGTAGTGAGGGTGAATAATATACTCGCGTCATCTTCCCTTTTTCTTTTTTGTATATGAATTTCTCGTGGGGAAAGGATTTGTAAAGACACCCCTTGTAAATATATTTTTTGTAATGTAAGAATATTTTTCTGCTTCAAGTCTTCAAATTTATATTTTACTGTTTACGCGAAGTTAGCCTTTAGATTTTGATATTGGCTCTTCGAGCCTATACTTGGAGTAATCGGGATCCTTGAGATCGGGCACCATCTCGAGATTAGGTTGATAGCTATTTAGAATCGATGCTTGTAATAACAGAAAACATCAGGGTCACAATGACTCCCGATCGCTGTATGACAGTATCATTTGTGTGACACAATTGTGAAGTGACCAGGGTTGTCCTACCCAAAAATGGCATTGACATGGTCAGAATTAATTGGCCTTCAGGATAGGCGAACAATCGTTGCTTGCTCTATATATGCATTTGCTTATTTCTTATCTGAGGACTCCGCTACTTTGAGTAACTATCCATTTTATAGAGCTCTTATTCTTTGTTCTAGTTCTCTTACCATTTCAACTCAAAGCTTTCGCCCAAGTATTCATCATCATTTTCTTATTTTACCACAGCCACGACTGCTATATCTAAATCCGTTCACCAAGGAAAGGAGAGTTCTGCCTCTATTTCACGCTCGGTCGGTGGTACACCACCGGTGTGTGGTGAGCTAACTTCGAGGTGCTTAGTCTCTAGGAAGGACTTCACGTTAGAGAGACCTCCCAATGTTCAAGGCCATCGGGAGTATGCATCGAGGTTTATCTCCTCAATATGGGAGGAACACCTCGAGGCTGTTAGAAAAGAATGCAGATTGGGAGAAAATGTGCTATTGCAGGTACCTTCCCTAGAAGAGAGCATCATGGCTCATGACGAGGGGTTTTGAACATATGCACCTACCCCTTTATGTTGGGCCCTATAGGGTCGTGCTCGAATTTTGTAGAAGATATCAGGTTACCCTAGCACAGGTTCACCCGTCGTTTTGGAGGATAGTGCTGATGCTAAGGTATTTTGCAGATAATGCCGAGCTCGAGTTCACCCTCAGCCATCTTTTAAGGTTGTATCGGCCCTTGCATTATCGAAGCTTGATAACTCTACAATGTCGATCCTCTTGGCCCTTTGTTGCCAGCAAAGAAGAAGATGGGGACCGAGGGTGGATGAGTCATTTCGTATGAGTGTGGACTATCGATATTATCCCCACAGAGTTCCTTCCATTTCATGAGAAATGGAATTTTACACATAAGTGGTACACTCGTGTTCTTATAACTTTGGCCATGGTGGAGGAGGATTCTCTAAAGATTCTTTCTTTTTCTTTTCTTTTTTGCAGCAATCATGTGGACGCTATACAAGGTTCCCAACCTGGCGGATTGTTCTCGGAAACTGTCAGCTTTCTTGTTTTATGATGAGCGTAAGTGGCGAGATCTGTCCAATGGTAGATGGGAGGCAAAACATCAAGGTACGTGTTGTATGGCTTGTTTTCTTTGGAAGTTACTTTATTTTATATGTACTAACTCCGTCACCACAAGCATTGGAGAAATTTCTAAGAAGAGACCATGTCCCCTCGGGGAGGAGAAAGGGTTGTAGGCTTTGGGATCGAAGACTGATAACAAACGAAAGGATTCCTTGAAGCACGAGGGTTATCATAGCGAGGCAAGCCCTGGTCGGAGGCTCAAAGAAGATGTATCAGGTGAGCATGTGGCATTTGAGGCTTCTAGCCTTGGAAGAATTGTTAGTGTCGTACGGGAAAACCAATGTCAAGAGTAGTTGAGAGAACAAAAAAGAGAATTAAGAATGAAAGAAAGCTTGATTGCATTAGTGAAATCTATTATAGAAAAGCAACACGGTGTCTAGCGGAGATCAATCAATCAATATTTCATCGTCCATGAATGTATTTTGTCTTTTTTCTTAATTATGTTATTTTTCTTATCTTCTTTTTAGTTATGTTAATGCGTACTTTAATAACATAACACGCTTGCGGACTTCATGCCCAAATCCTAAAATGATGTATAACTTTGAAATAATGAATCAAGAAGCAAAATATGATCAAGATGAGGCTTTTAGTGAAATAAATAGACAAGTGGAACAACTTGAGAATAAGCCTAATCCAAATCCAAATGATACTGAGCTAATTAATTTGGGAAACTCAGAAGAGGTCACGGAAACAAAGATAAGCATCTATGCTGACTAGAAAACTAGGGATACCCTGATCCAGCTTTTATTTGAGTTCAAAGATTTGTTTGCATAGTCGTATGATGACATGCTAGGACTGAGTGTTGACTTGGTGGTGCAAAAACTACCCACTTACCCCGGTTTTCCATCTTTCCAGCAGAAACAAAGAAAATTCAAAACGACATTAGTGATAAGATAGAGGAAATGATCATACAAAGTTGAAATCCGGTGTGATCCGAGCTGCTGGATACACCACATAGTTGGCCCACGTTGTACCAGAGCCAAAAAAGATGGGAAAACTCGAATTATATTGATTATCGGGATCTGAACAAACAAGTCCCAAATATAACTTTCATTTGCCAAATATCCATATCCTCATCGACAATTGTGCCAAACATGAGATATAGTCTTTTGTGGATTGTTACGCTAGGTATCACTAAGTTCTGATGGATGAAGAGGATGCAGAAAATACCATTTTTACCACAACCAGGGAACAAACTATAATAGGGTTATGCCTTTCGGTCTATAGAATGTCGGTGCCACGTATATGAGGGCCATGATTGCCATTTTCTACAACATGATGCAGCAGGAAATTGAGGTATACATGGACGATGTGATTATCAAGTCAAGAACGCAAGAGGATCATGTGTGAGATTTTAAGGAAATTCTTTGAGGGACTTCGCAAGTACAATTTTAAACTGAATTCGGCTAAATGTGTCATTGGAGTTCCGTCTCGGAAACTTCTGGGATTCATAGTTAGTCGGAGGGGCATTGAGTTGGATCTGTCAATGATAAGATCTATGCGAGATCTGCCACCTCCAAAAAGTAAGAAAGAGGTTGTGAGTTTGCATGGACGATTGCATTACCTCAGTAGGTTCATTTCTCAACTCACTACAACTTGTGAGCCCATATTTAAGCTTTTAAAGAAATTCAAAATAGTCAAATAAAGGGATGACTGTCAAGAAGCTTTTGAAAAAATCAAGGAATATATGTCGAGTCCACACGTGTTGGTCCTGCCCGAGCCGGGAAGACCTTTGTTCATGTACCCAAAGTTCTTGGAGAATTCTTTCGGATGTGTCCTAGGGCAACATGATATAATCGGAAAAAGAGAACAAGCAATTTATTACATGAGGAAGAAATTCACCAGCAATGAAGTTAAGTACACTCTGTTAGAAAGAACATGTTGTGCCCTAACTTGGGTTGTGAGGAAGCCGAGGCATTACCTCCTAGCTTACACAACTTACCTCATAACCAAATTGGATCCCCTTAAATATATAATATAGAAGCCGATGCCGATAAGAATATTAGCAAAGCGGCAAATCATGATCACTGAATTTGACATTGTCTATGTCATTCGCACTCCCAATGAAAGCCCAAGCTTTTGCAGATCATTTTGCCGAAACTTGATTCATGATGAATACTGACCTTTGAACACTCACTTTCCGGACGAGAAACTAAATTCAGTTGAAGTGGCTCCAAAAAATTGTAATGCTTGGAAAATGTTCTTTAACGAGGTTGTAAATGCAAAATACATAGGGATTTGGGCTATTCTTATTGTGCCCGCAGGCCAACATTATCTGGCAATGACCCAGTTGTGTTTCTTTTACAACACCAATACCGCTGAATATGAAGCACGCATAATGAGCATGAGCATGGGACTCGATATGGATGTGCAAGAATTATTGATCATGAGAGATTCTAACTTGCTTATTCGACAAGCTTAAGTGAATATGAAACCCGAGATATCAAACTCATCCCATATAGACAACACATGGAAGACCTTAGCAATCGGTTTAAATCCATTGAATTCATGTACATTCCTCGATTCCATAATGAGCTAGTAGATGCACTAGCTATTTAGGCTTCAATGATCCCGTATCTGGGTAATACTCACATTGACCCGTTAAAAATCCAAGTATAAGAAAGGCACGATTACTATAATGCCGTTGAGAACTATCAGAAGATAAAATGAAAGAGTATCCAGATCAGGCGAATGGAGATCAAAAGAGATATATCAGAAGGCTTACTAGCAGTTTCTTTCTAAGTGGAGAAATCATGCAAAAAATAACATTAGATCCGAATTTGTCGAGATGTGTAGATTCCCGAGAAGCTGAGATGATCATAAATGAAGTACATTCAGGATTATGTAGGCTCCATATGATCAGGTACGTCCTTGAAAAGAAGATACTACGAGAAGATTAGTATTGGATGACCATGAAAAGGATTTCTTCAATTTTGTTGGCAAATGTCAGCAGTGTCAGATATATAGTGATCTGATTCACTCGCTGCCTTCAGATTTGTATCCTATGTTAGCGCCTTGGTCGTTCATCATATGGGGACTGGATGTTATTGGACCAATCGAGTTGAAAGTTTGAAATGGTCACATATTCATCTTTGTTATCGTTGATTACTTCACAAAATGGGTCGAAGCAGTCATCTTTAAAGCTATGACAAAGCAAGAAGTGGTGTACTTTGTGCATTCCATCATCATTTTCCATTTTGGTATCCTTAAAACTATCATTATGGATAATGCTAAAAATCTGAATAGCCACTTGATCAAAGAGGTATGCGAGCAATTAAAGATTACGCATTGTAATTCCACCCCTTATCGGCCCAAATGCAATAGCGCCTTCAAAGCTGCAAACAAGAACATTAAAAGGATCCTCATGAAAATGGTCTAGGGTTCCAATCAACGGCATGAAAAGCTACCTTTTTCACTATTGGATATTGCACAACCATGCGTATATCAGTTGAAGCCACACCCTACTTATTAGTTTATGGCACCGAAGCCGTAATACCAGCAGAAATTGAAATTCCCTCTCTTCGAATCATTATCAAAGACGAAATTGTGGAAGAGGAATGGGTTAAGGCCCGATTGGAACAATTGACCTTAATATATGAAGAATGATTGGTAGAAAGTTGTCACGGGTAGTTGAACCAAACAAGAATAGCCCGCACATACAATAAGAAAGTGCGACCCAGAAAGTTTGAAGTGAGACAACTCGTTCTGAAGCATATCCTTTCACATCACAAAGAAGCTAAAGAAAAATTTGCTCCAAATTGGAAGGTCCATATATTATCACAAGTGTGTTTCCAAAGGGAGCTTTGTACTTGGGAGACTTCGAAGGAAATGTCCCCGAGACAACTGTCAATGCAGATGCAGTTAAAAGGTACTATGTTTGACCCTCTACGCAACATTAATACTCTCTGATTTTGATGATGAAGGATTTCATTCTCGCTACCCAAACACTATCAACCCTTTTCAAAAACCTTTGAGCCGGTTAGCTTTTTCCTTCATCAACCTCTTTGGAACCTTGTATGATAAGAAAAAGGAAAATTACAACAGAAGTAGAAAAAAGAGAAATAAAAAAGAAAAGCAAAACAAAGTTCATGTCAATTGAATTACGTCCGACTTTATTCCGAAAGGACATGTATGTAGCCTCACTCTAGTGTCCTATCACATCAGACAAAAAATGTAAAATCCCCCCAAAAGACCAAAACAGGGGCAGTAGTTATGGTATTTCGGCGACGGTTTTGCCTGAAATGTTCTAAAGTTGTAACTCGACCCGTGTTATTTTTACCCAAAAACCTTCAAGACCTTCTGACAAATCGGTAAAAATGTAGAAGAATTAGAGATCACAGCTTTTGATCCTTGAACCATCAAAGTAAGAGAAATAAAATGAGAGTCTTATTGGTGAAAACACTCATGTGCATCGTAAGGCGATGGTAAGTAGAGAAATAAAAAAGGAGGGAGTCTTGTTAGTAAAAACCCGCAAAGGTCACTACAAGGTGACGGTGAGAAGAGAAATGATAGAGATCAGCTAGTGAAAACATATAAAGGGCATTACTGATCGAAAAATGGATCCACAACGCTATGGAGTGAACACAGTCCTGGGAAGGGTTTCTCGGTTTTAAGAAAAGAGTCGTGATGAGTTTATAAGAGTCGGAAAATTTGCACGGATCGAGCATCTAGTCCAAGATGCATGTCATGTTCATTGAAATCCGCACGTACTCTCAGATAAGTTCTTCTTTCCATTCTCTGAAAGGGAAACCTCTTGCTTAAACTCTTTCTTTTCTCCCATTGTTTACTCACCTGTATAATTGAAGTTTTCTTGAATCCCTTTCAATCTAACTTTGTTTCAAATTAAGCTATGAAAAGATATCAAGACCGATTACAAAGCTATCATTTGGGTCGAGCCGATACACTTAAAGGCACCTAGTCTTGGCAAAGGCATCAAGTCATCCCTGATTGGCCATGATAGGCAGATGTTCAGAAATTGAAAACTTTGAAAGAAAGAACTCAAACTGAAATGTCCAAAGGCAAAATGAAGGTAAAAAAGTTTAAGTCCCACAAGTGCGACTAACTATCATGGTAAAGGTCCAAAAAGCCAAAGGTTTTGTACGGCCAAAAATGAAACTCGTATTCAGGAAGCAGCCAATTGCAGATAAAATCATCTTCCAAAGAAGATGGGCCGAGATCAAGTGTCGAAGCACTCAAGGCTACAAACCATATTTTTCTTTGTTAAGAAAACATAAAACATGTGCCATGCAAAAACAACGTTGCAAGAAGCAGGTGCAACCGAAAAGAAAAATTGTGCGGAGATTGAAAACGACTCTCCAACATAAAATTCTCAAAAGGGAAGTCTCATAAATATCTTGCCCACATTTGCTCACATTATTGAATATAGTTTAAATCATTCTAGTAGAGGGTACAACCCTCCCTAGTTGATGAGTTTAGACATAAGGTACACCACTTCCTAGTCTCTTTTTCCAGTATAGGGTACACCAATCCCTAGATGTTTTCTAACATAAAAAATATCACTCCCTACTTGATGATTTTTAGTCATATGGTACACAACACTCTAGGCTCTTTTCCTAGTATAGGGTACCCCAATTCCTATTTGTTTTCAAACATAGGATACACCACTCCCTAGTTGATGATATTTAGACATATGGTACACCATTCCCTAGTCTCTTTACCAGTATAGCATACACCACTCCCTTGTTGATGATCTTTAGACATAGGGTATAACACTTCCTAGTTGTATTTTCCAACATAGGGTATACCACTCCCTAGTTGATAATATTTTAGATACATGGTACACCACTCTCTAGTCTCTTTACCAATACAGGGTACACGAACCTTTAGCTGCATTTTCAACCATAGGTTATACCACTCCCTAGTTGATGTTTTATACATAGAGTACACCACTCACTAGTCTCTTTACCAATATAGGGTATACTAATCCCAAATAGTGTTTTTCAAGATAGGGTACGCTACTCCCTAGTTGATGATGATTTCAGACATAAGGTACACCACTCCCGAGTATCTTTACCAGTATAGGGTACACCAATCCCCATATACATTTTTCAACATATGGTACATCACTCCCAAGTTGATGATCTTAGATATAAGGTACACCACTGCCTAGTTTGTTTATCAGTAAAGGATACACCAATCCCTAGTCTCTTTACTAGTATAGGGTATACCAATCCCTAGCCATGTTTTCAAATATAGGGTACACCACTCCCTAGTTGATGATATTTTAGACATAGGGTACATAATTCCCTTGTCTCTTTGCTAGTATAGGGTACACCAATCCCCTAAGAATCATGATTTCCCCAGGGTACACCAATATCGATATTTTATTGCTTTCAATAAAGAAATAGTGTAGATGTTTTGTTACAATAACTCAAGAAATTTTGCTAATGCAAACTAGAGCAGAAAACTTTGCTTGTTTGTTTGATTTTGTGTCTAAGCAGGTCATACCTCAAGGAACCTAGTTTGATATGACCAAAGGAGGGAATCTCAATCCATAATAAAGGAAAAGAAAATAAAACAAAAGAATTCAAGTCAAGGAGAAAAGCATAGGAAGAGGATGTGGACAACTCAGGACATGACAGAAGTCCGAGCATCAAAGCCTTCACTCTTAGTAATTGATATAGTCAGAGGAAAATGAACTAACACCTGCACAGCTAACATGCATCAAGGTTCATATTAAAATCTGCATGAAGAGTCATTCAAGAATCAATACCAAGCTTCAGAGGACTTGTAGATAGGAACTTCGTAACTTGTAGTTTATAGGCATGTTTAGTTTCCTACATGCGGTGGCCATGCCTACAGGTCCACTTTCAGCTCTGCGAGTTTCCTAGACATTGGAAAGTCTCAACAGCTGGATGTAGGTAGCTACTTCAAAGTTGTATGAGACCTCCTATGTTGTTGCAGGTCAGTTATCCACACAGGCACCCAGGGATCCCACTAACTTTGATGAGAAGCTGGGCAAGATCTTGGACAACCAAAACATGATTATGGACACATTGGTGCAACGTGGCTCTATTATTGAGGGGCTGACGAAGAAGGTGAAGAGGATGCGAAAGTCCCAAGCTAGCAACAAGTCAGTGGATGAGCTTCAGACTAAGGTGACCCGGCTAGCTACATCTGGGGATTTGCCTTTTGATATGTTTCTTGACCCATCCCAGCCCACCCTAGATCCATCTACACAGGATGCTCCAACTGGCCAGTCTGAGGAGCCATGACTTATCGTTGACACTGCTGACACAGTGTGAGCAATGTTCACCACTCCAGCCACTCTCGAATTTGATAATGATATTCAGTTGGTTGGGCCGATAGGGACTAATGCTGATGGGGAAACAACAATGTCCAAGGACACTTAGGGAGTTTCTTCACCCTCTATCTTTTTATTCTTATTTTGTTATCCATTGGGGACAATACTTACTTTTATTTGGGGTGTAAAGCTTATATGATGATACATTTGGATACATTTGGAATGTAATAATTGGATTATTCTGTTTTATTTTTTATTTTATTTATGTTTAGTAGTTATTGCTTTCAATAGTTTCATTATTTGTTTACATTGATTATGTTAATAGTTCTTTTATATTAGTAGCTTTTATGTTTTTCGTCGTGTGGATAATAAACCTTTGGTTTTCTTAATGCCATGGTTTTTTCCAAAGGTGGTCTTTTGTGTGAACTGGGTGACTCTTCCCGAGGATGGATGGTGTGACAAATTTCTTAAGGGAATGAGTCTATTGTTGTGTTTAGGTAATAATAATAGTAGTAGTAATGAATGGATGCCCTAATCAAGCCATTCTCTAAGAAGAGTTATTCATGCTTTATATGGCACCAACACACTTAACTGTGTGCATATGGTTTGAAACAAGGTTTTTTGAAGAATATAGCTCTAGTTAGCGTGTTCATATTCTTGAGTTGACTCTGATAATCATTGAGTTGTTGATTTGACTATAGTGTTCTTTAACTTGATTATGATCATTGTAGGATTTAGACTCTATCCTCTTTTATGGTCTAGTTGCATGATAAGTGAGGTGATTTTTGTTTCTAGTCCAAGTATTTGAGTGGATGGTCTGGAACTTGCCCCGAATGTGTCTCAAGGAAAATTTTTTGGTTTGCTTTGTTTGGAAGACGATTATTGGCTTTCCTTGGTCCGTTTGAGCTTTCTATTGCCACCTAATGCTTGTGATCACTAGTCAACTCCTTTGATCCTTTTGCTTTTCTCTATTAGTAACCATGCTGCAAGCCTTTACCCATTTTGTCTGTAATCCTCTTTTGGCACCCAAACTTTCCTTAACACTCTTATGAAATAAGATTCTTAAGGCATAAGTTTGGGGGAGGGGGAGTTGAGGAATATAAAAGAGGTACCAAGGCACCAAAAAAAGAGAAGAAATGATCTCTATGAAAAGAAAAGGCAAGAAAAGAAAAGAACAAAAAACATGCCAAAAAGAGAATAAGAAGGAAGGTTGATGAAATTAAAAAGAGACAGCTATCTCTAGTATGAGCATAAAAGGAGAAAAAAAAATTAAATGAACAAGAAAGAGTGATATCAAGCTCTCTAGCCCAAAGAAAAAGAAATTCCTCTAAAGGTTGGTAAATCTGAGCCAGGAAATGAATATGTGTAGTGCTTAAAGAAGGGTGTAACCACTTATCCCTTATAATATCCTACTTTAATCCAAAAGCCTTCATTAAAAGCCGACATATGTACTGCTTGATTTTGAACTGACTGAGCTTACATTAGTTGTGATAGACATGAAGGGCAAGAATATGATACTTGAAGTTTTACTAGTGACATTTCTTTGTGAGAGAAGAGTGAACCTTTCATTGATCTAAAAATTGAGTGTCAATTCTTGGAGTGAGCGTGGCAAATGGAAGGCAGAGGAGGAAAAGTTTGAAATCCACCATGATCTACATAATAGAACAAGAGTTATATGCATGTAACATATGTTTTGTCAAGAGTTATATGCATGTAACATATGTTTTGTCACCTTGTTGAAAATGCATGAGAATAGTGGGTAATTATTTGTCCCAACTGAGTATGAATGACTTACAATTGATTCTTTGAAATGAACTTTCACTTGTAGGAGGTGGGTACTAATCTATTTACTTGAGGACAAGTAAAGACTTAAGTTTGGGGGAGTTGATAAGTGTGGATTTTAACCACTTATTTATAACTTCTTGCTTTAGTTTTAGTCCAAAAGTGTTGATTCTTGTTCTTAAAACTAGAATTATACAAATTGCAGGTATATTGGAGAATTAGACCTTAACGAAGAATTCTAACTCAAAAAGGAGTATTCCAGCTCAAAAAGGCAAGACGGAGTAAAGCAAATCAAAGTGCGGTCCGTGGAAGTAATTCTATGACCGTAGATGAATATGTGGTCCGCAGAAATAAACATGTGGCCGCAGAATAGACACCTAAGGCTTCAGAGGATATTGAAGAAGTGTAGGAAATACACCTGCAGTTGTTTTACACTAAACTATGCAGTCGCGAACGTTGGTCGCACTGACAAGATTTCAAAAGTTCAGAGAAGGTGTAAAACGACCAAGTTGAAGCCTTGCAAAAGTGCAGCCGTAGAGTAAAACTGCGGCCGCAATAGTCGAAGTGTGGCCGCAGATAGAATTGTGCGGCTGCAGAATTCCTCCAACTGAAGAAGAGCGCAAAAGTGCGAACAGCACAAGTCAACCTCCCGAAAGGCATTTTTATCGGCGAATTTCAGGGCACTATAAATAGACGGGAAACACTTTGCTAGGGCACGTTTTGAATTGTAATCAGCTGTAGCGGTTATCTTTTGTTGTTTTGGGAAAGTTGAGCCTATTTTGGGTGTGGAATCATTAGTTTTATCATTTTAATCTTAGTTTATGGCTTTAATTAATTCTTATTCTTTTTTTCTTCACTTCCTAGCATGAGTAGCAAGATTTTCTTTAGGGTTGTGACCCAATCCAAGTGTGTAAACCTTATGGGTTATTAAATTTAGTGCTTGTTTATGATTGAATATTTATTATTTAGCCTTGTGTATGCATTATTTCTAGAATTAATGGTTGCAAATATTGATTCACGCCTATTTGACTTGGTTCTTACTTGAGAAAGAGGGATTTAGTTTAGGAAAACGTGGCTAACAGGGAATTGGGCTAGTTAAGGTTTTGGCTAGTCTAATTAAAGGGTTTGAACTAGAGATAGGGAAAACCCGACTTGAGCTCATATCAATTATTTGAATTGGTACCCAATTATACTTGAGAAAGTAAATTTGGCCATAACCACTCTATAATCGAGAGATATTGAGTGGGTAATTGAGAGTTGTGAGTTATAATATACCCTGGTCAATAAAACAAGCATTAAAATGATTTACCTATTATGTAAGCACCTAGGTGAAGGTTACATCCCTAGACATTTTCCCATTTGATTAACAACATCAAAAACAATTAATCGCTTTTTAGTTTCTTCCCAAAAACCCTTTGATTGAAGCACAATTGAGTTATTTCACATACTCTTATCAAGTGTCTACCTTAACACTCCTTACAAACTCTCTGCAGAATTCGACCCCGACTCTTGTTAGGTACTATCATATCAACGGCCGTTTCCACTCATTATTGATTGCGGATTAGACGTGGATCAGAAGCCGATCATGAATAATCTTGACCTTTTCTAAGGCCTCCCGAACCAAATCAGTACGCAACAACCGAGCCTCTCCCAGCTCAAACAAACCAACTGGAGAACGACACCGCCTCCAATAGAAGGCCTCATAAGAAACAATCTAAATACTTGATTGGTAGTTGTGGTTGTTGGCAAACTCTAAAAGAGGCAAGAACTGATCCCAAGAACCCCCGAAATCCATAACACAACCACAAAGCATATCCCCCTAGATTTGAATGGTGCACTCGGACTGTCCATCGAGGGGTGAAATGATGTATTCAACTCAACCCATCTGCCTATCACGTTGTACGGCCCTCCATAAATGCAATGTTAACTGCGTGCCCTGAACATAAATAATGGATGCCGACACAACGTGAAGATGAACAATCTCGCAGATATAGATCTGAATCAGCCGCTATGAAGAATAGGTTGCTGCCACCGAAAAAAAATGCGCCGACTTGTTCAATCTATCCACAATGATGCATACTACGTCAAATTGCTTCAAAGTATGTGGGAGACGAACAACTAAATCCAAGGTAATATTCTCCCACTTCCACTCAGGAATCTCAAGTCTCTGAAACAAATTGCCAAGCCTTTGATCTCACACTTCACTCGCTAGAAGTTCAAACACTGAGCCACATACTCTACTATATCTTTCTTCATTGTTCTCCACCAATAATGTTGCCTCAAACCCTGGTACATCTTGGTGGTACCCAGATGAATTGAATACCGTAAACTGTGGGACTCTTCTAGAATCAACTCATTTAGCCGATCCATATTAGGCACACAAATTTTACCATGCATCCGCAACAACCTATCATCTCCAATAGAAACCTTCTTGGCATCACCACGATGCACTGTGTCATTAAGGACAAGGAGATAGGGGTCATCATACTGACGATCTCTGATGCGCTCATACAAAGAAGATCGAGAGACTGTGCAAGCAAGAACCCGACTAAGCTCCGAAACATCTAACCTCGTGAATTGTTTGGCTAAGGCATGATCATCTGATGCTAGTGGTCTCTCACCAACCAGAATATATGCAAGGCTACCCATACTCATTGCCTTCCTACTCAAGGCATCGTCCACCATATTGGCCTTCCTGGGATGGTACAAAATGGTTATATCATAGCCTTTTAATAGCTCGAACCACCTCCATTGCCTCAGATTTAGATCCTTTTTCTTAAATAATTATTGTAGACGTTGATAATCTATGAATACCTCACACAACACACCATAGAGGTAATGCCTCCAAATCATCAATGCGTGAACAATAGCTTCCAAAACTAGGTCGTGAACAAGGTAATTCTTCTCATGAACCTTCAACTACCAATAATATTATGCAATAACAAGGTTATCCCAGGTGAGACCCTCTCAACGCAACATAGGCTTTTGGTGATGGACATTTGCATTAAGATAAGGAGGAAGAAGAGGTCAGTACAAGGACGCCCCAGGATTAGGTGGGGCGCCTTAACTAAGGATAAAGCTAAAGAGTTGGAAGGAAGGTTATCGGCAATGGGAGCTTGGAGAAGTAGTGGGGACGCGGACACAATGTGGTCTACGACGGCGGACTATATAAGAAAGGCGGCGAGAGAGGTGTTAGGGATATCTACGGGCCACTATGGTGGACACAAAGGTGATTGGTGGTGGAATGCAGTTGTCCAAGGTAAAGTGGAAGCAAAGAAGGCGGCTTACCTAAGGTTCGTAGGGAGCACTGACGAGGAAGAGAAGAGAGTGAACAGTCAAAAGTATAAGGTAGCTAGGAAGGAGGCAAAGATGGCAGTGACGGAGGCTAAGACGACAGCTTTTGCTCGTCTGTATGAGGAGCTAAGGAACAAAGGTGGGGAGAAACTTCTTCCGACTCGCTAATGCGAGAGAGAGGACAACTCGGGATCTGGACCAAGTGAGGTGCATAAAAGATGATGACGGCAAAGTTTTGATGGGAGATGACCAGATTAAGAGGAGGTGGCAGACCTACTTTCATAAACTTCTAAGTGAAGAAGGGGATCAGGATATTATACTTGGGGAATCGAGGAATGCCGACAGTCACCATGAAGTTAGTAATTGTAGGGACATTGAGATCGATGAAGTCATGGAGGCAATACGTAAGATGAGAAGGGGTAGAGCTACCGGGCCAGACGAAATTCCGGTTGAACTGTGGAGGTGTGTGGGTAGAGCAGGCTTGGGATGGCTTACTGCATTGTTTAGTGTTATATTCAAGACTAATAGAATGCCTGAAGAGTGGAGGTGGAGTACAATGGTCCCGTTGTATAAAAACAAAGGTGATGTCCAGAGCTGTAACAACTATAGGGGCATCAAATTACTAAGTCATACCATGAAAGTTTGGGAGAGAGTGGTAGAAATGAGAGTGCGGAGGACGGTGTCTATTTCAGACAACCAGTTCGGGTTCATGCCGAGACGATCTACCACAGAAGCTATCCACCTTATTAGGAGGATGGTGGAACAGTACAGAGATAAGAAGAAGGATCTCCACATGGTGTTTATTGATCTGGAGAAAGCGTACGATAAGGTTCCTAGGAAGGTCTTATGGAGATGCTTAGAGGATAAAGGGGTACCGAGGAACTATATTAGGGTGATTAAAGACATGTATGATGGAGCTAAGACTCGGGTTAGGACAGTAGGAGGCGACTCTGAACAATTTCCAGTTAGTATGGGGTTGCACCAAGGGTCTGCGCTCAGCCCATTCCTATTTGCCCTGGTGATGGATGCACTGACTCATCATATTCAAGGGGAGGTTCCATGGTGCATGCTATTTGCTGATGACATTTTCTAATTGACGAGACAAGAGGCGACATCAACGAGAGGCTAGAGATTTGGAGACATGCTCTTGAGTCTAAAGGTTTCAAGTTGAGTAGGACGAAGACGGAATACCTCGAGTGCAAATTTGGAGTTGAGCTGACGGAAGCGGGAGTTGAAGTGAGGCTTGACTCTCAAGTCATTCCTAAGAAAGGTAGTTTCAAGTACCTTGGATCGGTTATTCAGGGGATCGGGGAGATTGACGAGGATGTCACATACCGTATAGGGGTGGGGTGGATGAAGTGGAGGTTAGCGTCGGGAGTCTTGTGTGACAAGAAAGTGCCACCGTTACTAAAAGGAAAGTTTTATAGAGCAGTGGTTAGGCCTGCCATGTTGTATGGAACTGAATGTTGGCCGGTAAAGAACTCACACACCCAGAAGATGAAAGTAGCAGAGATGAGGATGTTGAGGTGGATGTGCGAGCGTATAAGGATGGATAAGATTAGGAATGAAGATATTCGAGAGAAGGTGGGTGTGGCCCCCATGGAGGACAAGATGCGGGAAGTGAGACTCAGATGGTTCGGGCACATACAGAGGAGGAGCACTGATGCACCGGTGAGGAGGTGTGAGCGACTGGCTGTAGTGGGCACGCGGAGAGGTAGAGGGAGACCTAAGAAGTATTGGGGAGAGGTGATCAGAGATGACATGGCACGACTTAGGATTACTGAGGACATGGCCCTTGATAGGGATTTATGGAGGTCGAGCATTAGGGTTGTAGGTTAGGGGAGAGTGTGAATATTTCTACAGCACAATAGAGGGAGACTATCCAGTTAGGAGTTAGACTAGGAATGTCATTAGGCGTCTATTGATGCAGGACTTTACCTTCTAGTTGTACTATACCAACCATCTATTTCGTATTTTCGTTGTCGTATCCTGTATTTCATATTTCATATCTCTTATATATTGTTGCTGTTTTATTACGCATTTTTACATAACTAATGTATCATCTCCTATTGCTTCTTTTGAGCCGAGGGTCTCCTGGAAACAGCCTCTCTACCTTTCGGAGTAGGGGTAAGGTCTGCGTACATACAACCCTCCCCAGACCCCACTTGTGGGATTATACTGGGTCGTTGTTGTTGTTGTTGTTGTTGCAAGCTTCTCATAAAATCGAGGGGCGTGACCGGCGCTCGACCGGGTAGCCCCAGCCAAATAGACCTGGGTGCCTTTCCTATTCCACGTGTTACCCCACATTTTTTAATGTCCATTAATCAAAGGAAATAGTCATTTTATAATTAAAACACCATTTTTACATCGCCCAATATACAAAATACATATTTTCATAAATTCGCAACCCACATTTACTGTCTACAGAGCCTCTAAGGATACAAAAAGATGATACAATACTTGCCAGTAACAAGGCTCCGGCTATACCTCACACCAAAAAACCAAAACAAGACTCCGAAATAAAAAGCGGCATGAGCCATGCAAGGCCCCGGGAGGAAAAGGGCTCACCAATGCTTCTGGCGGAAAGTGAAGGGGAGCTACGGTCGGTGGACTGGAGTACCTGCTAAGGATCCACCTACAATCATAACATGAATGTAGCGCCCCCAGCAAAAGGGATGTCAGTACATTTGAATTGTACTGGTATGTATGAACAAACTTGCCCTGAGTAAACTCAACCATACACGAGTAACAAGTAGTAATGGAATCAACAATCAAATACACATGAAGGAAAGCAATCAAGCCAAACAAGTTACAATCTCTCCATTTCCCCTTCAACATTTTTACATCAATGATTTCACAACTTTCTCATATTTTCATTTCAGTAGTGATTTCGATCACTTTCTATCCTTATTACCTCGGCCACCCTTATTACCTCGGCCACCCTTATCACCACAACCCACACCTTATTACTTCGTGTTGTGGCGTGCAACCCGATCCCACCGTACAATCACAATTCACAAATAACACAACAAAATTTCACAAAGAACAACAACAACAATTTCTCAAAGAATCTCCACAACCATCATATTCAACAACCGTATACAATTCAAATCACAACGATAACTGCCCACAATGGGTCATAGATGATATTGCTATTGTTATTTCAATTTCATCAATTACGATTCCCTTCCATCATTTGTTCCTCAATTCTTACCACATAACATATTCATAATCACACATTTGGTTTATTGCCAATTATGTACACTATTATATCGGGAGACTTAACCACGAACAATCAAATCATACCAATCACAATAATTCCATGTAGATATCACATACCAAATATTCGTACACCAAACAAAGTGACTTTAAAAAGGTCAAAGTTAGCCATACATACCTCGTTTTAGCTTTCCTTAAGTTACTACGACATTTCGAAAATTCTAGCAATCCCAATCTACTTGAAACATAACAAAATTAACACAAATTAGGAAGGTATTCATGGTCTCAGCTCATTTGAGCATTTTATCAAACACTAGTTGAGCATCTTGATTTTAAATTCCTTTTACAAGATTTTCTTCTTTCCCCAACCCAATCTTTACTTATTTATATTTATCAACCTTCCCACAAACCTAATTTGTACATGCATGTATACGTAATACTATTACCCCAAGAATCATACCCCAATAACCCACCTCACAATCTCTACAATACCAACACAACCTAGGTTAGGCACCTATGACTTCCAATCCCCATCCCATGAGTTCTAATGTATATATCATACATAATTAATCACCATAGAGTAGTTAGAGGTGATAGACATACCTCTTGTAGCAAGAATCTTGAGAATCCCCACTTGTGGTGTTCTTGATATATTCAAGGATTTTAATGGAAATCTATGGATTTTCAAGATCAATCCATGTTAATATAAGTGTTTAGGAGTAGTGATCAACTCAAAATACTCCAAAAACTTACCTTGAAGATGAGAGGAGTTGGAGGTCTTGAGAGAATGGAGGAAAACCCTCAAACTCGTCCAAAATAAATGAGAGAAAATGAACCCCGAAATTGTGTATTATAGGCTGTTTCGGGCGCCACAGGTGGCACCGGGCACTGCCTGGGGTGCTAATTCCAGTAGCTCAAAATTCCAGGCGCCACGGTTAGCGCCCAGCGCTACCCAGGGCGCTGGCGACGGAAGGGACACAAAAATGGTCATGATGTTCTGTATACACCTCCAAATGGCGAACAGTTTATTGCGATGGAAACTAGACTCAAAGAGCTTTAATTTGATATGTTATGCATCACACAACTCCCTATAGAACGGGAGATATAATCATTCAAAGTCGGGTCTTGTGCGCACTCATTTGCAGATTTCGTCTTATATGAAACCTTTCTAACTTGACTTAGACTTAGGCCCATCCTTAGACCCCAATCCACCTCTAATATGAATTATATGCTTATTAACATATCCAATTGATACCCATTATATCATGAATCCTCATTTGCATACAAAATGAAATAATTAGCCTACCTTGGTTCGACGAAATCTTAAATTACTAGGAAATATTTTCCCGGGCCTTACAACATCAATATTGTAACTAGCCCAATACTCTATGCATCACAATATACAATATAGGATCCCGAACCTATAGGCAACACAAACACCAGAGCTATAGTCAAAGCAATCTCAAGCTTCTGATATCTCAAATCACTCTCATCAGACCACTTGAATGGGACACCCTTTTGGGTCAATCTAGTCAATGGGGCTACAAAAGATGAAAACCCTTCACAAACCGACGATAATAACCCTCCAAACCCATGAAGCTCCAAATCTCTGTAGATGAAGTAGGTCGAGGCAAGTTCTGAACTACCTCAACCTTCTTAGGATCCACTTTGATTCCCTTGGAAGATACCACATACCCCAAAAGGCAATTGAATCCAACCAAAACTCACACTTTGAAAACTTGGAATATAACTGACTAACCTCAAGGTTTGAAGTACAACCTGAAGATGTTTTTCATACTCCTCTCGACTGTGAGAGTTCCAAAATATCATCAATGAAGACGATCACAAATGAATACTGCTAAGGCTTGAATACCCGTTCATCAAATCCATTAATGTTGGGGCATTTGTCAAGCCAAATCACTTCCCTAGGAACTAATATTACCCATACCGAGGCTGAAGAGCTGTCTTAGGGACATATGATGCCCTAATCTTAAATTGATGGTAGCCAGATCTCAAATCAATCTTCGAAAACACTCGGGCACCATGAAGCTGATCAAATAAGTCATTAATCCTTGGCAAAAGATACTTGTTCTTGGTAATGACTTTGTTCAACTATCGATAATCAATACACATCCTCATAGTACCAACCTTCTTCTTCACGAACAACACTAGTGCACCCCAGGGCGAGACACTAGTTCTAATGAATCCATTATCAAGAAAATCCTAGAACTACTCCTTCGACTCCTTCAAATCAGCTGGGGCCATATGGTATGGTGGAAAAGAAATGGGTTGAGTACCCGGAGCCAAGGCAATATAGACAATATCTCTATCGGGTGGCATCCCCGATAAGTCTGCAAGAAACGCCTCTGGAAACTCACGCACAACTGGTACTAAATCCGTGGAAGGAACCTCTGCACTAAGATCACAAATATAGGCAAAATATGCTAGACACCTCTTCTCGAAAATATGTCGAGCCCTCACATAAGAAATAACCCTTCTAGTAGAATGTGCAGGAGATCCTCTCTACTCTAATCGAAGCAACCCTGGCATGGCTAAGGTCACTGTCTTGGAGTGAAAGTCTAATATAGCTTGATAAGGTGATAGCCAATCCATTCCCAAAATAACATTAAAGTCCACCATATCAAGAAGTAGGAGATCTACACTAGTCTTATGGCTCTCGATAGAAACCACACACGACCGATAAACACTATCTACAACAAATAAAACTCCCATAGACGTGGACACATATACAAAAGCACTCAAAGAATCACGAGTCATAACCAGATATGAAGCAAAATAGGATGATACGTAGGAATAAGTAAAGCCCGGATCAAATAGAACTGAAGCATCTCTATGGAAATCTATAACAATACTTGTTATAACGACGTCAGATGAATATGCCTCAACTCTAGTTGGAAATGAATAAAAATAGGGTTGGACCCCATCACTTTGACCTCTACCCCTTAGGCGACATCTGGATGGCTGGCCTCCACCTCTAGCAGCCTGACCCCTGCCTCTAGCTGGTTGTGTGGGTGGTGAAGCAACTGGTGCCAGCATAATGGCATGAGAACCCTCCTGAGGTCTACTGCTCATCAATCTAGGACAATACTTCCTGATGTGACTTGTGGCCCCACACTCAAAGCACTCCATCGATTGCTGAGGCTGCTGAAGCTAAAACTAACCCTGACGGCCTGTATAACCATTATAGTAACTCTGAAGTGATGGTCCACTAATAGAAGCTGAAGGTGCACTAAATGCTGGGTGCTTTGGACGAGAACCATGAGAACCGTGACCGCACGATGCACTATGTGCTACTTAAAGAGCCGCCTGAATTGGTTTAGGAGCATGGCCTTGTCACGACCCAAGTTCGCCCTCCGTGAACTATCGTGACAGCACCTAGTCTCTGTGACTAGGCAAGCCTAACAATTTGCAGAAAAATGAAACGAAAGATAAAACTAGTCAAAAACTGCGGATAAAACATAAATAGAACGTTTAAGATGCCGCTCGGCATATACAAATTTAAACTATCAAACTGAATCAACTCCCAAAACCCGGAATCTCATGAAATCACAAGCTATGGAATAACTACAAAGTGTTCTAACTCCAGAATGTCTAAACAAAAGTAAATACATGAGAGCTAAAGCTAGAAGTTAGAATAGAGAGGGACTCCTCGGTCTGTGGACGCGTCATATATTCCTCGAAGCCTCTAAAGATTGTCTCGCCTCACTGAAAGTATGGCTGGGACAAGAACCTGGACCTGCACATGAAAAACATATGTACGAAAGGGCATGAGTACACCACAGCGGTACCTAGTAAGTGCCAAGCCTAACCTCTGTCAAGTAGTGACGAGGAAGGTCAGGGCCTTACTGGTAATAGATGAAAAATAAGGTAAAGCTGTATAGAATACGATAATATAATTAAAATACTATCAGTCTATAACGAATAAGATCACATAAAGAATCTAACTCAGTACACAGAAATAGCAACAGTGGATCTCCTGGGATACCGTCCCGTAGTCCCAAACGTAAATGTCCATAGGATCTCCCGAGATATCGTCCCGTAGTCCAAATCATAAATATGCAGGGGAAACTCCTGAAATACCAATCCGTAGTCCCAAAATAAATATCCAGTACGAAAAATCTACCGGGTGCTGCCCCGTAGTCCCAATCATAAATATGCAGGGGGTTCTACCGGAATACCGATCCGTAGTCCCAAAATAAACAAGCAGGGGTATCTCCCAGGATATCGTCTCGTAGTCCCAAAGTAAACACACAACAATTTAAGAAGGATATACAGTTCTATTCAAGAATTTAAACAGGAATTTCTACTCTAACATGTTGTATAGAGTACAAATATGCAATTAAGAAAAACATAGGTATTAGCTTAATGAAAACAGAATTTTCAATAGTGAGCACGTGTACACACTCGTCACCTCACGTACACGTCACTCATATGATAACAATACCAAATCCTAAGGGGAGTTCCCCCACATAAGGTAAGGCAAGCCACTTACCTCGAACCAGCTCAATCAACTCGAAATCATATTCTTGCCACGAGTACCTGACTCCAAATGGCCCAAATCTATTCATAGTAATTGCATAATGTAAATATAACTTCCAGTAACTAATTCAACTAAATAGTTCGAAGCTAACACAAAAAATTAAGAAAAATAGCCTAAAACGTCCCATGGGCCCACATCTCGGAATCAGGTAAAATTTACAAATTTAGAACACCTATTCACCCACAAGAACACTCGTCCAAAAATTACTCAAATTCGACACCAAAACCTCGATCAAAATACCAAAATTAGGCCTAAGAACTTTTCTCCACTTTCCCCAATTTTTCATCCAAATCCCGAAATTAAATGTTAAAACTAACAATAGATTAATGTAATACAACTAGAAAGGGATTAGGAATCGTTACCCACTAATTTCTTCTTCAAATTCCTCCCAAAATTGCCTGATTGCCTGATTATGAACTAAAACCCTCGATTTTCTCTTTTTCTGCCCAGTGGTTTCCTCTTCTATGACTATGGGACCGCACCTGCTGCCCCGCTTATACGGAAAATAAACCGCACCTGCAAAAATTCATTAAAACCCAAACTTTCGCACTTGCGACCAACTTACAACATCTGTGGTCCCGTAGGTGCGTGCAACCTTCCACACATGCGACTTCTGGCTTTCTCTCACTGGCCGCATCTGCGTCTGACGACATGCTTCTGCGGTTCCGCACCTGCGGTCCCCAAGCTACAAGTGCGGTTATGATAGTAATTCAGCAGCTGAAGCTGCACAAACAAACTCCCAATTCATTCAACAACCTTCCAAAATCATCCCGAGGCCCCCGGGTCCTCAACCACAAATACAAACAAGCCATATACCACTATTCAAACTTGTATCAATCTTCGAAACACTCGAAACAACATCGAATCATCAAAACACCCTTGGATTCAAGCCTAAAGATTCCAAAACTTCCAAATTTCGAATTCGATCAAAACGTCTATCAAACCTCGTTCGAATGACCTAAAATTTTGCACACACATTGCAAATGACACCACAGACCTACTCCATTTTTCGGAATTCCATTCCACCCCCTATATCAAAATCTCACTATCGAATCGGAGACTTCAAAAATTCGACCCTCGATATTTCAAGCCTAAATAAGCTGCAGACCTCCAAAACACAATCCGAACATGCCCCTAAGCCCGAAATCACCCAACAGAGCTAACGAAACCAACGAAATTCCATTCCGAGGCCGTCTTTACACTGCTCCGACTATGGTCCGAATTCTAAAGCATAAACTTTCATTTGGGGACTATATGTCCCAAAACACTCTGAAACCTAAAACGAATTATCCCGGAAACTCATAATAGCCTAAACAAACACGGGGAAAGCAGTTAATAGGAGATTGGGGCATTAATTCTTAAAACGAATGGCCAGGTCGTTATATCCTCCCCCTCATAAAACATTTGTTCGTCCTCGTATGAGCATAGAAACATACCTGAAGTAGTGAAAAGATGAGGGTAATGGTTGCGCATATCCTGCTCAGTCAGCCAAGTCGCCTCCTCGACCGACTGACCATGCCACTGAACCTTCACTGATGCAATGTTCTTCGACCTCAGCTTTCGAGCTTTCCTGTACAATATCGCCACTAGCTTCTCAACATAAGATAGAACCTTTTCCAACTAGACTGAACTAAAATCCAACACGTGCAACGGATCATCGTGATACTTTCGGTGCATCGAAACATGTAATACCGAGTGAACCCTTGCCAAGATGGAAGGTAAGGAAATCTCATAAACAACCTATCCAACATGTCTCAATATCTCAAAAGGACTAATAAACCTCATACACAACTTCCCTTTCTTCCCAAATCTCATAACGCCCTTCATAGGCGAAACCCGAAGCAAGACCCGCTCTCCAACCATATAGGAAACATCACAAACCTTCCGGTCTGCATAACCCCTCTGTCTGGACTGGGCTGTGCGAAGTCTATCCTGAATCACCTTAACCTTCTCCAAGGCGTCCTGAACCAAGTCTATGACAAATAATCTAGCCTCACCCGGGTCAAACCAACCCACATGGGATCTACACTGCCTACCATACAAAGCCTCATACGGTGCCATATGAATGCTGGACTGATAACTGTTGTTTTAGGCAATCTCCACCAACAGCAAGAACTCATCCCAAGAACCTCCAAACTCCATCACACACGCACGGAGCATATCCTCAAAAATCTGAATAGTGCGCCTGAACTGTACGTCCGTCTGGGGGTGAAATGATGTGCTCAACTCTACCCGAGTACAAAACTCATATTGTACGACCCTCTAAACTGTGATGTGAACTAAGTGGCTCTATCTGAAATGATGGAAATTTTAATACCATACAGACGAACAATCTCCGGGATATAGATCTCTGCCAACCACTCCAAAGAATAGGTAGTACACATAGGAATGAAATCTATGGATTTGGTTAGCCGATCCACAATCACCTAAATGGCATCAAACTTCCTCAAAGTTCATTGGAGTCAAACTACGAAGTCCATGGTAATCCTCTCCCACTTCCACTCCGGAATCTCTATCTCTTGAAGCTACCCACCCGGTCTCTGGTGCTCATACTTCACCTACTGACAATTGAGGAACCGAGCTACAAACCCACCTTTATTTTTCTTCATCCGCCTTCACCAATAGTGCTGTCACAAATCTTGGTACATCTTTGCGACACCCGGATGGATGGAATACCATGAACTATGGGCCTCCTCTAGAATCAACTCCCGAAGCCCATCAATATTGGGTACACATACCAGACCCTGCATCCTCAATACCCCGTCAACATCAATAGTCATATCTCTAGCATCGCCATGCAGCACCTTGTCCTTGAGGACAAGAAAATGAGGGTCACCATACTGATGCTCTCTGATACGATCAAATAAGGAAGACCGAGAAATCATGCAAGCTAGGACCCGACTAGGCTCCGAAAGATCCAATTTCACAAACTGGCTGGCTAAGGTCTGAACATCCATCGCCATGGGCCTCTCCACTGTTGGTAAATAAGCCAAACTCCCCAAAATCTCCGCTCGGCGACTCAAAGCATCGTCCACTACATTGGCCCTGCCCGAGTGATATAAGATAGTGATATCATAGTCTTTCAGCAACACTAACCACCTCCTCTGATGCAAATTTAGATCCTTCTGCTTGAACAGATGCTGCAAGCTCCGATGATCAGTATAAATATCACATGGAACATCGTACAAATAATGATGCCAGATCTTCAAGGCATGAATAATAGTAGCTAACTCGAGATCATGGATGGGATAATTCTTCTCATGTACCTTCAACTGCCTGGATGTGTAGGCAATCACCCTACCATCCTGCATCAATACGGCTCCAAGGCCAATCCTTGAGGCAACACAATAGATAGTATAAGACCCTGAACCGGTATGCAATATCAAAACTAGGGCTATAGTCAAAGCTATTTTGAGCTTCTAGAAGCTTACCTCACACTCTTCCGTCCATTAGAATGGAGCACCCTTCTGGGTTAGCCTGGTCATAGGTGCTGCAATAGATGAAAACCCCTCAACTAATCGACGGTAGTAACCCGCCAAGCCAAGAAAACTGCGGATCTCTGTAGTTGAGGATGGTCTGAGCCAACTCTGGATTCCTTCCACTTTCTTCGGATCTACCTTTATCCCCTCACTCGATACCACATGACCCAAGTAGAAACAAATATGGGAAAAGTAGTTAATAGGGGATTGAGTATTAATTCTTAAAACGACCAGCCAGGTCGTTACAGGCCTCTACCAAAAGACCCTGCCTCCAGATGAGGAACCAGTAAAGCCATCAAAATGATGAGGTCTCTTCTCAGATACCGCCCCCTATTTAAACCACGAACCATCCCGGTCCGTCTAGCAATCTCTATGACCATCTAGAAAGAAAAATAATCCCTCTTCTCCTTGGCCATATGAAGCCTGATGCCTAAGGTAAGACCATCAATAAACTTCTGCACCCTTTCTCTATCGGTGGGAATCAAGATAGTTGTATGACAAGCTAGGTCCACATATTGGTTCTCACACTAGGTGACTTCATGCCACCCTACTGAAGGTGCTCGAACTACCTACGGTAATCCTCTCTCAGAGTGAAAGGAATTAACTTCTCCATAAATAGCTTAAAAAACCAATCCCAAGTAAGTGAAGGTGAACCAGCTAGTATACTTCGCTCAAACTCCTTCCACCACCTCTTGGAAGATCCGCTCATCTGGAACACTGCAAAGTCGACCCTATTGGTCTCAACAATACCCGTGTTGTGCAATACCTCATGGCAATAGTCCACTACAAGTCCTCAGAAGGTGCACTGCTAAAATAAAAAAGAAAGATCTTGGTAAACTTATCCAACCTCATCAATCTCTCATAAGACATCGCGGGCCTCTCCCAGGGCTAAGTAGCAATAACGGGCTGAGCTAACCAATTGTTGGAACTGCTGGTGTCTGGTATGGGGGAGCCATCTGCTCCGAAGTGTGTATGGAGGGGGTTAGTGCTCTTCCCCCACCCCGAGTGACAGCTTGTGCCATAGGAAATACCCTGGTCTAATCCATACTCCCCATAAGTCCAATTAAGCGGACTATAGCATCCTGAAGTACGGGAGCAGCAATGAATCCCTCTAGAACCTAAGTGGGTCTGACCGGTGTGGTGTGAACTAGGACCTCCTCCTCATGATCCATATGAGGATCCGCAATAGGTGTTGTTGCTCGTGCTCTAGGCTGAGCTTTGCCTCTCCCTCGGCCCGTATCCCTAGTAGTGGCTGCAATATGGGGCTCTTGCACCTGTTTGGCTGTAGATCTTTTGCGAGTTCTCACCATCTGTGAGAGAACAAGAGTAGAATGGTTCAAACTTCAATAGTAGAAATAAGTCGCACGATAGAGAAAGAAAGAAGTGAAATTTTTCTAAATCCTTATAGCATCTGGAAGATAAGTACAAACGTTTCCGTAGCGATCCTTTAGGCTCTACCAAGTTTGCTCATGACTTGTGAGACCTAGGCTACCTAATGATAGCGCCAAATATTTCCCTTAATAGGAAAGCCAACGTCAGCTAGATTTATTAACTAGTTTTAACGGCTCAAATTAAAATGTGGACGATAACAACCGAATAGTTTGAAATAAGATGATAAACTACTGAACAACGTAATCTAATTACAACCCCAGAAATTAGAGTCACGAATATATTAGCGTCTATAGTTCTACAGATAATAGTCTAAATAAGTATAATTGTTTGAATCTAAATAAACAGTAATGATAGAATAGAAGGAGACTTTAGGGTTGCGGACGTCGGGCAACTATACCTCAAGTCTTCATAAGTAGCTAGATCCGAGCAGTCTCACTGTGCGTTGCTGGGATCAACTCCGGTACCTACACAAGAAGTGCAGAGTGTAGTATGAGTATAATTGACTCCATGTACTCTGTAAGTGCCGAGCCCAACCTCGACGAAGTGATGTGGGTAGTAATAATAACAATGATGATGATAATGATAATAATAATAATAATAATAATAATAATAATAACAGGAAATGGAAGTAAAGCAATTAACTCGTGAAAACGAACTGGAAATTCAACTACTACAGAGCCTAGAATAACAAGTCTCATATCACAATGTCGAGGCTAATCCGACAATCAAAAACAAGTACCACATATGCAATCCATTGCGGCGCACAACCCGATCCCACCATATCATCATCTGTCCATATCATAATCCGTCTTTATTCCATCATTTCAGTTTATTAGCTTTCAACTTCTGTTGCAGTGTGCAACCTACTCCCCAAACAATTTCAATCATCAACATAAACAATTCATCAACCAAATTTAGAAGAATTGCTACATCAAGGGGGTAAATGTACAAGGAAATAAATAACCACAGAATAATCAAAAATCTCTAACAACTCAAAGTCTCAACTTTACCTATTCATCGGTATCTAACAACTAAACAACTTACACAAGTGAAACCACATTATATAATGCAATAAAGATTACAAAACAATAGAACAAGTAAAGCATGTGACAATTAAAGTATGCAATTAAGACAAGTAGAAGCAAATAACAAATAAGCAGGAGTCATGGAAAGCACATGCAAATTTAGACAAAGGGACAATTAGATGACAAGTAACATGTATTGTTAAATCTCACATTTTCGTACGTTAAAAGCTTCATCTTCAGTTAATCGATGTAGATTCGGGGATAAGATTATCTTGAGGTTAACGTATTTGTGCTATTTATAACAAACAATAAGTAAGTGTCACAAAGGATAAAGGGTACACGAATTAAAGAAACAACTTTTGTTGAAGGTTGACAATTTGGGATAAAATACAGGTCGAACGATACTACCCGATATTTATGGATTAATACCATACAAGGTACCACCTAGCCATTATAGTGTGAGGTATAAAATATATTAAAAAAGAATGAGTAATATTTTTAGGTAATTTGAGATAATTCTTAATTATACGAGTAATTGGTTAATTACCGGGTAACGGTACATTACCTAGGTAATTAATAAAATTAGTGGATAAGATTAATCCCCCCCCCAAAACGTGGCAGAAGGCCACCAACTAAGAGGATGACTCTTAGTCATTCTAAGGACTAGGTGGCTAACTAAGAATAATTAGAAATTAATAGGTAAAGACTTATTACAATCTTGTTCCATTTCATTAAGACAACAAAACCAAAAATGTAAAAAATCACAAATCAAGGAACATATGATTTCCTAGTTCAAATACTTCAAGAACAGAAGTAAAAATTCAATCAAATTTTGCGGTTCTAAATTGCAACAATACAATTCCAATGAGAATTTGTTAGAATCATAGCAACGTAAAATTTTGTGGTTCTAAAGGAGTACATGCAATCTTCTCCAAGAGGATTATATGGAGTTTTCGTGCTCCAAGTATATTAAAGTTATCCCTTCTTTTATTTTGGCATGGTCCAAGTTATACAGAAGAAACGAACAAATGCACAGTTTTCATAAACGACTCTATTCATATAAATACGAGGGGTCTCTGTGTTCTTGATTCCCCATGTGACATATTATTATATCTTCTGTTCATGGGTCTCAACATAATTCACAGTTGGTAAAGTCTATCAGAAAAGAATATTGAGATTTTCAATATATTTTTCATGCATTTTATTCATTTATACATGTACATTGACCCATGACCAGACGACGTTATATACGCATATTTATGTATATGTGATATGGGAAAAAGGTTACGGCGTTGTATACGTACCACCACCTGGTCAATTGGTACATGTTAATGATGTTGCCCACAGTGGGCGAGACAATATGATGGGATGCCCTCATAGGCTTGATGATATTATGTATACCCATACCTATGCATGACACGACATTTATATGCACGTGCATGATATTATAAATGTTTCAGAATTTACAAGGTTATTCAGATTTACAGATGGATTTCTTTATTACATGTATCATCTATGCCTTTTAGGTAAAAAATTTCATGCCTTACATACTCGGTACATTTTTCGTACTGAGACCATATTTCACAGGGCCTGGGTTTCATGCCCACGGGTATAGGTAGGCAAGTTGACAGTCCCCCTCCTTAGGATCCTTGATCAGCGAGAGTTAGCGTGATCTACTTGATTCCTATTTGTTACTTGCTTCTTGCTGAGTGCAACGTATAGGCATGGTGACGAGTATGTATACGTTGCTGTCGAGCATGGCCGTGAGTCTTAAATTTGAACGTTATTGTACTCTTAGATGGCACTTCGGATGCTTTAATTAATGATCTCCTATATTGAGTAAAGATTGATTTTATCCTCGTATATCTTAGTTATGATTGAGTATTGTCATTAATTGAGCTGAGTACATAATGAGTTAGGATTTGGTTATAGCTGATTCTCCCTTGCCAGAATGACTATTTAGATATTTTTTTCCCTTGCCGAGAAGTTATTATATTATTTTTGTTCCCTTGTTGGGATTTCTTGTAATTTTGTGATCACTTGTAAATGGGAGCGGGTGGTACGCCTACCACAAGATATGATGAAATGGGAGAGGGTGGTACGCCTACCACAAGATCGATGAAATGGGAGCGGGTGGTACGCCTACCACAAGATATGATGAAATGGGAGCGGGTGGTACTCCTACCACAAGATCGATGAAATGGGAGCGGGTGGTACGCCTACCACGAGATATAATGAAATGGGAGTGGGTGGTACGCCTACCACAAGATATGAGAAATGGGATCGGGTTGCACGCCTGCAACAAGATGAAACTGAAAGTGAAAGTTGCCTTATTTCTTTTTATCTATGTTAAAAGGTAAATTGTAGTTTCCTTATTATTATTTGATATTTTGTTTTATCTGCTACCCCCGAAGCATGTTCCCCTTCCCCAGCTTTGATTGCTTATTATCGGTTTACTTTTTCCGCCATATATTAAATAACTGCACAGGTTTATCTAGAGTCTGGTCCTAGCCTCGTCACTACCTCGCCGGGGTTAGGCCAGACACTTACCAGCACATGGGGTCGATTGTGCTAATGCTACACTCTGCACTTATGTGCAAATACCGGAGCAGCGTTCGATAAGCAACATTATCTCGGGAGATAGCCTTCAGTCCACCTAGACACCAAGGTAGCCTTGCAGGCGTCCGCAGGACCAGCGTCTACTCCATCCTATTTTATATTCTTTTATCTTATGCATTCGACACAGGCAGTGTTATCTTTCTTTCAAACTGATGTATGTAGTATTCTTAGTAGTCCGTGGATGATGTGACACCAGGTTCTGGGTAGAGTCATGTATTGATTTCTAGATATTTGGGTTTCATATTTATTTAAGACATCCGCTAAATTTTATTTTCCACTATCATTTAAATGCTTAATCATTTATAATTTAACTGGCGAAACATGTATAAAAATTGAATGAGTTAGTGGTTTCTATGTTCATGTCTTGCCTAACTTCTATGAGTAGGCGCCATTACGTCTCCCGAGGGTGGGAATTCCGGGTCGTGACAAGTTGGTATCGAAACTCTAGGTTGCATAGGTCTCACAATTCACGGACAAGCTCAGTAGAGTCTGAGGGATCGATATAGAGACGTTTGTATTTATCCCCCAAAGGCTACAGAGTTAGGAAAATTTCACATTTGTTCCCTCATGTTGTGCGGTTTTGTTTCGCAATACTGATTGCCTTCTTACTCTGTTCTTTTGCAGATAGCGAGAACACGTGTTTCCTCATCTACTGCTCAACAACCCAAGCCCCCAGCAGCAGCTTCCACGAGGGGTAGAGGGCGAGGACGAGGCCGTGCTAGAGGCCGAGGTAGGGGCAGAGCTCAGCCCCGAGCAGCAACACTAGTGGAAGAGCCTCAAGTTGATTTTGGCGAGGAGGTTCTGGCCCCAGCAGTTCTGGTGGGCCCAGCTCAGGTCCCGAAAGGGTTTATTGCTACCCTAGTTCTTCAGGACGCTCCAGTCCGATTGGTGGGCCTCATGGAGAGTGTCACCCGAGCAGGTTTGCTTCCTATTGCACCAGCCACTTCTCAGGCTGGAGGAGGGGCTCAGACTCTTGCTACTCACACTCCGGAGCAGGTGGCTCCCCAGATTCAGATTCCAGCGGTTCAGCCAGCTGGAGCAGTTCAACCGGGTGTAGTAGCTTAGACCGGCGATGGAGCGGCTATGTCCGTCAATGCTTTGTAGAGGCTGGATAGGTTCACCAAGCTCTTCACTTCTACATTTAGCGGTGCATATACTGAGGATCCCCAGGATTATCTGGATAGGTGTCACGAGGTTCATCAGAACATGGGGATCGTTGAGACCAATGGAGTTGATTTTGCTACATTTCGCTTGTCTAGATCCGCCAAGACTTGGTGGAGGGATTATTGCTTAGCTCGACCAGCCGGTTTGCCAGCCTTGACTTGGAAGCAATTTTCAATGTTGTTTCTGGAGAAGTTTCTCCCTATTACTCAGAGAGAGGCCTATCGGAGGCAGTTTGAGCGCCTCCAGCAGGGTTCTATGACTGTTACCCTGTATGAGACCAAGTTCATTGACTTAGCTCGCCAGTCTCTTATCATACTTCCTACCGAGAGAGAGAGAGGGTGAAGAGGTTTGTTGATGGTCTGATTCAGCTGATTCGTCTTCAGATGGCTAGGGAGACTAGGAGTGGGATCACCATTCAGGAGGCGACCAATATGGCCAGAAAAGTTGAGATGGTTCTATTGCAGGGAGGTGGTCATGTGTCGGATAAGAGGCCCCGTCATTCAGGCAGATTTAGTGGTACCTCGTCTGGAGGTAGAGATTCATATGGTAGAGACCATCCTCCTAGGCCCTTTTAGTCAGCTCTTAAGGTTTCTCACGGTGCTTCAAGTAGTCGTGGTCCTCCGATGCAGTATTCTGATCAGCAGTCCTTCAGTGTACCACCTACACCTATCAATGCACCACAACTTCAGAGTTTCCAGGGTCGTCAGCCCCCGCAGCCGAGGGCTTGTTTTACTTGTGGCGACACGAGGGTCATTACTAGGTATTGCCCTCGAGCTTCGAGCAGTTCTCCGCATCAGGGTTCTCGTGCTATGGTTCAGGTCCTAGGTGTTCCACAGGCTACCCAGCCAGCTAGGGGTGGGAGTAGACGTGCTAAAGGTGGAGGTAGAGGTCCTAGAGGTGGAGCTCAGGCCTCCAGAGGTGGAGGCCAGCTAGTAGCAGGCCATCTTAGAGAGGAAGTTCAGGGTGGTAGGGCCCAACCTTGATGTTACGCCCTTCCAGCCAGGCCCGAGGCTGAGGCTTCAGATGTAGTCATTACAGGTATTATTCTGGTTTGTGATAGAGATGCTTCGGTGCTATTTGATCCAGGGTCTACGTACTCGTATGTGTCATCTTATTTTACACCGTATCTGATCATGCCTAGTGATTCATTGAGTGATCCTGTTTATATGTCTACACTGGTGGGTGATTCTATTGTGGTTGATTGAGTCCATCGTTCTTGTATTGTGGTGATCGGGGGTCTAGAGACTCATGTAGATTTGTTGCTTTCAGACATGGTTGATTTCGATGTTATACTGGGGACGGACTGGTTATCACCTTACCATGCTATCTTGGATTGCCACGCTAAAACTGTGACCTTAGCTTTACCGGGTATACCTCATTTAGAGTGGAAAGGGACTCCTGGTCATTCTACCCACAGTGTTATCTCGTATGTGAAGGCTCGGCGTATGGTCGAGAAGGAGTGTTTGGCCTATTTGGCATATGTTCACGATTCTAGTTCTGAGGTTCCCTCTATTGATTCTGTGCCTGTTGTTCGCGAGTTTCCTGAGGTATTTCCTTCAGACCTGCCGGGGATGCCACCCGATAGGGATATTGACTTCTGCATTGATTTGGCTCTGGGCACTCAGCACATTTCTATCCTACCATGTTGCATGGCCCCGCCAGAGTTGAAAGAGTTGAAGGAGCAGTTGCAAGACTTGCTTGAGAAGGGTTTCATTAGACCTAGTGTTTCGTCGTGGGGTGCGCCAGTGTTGTTTGTTAAGAAAAAAGATGGGTCAATGAGAATGTGTATCGATTACCGACAGTTGAACAAGGTTACAATCAAGAATAAGTATCCATTGCCAAGGATTGATGATTTATTCGATCAGCTTCAGGGTGCCAAGGTATTTTCAAAGATAGACTTGAGATATGGCTACTATCAGTTGAGGATTAGGGCCTCCGATGTTCCTAAGACAGCTTTCCGTACTCAGTACGGGCATTATGAGTTCTTGGTTATGTCGTTTGGGTTAACAAATGCCCCAACAACCTTTATAGATCTGATGAACCGAGTGTTCAGGCCTTATTTGCACTCGTTCATGACCGTCTTCATTGATGATATTTTGATATATTCCCGTAGCCAGGAGGAGCACGAGCAGTATCTCAGAGTGATTCTTTAAACTCTGAAGGATAGTTAGTTATATGCTATGTTCTCAAAGTATGAGTTCTGGTTGAGTTCAGTTGCATTCCTGGGTCATGTTGTGTCAGCAGAGGGTATTCAGGTTGATCCGAAGAAGATTGAGGCAGTCAAGAACTAGCCTAGACCAGCATCAGCTATAGAGATTCGGAGTTTCTTGGGATTGGCAGACTACTATCGTCGGTTCGTGGGGGGGGTTCATCTATTGCAGCCCCAATGACCAGGTTGACACAGAAGGGTGCCCAGTTCAGATGGTTGGACGAGTGTGAGGCGAGCTTTCAGAAACTCAAGACAGCTCTGACTACGACACCAGTGTTGGTTTTGCCCACAGGTTCAGGGCCTTATACAATTCATTGTGATGCATCTCGTATTGGGCTTGGTGCAGTGTTGATGCAAGATGGCAAGGTCATTGCCTATTCTTCGAGGTAGTTGAAGATTCATGAGAAGAACTATCCAGTTCATGATTTAGATTTGGTATCCATTGTTCACGCATTGAAGATTTGGAGGCACTATCCGTATTGTGTGGCGTGTGAGGTGTTCACGGATCATAAGAGTCTCCAGTATTTGGTCAAGCAAAAGGAGTTGAATTTGAGGCAGAGGAGGTGGTTGGAGTTGTTGAAAGATTATGACATCATTATCTTATATTACCCGGGAAAGGCCAATGTGGTGGACGATGCCTTGAGTAGGAAGTCAGCCAGTATGGGCAGTTATGCTTATATTCCGATCGGTGAGAGACCACTTGCATTGGATGTTCAGGCTTTGGCCAATCGATTTGTGAGGTTAGATATTTCTGAGCCTAGTCGTGTATTAGCTTGCACGATCGCTCGTTCTTCGTTATTGGAGCGTATCCGTGATCGACAGTTTTATGATCCCCATTTGTGTGTCCTTAAAGACACGGTACAACGCGGAAATGCCAAGCAGTTTACCTTAGATACTGATAGGGTTTTGAGATTGTAGGGTCGAGTTTGTGTGCCTAATGTGGATGGGCTTTGGGAGTTGATTTTAGAGGAGGCCCATAGATCCAGGTACATTATTCATCCAGGCACCGCAGAGATGTATTAGGATTTGCGGCAACATTATTGGTGGCATAGAATGAAGAAGGATATTATTGCATATGTGGCTCGGTGTTTGAATTGCTAGCAGGTTAAGTATGAGTATTAGAGGCCTGGTGGATTGTTTCAGAGGATTGAGCTTCCCGAGTGGAAGTGGGAGCGGATCACTATGGATTTCATTGTTGGGCTCCCGTAGACTCGGAGGAACTTCGACGCAGTATGGGTCATTGTTGATAGGCTGACCAAGTCAGCACATTTCATTCCTGTGGCAGTCTCTTATTCATCCGAGAGGTTAGCTGAGATCAATATCCGGGAGATTATTCGGCTTTATGGTCTGCATATGTCTATCATTTTGGACCGAGGTATGCAGTTTACCTCGCGTTTCTAGAGAGCAGTTCAGTGAGAGTTGGGCACTCAGGTGGAGTTGAGTACATCATTTCATCCTCAGACGGACGGCCAGTTCGAGCGGACTATTCAGATATTGGAGGATATGCTCCGAGCTTGTGTTATTGACTTTGGAGGTTCATGGGATCAGTTCTTGCCTTTAGCAGAGTTTTCCTACAACAACAACTGCCAGTGGAGTATCCAGGTGTCTCCTTATGAGGCTTTATATGGTAGGCGGTGTCGATCTCAGGTTGGATGGTTTGAGCCGGGAGAGGCTCGGTAGTTGGGTACGGATCTGGTTCCGGAGGCCTTGGACAAGTTCAAGATCATTCAAGATAGGCTTAGTACAGCTCAGTCCAGGCAAAAGAGCTATGCAGATCGCAAGGTTCGAGATGTGGCTTTTATGGTTGGTGAGCGGGTATTACTTCGAGTGTCGCATATGAAGGGCGTGATGAGATTTGGGAAGAAGGGCAAGCTTAGCCTAGGTTCATTGGTCCGTTTGAGATTCTTGATCGAGTGGGAGAGGTGACTTATAGACTTGCATTGCCGCCGAGCTTATCAGCCGTGGTGAGGATGTCTGAGGCTGTCCTCCCTTCCTCTGATTTACAAAATATATAGAAAATTTAAACGACTCCTACTGTTCATGAACGACCTTTACTGTTTATGAATGTGACTCGTACTATTTACTTTACGACTTTTTTACATGACTCTTACTATTCATGAACGACCTTTACTGTTCATGAATGTGACTAGTACTATTTACTTTACGACTTTTTTTACATGACTCTTACTATTCATGAACGACATTTACTGTTCATGAATGTGACTAGTACTATTTACTTTACATTATGTGTTTCCAGTAACTGTCTTCTTCTTTTGTCTTCTTGTTGATACCTTCATTCTAGTTGGACTTCTGGTACATAGTTATCATCTCCGTTGCACTTTGAACATATGTCGTCTGGATATTTGTGTCCTACTAGTTTGCAGTATATTGTTAATAACTCGTTTGAAATAAATTCTTTTTTCAATGCTCTGGTAGTTGGTTGCATTTCTGGCTTTAATAATGATAAAATCCATTTCTGGACTTCATCCATATCTCATTGTCGTAGTTCCTTTGAGTTGGCATATATCATTAACTGGTCTCTGGAGTAGTAGCTCCAGATAGCATTTCCTTGTAGATAATTGTTAGCTAGTTCTTGAATAATAGTTGCTATACCAATTATTCTTTTATTGGCATAGAAACTTGGTAAACCAATTCTTTATTGTTGGTACTTCTAATATTTTGTCTATGCTTAGATCCAATTCTTTTCCTTTTATTTGTTCAAATACATTAGCGTCAAATATTATTTTTTGTTCTGAAGATTGTTCATCTTGGTGTTCTTCTTGTTGTATAATTTGTATATCTTTTTCAGTCATAATTTTCTTCATCTGATTCTTCTATATCCTTGTTTATTTCCTTTTCATCTCGTTTTCTGATATCTCATATATGTTATCTTCACTGCTTAATTCATAATCTATATATTCTACTTGTGTATATTTATCATTATCTATCAATATTTCTGTAATTTGTTTCTTCTTTGGGTTTTTTGATAATTTACAATCTTTGGCTAAGTGTCCTAGCTTTCCACAATTATAGCAAGTACATTCTGTTAGTTTTTCTTTTTCCTATATGGTTTTTTATGTTTATAATTTTTTACATAATATCTTCCTCTTGGTTTCCTATATTTATATTTTGAATATTTTGATTTAAATTTCTTTTTCTTTCCTTCTTTTTTGTAATATTTATCTGTGCAGCCAAATTGGGGTGCTATTCTACTTTTGCAACATGCCAAATTTTTTACTAATATTTTTTCCATTTTCATGTTTTCTTTATATTTTTCACATAATTCTATAAACCAGTTTTGTAGAAATTTTATCCTTGCTCCTAATGTATCTGCTAGTCCTGCTTCGTTCCAATTTTTTATTATTTTTGAGCTAAAGGGTTCTGGTAATTTCGTAAAATATAATTTTCTTATCTCTTTACTTTCATCCGGACTATATGTTCCTTTCTTATCTCGTTCTGATAAAGCACAAATACCAATTTTAAATAAAAGACTACTAAATAAAGAAATACAAGATATAAAAGCAAACAATCCAATAAAATATGTACACTTAGGAGGAACAGAGATCCTAATAAAAGCATGTTTTAGGGAAGGAATAGATACCCCTATAGAAATATACTTGGCAGATGATAGAATTGTACAACCTATAGAAAAGAGTATAATAAGTGCCGTAAGAGGTAACTTAATATACCACAAATTTAAATTTATAATAAGTGCTAACTATTCAGTAGCAGTAGATGATAAAAATATAGATAAATCATTAGTACTATACTGGAAAATGCCTGGAATAGAATTAGCACCAGGAAGTAAAATATTCACAGCAAGATGTAAAAATCTATATGTCTTAACAACAAAACATAAGATAACAGCTAAAAATAAAATAAATAAAATAAAAATAGAAAATCCATTCGAAAGAATAGTATCAGTTATAGACAACAATGATTACAGTTATACGGAAATGGACATGGATGAAGATTTAGAAATAGTAAAAGAAAGATTAAGCACATCAAAACGAATAAATAATGAAATGCCAGAAACGTCATCAAGAATAAGTACATCAAGAAGTACATCAAGAAGAATAAATTATACCACTCCACAAAAATTAATAGAACAAAAAATAGAAGAAATAAACCCACACCATTATTATATAACAGGAATAATGGACCAAAGAAAATATTTAATACTAATAAATACAGGACAGGAAGAGAATTATGTTATAAGAGAATTAATACCAGAACAAGAGATAGTAACAATAGAACAGCAAAATTCAGAATTACCAAAAGCGTTAAGAAAAAACGAAGAAACAACTGAAAAAGAATTAATTATTGGAGGAATACCAATATTAATAAATTTTAAAATATATCAAGGCGATAAAAACATTACACTAGGAATAAAATGGTTAGAAAAAGTCAAACCATATAAATTAGAAGATAGGCAATTAACAATAAGTTATGAAAATAAGAAAATAATAATAAAAAGAACTTTGATATAATGCCAAAGATATACATACTTGCCAAGGAATGCCAAAGATATACATACTTGCCAAGATAATAGTAGAAGGATATTATAATAGATACTATACACCTATGATGGATACAGGAGCAGAAGCTAACATGTGTAGATATAATTGTTTACCAGAAAGTAAATGGGAAAAGCTAAAAACCCCTATAGTAGTAACAGGATTCAATAATGAGGGAAGTATGATAACATACAAAGCAAGGAATATAAAAATACAAATATGGGATAAAATACTGACCATAGAAGAAATATATAGTTATGAATTTACAAATAAAGATATATTATTAGGAATGCCATTTTTAGATAAATTATACCCACATATAATAACAAAAACACATTGGTGGTTTACTACCCCGTGTAAACAAAAATTAGGAGCAAAAAGAGTAAATAATAAAGTAAGAAAAACAACACCCTGGATTAAAGGAAGTGAAAAGATTACCCAAAAATTAGAAAATGTAATACAAAGCAACCATAATATAGAAATAATCATTTTCTCAATAAATAAAATAAAATTACAACAAGATAAATTAGAATTACTATATAATGATAATCCACTCCGAGGATGGGAAAAACATAAAACAAAAATAAAGATTGAACTAATAGATGAAAGTAGCATAATAACGCAAAAACCTTTAAAATACAATTTTAATGATTTAACAGAATTTAAAATGCATATAAAAGAATTATTAGACAATAAGTACATACAAGAAAGTAATAGTAAACATACTAGCCCGCCATTTATAGTAAATAAGCATAGTGAGCAAAAACGAGGAAAAAACCGTATGGTTATAGATTATAGAAACTTAAATGCAAAAACAAAAACATATAATTATCCGATACCAAATAAAATACTAAAAATCAGACAAATACAAGGATATAACTATTTTAGTAAGTTTGACTATAAATCGGGATTTTACCATTTAAAACTAGAAGATGAATCTAAAAAGTTAACAGCATTCACAGTACCACAAGGATTTTACGAATGGAACGTATTACCTTTTGGATATAAAAATGCACCAGGTAGGTATCAACATTTTATGGATAATTACTTCAACCAATTAGAAAATTGTATAATATATATAGATGATATATTGCTATATTCTAGAACAGAGAACGAACATATAAAACTACTAGAAAAATTCATACACATTGTAGAAATATCAGGAATAAGTTTAAGTAAAAAGAAAGCAGAAGTAATGAAAAATCAAATAGAATTTTTAGGTATACAAATAGACAAAAACGGAATAAAAATGCAAACCCATATAGTACAAAAAATAATTAACTTAGATGAAACACTTGATACAAAAAAGAAGTTACAATCATTTTTAGGATTGGTTAACCAAGTAAGAGAATATATTCCTAAATTAGCAGAAAACTTAAAACCATTACAGAAAAAATTAAAAAAGGATATAGAATATCATTTTGACGAAAAAGATAAAATACATATACAGAAGATAAAAAATATGTGTAAAAAATTACCAAAACTATATTTTCCAGATGAAAAGAAACAGTTTACATATATTGTAGAAACTGATTCTAGTGATCACAGCTACGGAGTTCTAAAATATAAATATGATAATTTAAAAATTGAACACCATTGTAGATATTATTCCGGATCATACACGGAACCACAATTAAAATGGGAGATAAATAGGAAAGAACTATTTGGATTATATAAATGTTTGTTAGCATTTGAGCCATATATTGTTTATAACAAATTTATAGTAAGAACAGATAATACACAAGTAAAATAGTGGATAACACGGAAAGTACAAGATTCAGTAACTACAAAGGAAATAAGGAGACTTGTATTGAATATACAAAATTTTACATTTACAATTGAAGTAATACGAACTGACAAGAATGTTATTGCAGACTACCTATCAAGACAAAGGTACCCAAACAGATGAAAGCCAAGAATCAAAAGACATATTTACAATCCTTACTACTCTATCTTTACAGATGGATGGTATGGGAAAAAGATTACAACAGCTAGAGGAAAGCAAGCTAAGTCAGCAACATGACTATAAAAATGCGGAACTAAGTCAATCGGAAGACTCTAAACTTCCAGAGTTAGAAGGAGACGTTGGGAAACTCCAAAAAACCCATAACACAGTTGCTTTATATACAGCTGCAGGTACAAGCAAACAAGTTAACAAAAAGCCACATATCAATGTAAACCTAAACAACGTATTTGATAAGCCATTTACATCAAAAAAGCCAAGAGAAGCAATAGTTATAGCCCCACAAACTACAACCTATGCCAATAGCCTACACCACAACAAAAAAGTATATAACCATATTACTCAAACATATATTGAGAATATATATAAAATTCAGACATTCTTGAACCTAAACCCTAGATCAACTACTACTACAGATCCAACACAGGATTATGTAACCCAAAAACTACAGGGATATAATAGGCTTATAGCCCAGCCAAAAACAACAGCAAACCTAGTAAAGACAAGTTACAACTACGGACTACTTAGCACAGTATATACCCACGACGGAGAAGAAATAATTGGAATACCAGAGCTATACAAAGCATTTGTCACCTTCAAGAGAATTACAAAAGGCAACCTATTCTTCATCAAATTCTATACAGCACCAGCAGAAATACTATATGATGAAATAAAACCCATAATACAGGTGATAAAGATAGGACTAACACGAGATATGATAATACCGGAAGAGATAGAGAAACAACCGGAGATACAGAAAATGGAGATACTAAGTTTCTATGCCAATAAAAGAATAATTGGTATAACAACTATTATTCAAGAACTAGCTACCAATTATCTACAAGGAAATGCTATCTGGAGCTACTACTCCAGAGACCAGTTAATGATATATGCCAACTCAAAGGAACTACGACAAGGAGATATGGATGAAGTCCAGAAATGGATTTTATCATTATTAAAGCCAGAAATGCAACCAACTACCAGAGCATTGAAAAAAGAATTTATTTCAAACGAGTTATTAACAAGATACTGCAAACTAGTAGGACACAAATATCCAGACCACATATGTTCAAAGTGCAACGGAGATGATAACTATGTACCAGAAGTCCAACTAGAATGAAGGTATCAACAAGAAGACAAAAGAAGAAGACAGCTACTGGAAACACATAATGTAAAGTAAATAGTACTAGTCACATTCATGAACAGTAAAGGTCGTTCATGAATAGTAAAAGTCATGTAAAAAAAGTCGTAAAGTAAATAGTACTAGTCACATTCATGAACAGTAAAGGTCGTTCATGAATAGTAAGAGTCATGTAAAAAAGTCGTAAAGTAAATAGTACGAGTCACATTCATGAACAGTAAAGGTCGTTCATGAACAGTAGGAGTCGTTTAAATTTTCTATATATTTTGTAAATCAGAGGAAGGGAGGACAGCCTCAGACATCCTCACCCTTACCTTCTCTCTCTAATATTCTCTCTTATCTTCTCTCTTGTAAGAAATATCTGAGTTATTTACAAGTATCTAAAACAGCTATGGAGCATTCAAACGAGTTACAAAACCAGGTAAGTTTATTCATAATCATGTTTAACTAAACTCTTATACTCCTTATAATCTCTTGAATATCATAATTGATTATCATGTTATAGTACTGTTATAAAGAACATCTTGAGAAAGTTTGCCTGTCTAATAATGCTGAGAGTAGTTAAGCCCAGACTATGCCATCCTAAAGTGGAAACCAGTAGGCAAGGAAGCCGTTTAGGGGAGTACACAGAGTTGAGGCGCTGTTAGGGTAAATGATTGAAGCTTGAAAAACATGGTAGTGACCAGAAAAGATTGTTCAGTATAACTTATTAAAATATGATAAACTCTATGATAAACAAAGAGGTTAGAGGGAATATGTTTAGTAAATACATGATAAGGATAAATAGTAAATCTGAATGAACAACCACAACCACACGTATTTATTAGAAGAAAATATTGAGTACAAAATACTTATATATAAAAGGTTAAATAAGAAATGGGCACCAAGACAAATAACTGAATAATATAATTTTTTAGATCTAGATTGTGTAGCAGATATAAATAAAACAATACAATTATGGATAGGATATATCTCAAAACAACTAATAGATAATAAAATAGCAATAGCGGAAACACCAGGATATATAGAAAGAACATTAATAGGAACTGTAAAATTATGGTTACAAAATTTATCAAGTGAAAGCTTAGACACATTAAGGAGTAATAAAAAACTTGACGGTACAACTACAACAACAGTTACAAATATATTAAATAAATATGAAATAGCAATAAGAAATGAATTTAGTAGTATGACAACAGAAGTAGAAGAACAAAATAAAGAAAAAATTACAAATAGGAATTTAATGACAAAATTAGCAATATGTAATATGTGTTATATAGATGAATATACTTGTGCATTTAGAGACTATTATTACAAAGGAACATATAGACCGGATGAAAGTAAAGAGATAAGAAAATTATATTTTACGAAATTACCAGAACCCTTTAGCTCAAAAATAATAAAAAATTGGAACGAAGCAGGACTAGCAGATACATTAGGAGCAAGGATAAAATTTCTACAAAACTGGTTTATAGAATTATGTGAAAAATATAAGAAAACATGAAAATGGAAAAAATATTAGTAAAAAATTTAGCATGTTGCAAAAGTAGAATAACACCCCAATTTGGCTGCACAGATAAATATTACAAAAAAGAAGGAAAGAAAAAGAAATTTAAATCAAAATATTCAAAATATAAATATAGGAAACCAAGAGGAAGATATTATGTAAAAAATTATAAACATAAAAAACCATATAGGAAAAAGAAAAAACTAATAGAATGTACTTTCTATAATTGTGGAAAGCTAGGACACTTAGCCAAAGATTGTAAATTACCAAAAAACCCAAAGAAGAAACAAATTACAGAAATATTGATAGATAATGATAAATATACACAAGTAGAATATATAGATTATGAATTAAGCAGTGAAGATAGCATATATGAGATATCAGAAAACGAGTTCTCTGAAAATGAAAAGGAAATAAACAAGGATATAGAAGAATCAGATGAAGAAAATTATGACTGAAAAAGATATACAAATTATACAACAAGAAGAACACCAAGATGAACAATCTTTAAAACAAAAAATAATATTTGACGCTAATGTATTTGAACAAATAAAAGGAAAAGAATTGGATCTAAGCATAGACAAAATATTAGAAGTACCAACAATAAAGAATTGGTTTAAAAGACAGAAAGAAGAATACTATGTAGTAAGCCAAAGAGAACATATAATAGATTATAAATACATCAAAGGTAAAACACAAATACCAATTTTAAATAAAAGACTACTAAATAAAGAAATACAAGATATAAAAGCAAAAAATCCAATAAAATATGTACACTTAGGAGGAACGGAGATCCTAATAAAAGCATGTTTTAGGGAAGGAATAGATACCCCTATAGAAATATACTTGGCAGATGATAGAATTGTACAACCTATAGAAAAGAGTATAATAAGTGCCGTAAGAGGTAACTTAATATACCAAAAATTTAAATTTATAATAAGTGCTAACTATTCAGTAGCAGTAGATGATAAAAATATAGATAAATCATTAGTACTATACTGAAAAATGTCTGGAATAGAATTAGCACCAGGAAGTAAAATATTCACAGCAAGATGTAAAAATCTATATGTCTTAACAATAACATAAGATAACAGCTAAAAATAAAATAAATAAAATAAAAATAGAAAATCCATTCGAAAGAATAGTATCAGTTATAGACAACAATGATTACAGTTATACGGAAATGGACATGGATGAAGATTTAGAAATAGTAAAAGAAAGATTAAGCACATCAAAACGAATAAATAATGAAATGCCAGAAACGTCATCAAGAATAAGTACATCAAGAAGTACATCAAGAAGAATAAATTATACCACTCCACAAAAATTAATAGAACAAAAAATAGAAGAAATAAACCCACACCATTATTATATAACAGGAATAATGGACCAACGAAAATATTTAATACTAATAAATACAGGACATGAAGAGAATTATGTTATAAGAGAATTAATACCAGAACAAGAGATAGTAACAATAGAACAGCAAAATTCAGAACTACCAAAAGCGTTAAGAAAAAACGAAGAAACAACTGAAAAAGAATTAATTATTGGAGGAATACCAATATTAATAAATTTTAAAATATATCAAGGCGATAAAAACATTACACTAGGAATAAAATGGTTAGAAAAAGTCAAACCATATAAATTAGAAGATAGGCAATTAACAATAAGTTATGAAAATAAGAAAATAATAATAAAAAGAACTTTGATATAATGCCAAAGATATACATACTTGCCAAGGAATGCCAAAGATATACATACTTGCCAAGATAATAGTAGAAGGATATTATAATAGATACTATACACCTATGATGGATACAAGAGCAGAAGCTAACATGTGTAGATATAATTGTTTACCAGAAAGTAAATGGGAAAAGCTAAAAACCCCTATAGTAGTAACAGGATTCAATAATGAGGGAAGTATGATAACATACAAAGCAAGGAATATAAAAATACGAATATGGGATAAAATACTGACCATAGAAGAAATATATAGTTATGAATTTACAAATAAAGATATATTATTAGGAATGCCATTTTTAGATAAATTATACCCACATATAATAACAAAAACACATTGGTGGTTTACTACCCCGTGTAAACAAAAATTAGGAGCAAAAAGAGTAAATAATAAAGTAAGAAAAACAACACCCTGGATTAAAGGAAGTGAAAAGATTACCCAAAAATTAGAAAATGTAATACAAAGCAACCATAATATAGAAATAATCATTTTCTCAATAAATAAAATAAAATTACTACAAGATAAATTAGAATTACTATATAATGATAATCCACTCCGAGGATGGGAAAAACATAAAATAAAAATAAAGATTGAACTAATAGATGAAAGTAGCATAATAACGCAAAAACCTTTAAAATACAATTTTAATGATTTAACAGAATTTAAAATGCATATAAAAGAATTATTAGACAATAAGTACATACAAGAAAGTAATAGTAAACATACTAGCCCGGCATTTATAGTAAATAAGCATAGTGAGCAAAAACGAGGAAAAAGCCGTATGGTTATAGATTATAGAAACTTAAATGCAAAAACAAAAACATATAATTATCCGATACCAAATAAAATACTAAAAATCAGACAAATACAAGGATATAACTATTTTAGTAAGTTTGACTGTAAATCGGGATTTTACCATTTAAAACTAGAAGATGAATCTAAAAAGTTAACAGCATTCACAGTACCACAAGGATTTTACGAATGGAACGTATTACCTTTTGGATATAAAAATGCACCAGGTAGGTATCAACATTTTATGGATAATTACTTCAACCAATTAGAAAATTGTATAATATATATAGATGATATATTGCTATATTCTAGAACAGAGAACGAACATATAAAACTACTAGAAAAATTCATACACATTGTAGAAATATCAGGAACAAGTTTAAGTAAAAAGAAAGCAGAAGTAATGAAAAATCAAATAGAATTTTTAGGTATACAAATAGACAAAAACGGAATAAAAATGCAAACCCATATAGTACAAAAAATAATTAACTTAGATGAAACACTTGATACAAAAAAGAAGTTACAATCATTTTTAGGATTGGTTAACCAAGTAAGAGAATATATTTCTAAATTAGCAGAAAACTTAAAACCATTACAGAAAAAATTAAAAAAGGATATTGAATATCATTTTGACGAAAAAGATAAAATACATATACAGAAGATAAAAAATATGTGTAAAAAATTACAAAAACTATATTTTCCAGATGAAAAAAAACAGTTTACATATATTGTAGAAACTGATTCTAGTGATCACAGCTACAGAGGAGTTCTAAAATATAAATATGATAATGAAAAAATTGAACACCATTGTAGATATTATTCCGGATCATACACGGAACCACAATTAAAATGGGAGATAAATAGGAAAGAACTATTTGGATTATATAAATGTTTGTTAGCATTTGAGCCATATATTGTTTATAACAAATTTATAGTAAGAACAGATAATACACAAGTAAAATGTTGGATAACACGGAAAGTACAAGATTCAGTAACTACAAAGGAAATAAGGAGACTTGTATTGAATATACAAAATTTTACATTTACAATTGAAGTAATACGAACTGACAAGAATGTTATTGCAGACTACCTATCAAGACAAAGGTACCCAAACAGATGAAAGCCAAGAATCAAAATACATATTTACAATCCTTACTACTCTATCTTTACAGATGGATGGTATGGGAAAAAGATTACAACAGCTAGAGGAAAGCAAGCTAAGTCAGCAGCATGACTATAAAAATGCGGAACTAAGTCAATCGGAAGACTCTAAACTTCCAAAGTTAGAAGGAGACGTTGGGATACTCCAAAAAACCCATAACACAGTTGCTTTATATACAGCTGCAGGTACAAGCAAACAAGTTAACAAAAAGCCACATATCAATGTAAACCTAAACAACGTATTTGATAAGCCATTTACATCAAAAAAGTCAAGAGAAGCAATAGTTATAGCCCCACAAACTACAACCTATGCCAATAGCCTACACCACAACAAAAATATATAACCATATTACTCAAACATATATTAAGAATATATATAAAATTCAGACATTCTTGAACCTAAACCCTAGATCAACTACTACTACAGATCCAACACAGGATTATGTAACCCAAAAACTACAGGGATATAATAGGCTTATAGCCCAGCCAAAAACAAAAGCAAACCTAGTAAATACATGTTACAACTACGGACTACTTAGCACATTATATACCCACGACGGAGAAGAAATAATTGGAATACCAGAGCTATACAAAGCATTTGTCACCTTCAAGAGAATTACAAAAGGCAACCTATTCTTCATCAAATTCTATACAGCACCAGCAGAAATACTATATGATGAAATAAAACCCATAATACAGGTGATAAAGATAGGACTAACACGAGATATGATAATACCGGAAGAGATAGAGAAACAACCGGAGATACAGAAAATGGAGATACCAAGTTTCTATGCCAATAAAAGAATAATTGGTATAGCAACTATTATTCAAGAACTAGCTAACAATTATCTACAAGGAAATGCTATCTGGAGCTATTACTCCAGAGACCAGTTAATGATATATGCCAACTCAAAGGAACTACGACAAGGAGATATGGATGAAGTCCAGAAATGGATTTTATCACTATTAAAGCCAGAAATGCAACCAACTACCAGAGCATTGAAAAAAGAATTTATTTCAAACGAGTTATTAACAAGATACTGCAAACTAGTAGGACACAAATATCCAGACCACATATGTTCAAAGTGCAACGGAGATGATAACTATGTTCCAGAAGTCCAACTAGAATGAAGGTATCAACAAGAAGACAAAAGAAGAAGACATCTACTGGAAACACATAATGTAAAGTAAATAGTACTAGTCACATTCATGAACAGTAAAGGTCGTTCATGAATAGTAAGAGTCATGTAAAAAAAGTCGTAAAGTAAATAGTACTAGTCACATTCATGAACAGTAAAGGTCGTTCATGAATAGTAAGAGTCATGTAAAAAAGTCGTAAAGTAAATAGTACGAGTCACATTCATGAACAGTAAAGGTCGTTCATGAACAGTAGGAGTCGTTTAAATTTTCTATATATTTTGTAAATCAGAGGAAGGGAGGACAGCCTCAGACATCCTCACCCTTACCTTCTCTCTCTAATATTCTCTCTTATCTTCTCTCTTGTAAGAAATATCTGAGTTATTTACAAGTATCTAAAACAGTTATGGAGCATTCAAACGAGTTACAAAACCAGGTAAGTTTATTCATAATCATGTTTAACTAAACTCTTATACTCCTTATAATCTCTTGAATATCATAATTGATTATCATGTTATAGTACTGTTATAAAGAACATCTTGAGAAAGTTTGCCTGTCTAATAATGCTGAGAGTAGTTAAGCCCAGACTATGCCATCCTAAAGTGGAAACCAGTAGGCAAGGAAGCCGTTTAGGGGAGTACACAGAGTTGAGGCGCTGTTAGGGTAAATGATTGAAGCTTGAAAAACATGGTAGTGACCAGAAAAGATTGTTCAGTATAACTTATTAAAATATGATAAACTCTATGATAAACAAAGAGGTTAGAGGGAATATGTTTAGTAAATACATGATAAGGATAAATAGTAAATCTGAATGAACAATCACAACCACACGTATTTATTAGAAGAAAATATTGAGTACAAAATACTTATATATAAAAGGTTAAATAAGAAATGGGCACCAAGACAAATAACTGAACAATATAATTTTTTAGATCTAGATTGTGTAGCAGATATAAATAAAACAATACAATTATGGATAGGATATATCTCAAAACAACTAATAGATAATAAAATAGCAATAGCGGAAACACCAGGATATATAGAAAGAACATTAATAGGAACTGTAAAATTATGGTTACAAAATTTATCAAGTGAAAGCTTAGACACATTAAGGAGTAATAAAAAACTTGACGGTACAACTACAACAACAGTTACAGATATATTAAATAAATATGAAATAGCAATAAGAAATGAATTTAGTAGTATGACAACAGAAGTAGAAGAACAAAATAAAGAAAAAATTACAAATAGGAATTTAATGACAAAATTAGCAATATGTAATATGTGTTATATAGATGAATATACTTGTGCATTTAGAGACTATTATTACAAAGGAACATATAGTCCGGATGAAAGTAAAGAGATAAGAAAATTATATTTTACGAAATTACCAGAACCCTTTAGCTCAAAAATAATAAAAAATTGGAACGAAGCAGGACTAGCAGATACATTAGGAGCAAGGATAAAATTTCTACAAAACTGGTTTATAGAATTATGTGAAAAATATAAAGAAAACATGAAAATGGAAAAAATATTAGTAAAAAATTTGGCATGTTGCAAAAGTAGAATAGCACCCCAATTTGGCTGCACAGATAAATATTACAAAAAAGAAGGAAAGAAAAAGAAATTTAAATCAAAATATTCAAAATATAAATATAGGAAACCAAGAGGAAGATATTATGTAAAAAATTATAAACATAAAAAACCATATAGGAAAAAGAAAAAACTAACAGAATGTACTTGCTATAATTGTGGAAAGCTAGGACACTTAGCCAAAGATTGTAAATTACCAAAAAACCCAAAGAAGAAACAAATTACAAAAATATTGATAGATAATGATAAATATACACAAGTAGAATATATAGATTATGAATTAAGCAGTGAAGATAGCATATATGAGATATCAGAAAACGAGTTCTCTGAAAATGAAAAGGAAATAAACAAGGATATAGAAGAATCAGATGAAGAAAATTATGACTGAAAAAGATATACAAATTATACAACAAGAAGAACACCAAGATGAACAATCTTCAGAACAAAAAATAATATTTGACGCTAATGTAATTGAACAAATAAAAGGAAAAGAATTGGATCTAAGCATAGACAAAATATTAGAAGTACCAACAATAAAGAATTGGTTTAAAAGACAGAAAGAAGAATACTATGTAGTAAGCCAAAGAGAACATATAATAGATTGTAAATACATCAAAGGTAAAACACAAATACCAATTTTAAATAAAAGACTACTAAATAAAGAAATACAAGATATAAAAGCAAAAAATCCAATAAAATATGTACACTTAGGAGGAACGGAGATCCTAATAAAAGCATGTTTTAGGGAAGGAATAGATACCCCTATAGAAATATACTTGGCAGATAATAGAATTGTACAACCTGTAGAAAAGAGTATAATAAGTGCCGTAAGAGGTAACTTAATATACCAAAAATTTAAATTTATAATAAGTGCTAACTATTCAGTAGCAGTAGATGATAAAAATATAGATAAATCATTAATACTATACTGGAAAATGTCTGGAATAGAATTAGCACCAGGAAGTAAAATATTCACAGCAAGATGTAAAAATCTATATGTCTTAACAACAAAACATAAGATAACAGCTAAAAATAAAATAAATAAAATAAAAATAGAAAATCCATTCGAAAGAATAGTATCAGTTATAGACAACAATGATTACAGTTATACGGAAATGAACATGGATGAAGATTTAGAAATAGTAAAGGAAAGATTAAGCACATCAAAACGAATAAATAATGAAATGCCAGAAACGTCATAAAGAATAAGTACATCAAGAAGTACATCAAGAAGAATAAATTATACCACTCCACAAAAATTAATAGAACAAAAAATAGAAGAAATAAACCCACACCATTATTATATAACAGGAATAATGGACCAAAGAAAATATTTAATACTAATAAATACAGGACAGGAAGAGAATTATGTTATAAGAGAATTAATACCAGAACAAGAGATAGTAACAATAGAACAACAAAATTCAGAACTACCAAAAGCGTTAAGAAAAAACGAAGAAACAACTGAAAAAGAATTAATTATTGGAGGAATACCAATATTAATAAATTTTAAAATATATCAAGGCGATAAAAACATTACACTAGGAATAAAATGGTTAAAAAAAGTCAAACCATATAAATTAGAAGATAGGCAATTAACAATAAGTTATGAAAATAAGAAAATAATAATAAAAAGAACTTTGATATAATGCCAAAGATATACATACTTGCCAAGGAATGCCAAAGATATACATACTTGCCAAGATAATAGTAGAAGGATATTATAATAGATACTATACACCTATGATGGATACAGGAGCAGAAGCTAACATGTGTAGATATAATTGTTTACCAGAAAGTAAATGGGAAAAGCTAAAAACCCCTATAGTAGTAACAGGATTCAATAATGAGGGAAGTATGATAACATACAAAGCAAGGAATATAAAAATACAAATATGGGATAAAATACTGACCATAGAAGAAATATATAGTTATGAATTTACAAATAAAGATATATTATTAGGAATGCCATTTTTAGATAAATTATACCCACATATAATAACAAAAACACATTGGTGGTTTACTACCCCGTGTAAACAAAAATTAGGAGCAAAAAGAGTAAATAATAAAGTAAGAAAAACAACACCCTGGATTAAAGGAAGTGAAAAGATTACCCAAAAATTAGAAAATGTAATACAAAGCAACCATAATATAGAAATAATCATTTTCTCAATAAATAAAATAAAATTACTACAAGATAAATTAGAATTACTATATAATGATAATCCACTCCGAGGATGGGAAAAACATAAAACAAAAATAAAGATTGAACTAATAGATGAAAGTAGCATAATAACACAAAAACCTTTAAAATACAATTTTAATGATTTAACAGAATTTAAAATGCATATAAAAGAATTATTAGACAATAAGTACATACAAGAAAGTAATAGTAAACATACTAGCCCGGTATTTATAGTAAATAAGCATAGTGAGCAAAAACGAGGAAAAAGCCGTATGGTTATAGATTATAGAAACTTAAATGCAAAAACAAAAACATATAATTATCCGATACCAAATAAAATACTAAAAATCAGACAAATACAAGGATATAACTATTTTAGTAAGTTTGACTGTAAATCGGGATTTTACCATTTAAAACTAGAAGATGAATCTAAAAAGTTAACAGCATTCACAGTACCACAAGGATTTTACGAATGAAACGTATTACCTTTTGGATATAAAAATGCACCAGGTAGGTATCAACATTTTATGGATAATTACTTCAACCAATTAGAAAATTGTATAATATATATTGATGATATATTGCTATATTCTAGAACAGAGAACGAACATATAAAACTACTAGAAAAATTCATACACATTGTAGAAATATCAGGAATAAGTTTAAGTAAAAAGAAAGCAGAAGTAATGAAAAATCAAATAGAATTTTTAGGTATACAAATAGACAAAAACGGAATAAAAATGCAAACCCATATAGTACAAAAAATAATTAACTTAGATAAAACACTTGATACAAAAAAGAAGTTACAATCATTTTTAGGATTGGTTAACCAAGTAAGAGAATATATTCCTAAATTAGCAGAAAACTTAAAACCATTACAGAAAAAATTAAAAAAGGATATAGAATATCATTTTGACGAAAAAGATAAAATACATATACAGAAGATAAAAAATATGTGTAAAAAATTACCAAAACTATATTTTCCAGATGAAAAGAAACAGTTTACCTTTGAAATCAAGAACACAAGCACGCAATATGTCCTCAAGCGTCTGAATAGTCCGCTCTGCTTGCCCATCGGTTTGAGGATGAAAAGATGTACTAAGATTTACCTACGTACCCAAACCTTGCTGAAATTTCTTCCAAAAGTTGGCCGTAAACTGAGCCCCTCAATTTTAAATGATTGAAATTGGAGTGCCTTGCAACCTAACTACTTCTTTGATATACAACTGAGCATAATGTTCCGTTATGTCAGTAGATTTGACTGGCAAGAAGTGCGCTGATTTTGTGAGTCGATCCACGATCACCCAAATTGAGTTGAACTTGCGCGGAGTGCACGGTAATCCCACCAGAAAATCCATGTTGATCATTTCCCATTTCCCATCAGAATTTCTATGTTTTGAGCAAATCTACCAGGTCTTTGATGTTCGGCTTTCACTTGTTGATAGTTCTGACATTTAGCCACAAAGTCCGTCACATCCCTTTTCATGTTGTTCCACCAATAAACTTCCTTGAGATTATAATACATTTTTGTAGAACTTGGGTGCACAGAATACCTGGAAGTGTGAGCTTCTGCCATGATCCTTTCCCAAAGATCGTCAATATCCGGAACTTTTTTGCGACCTTGGTACCGTAGGGCACCATCTTCTGTGCCAAAAGAAAAAGTTGTGGTCTTGTGTTTATGAATCCCCTCTTTCATTTGTGCTAATAATGGATCATTGAACTGCTTTTCCTTCACCTCCGCCACACGCGATGATTCAACCCTATTCTGCACAATTACTCCTCCTTCACTAGAGTCCGCAAGACGAACTCCTAAACTAGCCAACTGGCAAACCTCTCTAGCCAACAACCTCTGATACACCTTCAAATGAGCCAAACTTCCCATAGATTTTCGACTAACAACATCCGCCACAACATTGGCCTTTCCCGGGTTGTAGAGAATTTCGATATCATAGTCCTTGAGTAACTCTAACCATCTTCTTTGTCTCAGATTCATCTCCTTTTGTTTGAAAATATATTGAAGGCTCTTGTGGTTCGTAAATACATCCACATGGACCCCATACAAATAATGTCGCCAAATCTTTAGTGTAAACACCACTACCGCAAGCTCTAAGTCATGGGTTGGATAGTTCTTTTCATGGTTCTTGAGTTGCCTAGAAGCGTAGGCTATAACCTTGCCGTGTTGCATTAGCACACACCCAAGCCCGATCCTTGAAGCATCACAATACGCCACAAACCCCTATGTACCCTCTAGTAAGGTTAATATCGGTGTTGTAGTCAATCTTGATTTCAATTCCTTGAAAGTCCTTTCAAAAGCATCGGACCACTGGAACTTAACTGCTTTCTGCGTCAATTTAGTCAAAGGAGAGGCAAGAGTAGAAAATCCCTTCACATATCTTATGTAGTACTCGGCCAAACCCAAGAAACTGTGAATCTCTATTGGAGTGGTATGTATAGGCCAGTTTTTCACTGCTGCAATCTTTTGAGGATCAACCATAATTCCTTCCCTGGAGACGACATGACCCAAGAACGAGACAGATCCATGCCAAAATTCACATTTTGAAAATTTTGCATACAATTGGTGCTGCTGAAGAGTCTGCAGAATTGCCCTAAGATGGTCAGCATGATCCTCTCGACTTCGCGAATACACAAGATTATCGTCAATGAACACTATCACAAAGGATCCTAGAAAAGGCTTATTCATAAGATCCATGAAAGCTGTCGGGGCATTTGTTTTCCCAAAAGACATCACCAGAAATTCAAAGTGCCCATACCGAGTCTTGAAAGCTGTCTTTGGAGTATCCTGCTCCCTTATTTTCCATTGATGATACCCAGATCGCAAGTCAATTTTTGAGAATCACGTAGCACCTTGCAATTGATCAAACAAATCATCTATCCTTGGTAGAGGATATTTATTTTTGATTTTGACTTTGTTAAGTTGCCGGTAGTCAATACACATCCGTAGCGACCCATCTTTCTTCCTTACAAACCAAAACCGGTGCACCCTATGGTGACACACTCGGCCGGATGAAGCCTTTCTCTAGCAAGTCCTTCAATTATTCCTTTAGCTCTTTCAATTCTGCCGGTGCCATTCTGTACGGTGGAATTGATATAGGTTGTGTGCCTGGCATCATGTCGATCCCAAAATCAATCTCCCTGTCTGGTGGGATCCCAGGGAGCTCATCTCAAAAGACATCCAAAAATTCATCCACAATTGGTATGAATTCAAGGCTAGGTGCCTCAACATCGGTGTCCGTAACCCGAGATAAATGATAGAGGCACCCCTTCTTGATCATCTTTGCGGCCTTAAGGTAAGAAATAAACTGGCCTTTAGGTACTACATTAACTCCCTTACATTAAAAAATGGGCTTAATAGGAAACTCAAGCCTAATAGTTCTAGTCCGACAATCAAGTTTGGCAAAACATGAATAAAGCCAATCCATTCCCATTATTACATCAAAATCGACTATCCCCAATTCACTAAGATTGGCCATAGTATCCCTACTACGCACTGTAACAACACAACCTCTACAAACTCAAGTAGCCGTAATAGACTCACCAACCGGAGTAGACACCAAAAATGGCTCATGAAGCTGATCTGGTTCTATCCCAAATTACATAGAAACAAAAGGGGTAACATAGGACAAGGTGGAACCGGGGTCAATAAGTGCATACACATCATGAGATTGGACAGTCAGAATACTTGTAACAACATCAGGAGAAGCCTCTGTCGTCTGGCGACCACTTATAGCATAGAACCGGTTGGGTCCTACCAAACTTTGCGCACCACCCCTAGTTGCAACACGCCCTGCGGGTGCTGGGGTACCTCGGGCTAGAAAGGGGGCTGAAGATGTAGTAGTTGCTGGGCTGGATGGCTCTGCTGTGCCCCTACCGGCACACTGGCAGGATACACGACAATGCCTCCTAATATGACCCCTCATCCCATATCCATAGCATATGGGTAACTCCAAGTAGCAAATTCCTGAGTGCATCTTCCCACGCTTGGGCCATGGGGACCTCTGCTACTGCTGGGATCTCTCTCCTGACTGACCCTGCTGGTGGGATCCCCTGTTGCCCTGACCGAGCCTGAAATGACTCCACTGCTGTTGCTGGCTGGGCCTTGATGGCGGTGCACTAGCTGAAGACTGTTCAACAGACTGGGACGGCCCTGATGATCATCCCCTGAAAGTTTATGTTCCCCCACCTAGTGACTATCTCATATTGCCCGTAGACCGGGACTTGTTGTTACCCTCTCTTTCCATTCTGTTCTTCAGTTTATGGTTCTCTGTGGTTTGAGAAAATGCCTCCATCTTCCCATAACTCATGTCAGAATACAAGGCAGCTATAGAAGCCTCATTAATAGTCAAAGGATTAAGGCCCTGAATAAACCGGCGCACCCTGGCCTCCACTGTGGGCAACATGTGAATATCATACTTGGACAGATGGGAAAACTCCATGTGGTACTCCCACACACTTTTTCTACCTTGCTTCAGATTCTCAAACTCTGATGCACATGCTGCCCGTGTCTCAGCAGCCAGGAAATAATCTATAAAGGCATTGGCAAACTCGCTCCACCTTGTTGGAGGGCTCCCCTCCTCACAGGAATCTTCCCACAACTCAAACCACAAATAGGCCTTCCCTTTCAAATGGTAGGCAACCAACTCTACTCCCTCTGTTTTAGTTGCATGCATAACCCCGAGGGTCTTGTGCATCTCATCAATAAAAATCTTGGGGGTCCTTTTTTGTATTTGCACTCGTAAACACTGGAGGGTCTAGCTGAAGAAATCTGTTCACCCTAGAATTTGTGGAATCCCCTTGCTGGCCAGATAAACTGGGTGTAACATTTGACCTCTGGGCCTGAGAGGCCACTAGTTGAGTTACCAGAACCCCATCAGAATTACCAGAACCGAAAGTTGGGGCTGGAGGCGGAACAGGAGTATAAATGGGAGGGATAGTGGCACCCTCCGTAGATGTAGGAACTGAGGTAGTCTGCTCTGGAGTAGATTAATCAAGCACGGTACTAGCAGGATGACTACCCTCACCCGCAGTATCAAGTAGGGAATCATCAGCCACTCCTGAGGTGGCATTGGCTTCTTGGCCAATTCTGGCTTTTTTCTTTGGTGCCATGTACTAAAAGTTGAAAGAATGCACTAGCTAGAGGGGAAATAATTTCATAATAAGTTTTGACGCACGATCCAGAATATCAAAGAAGGGTGTTATTCCTAAATGCCCAAGTAGCCTCCTTATAGATGTGGTCGACTACACACTGATAAGAAGGACTCTACTAGAAACGGCTCCGAGACATCCGACACTTTAAAACCTTAGGCTCTGATACCCAGTTTATCATGCCCCAACCTCAGGAGGCGCGACCGGCACTCAATCGAGAGAATCCAACTAAGCAAGCCTTTTTAAATACTTTCTACACAACTCAATATGATTAAGAAAACCATGCTTTCGTTTATTTAGACTATAGGAAAGATCATACATTCAACTTTGTTTTCATTTTATATCACAACCTTAAACCATGGTTAAGTTTCCAAGAGTTCATACAGTTACAATTTAGAGAAAACAAGAGTTTAGAATTACATCATAGCCAGGGACCCATCCAACACCCGTACATAACCCACACAAACATCTATGGAGCCTCTAATGATACAAAAGACAGTTATGATAACTCCGGCAACAAGGCCCCGACTATATCTCAAAAGTGGAAATTTTATAACAAAAGGTGTACAGCATAACCCTTGAAGGAAAGGAGCTCACCAAGACTTCTGAGAGGAGAATAATCCGCTACCTGCGATCGGCACTGTCCGCTATAATACCACCTACATTCGTTCAAAAATGTAGCGCCCCGGCAAAAGGGACGTTAGTACCATGGAATAGTACTAGTATGTATAACTAAACACCATCTTATTAGAAAGAACTATCATACAAGAACAAGGAAATGACAAGGGACAATCAAAAGCTTTAACCGAACATCACATTATCAAATAAAAGAATCATATAACTTTCACGTAATTTCTAGAGCTTTAGTTTATGGAATTTAATATGTTCATCATCATTCACAATACCACCACTTTCTTGAGCGGAGTCTGATCACGACCAGATCGACTAGTTTGCCTTATTTGAGACAGGTACCTCAATCACAATCTCATTCTCATTTTCCGGAATTCAATATCAGCACAATACCACATGTATGCGGCATGGCATCTGATCATGGCCCGATCAGCTAGGCCGCCTTACTAAGACATTGTTCCTTTCTCATTAATCATCTCCTTTCAATATTTATTTCACATATATCAATTTAAAGGCACTTAGGGCCACAATTATCACAACATTTCCACTTTCAAGGTTGACCTGGTAATTTAGGATCATAGGAACATACAAAAGCAATTCAAGTTGTAAGCATAGGTAAGATTTCACATAGTTGGCATGACAATCTCAGTTTTAATATATATATATATATATATATATATATATATATATATATATATATATATATATATATATATATATATATATATATATATATATATATATATATATATATATATATATATATATATATATATATATATATATATATATATATATATATATATATATATATATATATATATATATATATATATATATATATATCAATTCATGTGAAATAAAAATCAATACATCAATAAAATTTAGTCTTACCGCATTTGCATAGATTCCAACAGAGCTCAATTTCTAAGAAGAGAGAGTTTTAGCCATACATACCTCGATAGAGCTTTCCTTAAATTCTTACATAATTCTGAAACTCTTAGCAACTTTGATCTATTTTATGAGAATTACAGGATGAACCAAGAATTAGAGACATGATTAAGATTCTAGCTCATTTGAGTATATTATCAAGCTCTAAGTGTGCATTGTGTTTTTAGGACCCTTTTGCAAGAGATTTTTATCATCTTACACCCCAATTGCTATCTTTTAAAATCACAATCTCCCCATACCCTATTACCATTTGTGCATACAAGATAATCAATCTCTATACCCATACACCCACTTGTTAATCACTTATAAGTGGGAGGGGGAGGTGAGCAGCGGTGTATAGTCCTAGCTCCCACTTGCGCAGTGGTGTAAAACCCAAGTATTTCCTTGGGTCAGCAAAAATCGGTACTCTACTTTGTCGTCCCAATCCAACGACGACAACCACAATAACAACAATAGCAACAACAATGCATCCTTGGGAGCTGAATCGGCGGCGACATTATGGCTTGGAAAAATGAGAAACCACAATGCTTTGAATGATCATGGAGAAGCGAAATGATGGAACGTTTTTGTAATCACGGAGGTATGCGTCATCAGAATGACATCATCATGGGAAGTCCGGGGAGTCGGATTTCAAGGTCGTTTCTTATCGCTCCTCTCCAAGAAACGCGGGACCTATCTGTATACGACAAAATCAGAGTGTCCTATTTCTGGTCATTAAGGCATCGTAGAGGATTATTTCGAAGCCTTGAGGCTGCAAGGATGTGGCCGAGTTTCCTCCCTCGAGGTTTGTCAATGCCCGACCTAGCGATAACGTTGGCCACGACCACGACAGATATGGGGAGTTCCCAAGGAGTGCAGCCAATGCCGATAAAATCTGTCAGGCTAGACTGAACCTGTACCATGACATTAGCTAGCTGTCCCATTCCTACTTCTTTGTCATTAATGTATTTTGTACTATGTTGGGATTCCCCTCCTATATAAAGGGGGTCCATGACACTTTGTTTTCCCCTGTTGCTTCAATTTCTTCACACGAAATATACAAGAACATTCCATTTGCTCTCTAACACATTCTCTGGATATTGTTGCTTTCATTTATTATCTTCATATTTGTTCGTCGTTTATTGCTTATCATTGGCCATAAAGAGCCTTCATTGATTTTAATATAACTATCCGCAACTGGATTACCTTCAATAGCTCCCCGTCGAGCTCCGGAATCGACCCTGAGGCCATGAATTGACAGGCTAGAGGCCCCGATAATTGACCCACCGGTTTGCTTATCACTTTTCCCTTTACTCTTATTTCATCTCTAAGTCTCGCATACATAGCATTAACTGCTTAACAAACTAGCATAAAAATAAATCACGTATTTTTAGAGTCCCATCAATAAATTTAATTGTTATTACCATTTTTATGGTAAGCAATATATTTATGTATATGGGAATTCAACAAAGTATCGAGCGAAGAACTTTAGTATACTCATAGATGCCCAAAGGGACATCTTATAAAGCTCTACATATGAAGCCTGGAGATTGGACACACTTATAAGGTCAAAATTGTACAGGCTGCATGATGAAAGGTAGCAACAGTTACGAGATTGGAAGGATTCTGACTACAAGTTGTGGTGTGAGAAGGAGGCCTAAGGGGGGAATGCTCTAGACTTTGCACTTATTCACAGAACAGTCGCCTAGATAGCAAGAGAAGTTCTAAAATATTCGTAAGATATAAGTTATGAAAATGATAAGTGCATCAGTCAACATTCGAGGACAAATGTTCCAAAGTGGAGAATAATGTTACGCCCCGCAGTATTATGTTGATGTTATGCTCTGCAGTAATATATTGCGATGATGTTACCCCCAACAGTATTACATTACAGTGATGTCACGCTCTGCAGTATTAAGTTATGACGATGTTTCACCCTAAAGTATTGCATGTAAATTTGTTGTAAGATAATTGACATTAGTCCAAGTAAAATATTATTTCGAGATTACAAGAATTATGCTATTTCACAAGCGATTGGAAATTCATAAAGGTGAAAGCGTGAGCATGTCAAGGAAAATGAATTTTGTCCAAGTTTGGCCCAAGCTAAAATACCCGGTATTTATGGACTAGTGTCATACGAGGTACCATATGACCATAATAATAAGGTGTATACGGTATGTGAAAAGTGAGTAATATTTTATTTAAGTGGAAATAATTCTTAATTTTACAGGTAATTAATTAATTACCGAGTAACGGAACATTATGTAATTAATTGGGGATATATTTGGATAAGATTTAACCCCACTCCCACCCCCACGTGGAAGACACCCCTTCTCCAAGAAATTACTCTTAATCTAGTTAATCTAGGTGGCAACATACCTTGATAATTTGATGACACCTCACTTTTCTATATCATGTATACAAGCACTACAAAAATCTAATGTTCAACCATTCTTTTAATCAAACTGTATTAGGCATCAAGTGATAATCACTACAAAGTCCAACATTAAAACAGAACGTTAGCAAGATTTAGACAAAATGTGGATTCTTGCAAATAAAAGAAATCCAACGTGAATTGTTAGCAACGTGAAATTTTGCGGCTCTCAAGGAGTACGGTGCAACCATTTCCAAGAACATCGTAAGAATTTTTTTGCTCTACTCCAGGTATGTTAAGACTATCCCTTCTTTCTTTTGGCATGACCCATACGATACGAACGAAACGTGAAAATGCATAAATTCCATAAATGACTCTATTCATAGAAGTATTATAGATATCTATATTCTTGAGTTTCCATGTGTCATAATATTTTATCATTTGTTCATGGGTCTCAAAAAAATATGAAAATTGAAAAGAGTTTGCTTTTTGATATTACTCAAAGGTAAAATGGTCTTATGACATTCCGAAAGGTTTTATTAACGTACTTTTCATACATTGCATTCATGTACATTGATCCATGACCAGATGGCATTATATACGCTTATATATGTAAATATATATGTATATATATGTATATATATATATATATATATATATATATATATATATATATATATATATATATATATATATATATATATATATATATATATATACATATATATATACATATATATACATATATATATACATATATATACATATATATATACATATATATACATATATATATATATATATATATATACATATATATGGGAAAGGTTATGACGTTATATACGCACCACCACCTGATCAGCTGGTGTGTTGATGATTTTGCCCACAGTGGCCAAGATGATATGATGGTATGCCCTCAAAAGCTGATTTGTTATGAAACATGTACCTCTGCACGACATGACATTCATACGCATATGCATGATACTATAATTATTTCATGATTTACAAAGTTATTCAGACTTACAGGTTGAGTCATGTACTCTATATTTCTTCCATGTCTCATGTGTATTTATTTATGTGCCTTACATACTCGGTACATTATTCATATTGACGTCCCATATGCCTGGGGACGTTGCGTTTCATATATGTAGGTCCCGATAGACAAGTCAAGAGCCCTCCAAGTAGGCTATCAACTCACTGAAAGATGTTGGTGCGCTCTATTTGGTTCGGAGTTGCTCGTTTGGTTAGTATGATTTAGACGTGTATTATATAGTATGGCGGGACTCTGTCTCGACCTTTATGACATTTATGTACTCTTACAGGGTTGTAGACATATGTTGTGTACGTGAAAGATTGTACGACCTTGTCGGCCTATGTTTTGAGTTTATAAATAATCATGTTGGCCTATTAGGCTCATATGTCACATGTATATGATGATGTAGTAAGAGAGATACGTTATGTTGGTACTCGGTTGAGTAAGGTACCAGGTGCCCATCGCAGCCTATCATTTTGGGTCATGACAGTTCTATAGGCCTAGAGTGCATCATCTAGATTTTTTGCCCAATCAGTTCTTGTGGCGTTCACAGTCTTGGTCAGCGCACTCTTTATCTCTCTATTCGACACTTCGACGTGTCCACTGGTCTGAGGATGATATGGGGTTGCCACTTTGTGGCTCACATCGTACTTTGCTAGCAATTTCTCGAAGGCTCTATTGCAGAAGTGAGTTACTCCGTCATTGATAATAGCTATTGGGGTCCCGAAACGGGTGAATATATTCTTTTTCAAAAACCCTACAACAACTCTTTCATCATTGGTTGGGAGTAATGCAGCTTCCACCCATTTGGACACGTAATCTATAGCAACAAGTATGTATTTATTGCCAAAGAAGATAACGAAAGGGCCCATGAAGTCTATCCCTCATACATCGAACACTTCAACCTCTTGAATATGGTTCATGGGCATCTCATGGCGATGGGAAATGTTCCAGATTCCCTGACATTCATTACAGCCCTTCACCCATTGATGTACATCCTTAAACACTGTTGGCAAGGTAGAACCCGGATTTTAGCACTATTGCTGTTGTCCTGACTCCTTCAAAATATCCACCATATGCCGATGCGTGACATGCCTGCAAAACAGAAGATTGTTCTATCTCGGGGACACATCTCCGGATCATATTGTCAACACATATTCTAAATAGATAAGGTTCATCCCAGTAATACATGCGACAGTTACGATAAAACTTTTTCTTTTGCACAGAGGAAAGGTCATAGGGAACTATACTGCTTTCCAGGTAATTTGTAAGGTCTGCATACCATAGCACTTCCTCAAGGCTTGTGTCGAGTAGCTGCTCATCTGAAAAGGTTTCCTGAATATCCTCTACCTCAACTGAGTTTTCCGCTCCTTGAAGTCGGGATAGATGATCAACCACTTGGTTTTTTGTGCCCTTACGGTCACGAATCTCTAGGTCGAACTATTGTAGTATCAGCACCCAATGAATAGGTGCGATTTGGAATCCGTCTTTTCAATAAAGTACATGAGAGCAGCATGATCAGTATATACAATTACCTCAGAGCTAATCAGGTATGATCTAAACTTGTGAAAAGCGAACACCATGGCCAGCATCTCTTTTCCGTCACAGTGTAATTTAGTTGAGCTCTACTCAACGTTCTACTGTCGTAGTAATTTGGGTGCATTATTTTGTCTTTACATTGTATTAGCACTGCCCCCACTGCATAGTCACTAGCGTCACACATGAGTTCGAATGGTTGCTCCCTGTCGGGAGCAACAATGATGGGTGTTGTGACTAGCCTCTTTTTCAACTCCTCGAATGCTACCTTGCAATCATTAGATAACATGAAAGGGTGATCTTTCAAACAACTTACAGAGAGGGTTGACAATTTTTGAGAAGTCTTTTATGAATCTCCGGTAGAAACCGGCATGCCCGAGGAAGCTCTTGATTTCCTTGACTGATGTGGGGGGTGGCAGCTTTGCTATCACATCAACTTTAGCACGATCCACCTTGATTCCCTTGCTTGATACCCTGTGTCCCAAGACAATACCCTCTTGTACCATGAAATGACACTTTTCCCAATTAAGTACAATGTTAGTCTCTATATATCTCTTCAACACTCGGGTCGGGTTTGTAAGTCACTCATCGAATGAGTTTCTCACCAATGAGAAATCATCCAAGAACACCTCCATTATATCTTTCACTATGTTAGTGAATATGGCCATCATGCATCTTTGGGATGTGGCGGGTGCATTGCATAGGCCAAAAGGCATCCTCCGGAAGTCATAAATTCCATATGAACATGTGAAGGATGTCTTCTCTCTTTCCTCTGGTGCAATAGAGATTTGGTTGTACCCTGAGTACCCATCCAGAAAATAGAAGTGGGACCTCCCTGCCAGTCTATCAAGCATTTGATCAATCAAGGGAAGTGGGAAATGGTCTTTCCGGGTGGCCAGATTTAATTTCCTATAGTCCATACAAATTCTCAAGCCTGTGACGGTTCTTGTAGAGATCAGCTCATTGTTATCATTTTTTACCACAGTCATACCACCCTTCATAGGAACACATTGCACCGTGCTAACCCGGTTGCTATCAAAGATGGGGAAAATGATTCCCGCATCCAATCACTTAATAATCTCTTTCTTCACCACTTCCTTCATGTTGGGGTTCAGCCTTCTTTGGTGCTCCTTGGAAGGTTTGTGCCCCTCTTCCAGCAGAATATTATGCATATAATATGCCGGGCTGAACCCCTTAATGTCTGCCATGTTCCACCGAATGGTAGTATTGCCCTCCTTGAGTACCTGCAAAAGCTATTGTGCCTGCACATCTAACAAACTAGATGAGTTAATAATAGGTAATGTGGAGTTAGGTCCTAGGAACGCATACCCGAGATGGGCGGGCAGTGGCTTCAACTCCAGTGTTTTCTCCCAAAACCCTCTGCCCTCTAGAGCCAACACCCATTCTACTAATTCTTTCCCATTCACCTCATCTAAATTCACAAGACATGCAGCAAGAGTATCCTCAATAGTCAATATCTCATCATCCTCTTCCACGATTACATCCACGGCATCAATAAGAGAACAATTGGCGAATTCACTTGGTCGCCTCATATATTTTTGCACATTGAAGGTTATCTCCTCATCGTTCAACCTCATTTTGAGCTCCCTAGTTTCACAATCAATGAGGGCTCGCCCTGTGGCCAAGAACGGCCTTCCCAAAACTATGAGAATTGCTTCATCCACTCTACAATCCAGAGTCACAAAATCTATAAGGAACACAAATTTCCCTACCTGTACTAACACGTCATCCAAAATACCTGAGGGTCTTTTCATAGTTCTGTCAGCCAGCTACAACAACATAGACGTGGGTCTAGCTCTTCCAATCCCCAACCTCTTATAGATAGCCATGGGCATAAGATTTATGCAAGCCCCCAAAACACAAAGTGCCTTGGCAAAGGAAAAGTTACCAATGATGCAAGGAATTGTGAATCTTCCTGGGTCAGACAACTTCTCAGCAGCTGGTCTAGTCACCACAAAACTGCATGTCTGAGTTAGAGTCACTGTGGTCAAATCTTGGAAGTCGAATTTTTGGGACATCAAGTCCTTCATCGTTTTTGCATAACCAGGCATCTCATTCAAAGCATCAATCAATGGAATATTTACCTGGATTTGTTTCAACATCTCCAAGAACTTCTTGTATTGTTCCTCTTTCTAGTATTTGGCCAGCCTCTATGGGAATGGTGCTGTAGGTCTCTTCTTCCAAATTATTTGGGTTTTCTCTTTGTCAGCTACCACCTCAACTATCGGTTCCTAGCTGTCTCAACTTCTTTTTCAGCCTCAATCTGGGTGTTATGTTCTTACTGGGCAAGTTGTACTGTCACCTATGTCAGTCTCGCTAAATCATCTAGCTCAATGGGCACTGGTGCAAGTGTCTCAGCCTGTCTACTATCTCGAGCCCTCTCTTGCTCCAAGTCTGTGTCTCTGCCATTACATGGACTCACTGCCATCAGCTGTTTTGGGCCATGATCTTTTGGATTTACTTGAGTGTCTGTAGGCAATGTCCCATGAGGATGATTATTCAAATACATCGAGATCTGTCCCATTTACACTTCAATATTATTTATAGCTGACTCATTTGCATCTACTCTTTCACTCATTTTCACATTTCACCTAATAACCTGGTGCATCATTACCTCAAGTCTAGTCCTATCTCCCACCATGCTGGTGCTGAGGAGGGTAATAACCCTGCTGCTGATTTTGATTATTGTATCCCTCTGGCCTTTGGTAGGGAGCCACATTATTGTGAGGTCGCATAGCTCCTATGTTTCCATTGTTGTGCTGTGGCTGAACTAGCCTGAATGGCTGATTCTGTTGGCCCCATTTCTGACCACCCTTTATTTGGCTCCCCTAATTAGACACATAATTCATGTCCTCAGGGTAATGATGATGATCACTTTCTGCATTCCATTGGCTACCAATTGGCTGACTAATGCATGATGTGCATAAGCCCCCATTGGTTGTATCTACAATGTGCACCTGCTGCTTCTACCCGGACTCTTCCACCTTTTTGGTGAGTATACTCATTTGTGTCATTAAGGTGGCCATATTTTCATCAAGAGTGTTGGATGGATCTAAGGGCACTGAGTGAACTATTGGAGTGATAGGTGCATTCCTTGTTGTCTACCCTGAGTTCTGTGCCATCTTGTCAAGCAGACTTCGGCTTTCTCTCCATGTTTAGCTCAAGAATGCTCCACCAGCTGAAGCATCAACATTAGCTTTCACGCTATCTGTCAGACCCATGTAAAACCACTGCCGCAACATCTAATCTTGAATATCGTGGTGCGAACATATAACCAAAATCTCTTAGAATTGTTCCCATATTTCTTGTAGTGTTTCCATTGGTTTCTGTTTGAAGCTCAAAATTTCATTAACTTGCTGAGCAGTCTTGTTGGGTAGATGAAACTTATTCATAAATTGCTTGACTAACTCCTCCCAAGCCGTGACGGAATTAATGGGGAGTGAATTTAGCCAAGTCTGGGCAGCTCCTGTCACTGAGAATTGAAACAACAACCACTTTATTGCTTCCTGAGTTACATTAGGTTGCCTTTGAGTTTTGAAGATTGACAGGAAATTCTTCAAATGTTGTTGAGGATCTTCATTGTATGACCCCGAAAATAGTCCCTTGTTTTGCAACAAGTGCAGCATGTTGTTTGTGATTTTAAAAGATTCGGTCTTTATCTACAAGACTAATATCGTTTTGGCCAAATTCTCTGATGTGGGTTGCGCCCAGACATATAGAGCCGCCTCTAGCACAAGAGGCGCCACTACTGGTGCAACTGGATCTACCACATTATCCCCCATGTCTGGTTCGAGTTGTTCAGTTGATTGTTGTTGTTTGTTTTTCCGGTTGGCCCGATTGAAGTCCTTGAAAACTTTCTTGGGATTTGATAATGCTTCAAATACTTCACCAGTTCTCGATGAGTTTCTAGGCATGCACATGTACAACCAAGTCAACAAACTTTAAAATTTCAATGTATAGGTTGAAAATAAAGAAAACTGGCTACACTAAGAATTTTTGTATTTCCTTCTACTATAATTGATAACACTGTTAATTCCCCGGCAATGGTGCCAAAATTTTATCACTCTCAACTATCCCTTATAAAAAGTACAAGCGGTCGTTGCAAATATAATCCGAGTATTTAGCTTAGAGTCGAATCCCACAGGGAATTAACCTACCAATTACTTTTGTCTAACTTACTGAATTTTTCGTAATCAACTTTCCAGATATTTTGAAAAACTATTGGTGATATTCTTACTAACTATAACCGAATAAAGTTAAGTAAACTAAATGCTAACTATGTGTAAGGCCCTGAAAAAAATTTGCGAAACAATATAGGATTTTGGGGTGCTAGGTAGACTAATTAGAATATGTTATGTGCTATAGATATGATGTAAGTGAATTGGATTTGGTAAAGAAGTGTGTGAGTCATATAATAAGTAAGGTGGAGTCCAAGGAGAGGCCTAAGTGTAAGCCAAATGGCAAAATTTCATAATAGGCTAAGATTCCAAAGGTACATGCACTAGTCTAGACTTTGAACAAGCATATCTAAATATATATATATATATATATATATATATATATATATATAAGGTATTATATGATTAATAACCTATCAAATGAAAAGTATTTGAGTCTAGTTTTCAATGCTTCAAACCGTTTGTCACTCGGACATTCCTACCAGAAGTTATGAACATGTTACCAAAAATAGCGCAGAATTTTACTCTACCGCGGCGCCCCATGCGGCACGCCTGTGGGGAGGTACAAAGAGCATTCAAGAACGTTTTTTGAGTAAATTTTTCATAACTGTGGTGCCCCACGCGGTGCGGCTGTGCAAAAAATTGGGATTTTGTTATAAAACAGCCTCATTTCGCCAAATAAATGCAATAGATTGTTTCATTAGCTAAAATCAGATATTTTTTGAGTAAGAGAATGCCCTAGAGTGGGAAAGTGTCCCTCATCAATTTTTCTTCAATTCATGCTCAAATCTTGAAAGATTAACAAGGAAAAACACACTAGGTCTTCATCCTTGAGGTAAGATTCTACACCCTAACTGTTAATTTTGAATTAAGCTAAAGATGGGTATTTATCAAGAAAGTTTGTGGGTATTGGAGTTGTTATCTTGCATGCATGAGTTCTTAAAGTATTTGGTGAGGTCTTGAGCTATGGATGGGACGAGGGATGGTAGGATCTTTCACAAAATGGTTTTGTCACAAAATGACTTACTATTTCATGTTTCTTTGTTTGTATGGTTATTCTATTCTGAAAGAGGACATTAGCCTTACATACTAGTGCTATTCGACGGCGCTAACGTCCCTTTTGTTGGGGGTGCTGTATCATTTAATGATACAGGTGGTTCCACAGCAGGCGGCATCATCCAGTGATAGCGGTATTCTTTTCCCAGCAGTCTTGGTGATCCCCACTCTATCCCGAGGGTTATCTCATGTATCTTTTGTTCATTTTCTCATCACATTTTGAGGTATAGCCGGAGCCTTGTTGCCGGCATTTCCCTATTACTCTTCTATTGTATTTAGAGGTTCCGTAGACTGTTTGTGGGTGGTGGTTGATGTTGGGAGTCCAGACTAGAAACGTTGGTGCTTGATAAGCATGTTTCTCATTAAACTTGTAATATTTTGAAAACTATAAATAAAGTTCTTAACGGAAATGAAATGAAAGTTTCTAATGGAAGATTTCTTAGCGTTTTGATAAAGTGGGTTAACATTCCCTCTTTATTCATGAACTATTTTGGGTAGAATGAAATCTAATAGGCTTGCTCAGTCGGGTTTACTCGGTTGAGCGCCAGTCGCGTTCCACGGTTTTTGGGGCGTGACACTACGACTGAGTTATAAACAAATAAGAGAAGGATCTAAGGTTGTGATTTCTCCTATGGATGGAATCCCTTCATGATATATTTTGCATAGATTTGCCTAATCGTCTCTTTCAATCATGAGCACTCTTATTACCATAAATCTCTCCGGAGTAATTACCATAATTTACTAGACGCACTCTCCCGAGTTACGCTAGCTGGCTTTTATTACAGCTCACTTTAGATTGCACCCAAGGGTTCGTTATCCCTAATCCCACCTTTAAGCCCTCGGTTATTGATTCCTCATATACTTTGGGAATGGTGTTATTCAACAATTACCTAAATATGCACTCTATCTCCTAATTAATACATACTAAACAGGCACAGTTAATTGAGGATCCTATCAATTAACTAAAACAAGAACGTAGTTGGGCAAATAGAGATTAAACTGGGCAAACTATATTAAAATAACAGGAAGTTCATCCTTCAACAGGTTCCATCAAAACCCTAGACTAAATAATTAGCTACTCATAATCGTTCATAATAACAACAGAAAAATTCATCATGAATGATAAATATAAAGGAAGAAAGGTAGAACTCGATGTCGAATTATCCTCCTTGCCTCTTTCCTCTTTTTGCCTTCAACTAAATTGTAAAAACCTTCATAATGTATTTTTGAGTGAGATGGACCTCTTATAGGTTAAGTGGAATTACCCCCAAACTTTCAAGTTTACCCCTAAACTTATGCGCTCTAGATTGGACTAGCGCGGCCGCGCTAACGGCCGTGCATATTGCATAGTGTTTTGCCTCGATTTTCTGGACTAGTGCGGTCGCGCTAAGGCCGCGCTAAGATGGTTCATCATTTTATCTCTTCTTTTCTTTATTTTTTCACACGTACTCAGCTCCGAGGGGCTTCCCTTGCTTTAATTTAGCTCCAAAACCTGTCCTAAGTCCTCATAAGTGCAACTTGCTCCTGCAAAACATGAAATTCACAATTAGAGCCAATTTATCGTCATTTAACTATCCTAAAACGGTAAATCATAGTCAAGTTTGGGCATAAATAGTCGCCAAACTACATGAATCTAGCCTATTATCAATATTCCAAAAGGCCCGCAACTGTATTCCTTAAACCAAGTAGCCTCCTCTTTTGAAGATCTACAAGAATAGGCATCGCAGAGAAAAAAAGACAACATTGAAACAACTCAAGGAGGTACTATAAACCCAATAAAATAAAGCCTAAAGTCTTCTAGATACACAGTGGGGTTAGCAATTCAGATTGAGTTAGTTTGGAAATTAATTAAAAATGTATACTTTTAAATTCATCTATCCAAATGCTAGCTAAGGTAAGTAGAATGGTTGCTTCCCTACTATGTTTAGCAATCTTTGTTCAGCATTTATTTATTGAGTATTAGGTTGAGAACAGGCTCAAATAGAGCAGAATGGATAAAAAATGGTTCATATACCGGACTCCAACTAGGTTTATTTATCATTTTTGTTGTATATTATGTGCTAATTTTATTACTAGATATTGTTGCCATTGTTTGCATTTCTGCTTGCATCTGTTTATCATCATTGCCGGTTGCATTAGTATAAGTGGAAAGAATGGAATAACATCATTAAAAATAAAAGGTTGAAAAAATGGAATAGGAATCCTCCACTTTTGGTTGTAATTGTCAAGTTGAGCACAACTTAATTTGTACATCTTCTGAGCTTAAGCTTATGTTCAGTCATTCCCCTTTCTTGGGGTAAAATTGAATACAACAACATATTAACTACTAGAATATTCAAGAATAATTGATTTCTGTGGTACTTGCATCATCTAAGATGTATAAGTATGCCAATATGGCTTTAAAACGGTAACGACCCGACTGGTCGTTGTGCTTTCTAGATCCATGTTCCCATAATAAAGACTCTCTAGATGCTCTTTTAGTGTTTTATGACTTGCGAGAATGGTTAATTTGGGTTTGTAAGGGTTCAGGTTAAAATTGTAACACTTAATTCCTTAATAATTTCTTATAATGGTAAAGTATGACTTGAGTCAACATTTTGACCAAATGACTTTGGAACTGGGATTTGACGGCCTCAATACATTTGTATGATAATTTTATGCTACACCCCACGTTTTCATACGTGAGAGTACGTCGTAAGCCATTGATGTAAGTTCGGAAATGAGATTATACTTGGAAGAAAATAAAGTAAGTTAATCATATTACCTTGGAGGTTACAAATATTTAAGATCATGAATAACAATTACCAAGAGGTTTGGAAAGCTTAGAAGATAAACCAATTAAAGAAAATAAGTTTTGTCGAAAGTCGACAAGTTTGAAATGTTATAGCATGTACTTTGGGTGAGACTAGGGTTCTTAACATGATAAGGAGGTTATTCTATAAGTTGTTTTAATCATATGATAGTCATTTGTTACATTTTGAAAGCAAGCAAGTTGTGGAATAAGAGTTGGCAAAGGTCACAACAAGTTGCATTCATAAATTTGCTGAAAATTAGGTCAAATGTAGCTAAGATTTTCTCCAAATACTTAGAATTAAGGGATTATCTACCTACCAAATTGAAGGTCTATGAGTCTAGTTTCTAAAGTATCAAACCATTTGTCGATACAATATTGGAGTAGAGAGATATTCACATTTTTACGTGACCGCGCAAGCAGCTCCCAATGGGACCCGCTGACGCGGTGGTCGACATACTTCACTTTCTAAACGATTTGGACGCCTATTATTAACTCATTTTCAACTAAACTTCATCTCCAAACTTCTCCTAACCCTTATAAACAGATACCACAAGGGTTTGAAGTGATTCCAAAGTGATTACACCATATTTCAACATCAAAACTTAGTTCTAGTGAAGAACAACACCTCTTTGAGGTTGTGTTGTCATTGAGGATTGTTGTGGGATATATTTCAATGAAATTACAAGTTTTTGATACTGAATATGGTGAGTATAACATCCAACTAATTGTTCTTGAGCTTTCATGTATGTTGGTTAAGTTGTTAGGATGATAAACTGCAAGATAATACTTGGATTAGCTTAAGTCACTTCTATGGTGTTGTATTGCCATTAATGGTTGTTGTAAGCTGAATATAACTTGGATTTTGACTTGAAATTACTTTAGGAGGTATGTGTATTGTGTTATTTCATGTGCTTAAGGTTATTTTGATGTTGATTAAGTTTAATGGATGGAGTAGACATGAACTAGTGAATAAATTTACTATTGAAGATAGTTGGAGTTGAGGATTGTTTCCTTTGTTATAAATATATGGAATAAGGGTGGAATCATTGATGAATGACTTCATTATTATGTTAATAATACTGTTAAGTTAATGTAAGAAGTCTATAAGAGGTAATATGGGTTATACGGATTCCAATCGGAGATTGCCGCTTGTCGTGAAGTAGTTGTGACTTGTTGTTGTTATATGATGTCTAGTTATTGATATTTATATGTTGATGGATTTCTATGGTTGTTGTTGTTTTTGGTATATGGTATTGGAGGAGGCCCTTGTTACAGGGGAGATGTTGCTCGAATTTACGTAATTAAGCTACTAGCTTAAGTTACAGACTTAGCCTTTGCTTAGCACTAATTTTAAATCTCCTTATACTATGATAGATTGAGTTGACTTGTTTGAAGAGTTTCTTGGAAGGTATTAAGGACTAAATGGGTTTAAGGTATGTTAAGTAACTTCCTTCTTTCTTTTGGCACGATCTAAAGTGAAGTGAACATAAATGATATGCTATTTTATAATGGTTCTACTCCTAGCAACTAATGCTACCCATATTGTTCTTTACTTATAAAGTCATTATAAAAACCTATGTATGATCCTTGAATCCTATTGAGGTTCATATTGATGGTATGGATGTCAATAATGTCAATAGAAGGTGCAACGACCTAACATCACTCCGAAAGGTTTAGAATGTGATTCCATGAGTCCAACATGCATTATATATATATGTATCTATTTTACTCTACCGAGTCGCTTTATAAGGCCGGGTACGACACCTATTCTGATCAGTTGGGTTTTACGGAGCTCTACATGGTCGGGTAGGATTCTACCGAGCGATATGATGGCCGAGTATATTTTTACTGAGTCCCCTTCGAGGCTGGGTACGATATGATGATGATGATGCCCACAGAGGCACTCAGATGCTACAGGTTGTATCTCCTATATCTCTCTTTACACTACTATTCTTATTTATGCTTTCCTTCCTTACATACTCAGTAATTTATTCGTACTGACATCCCATTTGCCTGGGGACACTACATTTCATGCATGCAGGTCCCGATAGACAAGTTGACAGTCCTCCTAGTAGGTTATCAGCTCAACGGAAGGGGTTGGTGCACTCCACTTGTTCCGAAGTTCCCTATTTGGTCAGTAAGATTTAGACATGTATTGATTGGTATGGCGGGGCTTCGTCCTGACATTTATGATGTTTATGTACTGTTATAGGATTGTAGACAGATGTCATCTATATGGATACTTGTATGGCCTTGTCGGCCTATGTTTTGAGTATACAAATAATCATGTCAACCTTACAGGCCCGTATGTCACATGTATAAGTTTCTATATCATATTGGGGTCACCCTATGTCTAGAATTCCCGTTTTATTCTGGTTAGCTCATGATGGCCCTTCTAGACCATTTACCCATGATTGTGTGATAAGAAAGACACGTTACGTTGGTACTTGGTTGAGTAATTTATCAGGTGCCTATCGCGGCCCTCTGATTTGGGTCGTGAAAAAGTGGTATCAGAGCAGTTTTTCCTAGGGAGTCTACAAGCCGTATCTAGTAGAGTCATGTTTATGGGTGTGTTGTGCACCACACTTATAAGCAGGAGGCTACAGGGCATTTAGGACTATCACTCTTTCTTCTTATTTTGGATCATGTGGTAGAGCTCAATTTTAAGAGTTCAAACTCCTAAATTCGACTTTAGTCGTAATAAAATGATACATGCATCCCCAAAGACAGTTGGTAAGAGATTGAATGTGGCTCTGGAAGAGCTGAGTTAGAGGAACTTGATTTTGCATCATGCTTATGATGAGTAAATGTAAGGTCTTCAGCAAATCATGTGTGTACTAAGATGTGTGAGCTTCTTTATAAGGATCCCCAAGGCATTAATATCTATCCGCCCATATGATAAAGAAAGACGAGAGAATCAGGAAGTGGGTACAAGTTTCAATAAGTAAAAAAAGCAAATTGAAAAAGAGCACGAGGTACCCAGCTAATGGAGATTATCAGTATTTTCAATTCAAGCATAGAAATATAAGCATTTTGAGTTTCCTTCAACAGTAACTGAGGTATGTACAATTGGCCACACCCATCTCAGTTATGCCCTATGGGAGTTGACAGATATAGTTTAATAGAAGAAGGTATAGCAAAATCTAGTTGGGGTTAGAGTAACCCAAAATGGTAGATGGATTATTATCATTAGCTTACATTTCCGAAGGATATTACAAATGTGGTAATAGTTCTCCTTGTGAGACACCCTGATGGTACAATATAGAATAGTACATTTAGATATTAATACTAGAATGTCTGGAAAAATTTATAAGATTGGCGCTGGAATCATAGAAGGGATAAATATTTACCTTTGTATGGTTCCCGTCCCTAGTAAAGAGAGAATGTTAGATGACCCGAAGAGCCAATGGATGGAGCAATGGGGGCTAAAAGCGAAAGAATGTTTTGTTAAAGTTTCAGAATAAGTTGATAAATAAAAATCTTAGCAGGTGAATAAGAAGAGAGTAAATAAAGTATTATGAGTAAGATGTGATAAATAGGTGACAACAGTAAATCAAAATTTGACACGATGATAGAGTCTATAGTTAAGTGAAGGAAAAGACAAGAGGTGACATGCCTTGAGACAATAATAGAGTATAGGGCAAAGGTTGTATCCTCATTTCGAGAAATGAGTTGGTGAGTCCAACATGATTTCCAGAAGGCAAAGTTAGACCCCCTATAATAACAGAAATTAGTATGGTCTATTAAACAAGATAAAACTGAACATGAATTAGGGACTGGAGGATTTGATAATAGTCGACATCGTGACAATTTCAGAGATCACATTCCTGCAATAATAGAATGGACAACAAAAGACTAACATTTAAAGGTCATTCATGAAGATGCTTCCCTAAAGCAAGCACTGTGAGTAGAGTTAAGCTCAAGAGACTAAGTGTGCCAGTTACACTGGGTGTCACCTTCAATTATCGCTGGTACAGAAGGGTTACCCCAAGGCAAGTAAGAGTCCGTGAAAATGTGAAAAGACGCCAAAGATGAAGAGGTAAAACATTTATTGGTAAATCTTCATAGCATTAAATGTTAGTACTCCCCTAAAGGGGCAAGATGGTGTGATATGGTATTAAGCTGGAGATATGTGGTTTAGGTAACTATGGAATAGTAAATGAAGAATGTGGTAAAAAAAAGCAAAAGGGATGAGGTTGCATTTATTCAGATCCTTCAGATATGATACAACTCCAAAACATTATGCAAGCATGGCGCTGGGGAGAGGAAGTAAGGTTTCCCACAAGATGTTATTGATAAATAAGTGTGAATGGACACTTGACACATAAAAAGCCTATGCGAGAGGTAAGTTGAGACAAAGGACATAAGCCAAGAGACATTACATAAAATATAGGTATGAGAATGGACCAACGTGTAGTTACTATTGATTGAGGAAGAGCCTAGTTATGGCTAGACAAGAGGATACAGACAAATTAGAAGATCAAGAAAGATAAACGTAGTGAACCCCAACATAGTGAATTCAGTCTTGCAAATAGGACATCATGATCTTTGAGAAATATTCAGATAGAAGTTGGGGTAGTTAAAGGCACTGTATAAGTGCTACGGAATTAAAAGAGACTGTCACTAGGAATAGTCAAAAAATTTAGTTCAGAAGGAACCCTACGAGCACTCGGGTGTGGAGGTAAGTAACTAGGGATAATTATAGGCGAGTAAAATCATTAAAAAAATTCCTTCGGATATAAAATTTAATAAGCCTGCACCTTTAGAAGAGTAAGAAGGTCTCCCTATGTACTACAATAAAATCTAGCTGAGTAAATAAGGAAGAAGGCTTCAACATAAGCCTAATAACTTGAAGAAGATATGGTCTTGTAACAACAATCTTACTACAACGTTGTATGCACACCATAAGAATGTGGCACCTATCGTGGCTAATGAATGGAAAAAAAACAAATAAAAGGTGATGTTTGAGATAATATGAGGTACATGAAATTACAGTATTCGTGGGCAATAAGACAAGCCAAGTATTCATGCAATAAGTGGCAGAACAACCAGGAAAAATAATTGCTTAAATTTAAAGACAACGGAGAAGGCACAGAAGGAAATGTGTGGTGCTAGCAAGTTAAAGGAAGGTTGCGAGTATTATAAATAGATATGTGTAGGTCGCAAGATAATGTATCATATAGCGACAAGGTTTTAGGTTGATAGGAGTAAGGATGAGAAAAGGTGAGTGAGAAGGTAACGATAATAGGTAAGTCCTCGAGATTAAACCCGTCAAAATACATGAGAGTTGATGGTTTCCGGAAGTAATAGAAAGCTCTGTACAACCTGAATGAACTCAGAGGAGTCTAAGACTAGGAGCAATTAGAAGAGATGAAATGCTTCCCTGGTGGTAGAATAAGAGTGTAATTGTGATAGATAAGAGGATGACTCTTGGGCCTTTGATTGAGTAATGATTTAATGAGAAAGGGTTTTCATGAATTGCACGAGATTAGAATACCCCCATAAGATGAATCATGTTGGGATTCTATTCAATACAGTTATTGAAGTATATTATTATCCCTAGGTCGATCAGAAAAATCACTTCAGATGTTCCCCGATGAGACATGAGCCCTAGTGATAGTGTGTTATGTAAGAGGTTGCAAGTTATCAGTGGTGGATTATAGATCAACATTAAGGTGAATCAACAATAGATGATAAAAGTTCCAAAGTATGTGATGAGATTAGACTGTCATTCTTAAGATGAACATTAACGAGGAAGCATTAAAGGACTTAGATTTATACATGTAAGATAAGTAGCGAGAGAATAACCTAGAGTTGGGTAACATACCTCGATAATAATAAAACAAAAGTAAGAGTTATGGTATAGTTTGACCTGCCTAGATGCAGCAAAGCCATAAGGATAGATATCTGAGGCTATAAAACAAGATATATCAATAGTCATAAGTTCAATAAAGTACCAAGTGAAGAACTTCAGTACACTTATAGATGCCTAGAGGCACAGCTTGTCATATTTCTGAATATTTTCATAAAGTGAGGCTTAGAGATTGGCTAAAAGATGGAGGAAAAAGGGGAGAATAGTCGCTAGGCGCTGATACAAGGACATAGTTGTACATACTGCATGACTCAAGGTAGCAACAATTACGAGATTGGAAGAATTCCGACCACATGTCATGGCGTGAGAAAGAGGTCTAGGGGGGGGGGGAGGAATGCCCCGACATTTGGATTTATTCACAAAATAGTTGCCTAGATGGCAAGGAGAGCATTAAAATATTCGTACGAGCTATATTTTAAGAAAATGATAAGCGCATCAGTCAACATTCGAGAATGAATATTCCAAAGGGGGGAATGATGTTACACCCCACATTTTCATACGTGAGAGTATGAAAGATTTGGACGCCTATTTTTAACTCATTTTCAACTTAAATTCTAACGCATTAAACCATTTGTTGATACGACATCGCAGTAGAGGGATATTCGCATTTTTGCAAGACCGCGCAAGCTGCTCCCAATGGGATCCACTCACGCGGTGGTCGACCTACTTCACATTATAAACAATTTAGACGCCTATTTTTAACTCATTTTAAACTCAACTTCGTCTCCAAACTTCTACTAACCCTTCTAAACAGATACCACAAGGGTTTGAAGAGATTCCAAAGTGATTATACCATATTTCAACATCAAAACTTAGTTCTTGTGAAGAACAACACTTCTTTGAGGTTGAGTTGTCATTGAGGATTGTTGTGGGATGTGTTTCAATGAAAGTCCAAGTTTTTGCTATTTGCTATGGTGAGTATAAAAGCCTACTAATTGTGCTTGAGCTTTCTTGTATGTTGGTAAAGTTGTTAGGATGATAAACTGTAAGATAATACTTGAATTAGCTTAAGTCACTTCTATGGTGTTGTATTGCCATTGAGGTTTGTTGTAAGCCGAATATAACTTGGATTTTGACTTGAAGTTACTGTAGGGGGTATGTGTATTGTGTTCTCGCATGTGCTTAAGGTTATCTTGATATTGATTAAGTTAAATGGATGGAGTAGACATGAACAAGTGAATAAAGTTACTAATTGAAGATAGTTGGAGCTGAGGATTATTTCCTTTATTATAAATTTGTGGTATAAGGATGGAATCATTGATGAATTAATCCATTATCATGTTAATGGTACTATTAAGTTAATGTAAGAAGTCTATAAGGGGTGATACGGGTTATACGGATTCCAATCGGAGCTTGCCTCTCATCGTGAAGTAGTTGTGACTTGTTGTTGTTAGATGGTGTCTTGTTATTGCTATTTAAATGTTGATGGATTTCTATGATTGTTGCTGTTGGTATATGGTATTGGATGAGGCCTTTGTTACAAGGGATATGCTGCCCGAATTTACGTAAATGAGCTACTAGCTTAAGTTATAGACTTAGCCTTTGGTCAGCACTGATTTTGAATCTCCTTAAACTATGATAGATTGAGTTGACTTGTTTGAAGAGTTGCTTGGAAGGTATTAAGGACTCAACGGGTTTAAGGTATGTTAAGGCACTTCCTTCTTTCTTTTGGCATGATCTAAAGTGAAATGAATATGCTATTTCATAACGGATCTACTCCTAGCAACCAAGGTTGTCCATGTTGTTCTTTACTTATAAAGTCGTTATAAAAATGTATGTATGATCCTTGAATCCTATTGAGGTTCATATTGATGGTATGTATGTCCATAATGTTAGTTGAGCGTGCAACGACCTTATGTCACTCCGTAAGGTTTAGAACGTGATTTCATGAGTCCAACATGCATTATATATATGTATCTATTTTACTCTACCGAGTCGCGCTATAGACGGCCGAGTACGACACCTATTGTGCAACCACTAATCATTTGGGTTTTACTGAGCTCCACGTGGCCAGGTACGATTCTACCGAGCCTTATGATGGATGGGTACATTTTTACCGAGCCTATTATGGACAGGTACGATATGATGATGATGATGCCCACAGAGGCGTATGTTTTAAAAGTTTATGTATATATATATATATATATATATATATATATATATATATCGTGTTGGGCTCTTCTACCTGCAGCACTCAGATGCTACAGGTTATATCTCTTATATCTCTTTTTACACTACTGTTCTTATTTGTGTTTTCATGTCTTACATACTCGGTACTTTATTCGTACTGACATCCCTTTTGCCTGGGGATGCTGTGTTACATGCCCGCAGGTCCCGATAGACAGGTTGAAAGTCCTCCTAGTAGGCTATCAGCTTATTGGAAGGTGTTGGTGCACTCCACTTCCTCCAGAGTTGCCTATTTGGTCAGTATGATTTGGACATGTATTGATTGGTATGGTGGGGACTTGTCCCAACCTTTATGATGTTTATGTAATCTTAGAGGCTTGTAGATAGATACCATGTATATGGATACCTGTATGGCCTTGTCGGCCTGTGTTTTGAGTATACAAATAATCATGTTGACCTTAGAGGTCCGTATGTCACATGTATAAGTTTCTATATAATGTTGGGGTTGCCGTATGTCTAGCATTCCCGTTTTATGTTAGTTAGCTTGTGATGGCCCTTCTGGACCATTTACCCATGATGGTGTTATAAGAAAGACACGTTGTGTTGGTACTTGGTTAAGTAATGTATCGGGTGCCTGTCACGGCCTTCTGATTTGGGTCGTGACATTTAAGACTTGGGCGTATGTTTGGATTGGATTTTAGATGACTCGGGAGCATTTCAACGCTTTATATTGAAAGTTGGCGCATTGAAGGTTTTCAAGTTCTTTAAGTTTGGTTTGGAGTAGGTTTTGGTATTATCGAAGTCACTTTGATATTATGAGCATGGGAATAGTTCTGTATGGTAGTTTAAGACTTGCATGCAAAATTTGGCATCATTCCGAGTAGTCTAAGTATGTTTCGGAGCGTTCAGAGATAGTTGAGAAGTTTGAAGTTCATAAGTTGATTCAATTTGATTCTGGGATGTGATTCTTAGTTCTGATGTTGTTTTACACATTCGGGATTTCGAACAGGTTCTTATTATATTTTTGGACTTGTTGGGGCAGTTTACCGGGGATCTAGTGTGGTTAGGGTGAGTTTTGGACCGCCCGGAGCTAAGTCCATAATGTTGTCACTATAGGTTCTGGTTTCGTTCTTTGCGATCACGGCGGAGGGGCCGCGTTTGCGAAGGAGGAAAAATGGGCGACTAAGAATTTGTGCTACGGGTTTGCGACAGCCAGTCCTCGTTCATAATGGTCTGGGACATGTGGCCTTCACGTTCACGTGAATGGGCCCGCGTTCGCGTAGAGAAGGCTGGAGCTAGGTGGCACACTGTTGGTCTTTGCATTCGCGTAAATCAAGCCAGACAAGTCTCTGCATTCGCGAGGCCCTGCTCGATGTTTCTGATGGTCAAATATTTCTGGCCATGGTTGTTTGCTTTCACGATCACGAGGCCTCTTCCATAATCGCGAAGAAGGAATGCCGGGGTATAGACTTGTTTTGAAAACGGGACTTAGGCTATTTTCTCTGATTTTTCATTTCCTTGGGCGATTTTGGAGCTTTTTGGAGAGGGGTACTCAGATAGCTATTGAAGGTAAGTAATTCCTACCTAATATAAGTTTAATACATAGATTATAGGTAGATTTTAACATGTAAAATATGGAAATTTTAGAAGATTGTTGAATAACCTAGGATTTTATAAAAATGGGATTTAACCACAGAACTGATTATCGAATTTGGTGAAAAAATTATATATTTGAGTTGTGTGGTTATGGGTAACATTTATATTCGATAATTTCCGAAATCCGGGCACATGGGCCCGAGGGTGAATTTTAGGAATCTTCCAATTTTAGTTGGGTAATCACTCTAATAGCTAAATTATGAACTTGTAGTGTATATTACTTGATTTATATAATATTTGACTAGCTTCGGATTGTTCGGCACCAAGTTAAGGCTTTACAGTGAATTTGTGGGCAGGAAAGTGAGCTTTGAGATGAGGTAAGTCTCTTGACTTACTTTGTAAGAGGAAATTTCCCCCATAGGCATTCTAAATTACTATTTGCTTCTAATTGCGGGGATTACGTACACACGAGGTGACGAGATTCCGTGCGTAGTTACTAATCATGCTTAAGTCCAGGTAGTTTTAGGACCCAAATCATGAAATACATGTATTGTTTGCCTCTACTTGTTAATTTAAGTGCCTAAGTTATATTGAAACTTGATAAAGGACTGGTAAAGATTGAATTTCACTTACTTTGAGCTTTGGCTGGTTACTTAACGGTTAATAGAAATTGTGCTTCCTTGTGTATTAGTCTTGTGATAGCTTTTAAATCAAATGTTCATGTATTCTCTCTTGTTTTGGAGAGGGCCGAATGCCTCGACAATATAATAGATGCATCTATGGTTCGTGTTGTTTGACCCTTGACAGTGTACATATTATTCTTAATTGAGCCCTACGACCTCGGTATAAATCATGCGTGATAATGTTTGGATCCCGATTACCCTTGATATTATATTTATGACTTAAGAGGTTATAATTTATTTCTAGGCCTAAAATTGTTAGTGATCTTTAAATTGACTATTAGTTAAAGAATTATTAATTCACTGCTTGCTATTGTGTTATTATTATTATTCACATATTTCATGCCTATTTAGAATTCCCGTATTTTACCTATTGGCCCATAGTAAGTATCGATGTCGACCCCTCGTCACTAATTCTTTGAGGTTAGACTTGATACTTACTGGGTACATGTTGTTTATGTACTCAAACTATACTTCTGCACTAATCGTGCAGCATCTGAGGCAGATGCATCTGGCAGACATTCCAGCGCGTACCCCCATTACCCTGAGGCATAGTAGTGAGCTGTTTTCTAAGTCCGTTCTGCAGTACCCGCAGTCTCTCTTTTGTATTTATTTTCGGTCTATCTTATTTCAGACAATATCATAGGTGTTTTGTATATTCTACTAGTTACCCATACACTTGTAACATCGAGTCTTGGGAATATGCTAGTAGACACTTTATGGCTTTGAGAATTTATTTCACCGTATTTTCTCTTTCATTGGTTCACATTTTACTTTACTATTATTTTACACTTCTCTTTTACTTAATAAATAAAAATCAACAACTTTAAAATTACTAAAAAGACTAAATACATGACTAGTTCACTGTAAGCTTGCCTAGTGACAACGTTGAGCGCCATCACAGCCTATAGGGAAAATGAGTCGTGACAATATGGTATCAAAGCACTAGGGTCACGTAGGTCTCAAAAGTCATGAGCAGGCCTAATAGAGTCTTGCTGATTGGTGCAGAGACGTCCGTACTTATCTTCGAGAGGCTATAGGGTGTTAGGAAACTACTCTTTCTTCATCTCCTATCGTGCATTTGATATTGTGCTAAGTATATTTCTCTAATTCTCTCACGGATGGTGAGAACGCGCATGACAGATATACCCGACTATGGAGGAACTGCTCCCCCATTGCTAGAGGCCGAAGGAGGGCATCCTAGAGTTGCTACAGTTGTGCCACTAGTGGATCCAGTAGAGAATCAAGTTATTAAGAAGCAGGGTGAGGTTCCTATAGTGGCGCCAACCCCAGTAGATTTTATGTCCGCACTAGGAATTAGGAGGTCATGGGTCGTATGCTACGACTCGTGGATTCTATGAAGCATGTTGGTTTATTTCCAGCAGACCCAACGACATATCAGGCGGGAGGGGGAGCACAGACCCCTATCGCTCAAGTTCTAGGGCATGAAGCTGTCGTATATCAGACCTTGGGTGCACAACCCATAGGCAGATCTCAGCCAGTTGCATCAGAAATATCTGAGCCCAGACGAGCTAATATAGGTGAGCCACATAAGTTATTGGATAAATGAACCAGGCCACATCTTCCTGTCTTTTTAGGGAAGCGACATGAGGAACCCTGGGACTTTATTGATCGTTACAAGGATATTCTGCCGAACATGAGTATATTAGAGTCCCACGGGGTGGACTTTACCACTTTTTAGCTGTAGGGTAAAGCCCGTAGATGGTGGAAGTCCTCTCTTTTCGACAGGCCAACATGTTCTCCTTCCTTGACTTGGGACCAGTTGTCACGTCTCTTTTGGATAGATATATTCCATAAAAAGTTGTGATTTCAGTTCGAGTAGCTCTAGCAGGGTCAGATGTCGGTGGCCGACTATTAGGCAAGATTCTCTAAGTTGTCTCGCCATGCATTTATGATACTCCCCACTGATGCATAGAGACTACGGAGGTTTGTTGCGGGTTTGCACTCTGGTATCCAGGGCACAATGGCCTGAGAGGTTGAGATGGGTACTTCTTATGAGCTGGTTGTGAAGATAGCTTAGAGGATCGAGGGTGTTCATCAGCGGGGCCGAGAGAAAACAATGAGGGACAAGCAGTTTCAATATTTTGAAGGGTTCAGTGGTGCTCCGTCTTGGGTTAGAGATCAGTTTGAGAGGCGTTGGACTAGCAGGCCCACAGATCCAACACTATTGCCTCTTCGAGATGCTCTTGTGCGGCCCTATTTCAGCGCCATTTCAGAGATCTCCTATCGTCCTCCATCTATTCAGGGTTCCTCCAGTGGGTATTCAGGGCATCAAAGTCAGAATTTAGGTCAGCAGTCCACTGTCCCAAGGTGGTATTGGTCATGTAAGGAGATTTTGCCCTAGGCTTTAGGGCAAGGCGGTACAGCAGGTTCATCAACCTATGATTACAGCACTAGCTGCCACACAAGCAACCCGGCCGCCTAGAGGCGGAAAGTAGTGGGTAGGGATCGTACTAGAGGTGGAGGCCAATCAAGTGGCACTCCAGCTAGGTTTTGTGACTTTCCACCCAAACTAGATGCAGTTGCCTCGTATGCCATGATCACAAATATTATTTCTTTCTGCGGTAGACATGCTTAGGTAGTGTTTGATCCAAGGTATACATATTCATATGTTTCATCACTGTTTGCTCATTTTCTAGGTGTCCCTAGAGAGTCCTTGGGTACCCTTGTATATGTGTCCACGCTAGAGGGCGATTCTCTTGTTGTGCATCGGATGTACTGGTCTTGTATCATGACTTTCTGTGGTTATGAGACTAGATTAGATCTTCTGTTGCTCGATATGACAGACTTTAAGGTCATCCTGAGTAAGGAATGGTTGTTTCCATATCATGCCGTCCTTGATTTTCATGCAAAGACTATTACCATGGCGAGTCCAGAGTTTCCTAGATTGGAGTGGAAAGGTTCATCTGTCAGTGCACGTATTCATAGTTATCTCAAACCTGATGTTACATCTCGCGTTTTCGTACGTTAAAAGTTTTGTCTTCAGTTAATTGACATAGACTCGGGGATGAGATTATCTTGAGGTTAACGTATTTACGCTATTTATAACAAGCGATAAATAAGTGTCATGAAGGATAAATGGTACACGAATTAAAGAAAACGAGTTTCGCTGAAAGTGGCCAATGTGGGATAAAATTTAGGTGGAGTGATAATACCCGATAATTATGGAATAGTACCATGCAAGGCACCATGTGACCACGATAGTACGATGTATAAAGTATATAAAAAATAAATAGAATTTTAAGTAATTTGAGACAATTTTTAAATTATGCGGGTAATTGATTAATTATCGGGTAATAGGACATTACCCAGTAACTAATAAGTGGATAAAAATCAATAAAATATACCCATCTAAAATGTGGCACAAAGCCACCATGACAAAAAATGACTTATTAGTCCATTATGCCATGTCTCCACGTAAGAGCTCATTAAAAATTTAACCAAGTAGGACTTGATTATAAGACTTACCTAATTAGGATAATAACATGGATAACCCATTTGTGATATATGATCTGCCTTCAAAGAAAATGTTAGAAGAAGAAGCCATTTCGTTCCAAAATTTCAAATAATCCAAGGAAGGTATTTCGTTCATAAATTTTAAAGAAACAGGAACAAATTGCGTTCAAGGATTTCAAAAAGCAGAAGTTTAATCAGATTTTTTAGGTTTCTCAGTTCAATCCACGAAGGTTTCCAACGGAACATTATACGGAGTTTTCCCTACTCCAGGTATGTTAAGATCATCCCTTGTTTCCTTTGGCATCGTCAAAATTATACTGAAGAAATGAGCAAACGCACAGTTTCCATAAATTACTCTATTCATAGAAATACTAGGGGTGTCTATATTCTTGATTCGCCATGTGAATTATTATTATATTCTGTTCATGGGTCTCAGAATAATACGCAATTGAAAAAGTTTATCCAGAAGGAATATTGAGATTTTTACAAATTTTTCATGCATTTCACCCATTTATACATGTGCATTGACCCATGACCAGATGGCGTTATATATGCGTATATATGTAAATATATATGTATATGGGATATGAGAAAAAGTTACGGCGTTATATACGCACCACCACCTGATCAACTGGTATATGTTGATGATGTTGCCCATAGTGGCCGAGATGATATGATGGGATGCCTCAGTGGCTTGATGATTTTATGTACACATAAACCTATGAATGACACGATATTTATACGCACGTGCATGACATTAGAAATTTTTCAGAATTTTCAAAGTTATTCATATTTAAGGATGTGTTTCTTTATTCCATGTTTCATCTATGTCTTTTACGTACTAATTTTCATGCCTTACATACTCATTACATTTTTCGTACTTATGCTTTATTTCATAGGGCATACGTTTCATGCCCGCAGGTGCAGGTAGGCAAGCTGACGGTCCCCCTTCTAAGGATCCCTGATCAGCAAGAGTTGGCATGCTCCACTTGATACGGAGTTGCTTTTGATTTTGGTAAGATACGTTTGTATACATATATGGGTATGACGTGGCTCAGTATTGTCTTTGTATAGTTATGTTTCTATTAGAGGTCTGTAGGCAGTATGTCTAGTTGGATAGTATGTGGCATTGCCGGCTTCCAATTTTGAGATGTATAGTTGTCTATAGCAGCCTTGTCGGCTCGCCCTACGTATGTTGTACGTATATGTATGTATGCCTTTTTTCGCAGATTTCCTTTATGTACATTATTCTCATAATTCAGTAGATGTTATTCAGGTTTATATCGTAGACGCATGCTTAGGGGTATTTGGTAGGTAGGACTCGGGCACCTGTCGCGGCCCATCAGTTTTGGTCGTGACAAAAGTGGTATCAGAGAAGTTCTGTCCTAGAGTTGTCTATATACCGTGTCTAGTAGAATCTTGTTTATGGCTGTGATCCTCTCTTTTTATCTCAGATCGTGCGATACAAGAATTCATGTTCCTAATGATATATTATATTTTCAGCGATGCCTCCAAAGAGTACGGCTGCCCAGAACTGAAAGTCCGTGGCTAGTGAGACTACTAGTCAACCGCCATGAGTTACCAGGGCTCAGGGAGAGTCTCATGGTGAGGTTCCATCTTAGACTTCACATACCCCGCCCTTTCAAGAAGAGCTCCGAGGGGCACTAGCTCCAGTGCCCGCCCCTGTATATTCAGCACCTCAGCCAAATACACCGGGTCAGGAGATGAAAGATGCTATTTAGTTATTGACCCGATTAGTAGCCGCACAAGCTCAACGTCAGGAAGTAGGTATTGTTCATGAAGATAGGTCTGTGATTGCAAGGGTTCGTGACTTTATTAATTTAGACCTTCTGGTATTCACTAGAGCAGATCCAAATGAGGACCATCAGGTATTTATTGATAGAATGCAGACGACGTTAAGGGTAATGAAGGCCACTGCGACCAAGTCAGTAGAGCAAGCTTCCTATAGACTCCGAGATGTTGCAGTTAGTTGATACGAGTCTTGGGAATTATCCAGAGGTGAGGATACCCATCCAGCAGTATGGCAGGAGTTTATAGAAGCTTTTCTTTGTCATTATCTGCCACCAGAGCTTAGACGAGCTAGAGCTAATAGGTTCTTGACCGTTCGGTAGGGTAACATGAGTGTCCAAAAGTACAGCCTTCCGTTTGATTCATTGGCTAGGTATGCTCCCACTATTGTATATAAGATGGAGGATTGGGTGCACCGGTTTATGATGGGATTAGAGCCTTACTTGCTTAACGATTGTATGTCGGTCTCACTTCAGCCAGACATGGATATTTCTTGTATTCAGGCATACACTCAGGGTGTAGGGGAGTGTAAATAGAAACAGAGGGCCGATCGTGAGCTTGATAGGGCCTAGAATAAGATACCGAGGTCTTTGAGTCCTTCTGGTGAGTTTCGAGGTGGTTAGAGGCAGCAGTACTCGAGGTATCCAGCCCAACCATCGGCCAACATGCCCCCTCAGTTTGGCGGTAAGAGATTTGATCGTTCCTTATATTCTAGGTCTGGTAAGAATTTCTAGGCCTTAGGTTCTTAGTATAGGGGTGAGTCAAATCAGATGGGCCTACCCTTACCATGATATGCTCAATGTGGTAAGCAACATAACGGGTAGTGCCATATGGGATTAGGTGTTTGTTATACTTCTGGTTATCCGGGCCACATTATGAGGGATTGTCTGATGAGAGGTGATGCAAGCATAGCTCAGCCAGCGAGATCTGTAACTGGTTCATCATCATCAGTACGCCCCCCTGGGCAAGGTCCACAAGCACCAATGAGTCGTGGTAGAGGCAGAGGCAGAGCATCTAATTCGAGAAATCCTCAGAACTGCATTTATGTGTTGGCAGGATGATAGGACCAGGAGTCATCACCTCATGTTGTTACAGGTATATTATCAGTCTCCTCATATGATGTATATGCACTAACTGACCCAGGTTCCACCTTGTCATACGTTACTGTTTACCGTGAAAATGGTAACAACAATTAAATTTGTAAATGAGATTCTAAAAATATGTGATCTATTCCTGAGCTAGTTGTTAGACCTTTTGATGCTAATAATATGGAGTTTGAAGATTAAATACAAGCTAAAACGAGATAATAATTAAACCAAAGGGCCTGCTGCCCGGATATAGGTCCGGTCGATGAAGGACCTCAGGGTCGATGTCAGGATCGAGCTCGAGCTATCGGGGATAGTCGGGGATGGGATAATAATTGAAGATATAATCAAATAAGGCTCTTTATGGCCAATACTAAGGTATATGATGAAGAACAAGTAAGAACGCGATGAATATCGAGGTGGCCTCAGACCAGTGAGAACAAACAAGCTTAGAAAGAAAAGAGAGAGGGAGATATTATTGCACTTGTGGAGAAAATGGAGCAACATCAGTCCATTACAAGGTAGTGTGAGTCCCCTTTATATTGGTGGGGAACTCGACTACAAGTACGTGGAAATTAATTACAAAGTATGGAGATGGGATGGCTTGACACGATGCCTTAGCATAGGCTCTGTATAGGCCGGCCCTGTTAGGCCTAGCTGTATGCCTTGGGATCTTCCCCCTCTGTCCTGGCTTTGATCCCCGTTTTCTCTAAGTCGGGCCTCAACGATCCTCGAAGTCGGGAACTCGGTCGTGGCCTCCCATCCTCGGGGTCTCGAGGCATTCTTCCGAAATGACTTGACAGCAAGAAATCAAGTCCTCTGATTTTGCCGCATACAGTTACTTCGTTGGTTGTTAGTATATTTGAAATAAAATCTGAATTGGTTAAACCTTTTGAGGTATGTACATTTGTTAGGGACGCAGTGATATCTAAGCAAGTATATAGGGTTGTATAATAGTAGTTCATGGTCGATTTGTCGTAGCAAACTTAATCGAGTTAGATATTGTAAAATTTGATGTTATAATGGGTATGGATTGGTTGGCTTCTTGTCATGCCAACGTTGATTGTAGATCAAAGATAGTCCGATTTCAATTTCTAGGGGAGCCTATTTTGGAGTGGAAAGGTAATACGGCATCGCCGAGAGGAATATTCATTTCCTATCTCAAGGCAAGGAAGATGAGTAGAAAGGGTTGTATTTATCACTTAGTTCGGGTTCAGGATGTAGAAGTGGAGTCACCAACCATTCAGTCCATCCCAGTGGCTAATGTTTTTCCCAATGCACTTCCGGGTCTTCTGCTAGAGTGAGAAATTGAGTTTGCCATTGACCTACTACCAGACACTCATCCAATATATATTCCTCCCTATAGAATGGCCCCCGCAGAGCTGAAAGAGTTAAAGGAACAACTAAGGGACTTGCTTGAAAAAGACTTTATTAGACCTAGTACATCACCGTGGGGAGCACCTGTGTTATTTGTGAGGAAGAAAGATGGTTCCTTACGGATATGTATTGATTATAGACAGTTGAATAAGGTAACGATCAAGAATAAGTACCCGCTCCCGAGGATTGATGATTTATTTGATTAGTTACAAGGTGCCAAGTATTTTTCAAAAATAGACTTGAGGTCCGGGTACCATCAGGTAAGGGTTAAGGATGAAGATATTCCGAAGACATCATTCAGGACCAGATACTGGCACTTTGAGTTTCGTGTTACATCGTTCGGTTTAACCAATGCCCCAGCAGTATTCATGGATTTGAGGAACCATGTGTTCCGGCCCTGTTTAGATCTGTTCGTAATTGTATTTATCGATAATATATTAGTGTATTCCCATTCAGAGGCTGAACATGCAGATCATTTGTGTACTGTGCTTAGAGTTCTACAAAAAGGTTGAATGCAATATTCTCTAAGTGTGAATTCTGGTTAAACTCTGTAGCTTTCCTTGGGCATATTGTTTCGAGTGAAGGTATCCGGGTGGTACACAAAAGATTGAGGCAGTAAAGACTTCGCCTTGACCCACAACACCAATGAAGGTTCGTAGATTTCTTGGGTTGGCAGGTTATTACAGGAGATTTGTAGAGGGATTTTCTTCCCTTTCAGCACCTTTAACAAAGTTGACTTAGAAGGGAGCAAAGTTTCAATGGACTAACGCTTGCGAATGGAATTTCCAGGGCTTAAAGGACAAATTATCTTCAGCAACAGTTCTAACACTTCCAGAAGGGACCGATGGTTACGTTATCTACTGTGGCGCTTCAGGCATTGGGTTGGGTTGTGTGCTGATACAGCAAGGTAAGGTTGTGGCTTATGCTTCTAGACAACTAAGAAAGCACGAGAAGAACTACCCGACCCACGATTTAGTGTTAGCTGCAGTGATTCATGCACTAAAAATGTAGAGGAACTACTTGCATGGCATTCATGTTGATATCTATACGGATCATAAGAGCCTCCAGTACATCTTCCAGCAAAAAGGAATTGAATCTATGTCAAAGGAGATGGTTGAATCTACTTAAAGACTACGGCGTTGATATCTTATATCATCCAGGGAAGGCGAACGTAGTAGCCGATGCCCTCAGCCGTAGATCTATGGGTAGCCTGTCATATCTACGGCCAGAAAAGAGGGGAATAGCCCATGAGGTTCATCAGCTAGCTATTCTTGGAGTACGGTTACTGGATTCAGGTAATATTGGAATTATTATTCACGATACAGCAACATCCTCTTTAGTAATTGAAGTAAAGGAATGCTAGTACGAGGATCCTGTCTTGGTTAATTATAGGGATACCACCCTTCAGAAAGAGAAGACACCGTTTGAAATTACAGAAGATGGGATCCTCAGATATCGAGGACGATTGTGTGTCCCTAATGTTGCAGGGCTACATCGGCAGGTTATGGCAAAAACTCACTATTCTCATTATTTTATCCATCCAAGAGTGACCAAGATGTATCATTATATCAGGGAAGTGTATTGGTGGTACGGGATAAAAAAGAATATAGGGGATTTTGTTGCTTAGTGTCCTAACTGTTAGCAGGTTAAGATTGAGCATCAAAAACCTGGTGGGTTATTGCAAGCTATGGAGATTCCAACATGGAAATGGGAAGTAATCAATATGAATTTCATCATAGGCTTACCTCGTACCCAGTGTAACTTTGATTCGATATGGGTGATTGTTGATAGGCTTACAAAGTCAGCCCATTTTATACCCGTTAGAACTACATATTCCTTAGAGGATTATGCAAGGCTTTATATTAAGGAGATAGTATGACAACATGGTGTCCCCATATCTATTATCTCGGATAGAGGAACTTAATTTACAGCTAACATTTGGAGGTCCTTCCAAAAAGGATTGGGGACTCAAGTAAGTCTTATTACAACATTTCATCCCCAGACAGACGGACAGGCTGAGCGTACTATTCAAACACTGGAGGATATGTTACGAGCTTGTGTAATAGACTTCAAAGGTACTTGGGATGATCATCTGCTGCTTATTGAGTTCGCGTATAATAATAGCTACCATTCCAGCATTCAGATGGCTCCTTACGAAGGTCTTTACGGATGGAAGTGTAGGCCGCCTATAGGGTGGTTCGATGTAGGAGAATCTGGATTACATGGGCCAAACCTGGTTTAGCAAGCCATAGGAAAAGTAAATCTTATCCGGGATTGACTATTGATAGCTCTGAGTTGTCATAAGTCATATTCTGATATGCGGCGCCTAGATTTAGAGTTCGAAGTTGATGACGGGGTCTTAAAGGTGTCACCTATGAAGGGTGTGATGAGATTTGGCAAGAAAGGCCAACATAGCCCACGGTATATTGGACCTTATAGGATCATTCGGAGAGTGGGCCAAGTAGCTTATTAGTTAGAATTTCCCTCAGGATTGGAGTTTGTCCATTTGTTTTTTCACGTATCTATGTTACGGAAGTACATTGGCGATCTTACCCTAGTGGTGCCCACAGATGATGTACAGATTATAGAGGACTTGTCATAAGAAGAAATTTCGGTTGCCATCCTAGACCAACAAATCTGCAAGCTGCGGAATAAGAATGTAGCCTTTGTGAAAGTACTTTGGAGGAACAACAATGTGGAAGAAATGACTTGAGAGGCTGAGGAAGACATGAAGTGTAGATATCCCTACTTATTTCCTCCTCTAGAGAAGGGTCCGACTGAGACGTCATAACAATAAGGTACATGTATAAATTCTTGTGTTGGTTATTGTCGTTGGTCATGTGAGGCCATGGTCGTTATTCATAATTGTGGTCCTGTGTGGCATTGGATTATTAAGCTTCTACAGGGAGAGTTGGTAGTGGTGTTGTTACAAAGGCGACCTTGCCAAAGTTATATAGATCACGGGGAGTTGAACATTCGATGACGAATGTTTCTAAGGGGGAAGAATGTTACATCTCGATGACTAGTACCATGCAAGGAACCATATGAGCACGGTAGTATGATGTATAAAGTATATTAAAGATAAATGAAATTTTAAGTAACTTGAGACAAATTTTAAATTATGCGGGTAATTGATTAATTACCGGGTAACAGGACATTACCCAGTTAGCTAATAAGTGTTTAAAAATCTATAAAATATACCCATCTAATATGTGGCACAAAGTCACCATGACAAATAATGACTCATTAGTCATTATGCCATTTGGCCACGTAAGAGCTCATTAAAAATTTAACCAAGTAAGACTTGATTATAAGTCTTACATAATTAGGATAAGAACATGGATTACCCATTTGTGATATATGATTTGCCTTCAAAGAAAATGTTAGAAGAAGAATCCATATCGTTCCAAAATTTCAAAGAATCCAAGGCAAAATTTTCGTTCATGAATTTTAAAGAAGCAGGAACAAATTGCGTTCAAGGATTTCAAAAAGAAGAAGCTTAATCCGATTTTTAGGGTTCTAAGTTCAATCCACGAAGGTTTCCAACAGAATATTATATGGTGTTTTTCCTGCTCCAGGTATGTTAAGTCCATCCCTTCTTTCTTTTGGCGTGGTCAAAATTGTACTGAAGAAATGAGCAAACACACAGTTTCCATAAATTACTATATTCATAAAAATACTAGGGGTGTCTATATTCTTGATTCCCCATGTGAATTATAATTATCTTCTGTTCATGAGTCTAAGAATAATATGCAGTTGAAAAAGTTTATCCGGGAGGAATATTGAGATTTTTATGTATTTTTCATGCACTTTACCCATTTATATATGTGCATTGGCCCATGACTAGATGGAGTTATATACGCGTATATATGTATATATAAGTAAATGGGATATGGGAAAAGGTTAAGGCGTTATATACGCACCGCCACCTGATCAGTTGGTATATCTTGATGATGTTGCCCACAGTGGCCGAGACGATATGATAGGATGCCCTTAGTGCCTTGATGATATTATTTACACCCATACCTATGCATGAAACGACATTTATATGCATGTGCATGACATTATAAATGTTTCAAAATTTACAAAGTTATTTAGATTTAAGGATGTGTTTCTTTATTCCATGTTTCATCTGTGTCTATTACGTACTAATTTTCATGTCTTACATACTCAGTACATTTTTCGTACTGACGCTTTATTTCATGGGGCCTGCGTTTCATGCCCGCAAGTGCATGTAAGCAAGCTGACGATCCCCTTTCTTAGGATCCCTGATCAGCAAGAGTTGGCGTGCTCCACTTGATCCGGAGCTACTTTTGATTTTGGTACGAAACATTTGTATATATATAAATATATGGGAATGACGTGGCTCAGTCCCATCTTTGTACAACTATGTTTCGATTAGAGGTCTGTAGACAGTATTTTAGTTGGATAGTATATGGCCTTGCCGACTTCCAGTTTTGAGATGTATAGTTATCTATAGCAGCATTGTCGGCTCGCCCTACATATGTTGTACGTATATGTATGTATGCCTTTTTGGGTAGATTTCATTCATGTACATTATTTTTGTAAATTAGCAGATGTTATTCAGGTTTATATATTAGATACATGCTTAGGGGTGTTTAACAGGTAGGACTCAGGCACCCGTCGCAGCCCATCAGTTTGGGTCGTGACACCTGAAGGCTCGACACATTGTCGAGAAGGGTTGTTTGTCGTATCTAAATTATGTTCAGGATACTATAGAGACTTTAGTGATTAATTCAGTGCTCGTGGTCCGATAGTTTTCGTATGTATTTCCTTCTGATCTACCAGGCATGCCACCAGATCGTGATATCAATTTATGTATTGATTTGGCTCCAGGTACCTATCATATCTCTATTACACTGTATTACATGGCTCTAAAAGAGTTGAAAGAGTTACAAGAATAGCTTGAGGAGTTTCTATAAAAGGGGTTCGTCAGACCAAGTGTGTCACTTTGGGGTGCATCTTGCTGTTCGTGAAGAAGAAAGATGGGACTATGTGGATGTCCATTGATTACCGCTAGTTGAACAAATTTACCATTAAGAACACGTACCCGTTGTCGCATATTGATGATTTGTTTGACCAGTTGCATGTCACCAGGGTGTTCTCTAAGATCGACTTGAGATCAGGGTATCATTAGTTGAAGATTCGTGATTCAGATGCTCCGAAAATGGCCTTCCATACTAGATATGGACACTGCGGGTTTCTATTGATGTCCTTCGGCTTGGCTAAAACCTGGCGACATTTATGACTTTGATGAACCAGGCGTTAAGGCCATATATTGACTCATTTATCATTGTCTTCATTGATGACATATTGATCTACTCATGTAGCATGGAGGAGCACGAGCAACATTTGAGAGTGGTGCTTCATACCTTGCGGGAATAAAAGTTATATGCTAAGTTCTCCAAGTGCAAGTTTTGGTTAGATTATGGGGAATTCTTGGGCCATGTGGTATCAGGTGAGGGTATCAAGGTAGATCCCAGGAAAATTGAGGTGGTTCAGAGTAGGCCTCATCCTACCACAACGACCAAGATCAGGAGCTTCTTGGGGTTAGCAGGTTATTATCGCCGATATGTGGAGGGTTTTTCATCTATTGCAGCACTTTGACTAGATTGACCCAGAAGGGTGATCCGTTCTGATGGTCCGATGATTGCGAGGAAAGCTTCTAGAAGCTCAAGACTGCATTGACTTCAGCACTGGTGTTAGTGTTTCCTTTTGGTCAGGGATGTATATTGTGTATTGCGACGTTTCATGCATTGGCCTGCATTGGGTATTCATGCAGGAGGGATGATTTATTGCATATGTTTCATGCCAATTGAAGACCCACAAAAATAATTACCCCGTTCATAATTTGGAGTTGGCCATGATAGTTCACAATCTCAGGATCTGGAGGCATTATTTTTATGGTGCATCATATGAGGTTTACACCGATCATCGCAACTTAGAGCATATGTTCAAGTAGAGGGATCTTAATTTGAGGCAGCGCAGGTGGCTTGAGCTACTAAAGGATTATAATATTACTATCCTTTATCATCCAGGAAAGGAGATTGCGGTTGCGGATGCCTTTAGCAGAAAGGCTGAGAGTATGAGTAGTTTGGCATTTATCACAATAGAGGAGAGGCCATTGGCTTAGGACATTTAGTCCTTGGCTAACAGACTTGTAAGGTTTGATATTTCATAGCCTAGCCGAGTTCTTGCATGCGTCGTGGCACAATCATCATTATTCGAGAAGATCATGGATCGTCAGTTCGACGGTCCTCACTTGTTGGTTATTAGTGTCGATGGATTGAGGGAGAATATTTTAGATGAGGCAGACAGTTCTCGGTATTCTATTCATCCAGGTGATACAAAGATGTATCGCGACCTGAGGAAGCATTATTGGTGGCGGCAGATGAAGAATGACATAGTTGAGTATGTAGCGAGGTGCCTAAATTGCCAGCATGTTAAGTATGAGCACCAAGGGCCAGGTGGCTTACTCTAGCAGATGGTTCTACCTAGGTGGAAATGGGAGCACATCACTATGGACCTCGTAGTTGGGTTGCCACGGACATTGAGGAAGTTTGATGCAGTTTGGGTCATTGTTGACAGGTTGACCAAGTTGGCACACTTCATTCTGCTGTTGACTACGTATTCTTCAGAGTGATTGGCCTAGATTTACATCCAGGAGATTGTTCGGTTGCATGGTGTGCCTTATTCTATCATATTAGATAGAGGCCCTCAGTTTATTTCGCATTTTTGGATGGTAATACAGAGTGAGTTGGGGACTGGGGTAGAGCTTAGCACAAACTTTCATCCATGGACCGACAGGCAGTCGGAGTAGATACTTCAAATCATGGAGGATATGCTCAGACCATGTGGTATTGACTTCAGAGGGCAGTGGGATCGATTCTTACCTTTAGCCAAGTTTTCTTATAGCAACAGTTATCAGTCCATTATCGAGATGGCTCCATTTGAGGCTTTGTATGGTTGGCGATGTTTTTCTCCCATTGGGTGGTTTGAGCTTGCTGAGGCTAAGTTATATGGTACTTATTTGGTGAGAGATGTCTTGGAAAAGGTAAAGTTGATTAAGGGGTGACTTCGCACAGCACAGTCAGACAAAAGCGTTACGCAGATCAGAATGCACGTGATTTATCATTTATGGTAGGCGAGACGGTTCTCTTGAAATTCTCACCGATAAACGGAATCATGAGGTTCGGGAAGAAGGGAAGTTGAGCCTATGATTTATAGTCCCATTCGAGGTGTTGACGCGAGTTGGGGAGTTTCTTATGAGCTTTCTTTGCCTCCCAGTCTATCGGGAGTTTATCCGATTTTCCACGTGTCTATTCTCCTAAAGTACGATGCCGACAGGTTTCATGTGTTAGCCTACAACAGGGTTCAGCGAGATGAGAGCCTGGGTTATGAGGAGGATCCAGTTGCCACTATAGACAAGCTGGTTCGCTAGTTCAGGTCCAAGAAGATTTTTGCGGTAAAGGTTCATTGGAAGTGTCAACCAGTCGAGGCGGTGACTTGGGAGACCAAGGAGGACATGTGGGGCATATATCCATACCTATTTGGCACTCCGGGTATAATCCTAGACCCATTCGAGGAGGAACATTTCTTTAAAAGGTGGAGAATGTAACGATCAGACCGGGTGATTTGCAATCTAGATTTCCGTTCTCCTAAATAAGACTCCCCCGAATGTGCTTTTACTATTTTATGACTTGCGGGGATGGTTAGTTCAGGTTTGGAAGAATTCGGTTTGAAATCGAAACACTTAGTTCCTTAATAGTGGCTTATAATGGTTAAATTCAACTTGAGTCAACATTTTTAGTAAAAGGCCTCGAAACTAGTATTTGACGGTCCCAAGAGGTTCGTTTGATGATTTTGGATTTGGGCGTTTTCCATTCCCCAAACCTGAAGAGGCGTGGACAGAACCCGGTGCCATACTCAGCTCGAGTGTACCACTCTGTAACTTTGAACATTGGAGGGGTAACCGTCAACTTAGGTCGATGAGGCCATATTCTGAATCATCTGAAAATAACGTCTCTCTTATCAGAGGGGTAAACATACCCAAAAGCTAATATATATATATATATATAATTGTGTAGGTCGACGAAGCCGCCATGAACATCTACTGCTATATAAAATATACAGGACTCTTCTACAAGCCTCTAGAGATAACCAAACTGTACCATGGTCGGGACAAGGCCTCAACCTACCTATCAAACATGTATATATAAAATGGACTTCAAGGTTTAGACCTGGTAACTCCGAGGAAGTGGAGCTTACCAACCAAGATGATGTTTGACTCTGTCTGTTGGGAGGGTCTGTCCAACTGTAAATGAGGACCTGCAAGTATGAAATGTAGCACCCCCGGCAAAAGGGAAGTCAGTACGAAATAATGTACTAAGTATGTAAGGCGATAGAAAAACTGAAAGCTGAAACTGAACTGACAATATAATAACTGAAAGTAACTAGGAATAAAAGATAATATGAAGATATGCTTACCTACTAATACTAACTCAACTCTCTCAATATAGTAAGTAAAATTGATATCCGGCCTTATAAGGCCCGGTATGTGTAACTGCTCTGCCGTAATAGACTCACTCATGGCCATACTAGGCTCTGTATCATGGCCATTCTGGGCTCGCTCATAGGCGCTCGGCCACAGTAGGCTTGATATATAACTAACCATCTGATCAGAGGTTTCCCAATAGAGGCCAGCCCATCGATTATAGCTCGATGGTGGTAAAAATATTGTAATACTGTATATATATAGACTCTCTACTCTCTTGGATGATAGAAGACAAAACTAAACTGAATTTGAAGTTCTGATAAGGGAGAATTCTTTAACTCATGAGACTCGGACAATGTACATATATTCAGGAATTTGAACTTCTCTTTATGTCTCGTTATCAAACACATATAGTTACTTGATCATGCCAAAATGAAAGAAAGTAAACTTAACATACCTTAACTCCATTTAGTCCTTAATACCTTCTAAGCAATTCTTCAAACAACTCAACTTAATCTACCACAATATAAGGAGATTCAAAATCAGTGCTGAGTGAAGACTAAGTCGGGAACTTAAACTAGTAGCTCGTTTACAAGAATTTGGGCAACATCTCCCCTGTAACAAGGCCCTCCTCTAATACCATATACCAAAAAGAAAAATAACACAACAATAACAACATGTAAGCATCATTTTCTAACCTTATCTCCATCACAATATACCATAAAACAGCCCACACACCTTAATCACTTCATACATAAAACGATAACCAAAGTAGTGTCAAACAACAAAAGAATATACCATCGAACGACCAGCCAACCACCCTGCCATTATGTGGTATTTTCCACACCCTTTATACTCCAAAACCCCACAAAAAGAGAAGCAGAAGAGACAACCAAACAGCTACACAGAACAGCTCACAAAACAGTCCACTACAAGTTGAACAACTCGAACTCACGGCTTCCGATCATCGTCCCATAAGTTCTTACAATTATTGAATGAATTTTTCTACTTTACAGCAGAAACAATTGAAGAAAAATGGCAGTATACTTACAATATTTTGTGAATATCTCTGCTCCTATCTTGATTCATCAACACTTAGGTTTTTCTCCAACTAGAGCTTGAAAAGAAGAGAAGTTATTGAGGGTTTTGTGTTGAATTTTTGCGAGAATTTTGTTGGGGTGTACATCTAATTTTTTTCCTCTATTATAAATGTAATATCTGAAGGTAATCAGCCCTTAAAAGGTATATTTAGCCGACCTTTGAGCTTTTAATTGAGGCCTCTCATTTTGGCAAGTAGGTGATGCACCTATTTGCCGCTACCAGTCGATGCAGTCTCACAAAAAGGTGAATATCTTTCAATTCCAATGTTGTATTGAAAAAAGGTTTAATGAGTTAGAAAGTCGACTCCTAGGGATTCAATTTAATGGGTGGAACATGCCATAACTCTATGTATGTTGGGAGAAAATCACAGTTACATTTGACCCGAAATTTCAGTAAAACTTATGAATGTAACTTGTGATGACTTTCATCGACTTTTGTTCCACAACTCACTTGACTTGAAATTTAACACATGATTATCATACAACTGACATAACTCAAAAAATAACCTTCTTATCAAGTGAAGCACCTTATTCTCACCCAAAAGTACATTTTACCATATTCCCAACTTGTTGACTTTCGACGAAATATTGTTTTCTTCAATTCCTTAGCTTCTAAATATTCCAACCCTCTTTGTACTTGTTGTCCATCATCTTCAATATACGTAACATCCAAGGTAAGATGATAAGTTACTTTATATACTTCCAAAGATAATCCCATTTTTGGTCTTACATCAATAGACTTAAGACGTATTCCTAAGTACGAAAACATGGGGTGTAACATCATTCCCCCCTTTGGAACATTCGTCCTCGAATGTTCACTGATGCTCTTACCGATCTTATAACACATAGTTGTAATGAATATTTTAATACCATACTTGCCATCTAGGAAATTGTTATTTGAATAAATCTGAAGGCTAGGCATTCCCCCCTTTAGGCCTCTTTCTCACACCACTACTTGTTGTCGGAATTCTTCCAATCTCGTAGCTATTGCAACCTTCTGTCATGTAGCCTGTACAACTTTTTTCTTGTATGTGCGCCTAGGAGACTCTTCTGTCCTTTTTCCTCCAGCTTATAGCCAATCTCTAGGCCTTACTTTGGCAACTTATACAGAACTATGACAAGTTGTTCCTCCTGGTATATACAGGTGTACTTAAGTTCTTCGCTCGGTACTTTGTTGAACTTACAAATGGTGATATATCTTCTTTCATAGCCTTGTGTATCTTTCCTTATGTCTTTAATACATCTAGGTAGGTTATACTATGCCATAACACTTACTTCCGGTCTATTATTATAGAGGTTTGCTACCCAACTCCAGGTTACTCTCTCACTGCTTATGCTATATGTATAAATCTAAGTCCATTTGCTCTTCCTCATTACTGTATATCTTAAGAATGATGTCCTAATCTCATCTCATATTATAGACCTCTTATCCGCGTACTGTTGATTCACCTTATTGTTGATCTATAATCTACCACTGATAACTTAAAACCTCTTACGTAATAAATTATTGTTCGGGCCCACGTCTTATCGGGGAGGATTTGACCTTATTTTCCTGATCCACTTAGGGACAATACTAATCGTCAATAATCATATTTCATAGCATCCCAATGTGATTCATATTATGGGGGTATTCTACTACCAGGGTAGCATTCCATCCTTATTAAATTCTCCTAGTCTTAACTCCTCTGAGTTTACTCATGCTATACTGAGCTTTTTATAACTTTATGAAAACCATCAACTCTCTTGTTGTGATGGGTTTAATCCCGAGAACATACCTATTCTAGTCACCTTCTCACTAACCTTTTCTTGTCCTTACTCATGTCTAGCTAAAACCTTGTCGCTCCACCATACTTTATCTTTCAACCTACATATATCTATTTATACTACTCGCAACTTTCCTTTAACTTGCTAGCACCGTAGATTTCCCTTTGTTATTATGGAACCTCAAGCGAGACATCATATCATCTCTAACTCTTCTTTACTCTCTTATCTAGACCTCTCTGTATCTGGAAACCACAGGCTGGAAAATATACCATTGACGACACCATTATCATTTCTTGATACAAAATTACTACACTTCCAGCCCTCTATCTGATATCTAGATTATTCGTGACCTTCTTTACTTGGGCATCTCATACCTTCTTCATATGTACCTTACTAACCTTTAAATCTTGCATCGTATCTTCTATCTGTTTTATAATCTCCCTTCCATATAGTGGAATTCAAATCCACACCTTAAAGCTCTACTATAATACTTGCACATCATGTCCATACACAATCAGGCGAAAGCTTCATACTGACTTCTTATGAAGTTGGCACTGTTCTAACTACATTATCATAGAGCCGTTATAGAATATGACCGTTGTACTATCTTTCTTGTACCTATGCTATTAATGCTGATTCTGTAATGTTTTGAGTCACAATTTCTATAATCATCTGAGACTCATAATCAGACCCCTGATTTACTTAGCTATTGTAACTTTCGAGCTTCCTCTTCTCTCTAAACCTTTGTGTAGGCTTAAGTTGTCTTCCAATCAATGGCTCAAGGTATTAGTTATTACTTTCGCCTTTCATGGACGCTACGGGACATCCATAATATAATCTTCTAACAATTGAAGACTTTGTCTACGAGGTGGACTCGATTTTTTTCCTTTAACTTATACCGGAGTCTTATATAGCTGTAGGAATGTCTATATATATACTACATAGATAACACTCTGAAATATTCAGTGCGGTCACAACATAACCAACTCAGGGTCCTTGATCGAATAATTCCTTTCGTGCCTTCTCATTTTTCTTTAAAAGTAAGCAATTACTTCCCCTAGTCATCTTACCACTTGTTTCATGAATACTTGGCTTATCTTAGTGCCCACATCTATTGGAATTTCGTGCAACTCATATTATCTCGAATATTACATTGGATTTTACTTCTCATTCTTTAGTCACAACAGGTACCACTTTCTTATAGAGTGCATACAATGTCGTAGTGAGAATGTTGTTACAAGATCATTTCTTCTGTAAGACACTATGCTTATGTTAAAGTCTCTTTCCTTATATCCTAAGCTACTCTTTCGTTGTAACACTTAGGGAAGACTATCTGACTCTTGTAAAACTGTGAGGTTATCCCGTCATATACCTGACGAAATTTTTGATGTTCTTACTCACCTATAATTATCCTTAGTTACATATCTCCGTGCCCTTGTTCTAGTAGGGTTGCTTCTGAACTCAATTTTTTTTGTCTCCCCCATGGCACTCTCTTATATTTATGTAACACTTTTATGGAAACTATAACAACCTCAACTCCTTTCTGAATATTTCTCAAGGATTACGATATCTTTTCTACAAAACTGAATTTCCCATGTTGAGGTTCACTAGGTTTATCTTGCATAATCTGCTGATTTATCCGTATCCTCTTGTCTAGCCCTAACTAGGTTCTTCTTGAATCAACTACTAACTACTCGTTGGTCAATTCTCATATCTATAATCCACGTATTCTCTCATGGGTTGTTTCCGTTATCTTAACTTACCTCTCGCACTGGCTCCTTATGTATCAAGTGTTCATTCTCACTTATTTATCAACAACATCATGGGAAGGAACCCTTACTTCATTTACCTGCCATCGTGCTTGTATAATGTTCTGGAGTCGTAACATATACATAGGATCTTAATAAATGCAATCTCACCTCTTTCGCCTTTTTACCACATTCTTCCTTTACTAGTCAATAGATACTTGAACTACATAACTCCGACTTACTACCATATTACACCGTCTTCCCCCCTTTAGGGGAGTACTCGCATTTAATTCTATAAAGATTTACCTATGTATGGTTTACCTCTTTATATTTGATGTCTTTCCACGTCTTAATCGACTCTTACTCGCCTTGCGGTAACCCTTCTCTACTAGGGATAACTTAATTCCTCACGCACGGGGGTAACGCCTAGTGTAAATAGCACACTTAGTTCCTTAAGCTTAACCTTGCTCAAAGTTTTTGCTTTGGCAGAGCATCATTTTGAATGACCTTTAAAGGTTATTCTTCTATTGTCCATTTTATTATTGCTGGAATGCGATCTTTGAAATTCTCTCGATGTCGACTATTATCACATCATTCACTCCCTAATTGATGTTCAACTTATCTTGTTCACTAGCCCATGCTGTCTTCTCTTACTCCAGGGGTCTAATTTTAGTTCTGGTAATCACATTGTACTCACCAACTCATTTCTTGAAATAAGGATATAACTTTTGGCCTATACTCTTTTATTGTCTCAAGACATGTCACCTCTTATCATATCATATTTTTATTTACCGTTATCACCATTTATCACATCTTACTCATAATACTTTATTTACTCTCTTCTTATTCTTCTCATAATATTTTTGTATATTGCTGGAAGGGATCGACGAAGACGACGATTACGGGGTTTCTCGATCCTTTATAACTCCCGATGATTCCAATGCTACCAAATCAACTGTAGAAGAGCTAGAGCAGGTTGTGTTGATTGAACATCTTCCCCATCGAAAGGTATACCTGGACATGGGTTTAACTCCCGAGCTCAGGAAAAAAACTCATTTAATTTCTTATATCTAAAATGGATTGTTTTGCTTGGTCCAGCCTCAATATATTAGGGATCCCACTGGAGATCACTACTCACAAACTAAACTTGGACCCGGAGTTCCATCCGGTATAGTATAAAGGAGACACTAGTGCGAGATCAAGCATGCCTTCATGAAGGACAAGGTAACGAAACTCCTTAAAATAGGGTCCATCCGGGAGGTCAAATACCCGGAATGGTTAGAAAATGTAGTAGTAGTTCCTAATGAGGGAATAAACTAAGAATATGTGTGGGTTATATAGATTTAAATAAGGCATGCCCCAAAGAGTCATTTCCTTTGCCTAAGATCGATCGCATGATTGATGCCACAGTCGGCCACGAGATCCTCAGTTTTCTCGATGCCTACTCTAGGTACAACCAAATACAGATGAACCAGGATAATCGAGAAAAGACCTCTTTCATCACTAAGTATGGCACGTACTGCTATAATGTAATGCTATTTAGATTAAAAAAAGCTGGTGCCGCTTACCAATGACTAGTAAACTGAATGTTCAAAGAATGGATAGGAAAATCCATGGAAGTTTACATTGACGATATGTTAGTTATGTCCTTGTGAGCAGAGGACCATTTAAAGCATTTGCAGGAAACCTTCAGAATATTAAAGAAGTACAACATGAAGTAGAACCCAGAAAAGTGTGCATTCGGAGTCGGAGCAGGTAAATTCCTCTGGTTCATGGTATCCAACCGATGAATCGAGATCAACCCCGAAAAGATCAAAGATAACGAGGATATCACGGTAGTGGATAATGTCAAGGTCGTACAAAGGGTAACTAGCCGCATTGCAGCACTAGGGCGATTAATCTTGAGGTCTTCCGATAAAAGCCATCAATTTTTCTCATTACTGAAGAAGAAAAACAACTTCACATGGACCCCAGTATGCCAACGAGATTTAGAATAACATAAGCGATATTTATCAAAACCGTTGTTCCTTCACATGCTGAGGGCAGATTAAAGACTATACTTGTATCTACTAGTATCAAAAATAGCGGTAAGTGGAGTCCTAGTCCGGGAAGAGCAAGGTATGAAATTTCTAATTTATTATGTTAGTAGGACCTTAGGTGAGGTCGAAACTAGACATCATCACCTAGAAAAGTTGGCACTCGCCCTGCTATGTGCCTCTAGAAAACTGAAACCATATTTTAGTGCCATCATATATGTGTTGTGACAACTTACCCTTTACTAAATATAATGCATAAACCCGAACTCTCGGCACGATTGGCCAAATGGGCCGTAGAAATCAGTGGGTACGATATCGAATATCAACCATGAATAGCCACTAAATCTCAAATTTGGTAGATTTCGTGGCCGAGTTTACATCGGCCCTAATACCCAAAGTCAAAATAGAGTTGTTGGTAAACTCGGAAACGTCTTCAGGAATCTGAAACCTCTTTATAGATGGTGCCTCAAACGTAAAAGGGACCGGACTTGGCATCGTACTGAAGCCACCCACGGGAAATATAGTTAGACAAACTATTAGAACTGTAAAATTGAGTAACAACGAGGCCGAATACGAGGCTGTGATTGCAGGTCTCAAACTAGCCAAAGGCTTCGGGCAGAGGTGATCAAAGCTAAGTGTGACTCCCTCCTTGTAGTAAACCAAGTAAACAGAACGTTCGAAGCTAGAGAAGAATGAATGCAAAGGTACCTAGACAAGTTACAAGTAATGTTACATCGTTTCAAAGAGTGGACTCTGCAACACATGCCCCGATATCAAAACAGTGAGGCAGATGCCCTTGCAAACTTAGGGTCGTCGGTTGAAGATGACGAGCTCAACTCGGGGGTGGTCGTATAACTCATAAGGTTTGTAGTAGTTGAAGGTCACGCCAAAATAAACTCCACAATTTTAACCTGGGATTGGAGAAATAAATATATAGAGTGTCTGAAGACCGGGAAACTTCCTTCAGATCCCAAGGGATCGAGAGCCATGCACACAAGGCTGCCAAATTCAACTCGTCCGAGGACAGAACCTTGTTCAGGAGAATGTTCAATGGCCCACTAGCAGTATGTCTGGGACCAGGAGATACCGAATACATTCTAAGGGAGCTTTACGAAGGCACTTGTGGTAATCATTTAGGCGTTGAATCATTGGTTCAAAAGGTGATCATAGCCGGTTATTACTGGATTGACATGGAAAAGAATGCGAAAGCGTTCGTACAAAAATGTGACAAGTGCCAAAGGTATGCTCCGATGATTTAACAAGCGGGGGCGTTGTTGAATTCGGTCTTATCGCCATCAGCATTCATGAAATGGGGGATGGACATCGTCGACCCTCTTCCATCGGCACCAGGTAAGGCTCAATTTGTTTTATTTATGACTGTCTATATTTCTAAGTGGGTTGAAGCATAGGCATACGAGAAGTTCAGGGAGAAGGAAGTCATCGACTTCATTTGGGGCCACATCATATGTCGGTTCGGGATACCATCCGAAATGGTATGTGACAACGGAAAACAGTTTATCGGCAGTAAAGTGACCAAATTTCTCGAGCCTATAACATTAAAAGGATCTTATCGGCACCATTCACCCTAGTGGGAACGGATAAGCCTAGTCAACCAACAAAACCATAATCCAAAACCTTAAGAAAAGGTTGACTGACACTAAGGTAAAATGGAAGAGATCCCGCTCGAAGTTCTTTGGGCATATCACACAACTTCAAAGTCCAGTACCGGGGCTACCCCGTTCTCATTGGTTTATGGCACCAAAGCTTTAGTTTCGGTCGAAGTTGGGGAGCCGAATATCAGATTTCGATATGCAACAAAGGAATCAAATGTTGAGGCCATGAATACAAGCCTGGAGCTATTGGATGAAAGGCGTGAAGCCTCCCCTGTTCGATTGGTGATCCAAAAGAAACGGATCGAGAGGTATTACCATCAAAGGTCCAACCTTTAATACTTCAATGTCGAGTACTTCGTACTAAGGAAGGTTACACTAAGCTCCCGGAATCCGAACATAGGGAAATTAGGTCCGATCTGGGATGGACCATACCGGATTCTCGAGGTCATAGGGAAAGGATCCTATAAGCTCGGAATGACAAATCGAGAACAAATACCAAACAATTGGAACGTAACACACCAAAAATCATATTACTGCTAAAGTTCCGACCCCATTTCATTTCTTCTTTCTTTTCGGACTAACACTTGTAGGTGGTCGACGAAGAGCAACACATAGGCAACAGTGGTTTGTGCTAACATAGAACCAAAGGCCGATCACGAATCGATGTCGAAGACAGCACTAACAGTATCTGAGGTTCCTCTAGAGTCAACCTCGAATATTGGGGGAATTACCCTTGGGTATCAACTGTTTGCGAGGAAATTACTTCGTAATAAAAGGGCCTCGATAGGTAAGATTTGTTATAAGGGCCAAACGGTCTAACGAACCATGCCCATACAGGTTGCTCGAATATTGGCATGAAACATGTATGCATGTATAACTATTTGTCACATGAATAAAGAGAAGTACTTTCCTTGCAATTATCTTATGTGTTAGAAAAATTTCCACTTTACAATTTCATACTTTCGATCTCTTAAGGAAACGAGCTCAAGGGCCGATTATAACCAGAGTTCGAATGATCACTCCCTCACTCGGGGACTGCCATCCAAAAAACAAACTCGATCAAATCGAACTATTAATCATCGCGGGAATAAGACCTCTTAGGCAACCCCCGAAAATTAAAGGCCACGACCATACTTACTCGGGGAATGTTATCTTAGGCAAGCCTGGATAACTCGGGAAAGCAAGCTCATTAGGCTTCACCTGAATTAAAAGGCTACAGCTATATTAACACGACTCGGAGATATCCGAGAACCGTAACAAAAAATAGGCCTTCGAAATTTTCATAACTAGTTTTAAAGGCAACCCTCGACAAACTATAATCTGATTTACTTACCTTTGAAAAGGCTCCCGGTAACACCAAGCCTCCAAGATGACTCAAAAATAAAAATAATGTAAAGGCACGGTTTGTTCGAACTTACACAACCCAAGCTATTATATGCTAAGGCATATCGACCTTTGTGAGTACAAGTAATAAAGCAAATGAAAAATTCAAAAGCTAAAATGGAAAATAAAGCCTTGTATATTTTTACCCAATAATATTTTATAGATTCCAGAATGGCTTAATTCAAAATTTTACAGTGGCCGAAACAACATCAAAAAGATACAAAAGAAAGCAAAATATAAAGGCCTAAGTGGTCTGGTATTTTCATCAGAGGTAGCATCTCCATCCTCGGGATCTTCCCAGCCTTCAGACTTGCTTAAATTCTTGGAATCTTTCTCGGGAAAGGCCAGCTTCTTCTGCTTTGGCATTCTCGATTTCAGCCAGTATATCGAAGCCCTTAGCATGGACTCCCTTGAGGGCTTCCCTTAGAGCCTTCCACCTTGCATGATCCACTATGCTCTTTGCTTGCGCCTGGATGTCCTCGACATCGACCTTGTATTGGGACACTTTAGCATCGGCTTTGGTATTGCCACGACCACCTCAGATTTGGCCACCTCGAGTTCATTGACCAAGTTTGCCCTATCAGACATAGCCAAGTCCAATTGGGATTGAAGCTCCTCAATTTTCTCAAACTGCACCAAGGACTTCTTTTTTGTAGCTCGGAGCTGGGTCTCGGCCGACTCCATTTGTGCTTGGGCGGCTTTCCTTTTCGAGGCTAAGATCTTCATATTTTTCTTGAACTCCTCGGCCTCAACTTGAATTGCATCTACCCGTGCCTGAAGCTCGCCGCTCTATTCAAGCCTTTGCTGGACCTACAGGATCGGATCATTAGTCACTATCTTCAATTCATCTTCAATAATCGTGACGCACTCGAAATACCTGCTCGGCTATCTCAGCATGTTCATACCGAGCAGTTAAAAAATCAGCCTGAAGATTCTCACTGAGAAGCTTGTAGGTGTCACTTTTCTCAATGAGGTCTTGAACCTCGGCCACGAGGTTAGTTAATTCCTCCTGGTATCGGAGGAAAGGCTCATGATGCAACACAGAAGCCTGCAAGCATAAGGGATGGTGTTATGGTTATTTACAACTTCAACATTAAGAATATATGAGAAGAAAAACACACAAAGTTACCCGATTTAATGCTTGTTGGGCTTCATTGAATAGGCAGGGGGTTTTCACCTTGTCAATCATTGCCTGATCTTCTTCGATCACCAAGCACCGAAGGTAACTAGCGACCCCCACGGGGCTAAAAAAACTGAGGCATCCTCCGGGATTGTCACGCCCAACTCCATTTTAGGTTTTAGGCCGTGTTGGCGTCATACATTGTTGCTAGGCAAGCCAACAGTGAACAATCTAGTGATTTTCCCTTTAATAAATTTTCCAAGTAAATAACTTTCCTTAACTAAAAAGATTTGATGAATAAGGGATTTTATATAATCCAATTGAAAGCAGCTAAATGCAATAATAATCGTAGAAATACAACCCAAAATCATAACTTTACTAGTGTGAACCAAGACCTGGACTCACAAGTGTATGAGCATTCTAGTAGAATTTACAAGAGAATTCTAGTCTACTGTCGGAAATGAATTAGACAAAAAAATATAACAAAAGGAGGACTTTGGCTGCTACAGTACGGCTCGGAAGGGTAGCTCACCGTATAGCCTCGTACCGAGAGTCAAGCGTGTGTGCCGGTCTAATAACCAGATGTACCTACCTCAGATCCTGTACATTTAAGTCCAAAAGTGTAAAGTGAGTACATAAACAACATGTACCCAGTAAGTATCCAGTCTAATCTTGAAGAAGTAGTGACAAGTGGTCGACTTTTATACTTACTATGGGCTAACAATGATGTATCAAAATTTGTATACTAAGCATGGATTATATAAATAATACTGAAAACTCAATAACAGAGAATAGTAAATACTCCATTCACAAATATTAATTTCCAAGTTACTTTCATCATTTAACAGTTTGTATCTCAAGACATTTAAGCAATATCAATAATGAATAGTTCCAAAGATTTGTCATGCGCAAATTATGTCGTGGTCGTACGACCCGATCCAACATAATATTTAAACTATGCACTGCCGAGGGTCGAGCAGCACAAACCATAGGTGCATCTATCTGCTACCGAGGTGTTCGACCCGCTCCACAAATAGAGAATACTTCAAAGAAACACAAATTTTAAAATAATAGTCATGTGTCTCATTTACAACTTCAAGTATATGAAATTTAACCTTTAACATTTCTTTTATCATTTACAATGCGAATGCAAAGGGAGGTTCGCGAATGTGAAGCCCAAGGCTCAAAAGGGTTCTCGAATGCGCGTGCCTTACCACAAACACGAGTGAGCCCTACCACGAACACGAAGGGCAATTTGCCCGCTGCCCCAAATCTTTCTTCGCAAATGCGATAGCCCTCCCGCGTTCGCGCCAAAGGAAACCAGAACTGGAAATTCTGCTTTCTCAAATTGAGCTCCGGGCAGTCCGAAACACACCTGAGCCCCTCAAATGATATGGACTTTCTCGACTCTCTAAACGAGTAAAACAGCAAAGAAACCAAGAATCACAACCCAAAACTAAAATGAATCAAACTTTGAACTTCAAGTTTCCTAATCGCTCCGAACGCCCTAAATCATACATAGACTACTAGGGATGACACCAAATTTTGCATGCATGTCTTTAATGAAGTTATGGATCTACTCCAACTTTTAGAATCAGAATCCGAACCCTATATCAAAAAGTCCACCCTCGGTCAAATTTTCCAAAACATCAAATTTCCCATTTTCTCCAAATGATCCCGAACAACCTATGGACCTACGAATCCAGTTCCGGATGCGCTACTAAGTCTAGAATCACAATACGGAGCAACTCCTAGACTCGGAATCCCAAACGGGCATCTAGAATGTAAAAATCCAATTCACCCCAAACTTATAATATTCACTCAAATGCCAACTTTCACTATTAGACGCCGAAACACTCATGAGTTATCCAAAATCCGATCCAAACATACGCCCAAGTCCAAAATCATCATACAAACCTATTGGAACAGTCAAATCCTGATTCTGAGGTCGTTCACTCAAAATATTAACTGAAGCCAAACTTAGCCTTATAAGCCAACCTTAAGGAACCAAGTGTTCCGATTCAACCCGAACCCTTCCAAATCCTGAACTAACCATCCCTGCAAGTCATAAAACAGTAAAAGCACGTACACGAAGTCATATTTAGGAGAAAAATGTTCTAGAAAGCAAAATAATTGGTGGGGTCGTTACATTCTCCACCTCTTAAACAAACTTTCGTCCTCGAACGGGTTTACAATCGTACCTGGAGTGCTGAATAATTGTGGATATCTGCTCTGCATGTCCTCCTCAAACTTCCTGGTGGCCTCCTCAACTGGTTAGCCCTTCCACTGAACCTTTGCCGTGGAAATCCTCTTGGATCTCAACTGGCGAACCTGTCTAGCAACAATGGCAAATGGCTCCTCCTCATAACCCAGACTTTCATCTAACTGAAAAGTGTTGAAGTCTAACACATGTGACAAGTCGGCATGACACCTCCAGAGCATAGACTCGTGAAAAACCGGATGAACTCTTGATAGGTTGTGAGGTACAGTAAGCTCATAAGCAACCTTCCCAACTCGTCTCAACACCTCAAGTGGGACTATAAACTTTGGGCTCAACTTGACTTCTTCCAGAATCTCATAATCCCTTTCATCGGCGATATTTCAAGAGAACCTTCTCCCCTACCATAAATATTAAATCAGGCACCTTCTAATCTACGTAAATCTTCAGTCTAAACTATGTTGTGTGAAGCCACTCCCGAATCAACTTTACATTTTCAAAGGCGTCCTTTACCAATTCAGTACCGTATAACTTAGCCTCACCGGGCTCAAACCACCCAATGGGAGAACGACATCGTCGACCATATAAAGCTTTAAATGGAGCCATCTCGATGTTGGACTCATAATTATTGTTGTAAGCTAACTCGACCAAAGGCAAGAATCGACCCCACTACCCTCCAAAATCAATCACACATTCCCTAAGCATATCTTCCAAGATTTGAACTGTCTGGTCCGACTGACCATCGATCTGTGCATAAAATGCAGTGCTGAGCTCTACACGGGTGCCCAACTCACTCTGTACGGCTCTCCAGAAATATGAAGTAAACTGAGGGCCTCTATCTGATATGATGGAAATAGGCACACCATGCAATCAGACTATCTCCTGAATATAAATCTGGGCCAACCTCTCTGAATTATTCATAGTCACAACTAGAATGAAGTGTGCCGACTTGGTCAACCTATCGACAATGACCCAAACTGCATCAAACATCCGCAAGGTCCGTGGCAACCCAACTATGAAGTCCACAGTAATATGCTCCGATTTCCACCGATATTGTCATCTGCTAGACTAGGCCACCTTGGCTCTAATGCTCATACTTAACCTACTGCAATTTAGGAACCAAGCTACATACTTACCTATGTCTTTCTTCATCTGCCGCAACCAATAATGATGTCTCATGTCACGATACATCTTTGTAGCACCTAGATGAATGGAATACCGAGAAATGTGTGCCTTCTCTAGAATCCTCTCCCTCAAGCCATCAACATTAGGAACACATAAATGACCCTGGAGTCGCAAAGCACCATCCTCACCGATAGAAATCTCTATGGCACCAGCCTATAGTACCATCTCTCTAAGAATCATCAAATGCAGATCATCAAACCGTCGAGCCTTGATCTGCTCCAAAAGTGAAGACTGGGCCACAACGCATGCAAGAACTCGGCTGGGCTCTAAAATGTCCAACCTCACAAGTTTGCTAGCCAAGGACTGAATGTCGAAAGCTAATGGCCTCTCCTCTACTGAGATCAATGCCAAGCTACCCATTCTCTCTGCCTTTCTGCTCAAGGCATCCGCGACTACATTCGCTTTGCCCAAATGATAAAGAATGGTGATATCATAGTCCTTTAGTAACTCAAGCCATCTATGTTGCCTCAAATTGAGATCCTTTTTCTTGAACAAATATTGTAAGCTGCGGTGATTAGTATAAACCTCACATGACACCCCATAAAGATAATGCCTCCAGATCTTAAGAGAGTGAACAATCGCAGCTAACTCTAGATCATGCACGGGGTAATTCTTATCATGGATCTTTAGCTGACGTGAAGCTTATGCAATAACTCGCCCCTCCTACATTAGTACACATCCCAAACCGATGCATGAAGCATCGCAATGCACCGTATACATCCTCGATTCGGAAGGTAACACTAGAATCGGTGCTGTAGTCAAAGTTTTCTTGAGCTTCTGAAATCTCGCTTCACAATCATCGGACCAACGAACCGGAGCACCTTTCTAGGTCAATCTAGTCAAAGGCACCACAATGGATGAGAAGCCCTGCACAAACTGGTGATAATAACCTGCTAACCCCAAGAAACTCCTGATCTCAGTCTCCGAAGTGGGACGAGGCCAACTCTAACCTACCTCAATCTTCTTGGGATTCACCTTAATGCCCTCGTCTGATACAAAATGCCCTAAGAATGCCACAGACTCTAGCCAAAACTCACACTTGGAGAACATAACATATAGCTTTTGTCCTTGCATTGTCTAAAGCAACACTCTCGAATGTTGCTCGTGCTCCTCCATGCTATGTGAGAAGATCAAGATGTTACCAATGAAGACAATGACAAACGAATAAATATAAAGCCTGAACAACCTATTCATCAAATCCATAAACGCCGCTAGAGTGTTAGTAAAGCCGAAGGACATCACTAGAAACTCATAATGGTCATATCTTGTATAGAAAGCAGTCTTCGAAACATTCGAGTCCCAAATCTTAAACTGATGGTACCCCGATCTCAAATCGATCTTAGAGAACACCCTAGCACCCTGCAACTGGTCAAACAAATCATCAATACGTGACAGTGGGTACTTGTTCTTGATGATAACTTTGTTCAACTGGTGGTAATCAATGCACATCCGCATAGTACCATCTTTCTTCTTTACAAATAACGCTAGCACTCCCCAAGGTAACACACTTGGCCTGATGAACCCCTTTGCTAGCAACTCCTCAAGTTGTTCCTTCAAATCTTTCAACTCTTTAAGAGCCATGCGGTACGGTGGGATAGATATAGGTTGGGCACCTAAAGACAAATCAATTCGGAAATCGATATCACAATCTGGTGGCATGCCTGGGAGATCGGAAGGAAACACATCGGAAAATTGTTGGACTAATGTACTGAATCAATCCCCGGAGACTTTGCGGTAGTATCCCGAATATAGGCTAGATTAGCCAAACAACCCTTCTCGACCATGTGTGGAGCATTCATAAAGGAGATAACCCGACTAGATGTACTAACAGACAAACCCCTCAACTCCAATCTAGGAAACTCTAGCATCGCTAAGGTAACAGTCTTGGCATAACAACTAAGGATGGCGTGATATGGGGATAGACAGTCCATGACTAAGATGACCTCACAGTTGTTCATATCAAGAAGACGGAGGTCCGTTCTAGTCTCGTAACCACTGAATGTAACCACACAGGATTGATATATCAGATCCACAATGACAGAATCGCCCACAGGAGTGGTGTTTACCATGAATATTGTAATAATATGTAAATTTGTTCGATGAAACTCTAAAAATACGTGATCTATTTTTATTGTAGTTGTTAAGCAGTTGATGCTAGGTATGTGAAGTTTAAAGATGAAATACGAACTAAAGTAGAGTTGTAACCAAACCGAGGGGTTAGCAACTAAGGCCTCGGACTGACCGATGAGGGGCCTTGAGGTCGATGCCTGGGCTCGGGCTCGAGCTATTGAGGATAACCGAGAAAAGGATAACAGTTAGGATATAATAAAAGTAGGGTCTTTATCACCAATGACAAATAATAAATGAAGAACAAGTATGTAGGCATTAAAAATGAGCAATAATACCGAGAGAATATGTTAGAGAGAAAAGAAAGAGTTCTTGTATATTTCGTGTAGAATAGTTGGAACAACAGCAACCCTCTACAAAATTATAAGGATCTCCTTTATACAGGAGGGGAATTCCAACATATTACAAAATGCATTAATTGTAATGGTATGGAGATGGGACGACTAGACGGGACACCTTTATACAGGTTCTGGGCAGGTAGGCTTTGTAAGACTTAGCCGCGTACTTTAGGAATTCCCCATTTTTACTCTAGCCTCGATTGGTATTCCCTTTAGGTCGGGCCTCAACGAGCTTCAATGGAGGGAACTCGGTCACAGCTTCGCAACCTCGAGGCATCGAGGTGTTCTTCTGAAATGAACTAATAGCAAGAGATTGGACCCTTTGATTTTTCCACATACAGATATTCTCCGCATTTCCTAGAACGAAGCGATGGGAAACGATTTTGATGCCCGACTCCTCGGGCTTCCTGTGAGGACATCATATCGATGATGCAACCTATGGCGTGAGTTTTCATGATAACCAGGACATGCCATGAACTTGTCTTTTCGATGTCGTTCAATGCGCTATTGATTCTCGTTCTTCAAAGTGACAGTACCACCGTGGATTCAGTTCTTCAACAACGCATTAATTGTACCTGCCGGTCAGTCCTCCAAAGGCGTTGATGGACGTGTCATTAGCTCTTATAAATGGGGGTATTCTAGCATTATATTTCTATCTAAGTGCCTTCTTCCATTCATTCATCCCTTTCCTCTCGCCATCTTTCTTTATTGTTTATTATCATGTTTGGAGTTCACGGCTTTAAGGTTATTTGGAAGCATTCTCATTAGTCGTGTGGTGGCCTTCTGCCTAAACTTCCCCTTGCCGATCAAGATCATACCGTCTTATCATTGCTGTTGTTATTGCTACGACTGTTAATACTATCGTTATTGCCTCGGGATGATGATATACGGGGGATCGAATTTCCCCATTTTATAACGTTATTTGGACTATACACCGCTGCTCACCTTCATACCCCGGCTTGGCGTGGCGCTTCGCCCCGGGATGGTAGCTTGCACTGCTCAATATGTCAAGAACTGAATTCAAAGTAGCCGTGCAAGCGAGGCCGACGTTGGCGAGGTCTGTTGCCTCTCCGAGGTTCTTTTGGCCAGTGAGGGTCCTTGACCTTTGGCGGTCTATGGCATGTTTTCATCCCTTCCTGCTTCTCCCCTTTCCTCCTCTTTGACTTATCCCTTAGGGATATCAGTGTAGCAGATCGGGATAAGGCTCCCGAGGAAATAGCACTTCAGAAGATATTGTCTTTGAGGATGCATGCCCGAAGGAAGGATGTCTGAAGGCGTTGCTGCAGGAGGTGGATCTTCGAGAGCAGACTAGGTTCTAGACATTCACTATGTGTATCTCTTCGCTTCTTTGTTTCTGTGTAAGGACCCCTTGTGGGCTTTTTGTAATCATATGTAAGAACACCTCGTGGGCTTTCGTAATAGAATATTTCATGAATACAAAGATTTTTTCCCCAATTTGTCTTCATGCTTGGTACATTCTTTTATGTTTGTAGAGACTCCGAATGCATGACTCTGTCTGTTGTTGCTAATACCGAATTCGGATGCGAGTATTTCTTCCGGCCTTTGGTTGATAAAAACGGCTTCGCGCGGAATCCTTTACGATCCCTTGGATTGAACCTGAATAGGGTCGATAGACTCGGGTCGCTGGGACCTTTACTTCTAGTAGAATGAGGATAGAGTTTTGGGCCTTGGAATAATGACTTATTAGTTAAACACTGTGGTAACCTTTGAGAATGAGCCTAGCCTTGTCTTGATGAGGTCCTCCATATCGGGTACCACCTCGGGACTAGCAACGGTGCTATTGGCTTCTTGGAGCCTAACCTTGCTCTGATGGAGGTCCTCAAGGTCGGGTACCACCTCGGGACTAGAAAGGGTGTTATCGATTAGTGTTCTTAACCGGCTTTGAGGCAGGCGAATCGTCGCCATTTTTTTCATATATAAATAGGGTTGTTTCTGCCTTTTGGTGTGTTACCCCATTTTAAGTAGTTGTCCTTCTCTTTCGGCACCAGCCTTTCGGCATTCCAACACTAACACGTCTGCACATATTCCTGTATTTTAGTTCTCTAATTTTGTGACTACCACGGCGGCTATGTCGGGGTCTGTCCGATAGGGAGGGGAGAGCTCCGCCTCTGGCCTTCAGAACCATTGAGGTCTGTTGACTTTGCGGTGTCGATCGACAACACCCTTCGTTGTTGATGATCAAGAAAACGGAGACCAGGTATGGATGAGTCGCTTCATCCGGGTGCGGACCGCTGACATTATAAACAAAGAGCTTATGCCATTCATTGAGGAATGGAGTTATACTCATAAGTGGTGAATTTCATGCTTTATCAGTTCTATCTATGGCGAAAACTGGTTTCGTAATCGTGCCTTCCTCTCTTCCTCCATAGCGGTTTCATGGGCGCTGGGCGATGTTCCTGATCTACCTAACTAGGTCCGAAAATTGGTCACCCACTCTACATGTGAGGAACGCAAGTGGAGAGCTTTGTCTCGAGGGAAATGGGAAGCAAAATACCATGGTGAGTGCTATGCTATTCCTTCCTTGCTATCATCTTCCTTTTTCGTTGATGGCATTTCGAGAGATACATGAAACCTGAGGTCGCATACACCGAGTGATCGTGCTTCGATTAGAGCAGTCTCTTTCAGGGCCGAAGGGACTGGCTTGGTAGGTGTACGTTTGGCCTTCGAGGAAGCCCAGCAGCTTCACCTTGCGGTAAGTTTCGGCATAGGTTTTTCAAGCTTTACACTTTCATTTCCTTACTGAGTTTTCTTTTGCAGGCATCTGACAAGCTCGAGTCCGTGTTGTTTCATTGTGAAGCCAGGCTATGGAAAGCTCTGGATGAGGAGAGATCCCTGAGGCTCCTTTGTGATGAAAAAGTGGTTGAGTTGGTGCATTTTGCAGTGTGAGGTGAGGCAACTTAAACTACTAAAACCACCTAAAGGAGCAGGTTTTTTTCTATCCTGGATGAGTGTGCATTCCGCTTTCTAGCTCCTGGAGCTAATACTTAGTTTATTTTAGTTGTAGAAAAAGATGGAGGCCCTGGAACGCCTTCGAGATGAAGTTGGTCGGGCCAGGCATGAGCATGATGAGTTGAAAGCTCAGCAGAGGCTTAGGCTTTAGGAGGGAAGGATGCTCTGGACAAAGTTCCTGCTTTTGAAGCTCAACTTCGCCTAGCTCGCGACAATGCTTTGGTTCAGACAAAAATGATTGTAGAGCTCGGGTCCAAGCTTTCAAGAGTCAGGATTGAGGTCATTGATGCCTGGGCAGAAGCTGTAATGAGCCGAACTAAGGCTGACCGGGCGATGTCAATCTATTCAAAGGATGTTGCCGATGCTCAAGCCGAGCTGAGAAGGATCCTCGATCGCGAAGGGAGGATTGAAGAATATGCTCGTTGCAAGTCTTGAAGAAAAACCCTCGAGGAGAACCGTGATAGGGGTTTCGCCCTCTCAGAGGAGCTGGCGCTACCAAGGGCGGACGAGCGTGATGCTTGATTGCTTTCGCCCGATGCTGAGAAAAGCAAGGATAATACAGGCAGGATGTATCCCCTAGGGGGGAGGGAATAGATTTTTTCATCTGTATGTAACATTTCCAAAGCATGTTTGTAGGTGGAGGTTGCATCTCTTACATGCGTATGAAACAAAACCTTGCGGCTTTACTCCTTTCGCATCTTTTTCTGCCCTAATCTTGGCCAGGCGAGCTGGTTCATGCATTGGTAGGAATTGTCAGAGTAGTTATGTTGCCCCAAGGCTCAATGGATAGGCAACAATGGCTCTTACGCGCTTGGTCGATGTGACCTTTTAGTGTAAATGGGCTAGAAACAATGGCTCTTATGCCTTGGGTCGATACGGCCTTTTAATGTAATCTGGCGACAATGGCTCTCAAGCTTTGGGCTGAAGCAACCTTTTAATGTAAGCTGGCAACAATGGCTCTCACGCTTTGCCCTTAGGCATGTATAGTTAACTATTTTGGGTCCGGTCTCCGAATTGTGTTACTCTTTTAGTCGATACGACCTTTTAGTATGTGGCCCTGAGGCTCGTTACGCTAGAGACAATGGCTCTTACTCTTTGCCCTTAGCCATATGTAGGCTTTGTTTTCCTCTCGTTAAGGACTTTTTGAAATGGTTTAGCCTGATTCGTCATCGGTTCAGTAAGAACCTCGATTTCAAGTCATTTGTGGCGATGTTTCGAGCACCATGGAAGGTTTGGCTCTCAGGCTGAGTAGCTCAAAGCCTTGTGATTTGGAGCTGACATGGTCGCAGCCCTTTTGCCTATCAAGGGTAGCTTGTTTAACCGGTTCTTTTTGAAGTAGATTCGAAGTAATGGCCTATGATTTTGTAGCGATGGTCGGGTGTCCACAAGTCGCGTTAATTCGACTGGTACAGCCGTATGACCGCAATCATTTATGTTTGGCCAAAGCCATTTTTGATCCCGATGGTAGTAGTTTAGGCAACTATATCGAGGGTATGCTTTTAAGGGGTTTTACAAATTTGATATATAGCCTAAACATCGGGATCACGTTTATGCCTGTAGTAAGGTCTTACAAAATTTTCATTTTGTTGAGGTCTTACATGTTTTTCATGCCATTGAGGTCTTACAGGTTTTTCATGCCTTTGAGGTCTTACAGGTTTTTCATGCCGTTGAGGTCTTACAGTTTTTGTAAGGCCCCGAAAATATTTGCTAAGTAATTTAGGAGTTCGAGGTGCCATGTAGGCTAAGTATAATATTTTATGTGTTATTAACATTATGGATATCAATTGGATATGATAATAAGTGTATGAGGCATATTATAAGTGATTTAGAGTCTAAGGAGAGGCCTAAGTCTAAGCCAAGTTGGAAAATTTCATAATGGACTAAAGTTGTGAATGAGTACGCACAAGACCTTACTTTGGACAATCATATGTCTAGTTATATAAGGTTTTGTGTGATGCTATTAAAGCTCTTTGAGTCTAGTTTCTGACGCATCAAACCGTTCATCATTTGGAGGTGTATACAGAAAGTTATGACTATTTTACTGGGCATGTGTCATATGCGCGCCCAGGTGCACAGCAGAAGTGCGGCCGCGCATATTAAGAAGTATTCTGCCTCGTGAGCGCGGCCTTAGTGCAGTCTTAGCGCGGGAGCGCTAGTAGAAGACCTCTAAATACACCTAAAGAAGGGAAATGAGAGGATTTAAGTTATTTTTGAAGACTAGGGCATCCTCTCCATCCCCAATCCGACAAGGCATCCAATTGCACACCTAAGGTGAGTTTTAAGTGTGTTTTCATGGTGATTTCACTTCTCAATCACTAGTTAAAACATGGTTTTTGATTGGATTTCATAGGATTTCTTCAAAATCTCAAGAACATCACAAAAGTTGTCTTTCAAGATTTGGTCTACAAGAGGTAATCTTTTACCCTTAGACTTACATATATGGTTTTATTATGGAAATATGAGTATGAATTAAGTATTGTAACTAATGTGATGGTGATTGGAAGCCATAGGTGCCTAACCTAGGTTGTGTTGGTGTTGTACAGATTGTGAGATGTGTTATTGAGGTATGATTCTTGGGTGTAATAGTATTATATATACATGCATGTACAAATTAGGTTTGTGGGAAGATTGTTGAACATAAATAAGTAAAGATTGGGTTGGGGGAATGAAGAAAATCTTGTAAAAGAGATTTGAAATCAAGATGCTCAACTAGTGTTTGATAAAATGCTCAAATGAGCTGAAACCATGAATACCTTCCTAATTTTTGTTCAATTTTGTTATGTCTCAAGTAGATTGGGATTGCTAGAATTTCCGGAACGTCGTAGTAACTTAAGGAAAGCGTAAACAAGGTATATATGGCTAAAACCTCGTCCTTTAGAAATCGAGCTTCATCGATGTTTGTGTGAATATGGTAAGATTAAAGTTGAACTGTTGCATCGGTTGTTATTTTATATGAATTGGTGTTGTAACCTTATATGCGTGAAAGATGTGTCTCAACATGATCAACGTGCTATCTTGATAACTTGAAAGGGGCAAAAGATATGAATTACGTATTGAAAAGCTTAGACAATAAATTGAGATTGAAGTTGCATATAATGTGCCATCTATGTGAGGTCTTATCTACGCTCACAATTTAAATTGCTCTTGGGTGCACCTACTGTCCTAAATTACAAATCTAACATTGAAATTGGAAATGATGTGAAATGTGGCCTAGTGCCAAATATATGACGTGATAGCTGTGGCCACAAGTGCCTTTGAAATGACATATGTGTAACCAAAGGTTGGAGTGAGATGAATAATGGAAAATGGTAATGTCTCGGGGAGGCGGCTTAGCCGATCGGGCCGTGATCGGACGCCATGATATATACACATGGTGGTAATATATTGATGATTGAAACTAGAAATTATGAATGAAATAATGGTAACGTCTCTGGGAGACGTCTTAGCTGATCGGGCCGTGATTGGACTCCGCTTAAAGAAGCGGTGGCAAAGTGGATAATGATGCAACAGTGTGGGATGCTCCAATCTAAAATTTCAGAAACTATGTGAAAATCATGTGAACCTCCTTATATTGTTGACATGGTGCTTATTCAAAACTTTGTTGTCTTTATGATTTCTTCTTTACGCCTGTATGAAAGTTCTTTCTAACTCGATGGTGTTTAGTAATACATACTAGTGTTATTCGATGGCACTAACGTCCCTTTTGCTGGGGGCGCTATGTCTTTAAATGGATGTAGGTGTTTCTATAGCAGGCAGTGGTGGTCGCAGCTAGTGCCGCATCATCCTTTCAACTGACTTGGTGAGCCCCACTTCGTTTCGGGGTCCTCTTTCATCTGTTTATCATGTACATTGATTTGTTGTGTAGCCGAAACCTTGTTGCCGGCATTTCTATATTAACTCTTCAATTGTATTTAGAGTCTCCATAGATAGGTTGTGGGTAGTGTCATGTATTGGAATTAAAGTGGAAATATTGATGTTTGGCAATGATGTGTAAAACTTGTAATATCTTCAAAATTGTGAATGAAGTTGTTAATGGAAATGAAATGGAATCGTTAATGACATGTTTATAGAATTTGATTAATGGTGTACATTTCCTCTTTATTCAAAGACGAATTTGGGTAGTATGAAACTAATAGGCTTGCTCAGTCGGGTTTACTCTGTTGAGCGCCGGTTGCGCTCCTCGGATTTTGAGGCCTGACAATTATTTTCATGTCGTTGAGGTCTTACAATTTTTTTCATGCCGTTGAGGCCTTACAGGACTGAGTCTGCCCACTCGGGGTCTTATGGCCTCATGGTTTGATGAGTCAATGGAGGTGGCACTTTGACGGAAGTCCCCGAGTCATCGAGACTTTCTTGATTCGGGAGCCATTTTTTGCAAACTTTGCATTGCCTCGTCGAGGACTTGCAATTTTGGAGATCCCGACCCTGAGGCCGTGTGTTTTTTTTTTGGATATTTCGATGCCATTCCCTGAGTACTCGAGGTACTTTTGGCATTGGAGATGTTTAGCAATTTCCGCGATGCCTTATTTGAGGGCTTACGATTCTGGAGTCCCGACCCGGAGGTCATTTAAGTGTTGAATTGTTGACGCCAGTCCCCAAGTGTTCGGGACGTTTCCAGCGGAGGAGTTGTTTTTGCGAAGGTCCCGAGCCTCGTTTGCAGCGCGAGATGTCTTGACAAAAGATATTCTTCAATTATTTGATACAAGTGTACATGTATTCGCCATCGGGGGCACGACTATATTGACACGGTTCGTTCGACCGTTTAGCTTGGTACATTACTTTCCTGTAGTGACCCCATTTGGCGTTTCTTGGTTTTTTCGAGCGGGTGGCTTCCGACGATGTTTTGAGGATTGATATGTTCCAATCACTCCAGCTGAGAACGCTGTATGGTCACCCGAGCTTGATCGAGGGTGTGTCTCGATTACCTTTTGGCTCTTTTGCGGGCAGAGGTGCGAGCGCCGGTGCCACATCCTGCACCACGAACATTTCCCTTGCCGTATGTTGTTCCCCATAGACGGTTTAATTCCGTCCTCTATTGGGAATTTCATCATTTGGTGAAGAGTGGATGGTACCGCTCTCATGCAGTGTATCCACGACCGTTCGAATAAGGCGTTATACCTCATGTGTCCTTCGATGACATGGCATTTGGCGTTTTGGGTCATGCCGGCCACGATGACTAGGAGGATGATTTCACCTTTCATTGTTTCACTTGCCATGTTGAATCCATTGAGGACTTGAGTGGCGGGCACGATTTGGTCGAGCAGTCCGAGCTGCTCTATCACCCTCGACCTGATAATGTTGGTCGAGCTACCTGAATCCATGAGTACACATTTTATTTGAAAAGAATTTACAAGGAAAGAGATTACCAATGCGTCATTGTGAGGTTGCGAAATGGTCTCGATGTCCTCTTCGCTAAATGTGAGGGCATCCTCGGGAATATATCCCCGGGTCCGCTTTTCTCTGGTGATGGATATTTTTGTCTTTCTCATTAAGGGTTCCTGCTGAGCATCGACGCCTCCTTTGATCATGTGGATGACATGTTGTGGCTCGTTTGCCTCTTTTTAATTGGTTGCCTCTCTTTCCCAGAACTGATTTTTAGCTCGATCGCGAAGGAATTCCCGGAAATGCCTTTGTTAAGTAGTTGAGCTACGTCTTCTTGTAGTTGGTGGCAATCCTCGGTCTTGTGGCCGTGCGTGTTGTGAAACTCGCACACCAAGTTGTGATTCTTTTGTGAAGGATCCGATTGTATAGGCCTGAGCTACTTGGCGTCTTTGATTTTACTAATGGCAAACACGATGTTCGATACATTGACGTTGAAGTTGTATTCCGACAAGTGAGGTGCACCCGTAGGCCCTGCGTTCCTATCGAATCTGGCTCTGTTGATGAGTCCTCGAGGATCCTATCCTCGATCTATTCTCCGATCATTGTGAGGTGGGTTGCACCTCGGGGCGTTCCTCCTATCTTCGATGTACGGCTGATATCTTTCTTTGTTTGGTTTTGGTTCCTTTGCTAGGAGGCTGCTTGGGTAATTGAGCCCGAGGGGGCTCCCTACTGGTCATTCTCGGCCCAAATTTTTGACTGGTACCTATTGTGGACGTCTGATCAAATTTTGTTTCAGCTGTTTTGAAGCCACCGAGCTTTGTTCATTCAGACCTTGAGTGAAAGCCTGCACTGCCCATTCATTGGAGACTAGAGGTAGCTCCATCCGTTCCATTTGAAAGTGAGACATGAATTCCCGTAGCATCTCATTCTCCTTTTGCTTAATTTTGAAACCGTCGGACTTCCTCTTCGCTACTTTGATGGCACCGGCATGTGCCTTTACAAAGGAGTATGCTAGCCTGGCGAACGAATCTATGGAGTTAGGAGCCAAGTTGTGATACCACATCATGGCCCTCTTTAACAGTGTTTCCCCAAACTTTTTCAGCAATACAGACTCGATCTCATCATTCTTTATATCGTTTCCCTTTACCGTGCAAGTGTAGGCAGTAACATGTTCCGTGGGGTCTGGGGTCTCGTTGTACTTTGGGAGTTCTGGCATTCTGAACTTCTTTGGAATGGATTTCGGGGTTGTTTCTTCGAGGAACGGCCTTTGTATGAACTTCTTCGAATCCACACCTTTCAGGACCGAGGGTGCACCGTCTCGACATTCTTATCGTTGGCTTTTATCATTTTCTCGCCCGAATCGATCCTTTTGGTGAGGTCCTCGAGCATTTTTACGATTGCAGGATCGGCTATCAATCTGTTATTTCTCGATCTCTCAGGTACGTGTTCAGCTGGGGGAGCTGTCCCCGCTGTTACCGTGTTGGGAGTCTTCGGGTGGCTTTGTAGCTGAATGATAGCCAGCTGTTGTGCCTGTAACATTTCAAAAATAATATGAAGGCTAAATTCCCGTTCTTCCCGAGCTGGGGTGTTTGGGCTTCCTGTTGGTCGCCACGTTGTATGCTCTTGTCGGCGTGTGAGGTTTTGTCGACCTGTTGTACATCTTGCGAACTCGTGTCCGCCGGAATCGGTGCAGTTGTGTTATTGGTGTTCTATGGTGGTGCGCCAACAATTGGAACAACCACACCGTTTTTTCCGTGGTTTTCAAGGTTGTCGTTCTCAACTTTGTTCACTAAGCCAGACATTTTGACCTGAAATCGAAGATCTTGGACAAGAAAACGTGTGGAAGATAACTTGCGTTGTGTAATGAAATCAACAAAAAAATAATCACTATTATCTTTAGCCCCATGGTTGGCGGCAAACTGTTTACCGTGAAAATGGTAATAACAATTAAATTTGTTTATGGGACTCTTAAAATATGTGATCTATTTTTATGCTAGTTGTTAAGAAGTTGATGCTAGGTATGTGAAGTTTAAAGACGAAATACGAACTAAAGTAGAGTTGTAACCAAACCGAGGGGTTAGCAATTTGGGCCTCGGACTGACCGATGAGGGGCCTCGAGGTCGATGCCTGGGCTCGAGCTCGAGCTATTGGGGATAACCGAGAAATGGCAAACAGTTAGGATATAATTAAGGGAGGGTCTTTATGGCCAATGACAAGCAATAAATGAAGAACAAATATGCAGGAAATAAATATGAGCAATAATACCGAGAGAATATGTTAGAGAGAAAAGAAAGAGTTCTTATATATATTTCGCGTAGAATAGTTGGAGCAACAACAGCCTTCTACAAAATAATAAGGATACCCTTTATATAGGAGGGGAATCCCAACATAGTACCAAATGCATTAATTGTAAAGGTATGGAGATGGGATAGCTAGATGTGACACCTTGATACAGGTTTCGGGCAGGCCGGCTTTGTCAGACTTAGCTGCGTGCTTTGGGAATTCCCCATTTTTACCCTATCCTCGATTGATATACCCTTTAGGTTAGGCCTCGACGACCTTCGAGGGAGGTAACTCGATCACAGCTTCGCGTCCTCGAGACCTCGAGGTGTTCTTCAGAAATGAACTAATAGCAAGAAATTGGACCATCAGATTTCACCGCATACAAGTGGACACATAAATATGAGTACCCAAGGACTCACGAGGAATATCCAGGAAATGCGCAAACAAAATTAACACATATGAATAGGTGGACCCTGGATGAAATAATACTAAAGCATCCCCATTGCAGAAAAGGCATCTGAGGAAACTACATCTGGTCTGGCCGAAAAGGCATAGAACCTAGCTGGAGCGCTAGTTGGCTGGCCTTCGCCTGACTAAACAGTAGCTGATTGAACTCCCCCTACCTGACTTCCACCTCTAGGACGACCCCTACCTACCTGCCCTCTGCCTCTAGGTGGCCGGACATCAGTGTATGAGCATTCTAGCAGAATACACAAAAGAATGCTAGTCTACTATCTCAAATGTAATAGACAGAAAAATATAACAAAAGGAAGAGTTCGACTGCTACAGTACGGCTCGGAATAGCAGCTTACCGTATACTATCGTACCGAGAGTCAAGCGTGCATGCCGGACTAATAATCAGATGTACCTGCCTCAAATCCTGCACATTTAAGTGTAGAAGTATAGCGTGAGTACCTAAACAACTTGTACCCAGTAAGTATCAAGACTAACCTCGGAGAAGTAGTGACGAGCGGTCGACTTTGACACTTACTATCGGCTAACAATGATATATCAAAACTTGCATATTAAGCATGGATTGCATAAATAATATTGAAAACTCAATAACAGTGAATAATAAATACTCCATTCACACATATTAATTTCCAAGTTATTTTCATCATTTAACAATTTGTATCTCAAGGCATGTAAGCAATATCAATAATGAATAGTTCAATGAGTATGCCAAGGTCGTATAGCCCGATCCAACATAATATTTAAACTGTGAGTTCTCGAGGGTCGAACGACACGAACCATAGATACATCTATCTGCTACCGAGGTGTTTGGCCCGCTCCACAAATAGAGAATACTTCAAAGAAACAACAATATAAAATATAAGTCATGTGTCTCATTTACAATTCAAGTATATGAAATTTCACCTTTTACAATTCTTTTATCAACATCAATATGACTTAGGCAATTAAGTTATCAAGTAGGGCAAACATTGCAGGTATTGCATCATATGAGTCCTAAACTACACAGACAATAGCATAATTAGTAGCTATGTATGGACTCTCGTCAGCTCATATGCACGTAGCCCTCACAAATTGGAGCACATATTAATTATAATTCACCTATGGGGTTAATTACCTCTTATGACTTACCTCATCTCAAGGCCTACTTTTCAGTCCAAGATTGTGCCCAAACCCTCAATTTGGTGCCAAACGACTCGAAGCTAGTCAAATGTTATATAAAATAATTAATACATGCTTAAAAGTTCATATCCTAACTATCAAAGTGATTTCCCAAGCCTATTTGAAGAATCCCTAAAATTATCCCCCGGGCCCACGTGCCCAGATTCCAGAAGTTATTGAAGAAAGTTGTTACCTATACTCAAATATATTATTTTCACTAAATTCCATAATAAATATCATGGTTAAATCACATTTTTATCAAACACCTAGATTTTCACCTAAACCCATGATCTCCACAAATTTACATGTTAAAACATACCTAAAATCTATGTATTAAACTCATATTAGGTAGGAATTACTTACCCTCAATAGCTAGGTTGAAATCCCCCTTTTTGAAGGTCCAAAAATGCCTAGGTGTGTGAAAAATGAGAGAAAAATGCCTAAGTCACATATTTAAAACCAGGTTCTATCTAGCTGTGCTGGCCTTCTTCGTGAACACGGAAGACCCCTTGTGTTCGCGAAGGCTTAAACTGACTGGGCATCGCAAAAGCGACAGCTCTTTCGCGAACAGGAAGAGCAAAGCCCACTGATCCTGCCTAGCCCCATTTCTCCTATGCGAACGCGAATGGGGGTTCGCGAACGCGAAAGCTTAGGCTCACAAGGCTTTGCGAACGCGTGTGCCTTACTGCGAATGCGAAGAGAAATTTTCCCACTACCCCAAATCCTTCTTTGCGAATGCGATGGCCCTCCCTCGTTCGCGAAGATGGAAACTAGAACTAGAAATTTCTGATTACTAAGATTTAGCTCAGGGCGGTCCGAAACACACCCGAGCCCCTCGGGACCCCGTGCAACTACACCAACAAGTTCGTAATCATGTTACGGACCCGCAAAAACACTCAAAATGCATAAAACAACAACCAAACCAAGAATCATGCCCCAAAACAAAATTGAATCAAACATTGAACTTCAAGTTTCCTAATCGCTTCGAACGTGCCAAATCATACTTAGACTACTCGGAATGACACCAAATTTTGTGTGCAAGTATTAAATGACATTACAGACCTACTCCAACTTCCAAAATTTGAATCCAATAACTATATTAAAAAGTCCACCCTCGGTCAAATTTTCCAAAACTTCAAATTTCCTATTTTTGCCAAATGATACCGAAATGACCTGCGGACCTCCGAATCCACTTCCGGACGCGCTCTGAAGTCCAGAATCTCCATAAGGAACTATTATCAGGCTCAGAATCCAAAACAGACATCTAGAATGTACAAATTCACTTCAACGCAAACTTATGAAATTGACTCAAAATGCCAACTTTCACTATTAGGCACGAAACACTCCCGGGTCCTCCAAAACTTGATCCAAACATACGCCCAAGTTTTAGATCATCATATGAACCTATTGGAACTATCAAATCCTGATTCCAAAGTCATTACTCAAAATGTTTATCGATGTAAAAGATAGCCTTATAAGCCAACCTTTAAGGAATCAAGTGTTTCGATTTCAACCCGAAACCATCCAAATCCCAAACTAACCATCCCCATAAGTCATAAACTAGTAAAAGCACGTACTGGAAGTCTTATTTAGGGGAAAGGGGTTCTAGAAAGAAAAATGACAAGTCAGGTCATTGCAGGGACAACAAAAAGTTATCGGTCGCCTACGGTCAGGGTTAGCACTTGGGGTCGGGAATCGACCCAATAACTTCAGGCTCGATAAACCTTCCTTGGCAGCGGCACCTCACCAAGCCAAGTGACTTTTTCTAAAGTTGTGGACTCGAACCAATCAAAGAGGACGTGTATAGCAGTTTCCCCCTGAGGCCCCTTGTAAGAACGATTTTCTGTCATACCTTCCTCAAGAATCATGGCATCTGAAATCTATGGGGACCCATTAACCTCAATCACTCTAAGCTCATCTATTGGGGCAATTTCCATTACTCAAAAGCATCGCCCCAACTTCTCTCTCGACCCCCTAGCTTGGGGCAAAATGGCCTCAACTCCTTTTTGCTTAGAAGCTTCAGCCGGAGCTCTCTCATTGACCTCCTCATGTCGGGATGGTTCAACTTCAACACCCGCCGGTTTGAGAACTTTTTGTACCATGACACCAACCATCACACGGGCCACCAGTTTGGATTTATCTTCCTCTTCTTCTTCTTTGGACTCATCCCTTAGTCGATGGACTGAGTCCCAGCATAATCAATATGCGGGCCGCATAGTCATTGCATAATCCCATTGGAATTTTGTGAGGGGCAGTTATGTGGTGCATTATACGATCGTAGAACATGTATGCAGACCCAATTTCTAATGCATACCCGGACAGTTTGTTTAGGTTTTGGGACCATTTTTGCAGTCCATTTCACGGGCCGCATGTCCATTATGCGATCGCAGATTTCGTCGGGGTTCATGGGTATAGAAATGGATTTCTTGCATGCATAAAAGATAATAGAGTATTGGGAGGTTGTGAACTAAAAAGATAGCAATTGGGGTGTAAAATGATAGAAATCTCTCACAAAAGAGCCCTAAAATTACAATGCATACCTAGTGCTTAATAATGTGATCAAATGAGCTAGAATCTTAATCATGTCTCTAATTCTTGGTTCAATTTGTAATTTTTATAAAATAGATTGAAGTTGCTAAGAGTCTCGGAATTTTATAAGGATTAAGGAAAGCTTTATTGAGGTAGGTATGGCTAAAAACCCCTCTTATTAGAAATCGAGCTCCGTTGGTATGCGTATGTGCAAATGTGGTAAGACTAAAAACTTGATCAATGTATTGATTGATATTTTACATGAGTTGATTTTGGAATTGTATATATAAACATGAAAGTGTGCCTCAATGTGTGCAAAGTACTATCTTAGGTATTCGAAGATGTGCAAAGAATATGAAACATGTGTTGAAATTGCCTAGACTTTATGTCAAGACTTAAAACTGAGATTGCCATGCCAATTATGTGAAATCTTACATATTCTTGCAACTTGAATTGCTTTTATATGGGCCTATGATCATAAATTGCAAGGTTGACATTGAAAGTGGAAATGATGTGATAATTGTGGCCCCAAGTTCCAATGAATTGATATGATATATGTGAAATAAATATTCAAATGAGATGATGAATGAGAAAGGAACAACACCTAGGTAAGGAGGCCTAGCCGATCGGGCCGTGATCGGGCACCATGCCGCACACAAGGTGGTAATGTGCTGATATTGAATTCCAGAAGAGGAGAATGAGATTGTGATTGAGATATATGTCTTAGATGAGGCAACCTAGCCGATCGGGTCGTAATCGGATTTCGTTCAAGATAGCAGTTGTATGTGAATAATGATGAACAATATGAAATGCCCCAAACTAAAACTATGGAAATGATGTGAAAGTTATATGATTCTTTTATATGATAATGTGGTGCTCGGTTAAAGCTTTTGATTATCTGTTGTGATTTCCTTATTCTTGTATGATATTTCTTTCTAATAAGATGGTGTTTAGTTATACATACTAGTACTATTCCATTGAACTAACGTCAATTTTGGCCACTGTGGCAGATATAATAACATAGCACCGGGGAACGTCAAATCCATAGTCGATCCCGATGGAGTTCTGGCTGTAGTTCTAATCGATGTTAACTCACATGTTTTTTCACTGATCCCAAGGGCAGCATCCGTAGGGATGTTCGATTAGCTGCTCAAACCACACATGGAGGCAAAGACAGTGGAATCAACCCGTTGTTGATCTTTAAAATGTTGCAGGCTTAACAAGCAGCGATAGCCAAGCTCCAGAACTAGAATCTCCCACCGAGTAGGATTAAGCCCGAGCCGTACCCAAATGTCGTCGACAAAGTTTAATTGGTCTCAAGGGAATCGAACGAGAAAGAATCGGTGACCAATCATGTAATCATGAAGATGCTCGATAACTAACAAAACGAATTAAGTCGCGGGAAAAGAAGATTGAGGCAAATGACAAGAAGGTTGAAAGTTACAATTCCAGGGTTGATCAAATTCCAGGAGCACCACCAATATTGAAGAACCTAGATTCCAAAAAGTTCATGCAAAAACCTTTTCCCCCCGAGCACGGCTCCCAAGCCGATCCCCAAGAAGTTCTGCATGCCTAATATTCCTAAATACAATGGAACGGCCGATCTGAACAAGCATGTCACCTCTTACACATGTGCCATCAAAGGGAATGATGTAGAGGATGACGAGATCGGATATGTCTTACTAATGAAATTCAGAGAGAACCTATTAAAGGGAGCTATGATATGGTATCACAATTTACCCCCTAATTCTATTGACTCATTTTCTATGCTTGCAGATTCTTTCGTAAAGGCACACATCGGGGCTATCAAGTTTGAGACTAGGAAGTCGGACCTTTTCAAGGTAAGGCATAAGGACAACGAAATACTCAGAGAATTCGTGTCTCAATTCCAAATGAAACAGATGGACCTGCCACTAGTTGCTGATGATTGGCCATTCAAGCCTTTACCTAAGGACTCAATATTCGAAGCTCGGTGACTTCATAATAGTTGAAGCAAAATCTGATAGAGTACCCAGTTAATACTTGGGCCGATGTGCATAATCGGTACCAATCAAAGATCAAGGTCGAAGACGATCAACTGGGGGCTCCTTCAGGGTCTGTTTATCCTATCAAACCCGTTGATAGAATCAAGAGAGAAATTGACCGAGAACCGAGGTTGAACAGAGATCGGTACCAGTTATATAATAGAGATCGTAGAAACAACAGATCTGGGTGAAGTTTTGTGCGCAATGAAAGGATAAGCGATCGAGGTTAGAGCTCTCAAGGGATTATGAGCAAGAACGGCTTTGGCCGGCCAATCACACCCAAAGAAGTACCACGATTATCAGAATACAACTTTAATGTTGATGCAGCTGCCATCGTATCAGCTATTAGATGCATCAAAGATACCAAATGGCCTCGACCTTTACAAACCGATCCACCCCAAAGAGATCCCAACCAAATGTGAAAATATCATGGCACTCATGGCCACAGAATGGAGGATTGTCGACAATTGAGAGAAGGATTAGCCCGGTTATTCAATAGCGGGCAATTTCGGGAATGTTTTAGCAACCGGGCCAAGAATCATTTCAGAAACAGGGACTCCAATAAGCAAACCGAGCAAGAAGAACCTCAACACGTCATCCATATGATCATCGGAGGGGTCGATGTCCCACAAGGTCGGATGTTAAAGCGCACAAAAGTATCCATCATGAGGGAAAAACGTACTCGAGATTACATACCAGAAGGAACTTTGTCTTTCAACGAGGATGTAGAAGGAATCATGCAGCCCCATAACGATGCATTGGTAATATCTGTACTCATGAATAAATCTTTAGTTAAACATGTGTTAATTGATCCAGGTAGCTTGGCCAACATCATTTTATCGAGGGTCGTAGAACAACTAGGCCTTCACGACCAAATTGGGCCTGTAGCTCGAGTGCTAAACGATTACAATATGGCTTGTGAAACTACTAAGGGAGAAATAAAGCTACTAGTGAATGCCGCCGGGACCATCCAGGAAAGCAAGTTTTATGTGATCGAGACTACATAAGGTACAACGCCCTATTCGGGATACTATGGATTCACAACACGAGGGCAGTACCCTCGACCCTTCACTAGGTGCTAAAATTCCCAATGCCTAGAGGGATTAAAATGATATACGAGGAACAACCGGTCGCAAAGGAATTATTTGCAGTCGAAGAAGTGATTCCAGTATCAACACTGATGACATCGAAGGAACCGAATTCGAACACAAATTGGGAAACCAAATAGCAATTATCGACACCAGCCATGACACAATCGTATAAATACGGGAATGACGAAGATGATGAATAGGGGGTTCCAAAATCTTTTGTAGTACTCGATGATTCCAATGCTACGAAATCAATGGTCAAAGAGCTAGAACAAGTCACTTTGATCGAGCATCTACCCGATAAGAAGTTATACCTTGGGCATGGGGTTAACCTTCGAGCTTAGGAAAAAACTCATTCAATTTCTCATAGCTAACATAGATTATTTTGCTTGGGCCCATCTCAAGATGATAGGGATCTCACCAAAGATCACTACTCACAAGCTAAGCCTGGATACGAAATTCCATCCGGTCAAGCAGAAAAAGAGACCCCAATGCAAAATAAAACATGCATTCATCAAGGACGAGGTAACTAAACTCCTTAAAATAGGGTCCATTGGGGAAGTCAAATACCCAGAAGGGTTACCAAACGTAGTAGTAGTCCCTAAAAATGGGAACAAACTGAGAACGTGTGTAGATTGTAAAGATTTAAATAAATCTCGTCCCAAGGACTCTTTCCCTCTGCCTAACATCAATTGCATGATCGACGCCACGGCCTGCCATGAGATCCTGAATTTTCTCGATGCCTACTCCGGGTACAACAAAAAAAGAATGAACCCGGATGATCATGAAAAGACCCCCTTCATCACTAAGTATGGCACATACTGCTATAATGTAATGCGATTCAGATAAAAAATGTCGGTTCCACTTACCAACGCCTAGTAAATCGGATGTTCGAAGAACAAATAGGGAAATACATAAAAGTTTACATTGATGATATTTTAGTTAATTTTGTGTAAGTATAGGACCATATAAAGCATTTTCAAGAAACCTTCAGTATATTGAAGAAGTACAACATGAAGCTAAATCCAGAAAAATATGCGTTCAGTGTCAAATCAGGTAAATTCTCGAGTTCATGGTATCCAACTGAGGAATCGAGATCAACCTTGACAAGATCAAAGCTATAGAGGATATCACGATAGTGAACAATGTGAAGGCCGTTCAAAGGCTAATCGGGCATTGTACTGCCCTGGGGCGATTAATCTCGAGGTCCTCCGATAAGAGCCACCAATTTTTCTTGTTACTGAAGAAGAAAAACAACTTCACATGGATCTCAGAATGCCAACGCACCTTGGAAGAACTTAGGCAATATTTTTCGAGCCCGCTACTTCTTAACTCGCCAAGGGCAGACGAACAACTATACTTGTATTTGGCGGTATCAGAAATAACGGTAAGTGGATTCCTAGCTCGGGAAGAACGAGATACGCAATTTCCAATTATTATGTTTTAGGTGAGGCCGAAACTAGATATCCTCACCTAGAAAAAATTGGTGCTCTCTTTACTAAGTGCCTCTAGGAAACTGAAACCATAGTTTCAGTGCCACCTTATATGTGTTGTGACAACTTACCCATTACCAAATATAATGCATAAACCCGAACTCTCGGTACGATTGGCCAAATGGGCCGTAGAGATTAGCGGGTACAATATCGAATATCAACCTCAGATAACCATTAAGTCTCAAATGTTGGCATATTTCGTGGCTGACTTTACGTCATCCCTAATACCCGAAGTCACAAGAGAGTTGTTGGTAAACTCGGGGACTTCTTCGGGAATCATGACCTTTTTGAGGATGGTGCCTCAAACGTAAGGGGTTCAGAGTTGGCATCATACTGAAGTCACCCACAGGCAATGTAGTTAGACAATCTATTAGAACTGTGAAATTGACTAACAACGAGGTCGAATATGAGGCCATGATTATAGGTCTTGAACTATCCAAAAGCTTGGCGGAGGAGGTGATCAAAGCTAAATGTGACACCCTCCTTGTGCTGAACCAAGTTAATGGAACGTTCGAAGTAAGAGAAGAATGAATGCAAAGGTACCTATATATTTTACAGGTAACATTACATCGGTTCAATGAGTGGAATTTGCAGCATGTAAACTGAGATCAAAATAGTGAGGCCGATGCCCTTGCAAACTTAGGGTCGTCGGTCGAAGACAACAAGCTCAACTCGGGGCAATAGTACAACTTATAAGATAGGTAGTGGAAGCAGGTCACACCGAAATAAACTCCATAAGCTTAACATGGGATTGGAGAAATAAATACGTAGAATATTTGAAGACCTGGAAATATCCCTCAAATCCAAAAGAATTGAGGGCCCTGCACACAAAGGCAGCCCGATTCAGCTTGTCCAAGGATGGAACCTTATTCAGAAGAATGTTCGATGACCCGCTAGTAATATATCTGGGAACGGGAGATACCAAGGATGTTCTAAGGGAAGTTCATGAGGGCACCTGTGGAAATCATACAGGCGCCGAATCATTGGTTTGAAAGGTAATCAGTACCGGCTATTACTGGATCAACATGGAAAAAGATGTGAAGGAGCTCGTAGGAAAATGTGACAAATGTCAAAGTCATGCTCCGATGATTCACCCACATGGGGAACTTATGCATTCGGTTTTGTCACCATATAGTGTTAGCCCTCTTCCATGGGCACCAGGTAAGTTTCAATTTATCTTAGTTATGACTGACTATTTTTCTAAGTGGGTTGAAGCACAAATGTACGAGTAGGTCAGGGATAAGGAAGTCATTACCTTCATTTGGTACCAAATCATATGTCAGTTCGGAATGCCATCCGAAATTGCATGTGACAATGTGAAACAATTTATTGGCAACAAAGGGACCAAGTCTCTTGAAGATCCTAAGATTAAAAGAATCTTATCGACACCTTATCACCCCAATGGGAATGGACAAGCCGAATACGCCTACAAGACCATACTCCAAAACCTTAAGAAAAGGTTAACTGATGCCAGAGGAAAATGGAAGGAAATCCTACCTGAAGTCCTATTGGCATATCATACGACCTCGAAGTCAAGTACCGGAGCCAAACCATTCTTGTTGGTTTATAGCGCCGAAGCTCTAATACCGGTCGAAGTCAGAGAGCCAGTATCACATTCCGATATTCAACAAAGGAATCAAATGACGAGGCCATGAATACGATCTTTGGACTGTTGGATGAAAGGCATGAAGCCACCCTTGTTCGGTTAGTTGCCCCAAAGTAATGGATCGAGAGATATTACAACAGAAGGGCCAACCTTCGATACTTCAATTTCGGGAACTTAGTACTAATTAAGGTCACATAGAACACCCAGAATCCGAATGAAGGGAAGTTGGGTCCAAACTGGGAAGGACCGTACCAAATTCTAGAGATCACCGGGTAAGGATCCTATAAGCTCGGAACGATGAACGAATGTAACTCATCTAAACTGATAAGGTACGACCCCATCCATTTTCTTTTATTTATATTTCGATCTAACACTTGCAAGTGACCGAAAAGGAGTCGTAGAAAGTCTGAGGTCTGAAAGCACTCGTTGCACTCTTTTTCCCTTGAACTAGTTTTGTCCCAAATGGGTTTTTCAGCAAGGTTTTTAACGAGGCAATAGTGGATCGTGTTAACATAGAATGAAAAACCGATCATGAATCGGTGTTAAGGATCGCAGTAATAGTATCTGAAGCTTCTCTCTATAATCGACCTCGAACACTAGGGAGCATTTCCCTTGATTATCGACTTTAGAAAAGAAATTACTTCGTGATTGAAGGGTCTCGATACGTAGGATTTATTGTAAAGGCCAAACCGTCAAACAAATTGTGCCCGCATAGATTGCTCGAGCCCTAGCATAAAGCATGTATGCATGTATAACTGTTTAACACAAGAATAAAGAGAAGTATCTTCCTTGCAATCATCTTCTCTTTTAAATTTTTTTTATTTACATTTCTTAAGGAATTTACTACTTTTGATCCCCTAAAGGTAACGAGCCCAAGGGTCACCTTGACCCGAGATCACACTCTCTCACTCAGGGACTATCGTCCGAAAGCAAACACGAACGACCCCATCCACTAGACCTTAGGGGCATAAGACCTATTAGGTATAACACCCCAACCTTAGGGAGCGTGAGTCATGCCCCAAACTCAATGAGGCATGGCCGGCACCATGTGCCGTACTCGGCTCGAGCATACCACTCCTTAACTAAGATCTCTGGATGGGTAACCCTCAACTTAGGCCGATGAGGCCCTATTCTGAATAGTCTAAAAATAACGTACCTCTAATATGTGGGGTAAACATACCAAAAAGTATATATATATATATATATAACTGTGCATGCTGATGAAGCTGCCATTAACATCTACTGATATAAAAAACATGCAGGACTCGTCTACAAGCCTCTAACGATAGCTGAACTGTATCATGGTGTGTGTGTGTGTGTGTGTGTGTGTGTGTGTGTGTATATATATATATATATATATATATATATATATATATATATATATATATATATATATATATATATATATATATATATGAAACGAACTCCAAGGTCTAGACTTGGTAACCCCGAGGAAATGGAGCTTACCAACCAAGCTGATGTTAGACTCTTTCTACTGGGAATGTCTATCCAGCTGTCTATCAGGACCTACAGGCATAAAATGTAGCGTCCCCAACAAAAGGGATGTCATTACGAAATAATGTACCAACTATGTAAGGCAACATAATAACTTAAAGTTGAAACTAAACTGATAATATAATAACTGAATATATCTGGGAGTCAAAGATAATCTAAACATATCCTTACCTACTTTTACTGATTCAACTCTCTCCACATAGTATATAAAATAGTTTTCCGGCCCTATAAGGCTCGGTATGTGTAACTACTCTGTCGTAGTAGGCTCACTCATAGGCGCCTGACCATACTAGGCTGTGTATCTGGGTCATTCTGGGCTCGCTCAAGGCGCTCGGCCACATTAGGCTTGGTATATAACTTACCATCTGATCATAGGTTTCCCAATAGGGGTCTGCCCACCGATTATAACTTGATGGGGGTGAAAATACTGTAGTACTTCCCAATAGGGGCCTACCCACCGATTATAGCTCGTTGGTGGTGAAAATACTATAATATTTTATCTATATAGACTTTCTTCTTTCTTGAGTGACAGAAGAAAAAACTAAACTGAATATGAAGTCTCGATAAGTGAGAATGATGTAACTTATGAGACTAGGAAAATGTACATAAATTTAGGAATATGAACTTCTCTTTATGTCTCGTCATTAAACACATGTAGTTACTAGATCATGCCAAAATGAAAGAAAAGATTAGCCTTAACATACCTTATTACAATCTTTCCAATCACCAGGTTGAACTCTCCTCTTCGCACCTTAATCTACAACAACAATATTAATACTATTGTTATGTTACAAAAGGTACAACTATTGCACAACCAACGACAAGCTTATTTTATATTAGAACGAGCAACATCTCCCCTGTAATCCTTACTTCCTGCAAATTCAAGATAACATCAACAACACAAGAACAAAACAATAAAAATATATATACATTATTTTCCAGCCTTATATACACCATAAAATACTACAAAATAGCCCAACACACTCCAATCTCTTCATAAAAAAACGACCACCATAGTAGTATCAAACGACCCGGAAATGTTACAACGAACGATCAGCCCACCACCCTATAGTTAAATGGTGATTCTCCACACCCTTCCTTCTCCAAAACTCCACAAAACAGTAGTGAAACATGTAGCCCTACTATTGCGGCCAAACGCACACGTAAGTATACGCGGCCGTCAAGTAATAAAGTGACTAAAAGTCGGATGTCGAACCCACGAGGACATGTGATTAACTATTAACTAAATTAGACGATCCTAATTATCCAAACAAGAATTAAACCTAGAAATATTTTATTCTAAACTAATTAAATAAAGAAATATAAATAATAAACTTTAAATAGAGGAAGAACAAATTTTTATGATATCAATGTAATGAAAACGATCTAGGGTCATGGGCTATCTAACAATCCTATTGTATTCTTCAATTGAATTGACTAACTAATTCATCTACCTTATTGGTTGACAGGGTTAATATTGCTCATAAGAATCTGTTGAGTTCTTACTCGCCTATTCAAGCGAACCTAACTCCTATATGTCTATGAAATTAGAACTAACAAGAATGCATTTATAATTCCTGTACATCAACCAAGCAAGGCAATTAGGTATATGTCTATCCTAACTGCGAATCTGTTCCCCGATGCCCAGGTTCAAGAACTTGCTCTACTCAATCCTATATGCAATCTAGAATTCTCACTTTCGAGTTCAATTCCGGATTCTTAGATAGTATTCAATTGGTGATCAAGCAATCAAATAATTAAGCACAGGATTGAATAAATAAACCAATATGATAAATCAATAAGGCAAAATCAATATCCGAATAATAATAGTCATTAAAGAACCACAACCCTAGAACGTGAAGTTTAGCTCCACATAGACATGGTAGACAAACAACAAATCATACAAAGACACATAAAATTTATAAAGTTTGGTGGAAGAAAAGATGAAACCCGGCCTCCACTGCAGCTCCTTGCTCTCCCTAGGTCTAAGATGTGTCAAAAGTCCTCAAAATAACGTTTTTATATGTATTTATACCAAGTAGGGTTGGGATCATACAAAAACACCTTCTCCCGCGCGAAGTAGGACTCTAGCTATGTAAATTTTGTACAACCGCGCTGCACCCTACGGCGCGCTAATGGAGATTATTAGCAGCCTTTCATTTTTCTTGTCAGGCCAGTTTTTACAGTGCTGCGCCGCACCCTGTGGCTTCCCATGCGGTGCGGTAACGAGAATTTGCGAAAATTGAAAACATGAAAGTTGTAGCCCTTTGAAATATCTTTCCAACGATATATTGTAGAGCCCAAACGGAGTTCTGAGCAAAAGGTTATGTGCATTTTACTAGACAATGCGTTGTATGCCCGCTCGAATCTTCGTTTCGTTCTTAACTATCATCCGTTGATCCCCGAACACAATCCTGGCTTAATTTCTTGGGCTTTTACTCAGACTTCAAAGCTCCAAATCACTTGAATTCATTCCATAACGCCTACATAGATCGGAATCACTCCTACAAGGCATAAAACACATATTTAGTGCAAAACACTAGCGATTAAAGCTCAAACTCAATTAAAGTGTAGTAAATTAATGTGTAATAAGCTATTAAAATACACAATTATAGCCTATCATCACCAACAACAACACAAAACAGTCCACAAAACAGTCTGCTACAAGTGAATAACTCAAACTCACTGCTTTCGATCACCGTCCCGTGAGTTCTTACAAGTATAAAACGACTTACCATGAATTTACAGAAGAAAAAATGGATAAAAGAGTGCACTAAACTCATCTTATTTTTTAGATAACTCATCTCATATCTTGGTTCGTCCAACACTAGGTTTTACCTCCAATTAGAACTTGAAAGGGAGAGAAAATTAATTAGGGTTTGTGGGAAATTTTTGGGAGGATTTTGGCAGAGCTTATGTCTATTTTATATGACCTATTTTTAGTCTAATAATATGAAGAAAATAGGCCTTTAAAAGGCCTCTTTGGACGACACGAAATGGCCCCTTTTTGGGCTCTCATTTAAGCAAGTAGGTGACACAGGTACTTGTCACCTAGCAGCCTGTGCTATCTCTCATAAACGCCAATATCTCTCTACTCCGATGTTGTATTGACAAACGTCTTAATGCGTTAGAAACTAGACACATAGAAATTCAATTTGATAGGTAGAACACCCCATAACTCTAAGTATATTGAGAGAAAATCGCAGTTATATTTGCAGCAAATTTTCAGTAAAACTTATGAACGTATCTTGTGATGACTTTCATCGACTTTTGTTCCACAACTCGCTTGACTTAATAACATAACACACGACCATCATACGGCTAACCTAATTCATAACGTAACCTCCTTATCATGTTAAGAACCCTAGTCTCACCCGAAAAGTACATGTTATAACATTCCCAACTTGTCGACTTTCGACGAAACATTGTTTTCTTCAATTCCTTTAGCTTATGAACCTTCCAACCCTCTTCGTACTTGTTGTTCATAATCTTCAATATTTGTAAACTCCACGTAAACATGATTAACTAACTGTGTAAATTTTTCAAAGATGATTTCATTTCTGAGTTTACATCAATTGACTTACGACGTACTTTTACGTACGAAAATATGGGGTGTAACATCATTCCCCCCTTTGGAACATTCGTCCTCGAATGTAGATTGATGCTATGATCAGTCTCATAACCCATAGCTATTACAAATATTTTAATACTGTCCTTTTCATCTAGGCAATTATTCTGTGAATAAATCCGAAGGTCAAGGTATTCCCACCTTTAGGCCTCTTTCTCACACCATGAATTGTTGTTAGCATTATTCTAATCTCGTAACTGTCGTGACCTTCTGCCATTCAGCCTGTATGACTCTTTCCTTGTATGTGTGCCCATGCGACTTTTCTATCCTTTTCCTCCAGCTTTTAGCCAATCTCTAGGCCTCACTTTAGGAACATATATAGAACTATGGCAAGTTGTCCCTATAGTCATCTATAGGTGTACTGAAGTCTTTTTCTTGGTAATTTGTCGAACTTATGACTATTGCTATATCTTGTTTCATAGCCTCGAATATCGATCCTTGTGGGTTTACTGCATCTAGGTAGGTCATACCATACTATAACATATGCTTTGATATATTATTACCAAGGTCTGCTACCAAACTCCAATTAACTCTCTCGCTGCATATCCTATATGTATAAATCTAAGTCCTTTAATGCTTTCTCATTATTGTTCTTCTTAAGAGTGAAAAAACAAAAATCATCTCGTACTTTGGAACTTTTATCCAACTATTGTCGATTCACCTTAATGTTGATCTATAATCTACCTTTAATAACTTGGAACTCTTATGTAATATACTGTCATTAGGGCTCACGTCTCATTTGGGAACATCTCGAGTTATTTGCATTATCCACTTAGGGTCAATACTATACTTCAATAACCGTATTTCATAGGATCCTAAGGTGATTCATCTTATGGGGGTTGTTCTAATCTCCTGTAGTTCATGAAATACCTTTTCTCAAAATCATTACCCAATCAAAGTCCTAAACGTCATCCTCTTATCTATTATAATTACACCCTTATTCTACCACTAGGGAAGCATTCCATCTCTTCTAAATTCTCATAGTCTTAAAATCCTCTAATTTCACTAAGGCTATACTGATGTTTATCGTAAAAGGGGTAACAATAATTAAATTTGTAAATAGGACTCTAAAATTATGTGATTAATTTTTATGCCAGTTGCTAGAGTAGTTGATGCTAGGAGTATGAAGTTTAATGATGAAATTTGAGCTAAAATGGGGCAGTAATCAAACCGAAAGGCTTGCTGCACGGGCCTCAGACTGATCGATGAAAGGCCTCGAGGTTGATGCTTGGGCTCGAGTTCGAGCTATCGGGGGTAACCGGGAAGGGGATAATAGTTAAGATATCATCAAAGTAGGCTCTTTATGGCCAATATCAAACAATAAACGAAGAACAAGTATGAAGGCAAAAATAAAGAGATAGCCTCGAACGAGTAAGTTAGAGAGAAAAGAGAGAGAGAACTATTATTGATCTTGTGTAGATTAGTTGGAGCAACAACAGCCCTTTACAAGGTGGTGAGGATCCCCTTTATATATGAGGGGGAATACAACATAATACAGAATGCAAAAAGTGTAAAGACACGGAGATGGGACGGCTAGGCATGATACTAGACTCTACTAATGCTATTTGCTCGCCTCGGTACAGGCTCTGGGTAAGCCGACTCTGTCAAACATAGCCGTGTGCCTTGGGAATTCCCCATTTTGATCTAGCCTCGATCTACGTCCTCTTTAAGTCGGGCCTCGACGAGCTCCGAGGGAGGGAGCTCTATCACAGCTTCGCGACCTCGGGGTCTCGAGGTGTTCTTCTAAAGTGACTTGATACCAAGAAATTAGGCCCTCTGATTTCTCCACATACAGATAGACTCCACGTTTCTCAGAACGATTCTGATACCCGACTCTTTGGGCCTATCGTGACGACGTCATACCAATGACGCAACCCATGGCTCGAGATTTTGCAATAATCGGGACATCCAATGGAGTTGAGATTTTTGACATCATTCAAAACACTATCGATTCCCCTTCTCCAAGGTGAAAGTATTGCCATCGATTCGGTTCTTCAAGGATGCAGTAATTGTGTCCGCCGATCAGTCTTCCAAAGGCTTCGGTCCAATAATATTTGATTGATAACTAGGTATTTATTTTATAGGCTAATGGGTTATTGGAGCAGGCTTAAGTGAGATCTACTTATGTGGATGCCACGTGGATGCCACATCAGCTAATTAATGCCTTTGAGAAGGCTTATGTGGACTGTCGTTAGAATGAAGGCATTATTGGTCCAGTTTGCTAACGTGACGGATATTAATGGCCCAATTTACTAACGGAGGACAAAATTGAGCTATATCCAATAGTTTAAGGATATTATTTGACCTTTTCCAATTAATATTTTTTGCCTATCTCAGTTGCAGAAAAAGACGGAGGCTCTAGAGTACCTTAAGGGTGAAGCCGACCGAGTTAGGAATGACTGGGGTGAACTAAGAGCTCAGGTGCAGGCTCCAGCTTCAGAGGAGAAGGGTGTTGTTTACCTTGAAAAATGTTAACAACAATTAAATTTGTAAATGGGATTCTAAAAATATGTGATCTATTCTTGAGCTAGTTGTTAGAGCATTTGATGCTAAGAATGTGAAGTTTAACGATGAAATGCAAGCTAAAATGAGGCAGTAAACAAACTGAGGGGCCTATTACCCGGATGCAGGACTGGTCGATAGGGGAACTCGGGGTCGATGTTCTGGTCGAGCTCGAGCTATCGGGGACGATCAGGAATGGGATAACAGTTGAGATATGATTAAATAAAGCTCATTATGGCCACTACCGAGCGATAAGATGAAGAACAAGTGAGAGAACGATGAATATTAAAGTGGTCTTGGGCCAGTGAGAACGAGCAAATTACAAAGAAAAGAGATAGAGATATTATTGCACTTTAATAGAATAGTTTGAGCTCTGCCTTTACAAGGTGTTAGAAACTCCCCTTTTATAGAAGGGGGAGCCCAAACTTAGTAAAATATACGTTGCGTGATAAAAGAAATGGGATGGGACAACCGACTAGCTTTATGACGTACGCACGGGCTGATGTCGTGCCATTTGAACAGACCTGATCGACTCCGGGTGCATTCCTCGGGAGATTTTTGCATTCGTCGGGACTTCGGTCAATATTATCCTTGGTAGGGTACCGGCCGATCTTGAGGGAAGTGATCGGCTCGAGATCCTGGTTTTCCAGGATCACCTTTCGAAGTATTTTGTCGAGGAGAAATCGGCCTCCCAGATTTCACCGTGCACAGATAGTCTTCGCATTTCTTAGAGGGAAGTGATAAGAAATGATTTTGGCACCCTACTTCTCTTTCTCCTATAACGATGTCGTGCTGACGGCGCAGCCCCCCTTTTACAAGTGTCGAAGTGCTTCACCTTTCTGCTTCTCCAGGATCACCCAAAATGTCGCGACTCTTCGTTCTTCGGAGTTATGTCGTTGCCATTGGTTCAGCTTCTATAAACGCATTGATTGTGCCTACTATTACGCTTTTTGAGGGTGGTAATGGTGTCGTCGACTACTTTGCCCTCCCTATAAATGGGGCTTTTCATGGTTGGCTTCTTATTCAAACTTCCTTTGGTACCCATCTTTTCTTCCTTTCCTGCTATCTTGAGTTTCTGCCATCTCGTCATGTTTGAGGCCCGTAGCCTCAAGATATTACGCCATGTGCCCCTTGTCCCAACTCTCGATCCCATTTTGGTTGGGCAAAGTTGTGTCGCGGTAATGTTGTTATTGTTGTTGTTGTAGTTGCCATTGGCCTGGGGTGATGAGGCAGAGGGCATATTTCCTCCGACCTTGGGGGATACTTTAGATTATGCATCGCTGCTCACCCTCCTCCCTCGGCTCGGCGTGTTACACCCCTTTTGGATTCCTGGGGAGTGTGGCGGCGGTGTCTGCTGGCTGTTGCCTTCCCGGCCGAGGCAACATCTCAAGAAGTGGCTTCAACATGGCAGTATTGGCGGAGTTCATACTAGCCAAATTTTCACCCAGCCACTTCTTGTGTTATTCCGGCTTCTCCTTCATCATTTTGCTCTTCTCCCCCGTATTCCATTTCTATACCCTTTATTTTGAAGATGTCATTCCGGGAGGATTAAGATGAGGTCCCCGAGGGGATTGGACTTGGAAGATATTGTCTTTGAGTTCATACAGCTTAGAGGATGACGACGGAGATGTAGCATTTCAGGGAATAGGCTAGGTCAATAGGCTCTTGTTGTATGCATACCATTTGTACTTCTTTATCTTTACGCAAGGATCCCCCTATGGGCTTTTGTAATCATATGTAAGGACCCCCCGAGGGTCATTGTAAGTGAACACTTTTATAAATACAAAGATATTTTCTTGATTCCTTCCTTCGACACTCGCTGTATCTCTTTATATTTTTGGCAGCTTCGAATGCATGATCTTGTTTCGTCGCCTGTGATATCGACCTAGGGCGTGAGTATTCTTCCCAGCCTTTGATAAAATGATTTTGCGTGGGGTCCTTCGTGACTACTCAAAGTGAACTCGAATTAGGCCAATAACCTCGGGCCGACGGGACCCTTTCTTTGCGTGAAAGCGTGGATAATATCTTCGGGCCTCATAATAACCTTCGAGAAGAGACTTGCCTGAGGGCTCGTGGTCCTGGGACGCCAGTGACTTCCTAGAGGCGATCTCTGAATGGAGGTCGGGCCATGATTCGGGCCATCATGGTCATCACCTGGAGCCTGTTTCACGCGGATGTTTGTTAGAGACGCCCATTTCTTCGCAAACTAGCCTTCTTTGGCGGAGGACTTTTGAAACTGTATGCCAATCTTGTGTTGAGGAAGGCATTGTTGGCTTGCTGGACTGTTGTCTTGCTATGATGAAGGTCTTCGGTGTTGAGTATTACCTCGAAACTGGAGGCAGTGTAGATGGTTGGTGCCTTTGGTTGGCGTTGAATAGTTCCCACCCTTCTCACATGTAACGTGAGGTTGCTTCCGCTTCCTGGGGGCCCTCGAGGTTTGCTGATTTCATGGTGCAGGTTGGTCATGCCCCTAGCGGCTGTTTATTTAGGGAATGGCAGAGACCGGGCACCGTGATAAATGAGATGTGCGCTTTATAATCATGATGCAGCTTTTATCGGGGTGAGACTAGCCCGTGCTTCCGAGGAGAGTGTATAATTCGAGCCTGACGTTTCGGGAGTCCTTGGTTCCGGAGCAGCGGTTCTTTCAAGCCAACAAGGGTTGGGCCACCAGGAGTGTGCTCGGCCGTCGAGTATGTTTGTCGGCTTCACTTTGTGGTGAGTTTTAGCATGATTCCTCCGCATCTCGGGTCTCCCTCTTATCAGGTTTTCCCTCCATAAGACTCCGACAGAGCCAGGTTCTGAGCTGTTCCGCCAAGGGGCTATATTTTGGGGGCCCTGGATGAGGGTAGGCCCCTTAGGCTTCTTGGTGCGGGGAAGGAGGGGTCGAGTTGGTGTACTAGCGGTTCAGGACATACCAGAGCTCGCATTACAGAAGCCTTTTGATGAGGCACGAGGCTTCTTGTGGTAAGCGTTTCGCTTTTCCAACCTATGAGTTTAGACTTTGCTTATTTTTAGCTGCAGAGAAAAGGCAAATGCCTAGGAGTACCTTAGGGGAGGAGCTGATCGAGCCAGGAATGCTTGTGCTGAACTGAAGTATTAAACGCAGGCTCGAGCTTCGATCTGAGTGGACATGATCGTGAAGATGTAGCTTGATTCCTCAAAAATCTGAGCTGAGAATAATCGGTGCCCCGACTGGTATAGTACTGAGTCAGACCGAGGATGATGATGGATTGGCGACCTGTTGCTGATGTCCGAGCCGAGTTAGAGTGGGCCTTCGAGGGATACGTTCATCGTAGATCTTCAGACAGGCGCTTGAAGAGACCCATGCCAGGGGTTCCGTCCTTCCAGAAGGATTTGCTTGAGTGAAGGTGGTCGAGCGTGATGCTTGGTTGCTTATTGCCGCCACGCAGAGCGAGGTTGGGTCTGGTAGGCCGTAATCTTTTGGGGTAAAACGTAGATTTTGCCACTTTTTATTTGTTGTTTGTAGAGCATGCTTGTAGATGGAGAGTGCACCTTTCGCACATATATAAAATAAGAGAAATATTGAAGCTTTACCTCCTTTGTATCTCTTCCCATATTGCTTTTGACCAGGCGGGCTAGTTTCTGTGTTTGGCGGGATCCTTGTAGGTCCGAAACTGATCAGGCAGGCCCGGAGGATTTTAAATGTGATCTTTGATGGGAGCAGGCACTGGGGCCTCCATGTTTTGCCCAGTTGTTTTAAGCTTAGTCTCCGAGTCAGGCCTTGACTCGGGCTTGCCTGACCTTCAATCTTTTCTGCTTGTGTGGGCAGATAGTGATTGCTTTTAATTCTTGCCCTTGGGCATGTGCTATTCCAACTATTTCGGGTCCAGTCTCCGAGTCGCATTGCGATTCGAGCTTTAATTGACCCTTAAGTATTTTCAGACCGGCGATAGTGCCTCTTACGATGTTTTGGTTGTTGAGACCTTTTAATATGTGGCCCAAAGGCTTGCATAGGCTGGCCACATTGGCATTTATGTCGTGCCCTCAGGCATACTGCAGTTTAACTATTTTGGGTCTAGTCTCGTAGTCGCGTTGCGATTCGAGCTTTAATTGACCCTTAAGTTCTTTCCTGCCTGTATGGGCAGACAACTGTAGCCTTTATTTCTCGCCCTTGGGCATTTGTCGTTTCAACTATTTCGGGTCCAGTCTCCGAGTTGCGTTGTGATTCGAGCTTTAATTTACCCTTAAGCTCTTTCGATTTTCAGACCGGCGATAGTGCCTCCTACGTTGTTTTGGTCATTGAGACCTTTTAATATGTGGCCCAGAGGCTTGTAGAGTTAACTATATTGGATCCGGTCTACGAATCGGGTTACGACTCGTGCTCATTTTAATCCTCAAGTTTTCAAGTTTTTAAGCTGGCGACAATGGCTCTTACGCTTTTGGTCGTTGTGACATTTTAGTGTGTGACCCTGAGTCTTATTTGGCTAGCGACAATGGCTCTTACGCTTTTTCCCGTGGGCATATATAGGCTTTGTTTTTCCCTAGTTAAGGTCTTTTTTGAAATAATTTTGCCTGACCCGTCGTCGGTTCGAAAGAACCTCAATTTCAAGTCGTTAGCGGCGATGTTCGAGCAGCTCAGAAAGTTTAGCTCGTTGCGTGAGTAGCTCGAAACCTTATGATTTGGAGCTGACATGGTCAAAGCTCGTTTGCCTGTGGAGGGTAGAATTTTTTAACCGGTTCTTTTCAAAGTAGATTCGAAGTAATGGCCTGCGATTTGTTTAGCGATGGTCTGGCGTCCTCGAGTCGTGTTAATTTGGTTGGTGCAGCTATTTTGACCGTAGTCATATGTGTTTGGCCGGAGCCGTTTTTGATCTGGAGCGATAGTTTAGGCGTCTACATCGAGGGTATGCCCTTTCGGGAGTTTTACAAATGCAACATATTGCCCAAACTTCGGGATTGAGTTTTATGCCTGTAGTAAGGTCTTACAAAGTTTTCATGCTTGTTATGTTCTTATAGTTTTTTCATGCCTGTTGAGGTCTTACAGTTTTTTCATGCCTATTGAGGTCTTATAGTTTTTCGTTGTTATGTAAAACAGATGTGGCTGGACCGAGTGTCCCCGCTCGGGGTCTTACGGCCTCTTGTTTTCCAATGAATGGCGATTGACGATAGTCTCCTAGTCATCGAGTTTTCTTAGGCTTAAAGGTCATCACTTGTGATCTTGGAATTGCCTCGTTGGGGCCTTATGAGCATAGAGTTACGACCTTGAGGTCGTGTGGAAGCCAAATTGATGACGCTAAGTCGCCGAGTATTTCGAGACGTACACGATGGAGGGATCCTTGTTGTGAGCATTCCAAATTTTTCTTTTTTGGAGTATGAAATGCTTTTGGCGAAAGATATTTTTTGATTGCTTGGCCTAAATACATGTTGTTTCGTTGTCGTGAGCTCGGGCTGTGCAAGCACGGCTCTTTTGACCGTTTGGCCCGGTACATGATTTCATATTGGAACTTAGTCTATCGTTCGCCGGCCCTTCCGAGCAGACACCGTCTTCAAGAGGGATACCTTCCAGCATCCGGGGTTTATTGCAAGAGAAGTTTCAAGCATTTGCTGAGTTGTCGGATCCCCCTTAGGAGGCACGCCGTTCATCTAAGAAGCTTGCTGGCGAGACCCTCTCCGGGGCGGATGTTCGGCCGAGGGTAAAGAGTGTGATGAGTGTTGTTAAGGACTTGGGATCCCTGACCGGGTGTCATCATACAGGTTAGTGTAAAATAACGAATGAGGGAGGTAGTTTTACCTTACCGCGGGGTGCATAGGCAATGTTCCGAGGTCCGATATGTCCCTATTGTTGAGGACTCTGTACAACCCTCCACTATTTTTAATCGGGCTTGGCCGAAGACATGGTTTGGTTCCCCTTCGACTCTTTCGAGAGTGGAGATATTGGTGTAGGCAATACGTTACGTGACGCGAACATTCTCATTGCCGTGTGTTGCTCCCTGCCAATGGTTTTACTTCCATCCCTTGCGGGGGATTTCATCCTGTGGCGAAGATGGGATGGAACTGCCTTCTTGCAGTGCATCTATGGTCGTCTGAATAAGGCGTTCATGCCATGTGCCTCCTTTGGTGACATGGAATTTGGCGTCCTGGGTTGTTCCGGCCACGGTGACAGGAAGGATGATTTCACCTTTCGTTGTTTCGCTTGCATTTTGAATCCGTTGAGGACTCGAGTGGCGGGCACGATTTGGTTGAGCAATCCGAGCTGCTCTATCACCCTCGACCTTACAATATTTGTCGAGCTACCTGGATTGACGAGTACATATTCTATTTGAAAAGAATTTACAATAAGGAGATTACCAGTGCGTCACTGTGAGGTTGAGAGAAGGTCTCGGTGTCCTCTTCGCTGAATGTGACGGTGTCCCCGGGAATATATCCCCGAGTTTGCTTTTCTGTGGTGATGGATATTTTATTTCATCTCATTACGGGTTCCTGCTGGGCATCGACACCCCCCATGATCATGTGGATGACATTTTGTGTCTCGTTTGCCTCATTCTTCTTAGTTGCCTCCCTTTCCAGGAACTATTTTTAGCTCGATTATTAATGAATTCCCAGAGATGTCCTTTGTTAAGTAGTCGAGCTACCTCCTCTCTTAGCTGGTGACAATCCTCGGCCCTATGACCATGTGTGTTGTGAAATTCACATACCAAGTTGTAATTCCTTTGCGATGGATCTGATTGTATAGGTTTGGGCCACTTGGCATCTTTGAATTTACTGATGGCGAACACGATATCCGACACATCAACATTGAAGTTGTATTCTAACAAGTGGGGCACACCCGCTGTCACTACATTTTAATCGAACTTGGCTTTTTTGATGATCCCTCGAGGATCCTGTCCTCGATCCACTCTCAGATCATTGCGAGGTAGGTTGCGCCTTGGGGCGTTCCTCCTATATTTGAGGTATGGCTGATACCTTTCTTTGTTTAGTTTAGGTTCCTTTGCTAGGAGCCGGCTCGGGTATACTGAGCCCGAGGGGACTCCCAGTTGGTCATCCTCAGCTCTGATCTTCAACTGATACCGGTTGTGGACGTCCGACCAGGTGATGGCTGGGCACTCAATCAGGTTCTATTTCAGCTGTTTGAAGCCACGGAGCTTCGTTCGTTCAGACCTTGGGTAAAGGCCTGCACTACTCAATCGTCGGAGACTAGTGGTAGCTCCATCCATTTCCTCTGAAAGTGAGACACGAATTCCCGCATCATCTCGTTCTCCCTTTGCTTGATTTTGAAAACGTCAGAATTCCTCGTCGCTACTTTGATGGCTCCAACGTGTGCCTTTATGAAGGAGTCTGCTAGCATAACGAATGAATCTATGGAGTTAGGAGCCAAGTTTTGATACCACATCATGGCCCCCTTTGAGAGTGTTTCCCCGAATCTTTTCAATAATATGGGCTCGATTTTGTCATTCCTTATATCGTTGTATTTTACCGCACGGGTGTAGGCTGTAACGTGCTCATTAGGGTCAGTGGTCCCTTTGTACTTATGGAGTTCTAGCATCTTGAACTTCTTTGAAATGGGTTTTCGGTCCGCCTCCTTGAGGAACGACCTTTGTATGAACTTCTTCGAATCCACGCCTTTGAGGGCCGGTGGCGCTCCCGAGATCTGGTCGACCCTGGAGTTGTAGGTCTCGACCTTCCTGTCATTGGCTGCTATCATTTTCTCGCCCGATTCGATCCTTTTGGTGAGATCCTCAAGCAATTTTACTATGGTTGGGTCGGATGTCGATCCGTTATTGCTCGATCTCTCAAGTACCTGTTCGGTTGGGGGAGCTATTTCCGGCGCTGCTGTGGTGGGAGTCTTCGGATGGCTTTGTAACTGAGCGATAGCCAACTGTTGTGCCTGCAACAATTCAAAAATAACATAAAGACTAACTTCTTGTTCTTCCCGGGCTGGGGTTTTTTGGGGTTCCTATCGGTCATCATGTCGTGTGATCCTGTCCGTGTGTGAGGTTTCGTTGACGTGCTATGCATCCTGCAAATCTGCTTCCGCTTAAATCGGTTCGGGGGCGTTATTGGAATTCTACGGTGTCATACCGACAACTGGAACAGCCACACCGTTTTCCCCATGGTTTTCGAGGTTGTCGTTCTCGACTCTGTTTACTGAGCCTGACATTTTTGTCCTGAAATCAAAAGGTTTTGGACAAGAAAAGTGTGAAAGATAGCTTGCGTTTTTGTAATGAAACCAGCAAGAAAATAATTACTATTATTTTTATCCCCACGGTGGGCTCCAAACTGTTTATCGTAAAAGTGGTAACAATAATTAAATTTGTAAATAGGACTCTAAAATTATGTGATTAATTTTTATGCCAGTTGCTAGAGTAGTTGATTCTAGGCGTATGAAGTTTAATGATGAAATTTGAGCTAAAATGGGACAGTAATCAAATCGAGGGGCTTGCTGCACGGGCCTCCGACTGATCGATGAAAGGCCTCGAGATTGATGCTTGGGATCGAGTTCGAGCTATCGGGGTAAGCAGGAAGGGGATAACAGTTAAGATATAATCAAAGTAGGCTCTTTATGGCCAATATCAAACAATAAACGAAGAACAAGTATGAAGGCAAAAATAAAGAGATAGCCTCGAGCGAGTAAGTTAGAGAGAAAAGAGAGAGATAATTGTTATTGATCTTGTGTAGAGTAGTTGGAGCAATAGCAGCCCTTTACAAGGTGGTGAGGATCCCTTTATATAGGAGGGGGAATACAACATAGTACAGAATACATTAAGTGTAACGACAGGGAGATGGGATGGCAAGGCATGATACTAGACTCTACTGATGCTATTTGCTCGCCTCGGTACAGGCTTTGGGTAGGTCGGCTCTATCAGACTTAGCGGTGTACCTTTTGAATTCCCTATTTTGCTCTAGCCTCGATCTACGTCCTCTTTAAGTCAGGCCTCGACGAGCTCCGAGGGAAGGAGCTCGGTCACAGCTTCGTGCCCTCGGGGTCTCGAGGTGTTCTTCTGAGGTGACTTTATAGCATGAAATTAGGCCCTCTGATTTTGCCGCAAACAACTGAGCTTTTTATAACTTAGCGAAACCATTAGCTCTCTTGTTGTGATGGATTTAATCCCGAGGACTTACCTATTCTCGTCACTTTCTCACTCACCTTTTCTTATTCTTACTCTTGTCTACCTAAAACCTTGTCGATCAACCATACTTTAGCTTGCGACCTACAAATATCTATTTAAACTACTCGCCACCTTCCTTTAACTTACTAGCACCATAGATTTCCTTATGTTGTACTGGAACCTTAAGCGAAATATCACATCGTCTTTAACTCTTCTTTACTCTCTTAACTAGACCTATCGGTACCTAGAAACCATAAGGTGGAAGATATGCTATTGACGACACCACTATCATTTCTGGATATTGAATCACGGTGCTTCTAGCCCTCTATCTGAAGTCTGGACTATTCACAATCTTCTTCACTTGAGTATCTTGTACCTTCTTTACCTTTACCTTTCTTACCTTTAAATCTTGCATTGTATCTTTTGTCACTTTCATAACGTCCCTTCCACATAGGTGGAATTCACGTCCACACCTTAAGGCTCTACTATAATACATGCACCTCTGGTGCATACACAATCCGGTGGGAGCTCCATACTGATATCTTATGAGGGTGGTACTCTTCTAACTGGCTTTATCATAGAGCCATTATAAAATATGGTTGTTGCACTATCTCTTTTGTACCTCTGATATTTATAGTGATTTTACAATGTTATTAATCACGATTTCTATACTCATCGGGGTCTAATAATCAGACTCTTAATTCACTTAGCTAATGTAACTCTTTAGTTTCCTCTTCTATCTCAGCCTCTAAGTAGGCTTACTCTATCTTCTGATATGCAGCTCAGAGTATTAGTTATTACTTTAGCCCCTCATGGATGCTATGGAACATCCATGATATAAGCTTCTAGCAATTCAAGCTTTTGTCTGTGACGCGGACTCAATTCTTTCTTTTGACTTATGCTGGATTCTCCTATAGCTATATCATTGTCAACATATACGCTTCATGGATAATACACCAAAATATTATGTGTGTTCATAACGTAACTAACTCTGGGTCATAGATCGAATAATTCCTTTCGTGCCTTCTCAACTTTCGTTAAAAGTAAGCAGTTACCTTTCTTGGTCGTTCTGCCACTTGTTGCATGAATATTGGGCTTATCTTACTGCCACATATAATTGAATTTTGTTCAACTCATATGATCTCGAATATTACTTTGGATTCTACCTCCCGTTCCTTAGTTACGACAGGTGCCACTTTGTTATGGAGAGCATACAATGTCGTAGTGAGATTGTTTTTAGAAGATAATTTCTTCTTTAGGCTACTATGCTTAGCTTCAACCCTACTTCCTTAGTTCCTCAGCTAGTCTTTCGTTGTAGCACTTGGAAGACTCTGACTCTTGTAAAGTTGTGAGCATATCCCATCATATACCTGACGGAATTTTTGATGTTCTTACTCACCTATAAATATCCTTAGTTACATACCTCTATGCCCTTATTCTCGTAGGATTACTCTTGTACTCATTTTTTTTCTCCTCCGTGGCACTCTCTTTTATTTTTGTAACACTTTTACGGCAATTATAACTACCTCAACTCCTATCTAAATATTTCCAATGATTATGATGTCGTATCTGCGAGGCTGAATTCCCTATACTGGGGTTCACTAGGTTTATCTTGCACAGTCTGTTAATTTATTTGTATCCTCTTGTCTAGACATAACTAGCCTCTTACTGAATCAACTACTAACTACGTACCCGTTGGTACAATCTCATATCTATGTTCTGTGTAATCTCTCTTGGGTTGTTTCCTTTGTCTTAACTTGCCTCTCGCACTAGCTCTTTAAGTATCAAGTGTTTATTCGCACTTATTTATCAATAACATCCTGGGAGGGAACCCTTACTGCATCTCCCCGCCATCGTGCTTGTATAATGTTCTAGAATCATAAAATATATGTAGGATATGAATAAATGCAATCTCACCCCTTTCGGCATTTTACCGCATTCTTTCTTTACTCTTCCATAGTTACTTGAACTACATAACTCTGACTTACTATCACATCATGTTGTCTTCCCGCTTTTAGGGGAGTACTAGCATTTAATGCTATGAAGATTTACCTATATATGGTTTACCTCTTCATCTTTGGCGTCTTTTCACGTCTTCGCTGACTCTTACTTTCCTCGCGGTAACCCTTCTCTACCAGAGATAACTGAATTCCTTATGCACGAGGGTGATACCTAGTGTAACTAGCCACTTAGTCCCTTAAGCTTAACTTTGCTCAAAGTTTTCGCCTTGGCGGAGTGTCTTCCTGAATGACCTTTAAAGGTTATTCTTATGTTGTCCATTTTATTATTGTTGGAATGCGATCTTTGAAATTCTCTTGATATCTACTATTATCACATTATTCGATCCCTAATTGATGTTTAGTTTATCTTGTTCACTAGCCCATGCTGATTTCTCTTACACCGTGGTTCTAAATTTTTGTTCTGGTAATCACATTGAACTCACCAACTCATTTCTCGAAATGAGGATATTACTTTTGGTCTATACTCTTTTATTGTCTCAAGGCCTGTCACCTCTTGTCTTTTCCTTCTCTTGACTATAAACTTTTTCGTCATATCATATTAAGATTTACGTTACCACCCTTTTATCACATCTTACTCGTAATGCTTCATTTACATTCTTCTTATTCTCATGCTAATATCCCTGTTTATTACCTTATCCTAAAAACTTCAACAAAATATTCTTTCGCTTTTAACTCCCTTGTTCTATCCACTGGCTCTTCGGATCGCCTAGCATTCTCTCTTTTCTAGGGACAAGAGCCATAAAATGGTAAATATTTATCCCTTCTAGGATTCCACTGCCTGTCTTCTAAAATTTTTTGGACATTATAGTATTCATATCTGACTGTTCTATTCTAAAATGCACCACCTAAGTGTCTCACAAGGAGATCATATTAAAAACGCCCATATCTCTCTACTCTAATGGCGTATTGACAAACTGTTTAATGCGTTAGAAAGTAGATACATAGAGCTTCAATTTGATGGGAGGAACACCCCAAAACTCTAAGTATATCGAGAGACAAATGCAGTTACATTTGACCCAAATTTTCAGTAAAACTTATGAACGTAATTTGTGATGACTTTCATCGACTTTTGTTCAACAACTTGCTTGACTTCAAAACATAACACGCGAGCATCATACGACTAATCTAATTCATAAAATAACCTCCTTATCATATTAAGCATGCTTGTCTCACCCCAAAAGTACATGTTATAACATTCCTGACTTGTCGACTTTCGACGAAATATTATTTTCTTCAATTCTTTTAGCTTCTGAACCTTCCAACCCTCTTTGTACTTGTAGTTCATAATCTTCAATATTTGTAACATCCACGTTAACATGATTAACTAACTTTGTAAACTTTTCAATGATGATTTCATTTCTGAGCTTATGTCAACTGACTTACGACGTACTTTTACGTACGAAAACATGGGGTTTAACATGGATAGTCCATACTTCAGATACAAGGCTAGAAACATGGGGATTTGATATCCAGGAATGATAGCGGAATTTTCAGTGACATATCTTCCACCCTATGGTTTCTAGGTATCGAGAGGTCTAGTTAAGTGAGTAAAAGAAGAGATAAATATGATGTGATGTCTCTCTTGATATTCTAGAAAAGCATAAGGAAATCGGTCACAAGCTAAAGTATGAGAACAACAAGGTTTTAGAAAGACGGGAGTAAGGATAAGAAAAAGGCAAGTGAGAAGGTGACGAAAATGGATGTGTCCTCGAGATTAAGCCCTTAAAAACAAAGGAGCTAATGGTTTCTCTAAGTTATAGAAAGCTCAGTATAGCCTAAATGAACTCAAAGGAGTCTAAGATTAGTAGCATTTAGAAGAGATGGAATGTTGCTCAGGTAGTAGAATGAGGGTATGACTGTGATAGATAAAGGATGATGTTTGGGACTTCGATTGAGTAATTACTTTAAGAGGATTTTATGAATTGTACGGGAATAAAATACCCATGTAAAGTTAGTCACATTGGGATGCTATAAAGTATGGTTATGGAAGTATAATATCACCCATAGGTGGATCAATCTAATTACTCAAGATGTCTTTTATAAGACGTGAGCCCCAGCGGCAGTGTTACATAAGAGGTCAAGTTATCATTGGTAGATGATGGATAAACATTAAGGTGAATCAACAATAGATAGATAAAAGTTTAACAGTATGAGATTAGATCAGGTTGTCATTCTTAAGATAAACAGTAATGAAGAAGCATTAAAGGACTTAGATTTATACATATATGATAAGAAATGAAAGTAACCTGGAGTTTGGTAGCAGACCTCAGTAACGATAAATCGAAGTAAGAGTCATGATATAGTATGACCTACCAAGATGCAGTAAAGTCATACGGATGGATACAAGGATCTATGAAATAAGGTATAGCAATATTTATAAGTTCAACAAAGTAGCGAGCGAAGAACTTCAGTGTACCTATAGATGCCCAACGGGACATCTTGTCAAGCTCTGTATATGTTTACAAAGTGACGCCTCGAGATTGCCTAAAAGGTGGAAGAAAAAGGAGAAAAGAGTCGCATAGGTGCATTTACAAGGTCAAAGTAGTAATAGTTACGAGATTGGAAGGATTCTGACCACAAGTCGTGGTGTGAGAAAGAGGCCTAAAGGGGGAATACCCTGGCCTTTGGAATTATTCACAGAACAGTTGCCTAGATGGCAAGGAGAGTACTAAAGTATCCGGATGACATAGGTTATGAAAATAATAATTGCATCAGTCAACATTCGAGGACGAATGTTCCAAAGGGGGGAATGATGTTACACCCCATGTTTTTGTACGTGGAATTATGCCCTATGTAAATTGATATAAGCTCGAATGTGAGATGTTATATCCCACATTTCGTACGTTAAAGTTTCGTTGTAAGTTAATCGACGTAAGCTTGGGAATGAGATTATTTTGAGGTTATAAGTATTATGCTATTTCAAACATGTGATAAGTAAATTCGTGAAGATGGGAGAGTAAGCGAATTAGAGAAAATGAGTTTCGTTGAAGTTTGACATTTTTGGAACAAATACGGTCCAAGCTATAATACCACATATTTATGGACTAGTACCATACAAGGTACCACATCACCATGATAGTAAGGTGCATAAAGTATGTTAAAAATGAGTAGTATTTTAAGTAATTTGAGATAATTGTTAATTATGTGGATAATTGGGTAATTATTAATTTTTAGTGGGAGATTAACTAATTAAATCAAATATTTGGATAAAGTTGATGAACCTTAACGTGGCAGCCAAGGCTTTAAGAAATTGTGACTCTTAAATTCTTATAATAAGGTGGCATATTAAGAGAGTTTGTGGCTTAGTCATTATCTAAGTGGGCCCCATACAACTAAGTTATAAGACCTCTCTAATTCAGAAAGAAGGTGCTTATATCTTGATACAAAGTAACTGATGGAGCTCTCATTTTTAAGAGATCTCTTTACTTTATTAAGGTGTGATGCTAAGTTTGCTAAGTAATGGATCTTCTACAACAAAATTCATACGGGATTATATTGCGTAATAAAAATGGAATTTGCAATTCTAAGGAAGTACGGTACCATCTTTCTCAAGAATATAATACGGATTTTCCCTACTTCGATCCGCCGTTACGTGTTTTTTGCAAAGATATGTGTTAGAGGGATGGTCAAGCAAATCGGCTCACGTATGTTAAGGCTATCCCTTCTTTCTTTTTGGAAGGATCCATACGATACAAGCGAAACAAGCAAAATGCACAACTTTCATAAATAACTCTATTTATAGAAATACTAAAGGTTCCTATGTTCACGATTCCCCATATGTCTTATTATTCTATCGTCTGTTCATGGGTCTCATAAAATAATTAAGTTGATAAAGTTTATATCATGATATTAATCAAAGGCATAATGGTTTGATGACATTCTGAAAGATTTTATTGATGTACTTCTCATGCATTGCATTAATTTATACATGTACATTGACCCATGACCAGATGGAGTTATATATATATGTATATGTGTATATGTATATGGGATATGGGAAACGGGTACGACATTATATACGCACCACCACCTGATCAGTTGCTATACGTTGATGATTTTCCTACATTGGTCGAGATGATATGATGGATGCCCTCAGAGGTTTGATGATGTTATGAACACATATACTTATGCATGGAATGATATTTATACGCATATGCATGACACTATAAATATTAATTATTAACAAAGTTATTCAGAATTACATGTTGAGTCTTTTACTCAATGTTACTCTCATATCTATTGTTTATTGATTTTCATTCCTTACATACTCGGTACATTATTTGTACAGACATCCCTTTTGCTTGGGGATGCTGCGTCTCATGCCCGCAGGTCCTCATAGATAGGTTGAGAGCCCTCCAAGTCAATCAGCACAGTGGAAGGTGTTGGTGCGCTCCATTTGCTCCGGAGTTGCCTATTTGGCCAGTATGCATTGGGCACGTATCGATTGGAATGTCGGGACCCTATCCCGGCCTTATGATGTTTATATACTCTTAGAGGCTTGTAGACATATGTCATGTATATGAAAGATTGTATGGCCTTGTCGGCCTATGTTCAATGTACGAGTGATCATTTTGGTCTTATAAGCCGGTATGTCACATGTATAAGTATGTATTCCCTCATGCTTTACTCTGGTTCATTTACCTATGATATCAAAGATACGTTACATTGCTCGATTGAATAAAGTACCAGGTGCTCATCGCGGCCCATCAGTTTATATCGTGACAATATTGCTTAAGGAATGATATGTTTAAATTATTTGGGAATTGTTCGTCATTAATCATGCCGAGTTTGTAAGATCCATTTACGATGACACTGAGGACCTGATATGGTCCTTCTAATTCGGGATGAGTTTCCCTATGTTTGGTTCTCGAGTGTTGAGGGTGACTTTTCTCAGAACTAAGTCCTCGATTTGAAAGTGGCAAAGATTGGCGCTTCGATTGTAGTATCTTTCGATGCGCTGCTTCTGTGTTGCCATTCTGACGAGGGCAACTTTCCGTTTTTCATCTAGCAATTCGAGGCTTTTGTTCATATCCTCATGATTCGATTCTTCCGTTGTGTACCAAAACCTGAGGTTGGGTTCCTCGACCTCGATCGGGATCAGGGCTTTGGTACCATATAGTAAGTACAATGGTATTGCCCTCGTACTAGATTTTGACATTGTTCGATACGCCCAAAGGACATGGGAAACTTTTCTCTCCATTTTTCCTTAGCGTCGTTCAATCTATTCTTTAGATTCTGAGTGATGGTATTGTTCATTGATTCGGCCTGTCCGTTTCTGCGTGATGGTTTTGATCCTCGAGGAACTTCATTATTTTGCTGCCGGTAAATTATTTTCCATTGTCGCATACTATCTTGGCAGGTATCCCGAATCGGCATATGATGTGATCCCAGATGAAGTCAATGACTTATGATGTGATCCCAATAATACCCTGCTCTGATGAATTTGTGAACCAGTGATTCGGCACCAAAATGGTTCCCGCAGGTACCCTCGTGAATTTCTCGTAGGATGTAGTTTATGTCTCCCAGACCTAAAAATATTGCCAATGACCCATCGAACATCCTTTTGTACAATGTTCCATCTTCGGCCAACGTGAATCGTGCAGCTTTCGTTCGTAGAGTCTTCAACTCCTTAGGGTCCGACGGAAACTTCCCATTCTTTTGATAATCGATATATTTGTTCCTCCAATCCCAAGTTAGGCTTGTGGAGTTTATTTCGGTATGGTCTTCTTCGAGTACCGACTTTGAAAGTTGTATGACAGTCCCCAGCTAATTTCATAATCTTCAACTGATGACCCCAAATTTGCAAGGGCATCAGCCTCACTATTTTTCTCTCGAGGTACACGTTGTAGAGTCCATTCTTTGAACCGGTGTAGGGCAACCTGCAATGTGTCCAAGTACCTCTGCATTCGATCTTCTTGAACCTCGTAGGTTTTGGTGACGTGGTTAACCACAAGTAGGGAATCACACTTAATCTCGATGACCTTTGTTCCCAAACTTTTAGCTAGCTCGAGACATGTAATCATGGCCTCATACTCGGCCTTATTGTTAGTCAACATAGAGGTATTGATAGATTGTCTAATTGTATTGCCTATGTGTGGCTTCAAAACTATTCCTAGCCTAGACCCCTTTCACATTCGAAGCACCATCTGTGAAAAGGGTCCACACTGCCGAGGATGTACCCGATTTTAGCAATAGTTCCTTTTGCGACCTCGGGTACGAGGGCTGGCGTGAAGTCGGCCATGACGTCTGTCAATATTTGATACTTGATGGCTGTTCGCGGCTGATACTCAATATCGTACCCGCTAATCCTGACGGCCTATTTGGCTAGTCGGCCCGAGAGTTCTGGCTTGTGCAAAATATATGTATTTTTTACATGGACGTTTTAATTAAATAATAGTATATGTATTCATTTTATATGTTACCACATGACCATGATAGTAACATATATAAAGTGTTTTTAAAAGGGGTAGTATTTAAGTAATTTGATATAATTCTTAATTATGTGAGTAATTAGTTAATTATTGGTTAATGGGGGAATTAACTAGTTAATAAAATATTTAGTGAATAATTAATGAGGATCTTGGATAAGCCTCAAAGGCCTTACCGTGGCAGCAAGATTAGCTCCAATTTGTGACTCATAAGTCATTAAATTATGTGGCAAGATTAGAGGTATGGGATAAGGCCTAACAAGCCCAAAACGTGGCAGCCCCTTTCTTTCATTTAGTGACTCTTACCTTATAATTGCAAGGTGGCAATATTTAAGAGAATTTCACTGTATCTCATCTAATTGAAGAAGTGTTATCAAGAAAGCAATAAAACAAAGGATACGGCCCTATTCATTTTCCTCCTTGTAGATAACAACCTTCCATTCCTAGTCAAAAATTATGGAAAAGATACTTGCATAGAAATGTTACATAGAGCTTCAACCAACATTTACTTGCATAGAAAAGTTACATAGAGCTTCAACCAACACTTCCTTGCATAGAAACTTCACTTATCAAAAATTAAGGAAACGTTTCCGCCAAGATTTTCTTTGTATAACAATATGATTGCTTTGAGCTATTCATACAACTTGTTCTGTGTTTTGTTGCAATTAACGTATGTTAGAGGATTGTCAAAAGAATCGACTCAAGTATGTTAAGGTTGTCCCTTCTTTCTTTTTGGCATGACCCATATGATATAACAAAACAAGCAAGCACGCAAGTTCACAAATGATTCTATTCTTAGAAGTACTAAGGTTGCATGTGTCCTTGATTCCCCATATGTCCTACTACCATATTGTCTATTTATGGGTCTCATGACATTCTAAGAGATCGTATTGACTTACATCATTATGCTTTGGATTCACATATACATTTGTATTTACCCATGACCTGACGGCGTTATATATGCGTATATATATGTGTGTGTGCGTGTGTGTCTATATATATATATATGGGATACGGGAAAAGGTTACGGCATTATATACGCACTAGCACCTAATCAGCTACTATACGATGATTTATATTGCTCATAGTGGCTGAAATGACATGATGGGATGCCCTCATAGGCTTGATGATGTTATGTACGTATAGACCTATGCATTACATGACATTTATATGCATATGCATGACATTATAAATATTTCATGATTTACAGAGCTATCCAGACTTAAAAGTTGAGTCCTTTACTCCATGTTTCTTCCATGTCCTTTGTATAATGATTTACATGCCTTACATACTCAGTACATTATTTGTACTGACGTAATTTTGTTGGGGACACTGCATTCATGCCTGCAAGTATAGATAATCAGTTTGATGAGCCCTCATAGTAGATGAGGTTAGCATTCAGCGAGGGATCGGTAAGACTCCACTTCATTCGGAGTGCAGCCGAGTCTATGAGTCATCGTGTTAGAATTTTGCTACAGACTTATGGGTAGGCCGGTACCCTATCCCATTTGATGTCGAATAATCTTAGAGGTTTTGTAGACACAAAGGTTCATTTTGTACAGTATTTCAAAGGCTTTGACGGCCCATATGTATTCATGTTTTAAGAAAGATGGTTCATTGATACAGTGTTTGCCCATTTATAGTTATACATTACAAGTTGTGGCCATCATGGCCCATGATAGTTACAAAGAAAATAAATGAGTTACAGAGTAGTACGCTTAGGCCAATGCGGCACCGAGTGTCAGCCACGCCTCCCCGGGTTTGGGGCGTGACACTCAGCTTCACCTAAAGTTCGACTAACATAGTAAAGAGGAAATTGCATACCTTTCTCTTCTCGAACTAGGACACCACTTACTGCAACTTCTGAGATTGCCAAATATTAGTAGAGTTGCTTGTCCACGTACGGAGTATGAAGAAATGGGGGGATCGAAAGATACCACTTTTACTCTTCTAACGCCTATTGGCATTCAGGGGTGCAAGTGAAATTGTTCTTCTTTTTGAGCAGTGAGAAGAACCTGTGACTTTAATTCGATGACCTCGAGATGAACCAGCCTAGAGAGGCTATCCGGCCCGTTAATCTTTATACGGCCTTAACGCTGTCCACGACTGTGATGTCTTCGATCGCCTTGATTTTATTAGGGTTGATCTCGTTTTCCTGATTTGACACCATAAAGTTGAGGAATATGCCCAAACCGACCCCAAATGCACATTTCTTGGGATTGAGCTTCATGTTGTATTTTCTCAATATGTTGAATGTTTCCAGCAAATGTGTCTAATGGTCCTCTGCGTGTAGGGACTTAACTAGCATGTCATCAATATAAACCTCCATTGATTTACCTATTTGTTCTTTGAACATTCAGTTTACTAGGCATTGGTAAGTATCATCAGTGTGTTTTAGTCCAAATGGCATTACATTATGGCAATAAGTACCATACTTTGTAGTAAATGAGGTATTTTCCTGATCCTCCGGGCTCATTTGTACTTGGTTGTACCCGGAGTACACATCGAGAAAGCTAAGGATCTCGTGGCTGGTCGTGGCATCAATTATACAATCGATATTCGGAAAAGGAAAGGAGTCCTTAGGGCATGCTTTGTTTAAGTCTTTGTAATTGACGCACAGTCTAAGTTTATTCCCTTTCTTGGAGACTAGGACTACATTTGCTAACCATTCAGGATATTTCACTTCCCGGATGGATCATAGTTTGAAAAGTTTTGTTACCTCATCCTTGATGAATGCATGTTTTACCTCGGATTGTGGCCCTCTCTTTTGCTTTAACGAACTGAACTTTGGGTCTAAGCTCAATCGATGAGTGGTAATCTCTAGTGGGATCCCTGTCATGTCAAGATGGGACCAAGCAAAATAGTCCATATTTTTAATAAGGAATTAAATGAGTTTTTCCCTAAGCTCGGGAGTTAACCCCATGCCCAGGTATACCTTTCAATCGGGCAGATGCTCTTGCTCCAACTCTTCAATCGTTGACTTCGTGGCATCAGAATAATCGGGGATTATGAAGGTTTGAGGTATCATATAATCATCATCCTCGATAATTACCTGTTGTTCTGATATGGTCGAGGCCGACGACTGTGGTTGCTATCTGACTTCCTGCTTTTCCTTTGATTCTGATCCCGTTGTTGATGTTAGTGCCTATACCGGTATTACTTCATCAATTGCAAGCATCTATTTGGTTGCTGGTTGTTCGCCATACAATGTTTCGATTCCTTACGGTGTTGGGAATTTCAAGACTTGATGAAGCGTCGAAGGTACTGCCCTCATATTATGGATCCAAGGTCTTCCGAGAAGTGCATTGTGCCTCATATAACCTTCGATTACATGGAACTTCATTTCCTGCATAGTTCCAGCCATGTTTACTAGCAGAATGATTTCCCCTTTGGTGGTTTCACTCGCCATGTTGATGTCGTTGAGTACTTAGGTTGTAGGAACAACTTGATCTTGGAGGCCGAGTTTCTCTACGACCCTCGGTCGAATAATATTGGCCGAGCTACCTGGATCAACCAACACATGTTTAACTTGAATTTTTTTCATAATGATTGATATTACCAGTGCATCGTTGTGAGTCTGTTCGATCCCTTCTGCATCCTTATCATTGAAAGATAAGGTATCTTCTAGTAAGTAGTCCCAGGTACGCTTCTCCCTTGTGATTGTAATTTTGGTGTGTTTAAATATCGGGCCTTGAGGAATATCGACCCCACCAACGATAATATGAATCTAGTGTTGCGGTTCCTCCTATTTGTTTTTCTTGTTTGCATCCCTGTCTCTAAAATGATTTTTAGCTCGATCACTCAAGAACTCTCGAAGATGACCTTCGTTGAATAGACGAGCTACTTCCTCCCTCACTTTCCTGTAGTCTTCGGTTTTGTGACCATGCGTTCCATGGTATTTGCATAATTGATTAGGGTTTCTTTGAGCCGGGTCAAACTGTAGGGATCTGGGCCATCTAGTCTCTTTGATCCATCCAATGGCAAACATAATACCCGATGCATCGACGTTGAAGTTGTATTCTGATAACTGTGGCACTTCCTTGGGCTAGACATGTTTATTGAAGCCACTCTTACTCATGAGACCTTGTGAGTTCTGCCTTCAATCATTCCAAATAGGACTACGTCCTGGTCAGATGCTCATACGATCTTCATTGTACGACTAGTACCGGTCTCTATTTTATCGGGGCTCTATATCGATGTCTCTTTGAATCATGCCCTCAGATCTTTTTGGATATACGGAAACAGAAATGGATCCCAATTGATCGGCCTCGACCTTGATCTTTGACAGGTATCGATTATGTACATCGGCCCAGGTCATAGTTGGATATTCAATCAAATTCTGTTTAAGTTGTCGTGATGATATCGAACTTCTCTCGTTCAGTCCTTAGGTGAAGGCTTGATAACCCAATCATCGGTGACTAGGGGCAGGTCCATGCGTTCCATCTGGAACCGAGATACAAATTCCCTTAGAATTTTGTTGTCCTTTTGTCTCACATTGAAGAGGTCTAATTTACTAGTCGCGACCTTTATTGCTCCGGCATGTTCCTTTACAAATGAATCAGCAAGCTTTGTAGAAGGAATCAATGGAATTGGGCGGCAAATTGTGGTACCATATCATTGCCCATTTTGATAAAGTTCTCCAAATTTTTTCAACAGAACTGATTCAATTTCATCGTTTTCTAAGTCATTTCCTTTTATTGCACATGTATAAGAAGTGACATGCTCATTAGCATCAGTGGTCCATTGTACTTGGAAATTTCTAGCATGAGGAATTTCATCGGAATGGTCTTCGGAGCCGCACTTGGTGGGAAAGGCTTATGTACGAACATCTTTGAATCAAAACCCTTCAGAATCAGGGGTGCCCCCGGTATTTGATCAACCGTGAGTTGTATGTTTCTAACTTTTTATCATTAGCCCCGATTTTCTTTTCTCCTGATTCAATCTGTTTAGTGAGCTCCTCGACCATTTTCATGATGGCGGGGTCAGTTCCCAACCCATTATCATTCAATTTCTCCTTTGCAGGCTTGACCCTATGGACAACTTCCTGTGATGTATCGAGTTCGATTCTTCTTGGTGCTCGATTTTGATTTTGGAGTTGCGCTACTGCAGCCTGTTGAGTTTATAACATGTTAAATATCATTTGAAGGCTAATCTCGCCTTCTTCACCACTATGTGCATTCTGATCGGTTGTCTAGGCATCTTTGCGGACAGGGTCAATGCCTAAATCTCCATGAATGGCAACACGAGAACTGACATCGACTGGATCTATGGCCTATGGTCCATTGGGATTGAATGGAGGTACTCCGTTTCCTGGGGCAACTATGTGCCCGTTCTCGCCATGAAGGCCAGGGCCGCTATCTATGTGAGCGGGCACTGCTTGAGAGTTCGACATGTTGATTCCTGAAATCAAAGATACTGAAGAGAGCAAGTGTAAAAGCAGTGTGTGTTTTGAGGATTGAAACTAGGCAATCACTATTATTCTTAGCCCTACGGCAGGCGCTAAACTATTTACCCTAAAAATTTGATAACAACTAAACTTACAATGTGATTTCACCTAATACCAATTGATAAACATAAAGATAAGTGATGTAAATTGACAATAATATAAAGTAACCTAGCATTCAGACAGAGCCCTCGAGCTCGGACAACCTCGAGCTAAATATGCAGGAATAATTAAAGACACAATAAGCTGATGCAAGGATGTAAGCCGAGAAATATTATATTGCTTTGATATTCGTGACTGTAAGGTGTCTACAACTTAAGGGGACTCCTCTTTATATAGTAGAAGAGTTCTAATTATTGTATAACTCTAATTACATATGTAAATCCCATTATTAGCCTAAACAACCGACCTTGATCTGATCTGTTTCGGGATTTTCGCTGTGATCTTCGACCTTTACGGATATCTCGCCTTTCTATTATTGCACTTCACTCAAAGTCTGTCATATATGATCTCGATCGATGTTGGCCTCAATCTTGATGAGCACATCGATTCTCGAGCTTGATACTTTATCTTCGTGTTCTGACCTGATCCATTATGAGACCGACCCTCGACGTGATTTCCTGGTCTCAATTAAATGGCAAAATCAGGCAAGCCCTATTTTATCCGTATACATGTCTAATAAATGGCTTTTGTAACAATGGTCGAATTCGAGAAGCTCACAACCTCTTTGAAAAATTAGAAGTTGAAATACCTTGATTTCCTCCTATTGTAAAATGCTTATGCTTGATGATGCTTATAACTTGCTTACTAGAGACATAGTTGTCGGTTTCATTCCCAAAATGTCGCATGGTACATACTCATGAGAAATTTTGTACGAAAGAGTTATGAGTCAATAACGAGTTAGGTTAGTCAATATGAGCAAACATTGACAGTTGGCTAGGCATCTCTAATATTTGCTGAGCCTCTTTTGAGTATGATTATACTTGTATTACACCCCCACCCCCTTATTATTATTTTTTGTTGTCATATACCACATGAGCACATATTTCAGAAATTGTCTTGTTATTATATCAATTATGGAACCATGACATTTTACTTTATATGCTCGCACCTTTTTTTTTTCCTTTTTCTTTGTGGTGGGGGTGGGTGGATTTGCATTGGTTTACCTCATAGATGATTGCATACGGTCGAAATCAGAGAACTCGATTTCGAAGATTTAATCATACCCCGAGCTCGAGTTCCGAAAGCTCGAAGTAAGAATCAAGCTTGGATTGGATGCGCGCACCTCGAGAAGAAAGTCGGAGAACCGTCATGGTCCGCCTCGAGGGTAGTACAATTTCGATGACACTCAAGAAAAAGCGGTAATTGCTCAAGTACACGTGGGTCAGGGCATAAATTATGGGATAAGATTTGTACGAAATAGTAAAAGTCTATACTGGGTTGTTATACAATTGTACAAATAGAATACTTTACCATAATTGGAAATGAACCGTATTAGGGTTTTTCCCTCCTCTAAAGGGGACCCCAATCATGTGTATAGAGGATCTCATTCACTACAATAGAACATTCTACTTTGCTTTTCTCGTTTACTGTGCTCCACAATTGTTCTTCAGCGTTATTGTTTTTACTTTATAATTCATACTTTATTGTTCTTAACTCACCTTGAGGCCCCTGAGATAATCGAGCTCGAGGCCGCTATTGCTCTAACAATACTGGTTTAGTTCATCAATTCTTCTTACGTAAGCTTGGTATTACTTGTATATTGACTAGTATTAGAATAAATCACATATCTTTAAACCCACAAATCATATTTAAGTGTTACTCACATTTTTCGAGGTATACAATTTGACGCCCACCGTGGGGATAAGATAATAGTGATTATTTTAGTGCTAGTTTTCTAATAACAAACGTTATTCTTCACACTTTTTCTTGTCAAAGATTCTTTGATTTTAAGCTAAAACATGTCTAGCACACAAAATGCACCTATCCATGACAAAGAAGATCTCTGAGAAAATAGCAGCATAGGGGTCGGTGTATCACCAATCAACCCTGAGGAAGTGCCAAATATGGAGCTAGTTGATATCAGTTCACATAATGCTCTAAACACGGACTCACGCGCAGATCCCGAAGGAGATGTACGCAAGGAAGCCCGAGCCAGAGGCCAAGGAACACGAGGAATGGAAGAATGAGGAGTCAACCTACAAGTGATATTCAAGATGCTGCAAGCTTAGCAAGTCACCATCGCTCAACTTCAGAGTCGGAATAGAACTCAAAATATCTACGAACCAGTGAACGCCCGGCACACTGAAGCAGTGCTTGAAAAGCCCGATGAAAGTGGCTCGTGGACTGACCCCACAATTATGAAAATGCTCGAGGAACTAACTAAAAGAATCAAGTCATGAGAAAAGAAGATAGAAGACAATTATAAGAAGGTGGAAATTTATAACTCCCACGTAGATCAGATACCAGGAACACCTCCAGTTTTGAAAGGTCTAGATGCCAAATAGTTCATACAATAACCTTTCCTCCCAAGTGCGGCTCCAATGCCTAAGAAGTTTTGCATGCCCAATATACTGAAATATAACAGAACAACTGACCCTAACGAACATATTACTTCATACACTTGTGGAATCAAAGGAAATGACTTGAATGACGATGAAATCGAATAAGTATTATTGAAAAAAGTTGGGGAAACACTATATAAAGGAGATATGATTTGGTATCACAACTTATCTCCTAAATCTATTGATTCATTTGCTAGGTTGGTGGACACATTCGTGAAAGCACACACCGGGGCCATAAAGGTGGCCACAAGAAAATCGGACGTCTTCAAGATAAAACAAAGGGATGATGAGATGCTAAGGGAGTTCATGTCTAGGTTTCAGATGGAAAGAATGGAATTGTTGCCAGTCTCCGATGACTAGGCAGTTTAGGCCTTTATGCAAGGTTTGAATAAAAGAAGCTCGATTGCATCTCGACAGCTAAAGCAGAACTTGATCGAATATCCATCTGTGACATGCTCGGATGTGCACAATCATTATCAATCAAAAATTAGGGTTGAGGACGACTAGTTGGGAGCCCCCTCGGGCTCAGTTTATCCTAACAGATTTGTAGCCAAGCCCCCACGAGACACAGACCGAGGATCAAGATTCAACAAGGAACGGTATCAACCATATCCCAATCGATGTAACAACGGCCCGAGCGACAACACTCCTCGGAGCAATCAGAGAAGCGACCGAGGTCAAGGTTCACGAGGACTTATGAGAAAGAACGGGTTCGATAAGCATGCCGACCCCGTCGAGGTCTCTCCATTATCAGAGTACAACTTCAATATAGATGCATCAGGGATCGTCTCAACTATTGGGAGATTCAAAGATACTAAGTGGCTAGGCCAATACAGATCTATCCTTCTAAAAGGAACCTGAACCTGATGTGCAAGTATCATGGCACATATGGTCATAAAATAGAGGATTGCAGGCAGCTAAGGGAAGAAGTGGCTAGGTTATTCAATGAGGGCGACCTTCGAGAATTCCTAAATGATCGGGCTAAGAATCATTTCAGGGAGAGAGATGCAAGGAAAAACGAACAAGAACAACCACAACATGTCATTCACATGATCATCGGTGGAGTCGACGTCCCATAAGGACCCATATTCAAACGTACCAAAGTATCTATCACAAGGGAGAAGCAAAGTAGGGACAACATGCCCGAGGACACCCTCACATTCAACGAGGAAGACATCGAGGCCTTATCTCAGCCTCACAACGATGCACTGGTAATTTCTATCCTTTTAAATAAAGTTCAAGTTAAACATGTTTTAGTGGACCCACGTAGCTCAGCGAACATAATCAGATCGAGGGTTGTGGAAAAACTCGACCTACAAGATCAGACTGTACCTGTTTCCCAAATCCTGAATAGTTTCAACATGGCAAATTAAACAACAAAGGGAGAAGTGACATTGCCAGTGAGCATAGCCGGGACCATACAAGATATGAAGTTCTATGTCATCGAAGGTGACATGAGGTATAACACACTCCTCGGAAGACCATGAATACACAACATGAGAGCATTGCCTTCAACTCTTCACCAAATGATGAAGTTCCCAATGGAGGAAGGTGTGAGAACAGTCTGTGGAGAGCAACATGCTGCCAAAGAGATTTTTGCGATCGAGGAAGTGGTGCCGATACCGGATCCCTTGACTTCGAAGAAATCGAGCAGCAAAGGTAAATAGGAGGCTAAATAGCCATCACGACCCCAACCTCGATAGAGTTGGAACAACAGGTAACCAAATTTCTTAAAATAACAAGGTAATAGTTCTTAAAAAGGGAAGCAAACCTAGAATTTACATAGATTATAAAGACTTGAACAAGAGCATGTCCAAAAGATGACAATCATCGATCACATGATCGATGCCACGACTGGCCACGAGACCTTAATTCTTATCGATGCCTATTCCCGGTACAATCAGATTCAGATGAACCTGGAAGATCAGGAAAAAACATTGTTTGGTACTAAATTGGGAACTTATTGTTACATCGTAATTCCCAACGCCTAGTTAACAATGTAGGCAAAACAATGGAAGTTTGTATTTTGGTTAAGTCCCTGTGCACAGAGGACCATTTAGTTCGTTTGCAGGAGACATTTGCCATCGCGAGGAAATGCAACGTGAAGCTTAACCCAGAAAAGTGTGCCTTTGGAGATGGCCTGAGGTATCGATATCAAGGTTATGAAGGATATCATGGGCATGGATAGTGTGGGGATCGCGCAAAAGCAAGGTCTACTACTAAAGGAGGAAGAATATCCGACAAATCGGAGTCGGGAACTTAGTTCTACGGAAAGTCACCCCCGATACTCGAGACTCGAATGAAGGAAAAATGGCCTGAACTTCAAAGGACCTTACCAAGCCCTCAGAGTTGTCGGTGAAGGATCCTACAAACTCAGCACCATGGGAGAACAATAATTGCCAAACAATTAGAACACACTATTGCTCAAACGATACTACATCTAAGGTATGATCTCACCCTTTTCCATTTGTATTTAAAACTGACTCCTTGTAGATGTTGGATTGGAAACATCGAGGTACCTTTCAGCTCAAAGACCTTAGGTTTCAAAGAATGTGTTGCACTCTTTTTCCCTTAGATTGGGTTTTATCCCAAATGGGTTTTACCGACAAGGTTTTTAACGAGGCAACACATATATGCTACCTAAGGAATATTCAATAAGTATTCAAGGCTTCTTTTCAATCAACCTCGAACATTGGGGGGCATCACCCTCGGAGGGCACATTCTGGCAAAAAGAAATTCACGCCAAGGAGGGCCTCAATAGGGGAAAGTTGTAATGAGCCAAACGGTCAAATGCACCGTGTCCATGTAGAATAGTCGAACCCCCAGCAGCAAAACATGTACGCATGTATCAATTCTTTGAAGAAGCATTATTATTATATCAAAACATTTTGTGCCTCAAAGAAGTCTACTATTTTCACATTTAACGGCTCAAGTGCCGAATGCACCCGAATACTCGGGGACTGTCATCAACAAGCGATGCAGTGAGTCATCGAACACTTGAAATTATATGACCTCACAGAGGCACACTCAAACTTATAAGACCCCAAAAAGGCACACTCGAGCTCACAAGACCTCAAAGAGGCACCCCCTCCCACTCGAAAACAAAGGCCTTTGCCAATATACTCGGGGTTTAACTTTTCCAAACAAGTTCGAGAAAGTTATCGGGAAACAAGTCCAAGTGACAAACCCGAAGGCTACGGCCATACTAAAGGCTACGGTCATACTAAAGGCTACGGCCAAAATCATGCAGTTCGGATACGTCTGACTTCCGCTATAAATTAAAGGCATTCAAATATTGAAAAACCGGTTAAATCAGACTACCCTCAGCAAATGCAAAATACGAAGGGCTTTGATAAATTCAGCCCCCGAAAAATCTGAGGGTCTCAATGAATCCATCCCTCAAATAATCCAAGGGATTTGATAACATCGGCCCTTTTGTAAATATCTCAAGAGTTATTCAATTACGTTTACTTAAACAAATTACAAATAAGGTTCTGATATGTCAAACCTTCGAAAAAATCCAACAGGTACAAAAAACACATGCTATGGCATAACTAAATTTTCATTAAGTCTTTTAGCCAAAATGAGAGAAAATTGTACAACCATTTTAAAGGCCGAGACGGCCCAACTTAAAGAGACTAAGGGACAATTTTCAAAGAGCCTAAGGGCCGATATATAAGTGCCTAAGGGCTAACCTCGAAAGGCTTAAGGGCCAAAAACTCATAATTCGAGACTCCGCTCTCATTTCGATCCAGACTCAAGAATTCACAATATTCAGAACTTACATCAGATCGATTTAAATTTAGGTCGATGATTATTGTATCTATCGGTAAAAATCTAAGGGTTTATAATACTCCGAACCTAAACCAATCCTCGGACCAATCATTTCGATGAAGTCTTCCATAAATAAAGGCAATGTTAAATCTAGCACAAACCAAAGACAAGATAAAAAGTTCCCCTCGTATTTCAAAAAGATGATTATAAGAGATATTAACACAAGGGAGGCATACAAAGAAATGAAATAAAGCAACCTAAAACTATATCGGGGTTACAGCTTTGGCAGTTGCATCTTCAGGAGTCGCATCTTCGAGAGCCCCATCCTTGGGGACTTCATCTCCGTCTCATTCACTCTCGGAACAACTAGCTGAATCATCCTCATCGAAAAGCAGAGCGGCAGTCTCTTCTTCCAAAATCTTCGCCATTTCAATATCAGCTAAAAGATTGAAGTCGTGATCATGCACCTCCTCGAGGGTTATCCTCTGGGATTATTGCCTAGAATGGTCAAGAGTACTTGATAACTTAACCTCTGCCGTAGAAGAAATCTCTTTTTTCCAAACATTAGCTGCTTCGGCATCAGCTCAGTACGAAGACATAATTGCCTCAATCTCAGATTTGGCCTTGGCCAGCTCAGTAGCAGATCTAACTTTAAGCTCCCAATCTCGAGGCCCCGAGCTAGGATCTCCTCCTTCACTTCGAAGACAGCGTTCGAGTGAAGCTAGATTCTCTCTTAGAGTTTCCTTCTCAGTGGCAAGATTGTCCATACCTTGCCTCCACCCCAGGGCCTCGACTTCTTTCATCTTAAGCTCTTTCCAAAGCTGCGACTCCAAGTCGTCCTTCTAATGAAATTGCGAAATTAAAAGTGCCAGTTGCCAAAATAAATAAGTGCGTAACTGAACCTAGAGAGTTGTATTACCTTCTCAACATACTTGGCCCGTCCTTGGCATGCCTACGTTAACTCAACTCATATATTGTAGATCTCCATCTCTTTCTTAGCATAGAGCATTTTGACGACGTCCCTCTTCTCCGAAATCTTCTTCAGCTCAGCCTCGCATCAAGCAAGATCGGTTCGGGACTTGGAAAATACCCTTTTATAGAGCACCACAGCCTTCATTAAGAATGAGGAAAGATAGATTCAGAACAGCTAAAACAAAGGAGCAAGCATAAAGAATAGAAAACTCACTTGTTTAAAGAGTCTACGAGCCTCTTCAAAAATGAAAGAAGCATCTGGGTCGGGGCCATCTTCGAGCCCTGTGAGACATTCTCAATAGATGTCATGCCCTTCGTGGCTTGCTTCCACTTCAGAAGACCTCATATTCTAAGCATCTCAGATTTGTCCATCGGAGAACTTGAGGACAGTAGGTGAATCATCCACGTTGATTACCCCAAGTGATCCACTCAGGCATTCTCTTTTCTTTGAAGAGGCTCGGGATCAGGTCATTCGGTCTCGCCCTCCAAATGGCCTCCTAGGTGGGGTACCTTTTTCCTGCATGATGGCTCGGAGACTTTGTTTGAGCGCCCCTGAGAGATTTCTTCGGCTATGGAATGAGCCACATCGATTGTCACCGGCTTGATGGGCTTCGAAGCACCAAATTTTTTCTTTTATGGGTTACCAGTAGGCAATCGTCATCTTCTTCTTCCTCCTAATCCCCAAGGCGTTGGGTTGTTTCCAGAGATAAGACCATCGTATCGGCCTTGGGCCTTCGAGCCATGCTCTTCTTCGGCTTCGGGGGATTCTTAGGTGACTATCTTTTTCTTTTTCTTTCTTTAGAAGGCTTTGGAACCTCTACTTCATCAGCCGAGGCTGGCCACATATCAACAGCGTCTCCAAGACCTATATGAAACCGAAGTAAGTATCCCATAAGAGAAGCACAAGAAATCAAACAAGAGAAATCACCATGGTTTTTGGCCTCCCATCGACCCTTGGCAAGATCTAGCCAACAACGCCCCGAAGAAGAAGAGGCGGAGGCCAGCTTTTGGACCTATCCCTCGAGGTTCTGAACCCCACCAGGGAACCAAGCAGTGGTTGCACCATCGTAAAGGGTTTAGACCAAGGAAAAATGTAAAGTAGGGGAAAATAAAAGAAAGTAGGCTATCGGCCTGCTACGTACTTACATTTCCTGTTCCACTTCTCCGGTAACGGCATCCAATCAGTAGGAATCAGATCGGAGGTCTTGACTCGGACATACCGTCTCATCTACCCACGATCATTGTCCTCATCGATACTAGATAAGAGAGATTTCAAGGATCAGCATTGCAATTTTATCAAACTCCCACGATAAAGTTGGGGACTGTACAGTTTGATCAGATGGTCGAGGGTAAAAGACATCCCCTCAACTTGGCTCTAAAAGAACCTGATTAAGTAAACAATTATCCAGAATGAGTGGTAGATCTGGCCAAGCGTCACTCGGTATCATTGGCAAAAGTCAAGAATAACTGGATCTATGGAACCTTGAGCCGGAATTGCAGGACCCAGCATAAATGGGTAGGTATATACGCTCAAATACCCCTCTTTATATGTAGTGATGTCCTCCTCGGAGGAAGGAATCACTATTTCTTTATTATCCCACTTGCAATCCTCTTTTACTTGCCCGAGCTCGGCCTTCGTAACCAAATAAACATATCGAGACATGGGCTCACATCGACCTGGTGTCGATGCATGTTTCCCGATTTTGAAATCGAATGTTATTTCACATGGCGGAGGGATGCACTCATCAATACGATGGGGCACTACCAGCTTACTCTTGGTCAGTCGAGAAGATGAAGAAACTTTTTCTTTTTGAGAAACCGGTTTAAAGCTTTTAGCCATCGCGGAAAATCCAAGAAAATGAAGAGTGTTTATAGCGAAGAGAAGGGAGAATTCAAGGAAGGCTAATAAGACTTTGAAAACAATATAAGAATAAAGTTTGTAAGGTTGTGAAATTTATCTATTTATATAGGTTATCTAAGCGTGCTGGGGAAGCCAAAAGGCAGACCTTCATTCGACTCCAATTAATGACCTTGGGAATCACATAAAAAGTAACTTTTCAGTCACTTCAGCCGCTGATGTCACGATATTGGCATCAGGATCAAGGTATCAAGGATTAATTCGTCGAAAATCATAAAGGGTAGCCTATAAGTTAAGTTCGAGCAGAGTATCCACTCGATTGCTATGTTCAAGGGCTATCCGAGTTTGAGGAATTTCTCACTCGAGGACTATGAAAAGACCTAAGGGCCAACTTCGTTACAAGTTCGAGCAAATGCCGCTCAACTGCTAAGCCCAAGGGCTTCCTGAGTTGGAGAAATTTCTCATTCAGGAACTACAAAAATATCTAAGGATTAACTTTATTTCGAGGTTTTGCTCTCACTCGGGAATCACGATGTTCCGATTTTGCATTTAAGCTCAGCTCGAGGATTAACGAGAACGTCAAGGGGTATTATATTGATCGATTAAAAACCTAAGTGTTTACTATATCCTAAGACTTGGTATTTGGGCTAGTCATTAAAATACAATCAAGTTTTTTACAAGTAAAGAAAGAATAAAATTCAGCACGGGTCGAAAGGGATACAAAAGGATCCTTTTATATTTCCAAATAATTATTACAAAGTATAACTATGACACCTACGAAGGATAATTACACAGGAGCAAAGAAGCAAAAAACAAAAGCTAAAGAACCTAATCCACTTTTAAGACCACGCTCTCGCTAGCATCAACTTGGGAAACCTCCTTCTTAGGAGAAACGTTTCTAATCTTTGGAAAAAGAGATTTATAGCAGAAGGCCCTCGATAAATATAATTATATCTCCAGTAGCCGAGATTGAGAATTCCATTGAAGTTTTGGGTCATAATACATTGAAAAAGAACAAGCTAAAGGAAAAGACCCGAAGGGAAAACCAGAAGATGTAGCTTCACCTTTTGTCACTGGAAAAACCAAAAGGGGTTGCAAGATGCCCGAGCAACAATCCAAGAGTGTTCGTCCTCAGAACATTGTTCCAGTGTGGGATGCAAAAGTTAGTAGATGATAGAGCCACCTCATTCCATGGAAAGCAGGAATAAAGCGCCACACCAGGTTGAAGTTATGAGAGATGATCAGTAGTGTAAAGTTTGCATATCTTCTGATACGGGAAGGATTCGATTCCCTTCTCTCGTTGTCTCGAGCCGAAGATTTGGAGAAGGGAGCCTTGGCGTAACTAGTAAAGTTGTTGCCTTGTGACCTTGCGGTCTCAGATTTGAACCATAAAAATAGGTGATTAGAGGAGGAAGTAAAGTAGGGAAAGGACTAAAAGTAGGTGAAGAGGGAAGAAGTACAGTTTTTGTTCAGCCAAGTATCCCCTTATTTATAGAAAGCCAACGACAGGACCGGCGACGCAAATGGCCGACAAATGCTGAAACATATTTGATGTTTTCGGGAAGCATGCTGACATGATATTTTCGATCACTTCAAGCTCCTATGTCATGGGCATGACATCATCACGAGAGGCCCGGGAAAATCGAAGTTCAAATCGTTTCTTATCAACTTATTCTAAGAAACGTGGGGACTATCTGTATACGGTTAAAATAGAAGAGCTCCATTGCGAAGACTTGATCATACCCTGAGCTCGACTTCGGGAAGCTCGAAGTAAGAATCAAGCATGGATTAGATGTGCACACCTCGAGAAGAAAGTCGGAAAACCATCATGGTCCGCCTCCAGGGCAGTACAATTTCGATGACACTCAAGAAAGAGCGGAATTTCTCAAGGACACGTGGGTCAGGGCATAAATTATGGAATAAGATTTGTATGAAATAGTACAAGTCCGTATTAGGTTGTTATATAGTTGTACTAATAGAATTCTTTATCATAATTGGAAATGAACCATATTAGGGTTTTCCCCTCCTATAAAAGGGACCCCAATCATGTGTAAAGAGGATATCATTCACTGCAATAGAACATTTTACTCTGCTTTTCTCGTTTACTATGCTCCACAATTGTTCTTCAGCTTTATTATTCTTAACTCACCTCGAGGACCCTGAGATAATCGAGCTCGAGGACCCTATTGCTTTAACAATACTGGTTTGGTTCATCAATTCTTCTTACTTAAGCTTAGTATTACATGTATATTCACTAGTATATGAATAAATTACATATCTTTAAAACCACAAATCATATTTAATTATTAATCACATTTTTCGAGGTAAACAATGATGCTTGTGATTTGTATCAAGTAATAGAAAGATTCTTTGTGATTTTGTTCAAAGAATCTTATGAAGCTTTAACTTTTTCCCCATCTTATCTCTAGAGAAACTTTACGTAGCAGATGATGTCTATGAAATTTAATCTTGTTATTTCTAACATTGTTTAGATGTTATGAAGCAAGCCAAGGCTAAAAATTGGAGTAAACTAGAGCAATCATATCTACCCTGATTATCATCTATTACTAAAGATTGCAGATCTGTCATTGGTGTTAAAATAAACAGTGACCAGAATATTCCTAGACAATGCAATTTTGTATTGCTTTCTGCATGATGGAGGTAAAATAATGCACAAAGTTTTGCTTTATTTTTGTTGTGTTGTGCACTGACAGATCTGGGAAGTTCACCGAACGGTGCATGAGGTCGAATATGTCACTAGGTTGTGTGAACAACAACTTGAAGCATCTTTTGTCATTGAGTATTGATGTTTTAAACTTCAATACCACACAAAAGGAGGGATGATTTGTGTGGTGTTCAATTTTTCACTTAAATTGATATGGAAGGACCTGGTTCTTCTATGTGTTCCTTCTACTACTGTTGCGGAATTATAAATGCAGAAAGTAAGGAAAACAAGTAATTTTACATGAAGAACACCTAGCTGAAAAGGTGAAAAAACCATGACCTACTACTCAGTAGGATTTTCCCCAACACTTCACTAAATCACTAAGCCAAAACAGCATTTACAAAACTCTTTGTAAACCTAAGGATTACCTCTAATCCCGTCGTAGCAACCAGTCTCTAACAGTTGCGACAAGTTAACTCTAACTTGAATACTCAAAGTACCTATTACAATTGCCTCTAGATAAAGTTGAAAGGTACAATAAGAAAACACCTACTACAATTAAACTAGAATAAAAGACTAATACTTGATGCTGATTCTTCTATCTGATTTATGTAGCTTCAGGTTTGCACACTTGAATCACACACGAACTACTTGCAAAATTGCCTTGCTATTTTGCTCTCAATTCACGTTTAACTTCTACGTTTGTGCAACACCTTTGATGTGAGAACATCTTACAATTTATAGAGGGGGGTGATTTGTGTGGTGTCCAATTTTTCGCTTAAACTTATATGGAAGGACCTAGTTCTTCTATGTGTTCCTTCTACTACTGTTGTGAAATTATAAATGTAGAAAATAAAGAACACGTGTATTTTTACGTGGAAAACATCCAGCTCAAAGGTGAAAGAACTACGACCTACTACTCAGTAAGATTTTTCCCAACACTTTACTAAATCACTGGGCCAAAATAGCATTTACAAAACTCTTTGTAAACCTAAGGATTACCGCAAATCCCGTTGTAGCAACCAACCTCTAACTATTGTGAAAACTTCAAGTTAACTCTAACTTGAATACTCTGAGTACCTATTACAATTCCCTCTGGATAAAGATGAAAGGTAACAATATGAAAATGCCTGCTATGATTGAACTAGAATAAAAGACTAACACTTGATGCTGATTCCTCTATCTGATTCATGTAGCGTCAGGTTTGCACACTTGAATCGCACAAGAACTGCTTGCAAAATTGCCTTGCTATTTTGCTTTCAATTCACGTTTAACTTCTGTGTTTATGAAACACCTGTAATGTGAGAACATCATGAAATTTATAAAGTTAGTAGATGGAGAAATAACTAGAGTTCTGATGCAACTCTTCATAGGTGGAAGATTTTTAGTTAATTTCAAGTTCTAACTTATTTCCTATCTTGGATAGTGTTCTCTTTGATTAAGGAGTCTTTCTCCTTATCAATTATGCAACCTTTCCGATCAGGAGATACTAAATACACCAATTTCAAGTGCATCCAACATGCTCGATTTTGCCCGTTTCTACGAACACAAAGGATGGACCTAGTTCATGCCTGAATTCCTTTGTCAGTATTCAAAACTAACCATTACTTCGGCCAATAAATTCCGCCTTTTTGATGATGACAAACTCTGTGCTTTTCATAAGCTTAGGCCCTATTTCAACTTAGCACAACATCAACACAATGTTAGAAGATTTTTTCCTTTTTATCACTTATTATGAAGGACCAGGTACATTAGGTTATAAACATCACTGTCCAAAGTGTAAACATCACTTGTTTAAACCACAACCTTTTCCCCCTCAACCAACCTCTTCATCGGCCTTTTAATCTCAGCATCCTTAGCCCCACTTTCTTGCACCAAGGCTCTGACCTTGCTATTCACTACTACCTTTCTGGATAAACTAGGTTCTTTAGGAGTGACATTGACTTCATAATTGCAAGCAAGCAGAGTATTAACCCAAAAATGATCCATGCTTGTACTAACCTCCCACTTTTTCATAGGTACACTGAAATGTGCAAGCACAGTTGTGAGAATGAAGCAATAATGAATGGTATGAGTTTTGGTGCCATTGATAACTCTTTCAAGAAGCTGGATTATAGCTTTCAGTCACTTTCTTAAGCAGGTCTGCGAGGGTTTCCTCTACAGATGAACCAGGTTCATCTCCCCAAACAACCATTGCACCGGCGTCTTTGGTTAAACTCACAGGAGTGGGTGAAGAATCAGCCACTCTTGTCCCATTTCCCTTCACGGTACTCATAGCACCCTTGCTCTCCTTTTTTTTTCCTTTTTCATTTTTACCACCAACTTCTCCAGATTCTGTAATCTCAACACCTGCTATAGATCCTACAAATCTATTCTCCAAATTTGCAGCAACTTTAGAAATTGTCTCAGGAGAAACTTTAGAATCAGAAGATACCTGTTCAGTTTCGGAAGAACCACTTTCTTTCCCCGGAGTAGCAGACTTAAAAGAATCTAGGCGGTTTAATACGGTCAGGAGTCTTGAACGTAACTGGTTCACTTGTAACGGATAAGTTCAAAAGAACTTTGGTATTTGGTATGACTCTACTCGTGATCCAAATATAGTTATTTCAAATTATGCAGAATGTAGAAAACATACCGTGTTATCTTGATGAACCAGGTTCTTCATTGATAATTCTCTTGTGTAAGTCTAAATTTGCCAAAATAAAGAAAATATCATTAGAGATTAATGAGTCATTTTAACACATGTCACAAGAGTATACTATGGGAAGTATGAGACTTTGCAAGATTTAATCTAATTATACACAATTTACAGACTTTCTAACCAAAAAATTTCAATTTTTTCATTTTTTCTGTTTAACCTTGTACTGGTCCTTTTAGGTGATCTTGACAATCTCTAATTCCAACCTGTTCCTCTCAAAGTGATCTCTACTTAAGCTTTTTGTGAAGATGTCAGCAATTTGCTTGTCGGTAGCACAAAACTCCACAGTGATCAAGCCTTTCTCATAGTTGTCCCTCAAAAAATGGTGCCTAACATCTATGTGCTTAGTTCTCTTATGATAAACCGGGTTTTTTGTCATACTCATAGCACTAGTGCAAACAACTAAATTTCTTTGGACGGTCAACTGACAAGTAACCTGTAGATTTACTCTGTTACTGTCTTAGACTAGTCTTTCTGACTACACACATTTTGACTAGTTCATAATTTCATCACTCACATAAGGTGTTGAAGTCGAGATGTTTTCACAAACATGGGATACCAATAAATGGTAAACTTTGTAGCTTTCAGTTGGGATGTCTCAGACTATCCATGCAATAACAAAGGTACAGAAACATTAGCTACCGCTGCGTGCCTGCACTTTCATCCAGTATAAGCCTTGTGGGCAGAAAGTTCCTTACTTCTTTCAATGGATGTCCTAGAATAGTTTCCCTGACCATTGTTTTTGTTGCCTCTCTTAGCAAATGTTAACAAATTCTTTCCTTAACCCCCACGTTTAGCTTCGAGCCTTAGAAATGAAAAAAATATACGTAGGGAGCGCATCCTCCTTTAACGGGCCTTACGCGGCTCGGCGCGAATTCGGTTTAGTTCGGGCTCCAATACAACTACCAGACACCGTGTATGAAACCAAAAAAAGAAATTCTTACCTTTGTGCTTCTTAAGACCTCTTAAAAGGGATAAAAGAGTATGTTCTCAAAAAAAAACTTTGTTTGAGAATTTCTGAAAGTACAAGTTGTGCATACTGGCAATCAAATAGTAAAAGGAATGAAAGAGTATGTTCTGAAAATATGCTCTGTTTTTGAAGATTTTTACAAAATAAAAGTTGTGCATATTTGGAATCAAAAGTTTCAATAACTTACAAGTGCCAATTGCTTTCATTTGAGAGTTGAACTCAAGACCTCCCGTTTACTAAACGGGTGCTCTAACCAACTAAGATACCGAAGCTGCCAGCTGGAAAACTGAAATGACACCTCAGGTAGGAACTGCAGAACTGATGCTCTTTAATTTTTCTCAACTCCATATATATGAACGGAACATGAGAATTTTTATGAGTAAAGTCAAAAGGCAGACTCTTCGACAAATTATCTCCGTTCTTCTAGCAATAATACTATTAATTAATTTTTGGTATATTGCTCCAATATAGAGGATGTCATAAGTAACAAAGGGGATGCTAGTTAAAGTTCCAACTGAGCTTACATGTGCAACCTTTTTCTTTTATAGGAAATTATTTCACTCCTGAAAGTGAAGTCATATTTCATAAAAATGTTACTTACATAATTAACCTCTCCATGTAGAAATTAGATATAGCGTTCGATACATGGTTTTAACATAATTTTTTTGGTTGAATACAAATATTAATTTTTCTGAATTTAAAATAGCATTTACATACTTCAAACTACATAAAAACGTATTATATAAACTGTAGTACTTCAAAAAAAATTCAAAAAACTATTGTCCAATAAAATTATTATTTGACTGATGAAAAGGGTAAATAGAACTCCATCATCACTAACAAAATAGTAAAAATCTAACACATGAATAATTCGTAAATATAGAAAAGTGTTCATCTTTTTGAGAATAAGAAAAAGAAATTGTCCATTCTTGAACATATCAACATCATGCATATGCATTATCTGATATCATTGAAGGATTATTGTATACAGTAGTAGATTCCATAAGAAAAATATGTTAGAAAATCCAATATTGTATAAAGTGACGGTTTGAAAAATAGAAAAGAAAGAGCGTTGGCATAACGTAAATTTAAGCGTTAGTAATACCATTCGAAGCCAATGTTCAGAACTCTTTAATTCTAGATATATTCATAACAGTTATACCGTGGACTGTTGACATATATAGAGTTGTAAACAAAAAATCCTACCAAATCATCTTTGATTATAGAAGCCCAACTCTTTTTAAGACTAAGCTCTAAGTTCTTGTATGCCTCAACGTTCTTAGGACCAAGAATGCAAATCTTATCTCGTTCACTCTGAACATTGATTTGATTCCACACCTACTACATAGCAAAGTCTTCTTACATTGCAGTCTCCTAATCCTACTTGCAGTTTTAACCCTAATCTATGCTTTCATTTCTAGAGAAAGTTTTAAAGCTATACATTTATTCAAATTCAAATTCAAAAGAGACAGTACAACAGTTATGAAAAAAATACGAATAAGTTCACATTCTTTTAAGAGAAAGTCTTATTGTTTGTTCTATCTTGGGGGATAATATTTACCGTTAGGACAGTATAAGTTCACGCGTCAAAGCAATTATTTTGTTCTAAAATCTAGATGAATTGCTTAAATTAATTGCTTTTCCAAGTAGTTACAGTTCTAACTGCAGAAAATTGGAGGATGTTAAGTCCTAATTTGGGATATTCTAACTCATCTCCATTATTTATGCATAACACGAATAGCTACGATATCTGTATATGGCAAAAATCGGTGGTTCGATTTTGCAGTCACCAACGCGCCTTGAAGGAACTGCCTTCCCTGAAAGAACGAAGCTTAACTCGGTCCCTAGCCTCGAGGGTTCTCGGCAATCTACTTCGAGGTAGCGCAAGCAACGGTCGGCCTCGAGGCGGGGTAAATCAGTGACGACGCTGGATCGGTGCGAGGTTCTCAAGGCATATGACTAGAGCTGACAAGGTTTATTAAGCTAGTCCAAACCCGTATCATGGCATTGAATGACTGTATCAGCCCCATGTCTTTGTAATAAAAGCATTTGTACTATGTTGAGATTCCCCTCATATATAAAGGGGATCCTTGTTATTTTGGAGGGATCTAATACTAAATATTGAATACACAAGAACATTCCCTCTACTCTTTAACACATTCTCTTGATCTCATTACTTCCATTTATTGCTTATTTTCATTGTGTTCTATTTATTGTTCTTCATTTATTGCTTATCATCGATGATAAACGGCCACCGCCGTAGCTCTCATAACTGTTATTCCTCCCTCGGTCGCTCTAAGCCGGCCACCTAACTCGACTTCGAGGCCTTATATACACCAGCCCGAGGCCCAAACCTCCAGCCGTTCGGTTTGATTATCACATCGTCTCTCAGCTTTAATCTTGCTTTCTAATCTTTTACTTAGCACCCATTGCCTAACAACTAACATACAAATAGATCACGTATTTTTAGAACCACAAAATCAAATTTAATTGTTATTACCATTTTCATGGTAGCTAAAATAATAGTGATTATTTTCTTGCTGGTTTACTACATAACGCAAGTTACCTTTCATACTTTTTTTGTCCAAGATCTTTGATTTCAGGTCAAAATGTCTAACTCAGTAAACAACAATCTTGAGGACCATGGAGAGAATGGTGTGGATGTTCCAGGTATTGGTATACCACCACGAACCCCTAAGAATGCACCAGAACCAATTCTCGTGGACGCGGTCTCACGCGACGTCCAACACGTCGATATAAGCTCCCACACTAACAGGAGCGTGCACCAAGGAGACCAACAAGAAGCTCAGAAAACCCCAACTAGGGAAGAACGGGAGGTTAGCCATCACATTATTTTTGAAATGTCACAGGCAAAACAGCTGGTGATTGCTCAGCTGCAAAGTAACAAGAAAACTACCAGCATGGTAGCACCGGGGACGGCTCCCCCAGCCGAGCAGGTACCAGAGAGATCAAGCAACATCGGGTCGGCAGCCGACCCCGCCATCGTAAATATGCTCGAGGACCTCACAAAGAGGGTCGAGTCGGGCGAGAAGAAGATAGAAGCCAACAACAAGAAGATAGAGACCTACAATTCCAGGGTCGATCAAATTCCGAGCGCACCCCCGATTCTGAAAGGTGTAGATTCTAAGAAGTTTATGCAAAAGTCGTTCCCGCAAGAAGCGGCCCCAAAACCCATTCCAAAGAAGTTCAGAATGCCCGAGCTTCCAAAGTACAACAGAACCTCGGACCCCAACGAGCACGTCACTGCCTACACTTGCGCAGTGAAGGTCAATGACCTAAGGGACGACGAGATCGATTCCATCCTGCTAAAGAAGTTCGGGGAAACACTCTGAAAAGGGGCCATGATGTGGTATCACAACCTGGCCCTAAACTCGATAGATTCATTTACCATGCTAGCAGATTCTTTCATAAAAGCACATGATGGTGCCATCAAAGTAGTAACAAGGAAATCCGTGTCTTCAAGATCAAGCAGAGGGAGAATGAGACGCTGCGAGAGTTCGTATCTCGCTTTCAAATGGAACGAATTGAACTACCACTAGTCTCCGATGACTGGGTAGTGCAGGCCTTTACTCAAGGTCTAAATGAATGAAGCTCGGTGTCTTCGAAGCAGCTGAAACAAAATCTTGTTGAATACCCCGCTGTGACCTGGTTAGACATTCACAACTGATATCAATCAAAAATCAGGGTCGAGGACAACCAATTAGGAGCCCTCTAGAGCTCGGTATGCCCAAGTAGGCTTCTGGCGAAGGAGTCGAAGCCAAACAAAGAGAGATACCAACCATACACCGAAGATAGAAGAAACTCCCTGAGGCATAACATACCTCGGAATGATCGAAGAACGGACCTAGGGCAGAACTGTATGCGGCAAAATCAGAAGACTTGATTTCTCGCTGTCGGGATATTTCGAAAGCATGCCTCGGGACCTCGAGGGAAGGAGGCCGCGTCCAAGTGCCTAGCCTCGGGGCTCATCGGAGCCCGACTCGGAGGAAACGAAGACCGAATCCAGGATGGAGGGGGAAGCCCCCAAGGCACATGGCTACGTCTGACAGGCCCGGCCTATCCCGAGCCTATGCTGAGGCATCACGTCAAACCATCCCGTCTCCATACTTTGTGTTTAATCTCCACATATTTGTACCATACCGTGTTCCCTCACCTATATAAGAGGAACCCATAGCACTTTGTAAATGGCGGATGTTGATCCATTTCTCCACTAAAGCAATAATAATTCTCTCTCTCTCTCTTTCTCCTATTTTGTTCGTTTTCACTGGCTAGAGGCTGCTTTAACATCTATTGTCTTCTTACTTATTTCATGCTATATTGTGCAACTTTGGCTGTAAAGTGCCTTGCTTGATCGTATCCTTAATTGTTATCCTATTCCTGGTTGCCCCCGATAGCTCGAGCTCGATTTGAGTCCGGACCCCGAGGTCCTTATCGATCGGCTTTGCATCCGGGCAATAGGCCCATTCAATATGATTATTGTCTTGTTTTGGCTCGCATTTCATCGTTAATCTTCACGTTCTTAGCATCAACTGCTCTAACAACTAGCTCGGGAATAGATCACGTATTTAAAGAATCCCATATAAAAATTTAATTGTTGTTCCAATTTTCACGGTAAACAGTTTGGCGCCCACCGTGGGGGTAAAAATAATAGTGATTATTTTCTTGCTAGTTTCGTCCCACAAACGCACATTATCTTTCACACCAAGATCATTTGATTTCAGGTTAATGTCTGGCTCAGTAAGCAAAATCGAGAACGACTACCCCAAAAACCACAACAAAAATAGTATGGTTGTTCCAGAGGTTAGCGTGACACCGCAGGACCCCGATAACGCATTTAGGTCGATTCAAGCGGACGAGGGCTTATAAGGCCCACAACAGGTCGACAAAGCCTCGCGCACCAATGACAGCATACAACGCATTGACCGACAGGGAGCTCAGAAAACTCCGGCCCAGATAGAACAAAAAGTTAATCTTCATGTTATTTTTGAAATGTTACAGGCACGACAGTTGGCTATTGCTCAGCTGCAAAGTCGCCCGGGGACTCACACCTCCTTACGCTGAGTTGGTACCTGAGAGATCAAGTAACGACAGATCGGTAACCAACCCCGCCAAAGTGAGGATGCTTGGGAATCTCTTTGAAAGGATCGAATCAGGTTCGTGGAAGATCTTACAGCAACCGTCTCCCGAGGAAACAGTCCCGAAACCCGCTTCACAAAAATCTGGAATGCCAAAACCCCCTAGGTGCGACAGGACCTTAGATCCCTACGGACGTACCACCACTTACGCGAGCTCATTCAAAGGCAGCGACCTCCAAGATGATGAGTGCCCGTCTCGTTGAGAAAATTCGAAGAAACTCTCTCGAAAGAAACCATGACGCAGCGCCACCGCCTGGCACCTGACCTCACAGACTCGCTTACCATACCGATGTAGTCTTCCGTGGAAGCACGCCATGATGACATCAAAGCAATACCTAGAGGGCCCGATACACCTGAGGCCAAATGAAGAAGAAATGAAACACTGCGAGAAGCCACACCCTATTCCCTGATAGGACGAACGAGATCACTCCCGATTTCGGATGATCAGGCAACACAGGCCTTCACCAGAGGCCTGAACGAAGCATGCCCTATGACTCCAGGACATTTCAAGCGAAGCCTGATCAGATACCCAGCCGAGGTCTGGTTGGATGCCCTTACCCGACACCGGCCACGAATCGGGGCCGTGGACAACCATCAGGGTACCTCCTTGGGTTCGGTATATCCAAGCAGACTCCCGACAAAGAAGCTGATGCCAAACGGATGGAGGTATCATTCATGCACTGCGAATAGAAGGAACGACTCGAGATGCAACCTACCTCACAACAATAGGGAAATAGCCCGAGGATAGCACCCTCGAGGAACCTCCAATGGAACTAGATTAAACAAGGCATAACTAGCAGGGAAACTCCACCCAGCCGAGTACGATTTTAGCATTTCTATACCAAACATCGTGATCACCATAAGCAAAACCAGGAACGCTAGGAGGCTCAGACCTATTCGACCAAGACCCCTTCAAGGGAACTATTGCCTAGCGCAGGAACTGCAGGGCGCGCACGGTCACCGGCTCAAAAGAACGACAACTGTGCTATTCAATAGAGATCGCCACCAAGTATAATCGAGCGGTCAGGCTCGGATCCAGCTCTAAGGGAGGAAGGAGATCGGGAAAAATGAAGTTGACAAGCCACAACGTATTGCCACGACAGTAAAGGGGTGGCGGCACCCTTCAAAGATACATAAAATGCAGAGTGAAAGAGCTCATCGCCAGGGAAAAATGGGTCCGGGGAATATACCCAAAGGACATCCTTGCATCCAAGGAAAGGGACGCCGAGACTTCACCTCAGCCTCATATTAACGTGATTGGTAACCCCCTCCCTCAATTGACCTATTTCAAAAAAACATGTGTTCATGAGTGCAGATTGTTCGATCAATTATACTGACGATGTCAGGCCAAAGCTAATAGGGCGGTTTGGACTAACGAACCAAATCACTCCCACACCTCGAATCTTTGATAGATTCCAGACGCCGATCTCCACAACAATCAGGAATGTCGTTCCCTCTATACAGCCCGTCTAAGATCGGGCTGGAATGCCAAGCCTGCGAAACACGGACGTTTCATTCAAATGACAATGGGCACACCGCCCGGAGGTGACTTCGACCACACTCTTCCAAAGTGATGAAACTTCACGACAGATATGAGACCAAAGTATTCGACAAGGAGCTACACGCGACGAGAGCAAATCCCTCACCATATAACCCATCGTCGGCATCAATGCCTCCTCCCTTGAAGGGATCAAAGGGTGAGCAGAACCACATCATCGGCCAAGCCTGGTTGAACACAGCAAAAGGCTGTATTAAAGGCTCGCGCCTCGAAATGGAAAAAACATACCTGACCTCGAAACGTCGCCTACACATCCCGCAGCAGGGACGAACTACTCTACTCCCTTGTTGTTTCTTTTCTTTTGCTAACCTATATGCATGTAGTTAGCCGAGGCATTCATAAGTTCTAACTCCACTCGGAGATCCGAGGCCTCTACGAGGCCCACCGTGCTCTCTTCCCTCGATCGGACTTCCAACCTAAAGATGGTCCCGCTAGCAAGATTATTAGCAGAGCAGCACACCCCCAGAAGATTATTAGCAGAGCAGCACACCCCCCAGAAGAGGATCCAACGAAATTGCAGGCCTTTCTTCTATAGTCAGACGACGTGCGATGGCCTTCTCTTAAGGACACCGTCCCCTCGGAAGGGCCAATAAATGGCAGGCTAAGTTTCAAAATGGAATCATGTAAATGGATCAGATGATTAAAGGGGTTGCACCCACGCGGGCTGAGCTCACAGCAACGAGATGACATGTATTTACAACCTATGTTTACGCAAAGCAATAAAGAATATCTTTTCAACATTTCATAATTCGAAAAAAGCTATTTTGGCATATTCGCAGCAAAGGCCGCTCCACTGAATACATCCCGAGATACTCAGAGACATAAACGATTCAACGCCTACACGGCCCCAGGGTCGGAACCTCAGGCTCACAAAGACCTCACAATGCAACTCCGAGTTCACGAGATGCGGTCTTCAAGCTTAAACAAACTCGATGACTCGGAGACTGTCGCCAATCGCCGAGCACTGGAAAATCCGAAACTGTAAGACCCGTAGCGAGCAGACTCGGCATAACCAGATCTATTCTATATTATACAAACTATAAAACCTCAATAGGCATGACAAACTATAAGACCTCAATAGCCATGACAAACTGTAAGACCTCAATAGGCATGACAAAATTTAAGACCTCAACATGCATGAAAACCGCAAAGTTTAGGCTATACATAGCATTTGTAAGAATACCTAAAAGGCATACCCTCGGTGTAGATGCCTAAACTATCACTTGGGATCAAAAATGGCTACGACCAAACACACATGACTACGGTCAAAACGGCTGATACAGCCAAAATAACGCGACTCGAGGACGCTCAACTATCGCTAAAAATCGCAGGCCACTACTTCGAATATACTTCGGAAAGAATCGGTTAAAACAGGATTCCCTCAACATGCAAAAATGAGCTCCAACCACGTCGGCTCCAAACCACAATAGCATCAATCTACTCGACCTATGAGCTATGAACCTTACAAGGTGCTCGAAACATCGTCGACAATGACTTGAAATCGAGGTTCCTCTGGAACCGACGGGTCAGGCAAAAATACACTAAAAAGACCTTCACGAGCGGAAACAAAGCCTACAAAAAAGCCCATGGGAAAAAACAACGTAAGAGCCATTGTCGCCAGCTAAGCAAGCCTACAAGACTAATATTGAAAGGTCTCTACGACCAAATAGCGTAAGAGCCATTGTCGCCAGCTAAAAAATTTAGACAACTTGAGGATTAAAATGAGCTCGAATCATAACCCGATTCGAAGACCGTATCCAAAATAGTTAACTATGCAAGCCTCTGGGCCACATACTAAAAGGTCTTAATGACCAAATGGCATAAGTGCCACTATCGCTGGCCAGGAAATCAAGGAAATTTAAGGGTCGATTACAGCTCGAATCACAATGCGACTCAGAGACTGGACCCAAAAATTGCAATATGCCTAAGGGCGCGACATAAATGCCACTAGGAAATCGAGGAAGTTTAAGGGTCGATTACGTCTCGAATCGCAACGCGACTCGGAGACTAGACCCACAAACTGTAGTATGCCTGTCGATACCCAATTTTCCCTATATATTTTTTTTATAAATGCAAAATACTTTCAAAATATCATATGTATGCATATATAAGTGTGTCCAAATGTTTTAGTATTTTTTCTAATTTTATAAATATTTTTAAATTAATTTATTGCCCTATTTTAGCAGTACAAAAACCAATAATTATTCCTCAAATTATCATTTTGGTGATTAACTTATTTTATTCTCATATTTATACCAAAATATAGTTAAGGTAATTTTTACACATTTTTACAAATTTAGTTATTATTTTTAAAGATAAATTGCATATAAGTGCAATTTCAGCCTATTGTAAGATTTAATTAATTTTATAATTACAAAATTGATTCCAGTATTTTTTATTTAATATTAATACATTTTTAATTAGTTTGGTACCATTAATTTATTTCCAGAAATCATTTACTGTTTTTTATAAAATGAAAAGGGGAAAAGTGGCTATTGAAATACTAGCCCTATTTCATTTCAATTGTATCACAAATCAACCCCCCAATAAAACCCAATTGCAATTTTAAATTACCCGACCCCTGACCCGTTTATCCAACGTGCCCGGCTCCCCTTTTGATACAGGTCGTTGATCAAAATGATCAACGGCCACTATTCTACCTTTTCTTTTTTAATTCACAAACACCCCAACCCTAAAATCATTTTAATTCACCCGCCACCTCTGGAACACCTATACTCTCTCAAACTCTCTCGAACCTTCCCTAACCCTAGCCGCGTCTCATCATCTTCCACCTCGAAACCCACCGGAAACCATGGCTTCCCAAGTTGTGAGGGCCCTATACTCACCTCCCCTTGCTCTTACACATCTGATACCTGAAGATTCGAGGCTAGGCCTCGAAGGTTTGCACCTAGACCTCGGTCGATTCAAGGTTACAGAGTCATCACCGGCCTTGCTCCAGCGTACCATGGTGTTTTGAGCCTGGTTCTGACCTCTCCGACTCAGATCGGTGACCTTTTTCAAAGCGTTTCTCATTTCTAGGGTTCTTCCGAAACCCTAACCCTTCGAGGTTTTCTCCGATATCTTTAGATCCGTTGTGTATTTATGCTCTCTTTGAGTTTTCAAACGATCTCCCTAACTTTTCTTTCGAAAATTACTTTTCAAAGTCTTTCTCTTACGATTTTGGGTTTTCTGAAAATGCTTAAGTGTTTCTCTGACTTTCTTTTCCTTTTCTTTTGTGTGTATTTGCCTCTAGTGTGTTCTATGTTTTCCTTTTACCATGTATGTTCTTCTACTGTGCTTTTTATATTCCGTTCTTGTATGTTCCTCTACCGTGCTTTCTATACTATGTTCTTGTATGCTTTTCTACTATGTCCTCCTATTTTCTTCTACTATGTTCTGGTATGTTTCGCCTACTGTATTCTTATACCGTGTTCTTACTATTTTTTTTCTATTGAACTTTGTTTAAGTTTCTTTTAAAAGGATCTTCTTAAGCATGCGTTCTTCTACTGTTCTTATTAGTCTTTTCTCATCATGTTTCAAATTAGTTTCTTTACGCTGTTTGCCTTGAACCCCTCTACTGTATTTACATGCTATTCATGAGTTCTGTTGCTGGAAGAAGCATGTTAAAAGTTTCAGTTCTTTTCTGAAACCTCTAAATATGTTTCGATTCGGCTACTTGCCTCCTCATCTCTGTACTTGATTCAAGGTGGAAACCCTAGAATTTGGGGGTTCTGCCAAGGTTTGATTGAACTAGGGTTTTATTTTAGAACCCTTAACTCTTTCAGATTGACTTTGAGTCTCTGAACTGAGTTTGGACATCTTTGTTTCCATACAATGCTGAACTTTTTGCTAAACCCTTCTACACTGGATTTTTCTACTGATTTACACGACAGTCTTCTTTTATGCTCACATGCTCCTTATATATGATAAAATTTCCTCTGAATGGTTTTCAAATTTGCACTATGTGTAAACTTCCTTCTTAATATAGCTTGATTGATTTCTTTCCATCTTTTATTGATTTCCTCTGTTACTCGACTTAAGTAAAAGCCTTCTTCATCTTTTCTGACTTAGTTCATTCATACCAAATTTTAGACCTTGTGATTTACTAGCTGTTAATTGACTTTCTTACCTTATTTGCACAAACTGTGTACTATCAAAATCATGTCCTTAGATAACCTTTATGTATTTTCCCTCAATTGCGTGCTTTACACAAAGTATTTATTCAGTTTCTTTCCTTAAGTGGCTTTACTCGTTTTGAATCTGAATCCCTTAATTAAGGGAAGCCTTGTGTAATTGATTGACAATTAGTTTTCAAACTATTTTCTTACCTTATTTATGCCTTCTTTCTAAACTATAAAAGGCACAACCCTTTTCACAAAACATACACTGCAGACTTCACAATTTCACAATCTCTTCTGAACTCACACTTATAGTATTTTGCCTTTCTGTTGCACTTGGCTTTTACAAGACTACTGCTTTTTCTACTTATTTGTTCGAAACTGGTATATCCTGATTTATGTTTCAGCATCACCCCAATGTGTTTACTTACAGTCTTTGTATCCATGTCTACTTTATTGTTTTCTGTAGAGTTCGACATTTAGCTTAGTATGCTTATGTTCTACTAGCTGTTTCTATTGTGAATCTTTGCTCCCTATCCCATTACTCCTATGTGTTTGTAATAATGGCTTAGGTCATGGCAATATGTGTTGTTGTCCATGAACTGAGCTTTGAACCAATGGGGTCTTAACATCTAAACTGGCTGGAGGGTGTGCCAGCACATCCCATTACCGGGTATGCCCATCAGCCTGCTTTTCGTGTGCTCTCGCAATCCCCTATTCCCTATAACCCTATGTGTACTGTTTCCCTTCTCTTTTCCACTTTCAGAATTCTGCACTTGCACTCTCTCCTAGTCTCTAAGTTCTGCCCCCCCCCTCTTGCGAGCCTTGCCTTGGGACGTTGAGTTCCCTCTGAACTTGGACACCTGAGGGCTGGCCCTTCCACAGTGCACTTTGGCTTAGTATGGCGATACATTTGGATGTAAGCACTGCCCGGAGTTCTTATGAAATTCTTAGGGAACTCTAACACACCCAAGTGGCTTTGAAACATGATCTTTGGAGTTGGTTTACTTCATACTTCAGACAGGAAGTTTGAATAAGGCTCTCCTTGGTTGTAATTTTTAACTTTTGATGTATTTTCTTTACTTTATTTTTTCTGGACTGTAATAAACTATTGGGGATGGCTAGTGAAAAAAGGGGTAATAACTATGTATGTAAAAGGGGTAGATATCCTGCTCATAGGGAATTTCTGATCTCTGCATATCACATAGATATCTTGCCTATAGGAATTCTACACTTTCATATGTAGATACTATGCCTATAAGGAATTCTGCACCCATATAGATATCCTGCCTATAGTTTTCTAAAATTCGGCATTCATATGGATATCCTGCCTGTAGTTAAATTTCTGCATCTCTTATATAGATACCATGCTCATAGTTAACTGGAAATCCGAACCCTGCATACGCATCTCTCACTAGGAAAACCTGTTTATAGGGCTTAAGTAACTAACCGCATCTAGATATCATGTTCATAGGCTTAAACGAAGTACAACATTTAGATGCCATGCCTATAGGATTTCTGCACTCTTGCTATGTCTGTAAAAGTGTCCAAAATTGACAACACATAGAAAGCATGCCTATAGGAGCTTTAATCAAATCTGAACTGCTTCATTTGCTTATAAGTTTAAAACAAGGCACAAATGACTTGTGCTCTTTTCTAAAAGTCGTCTTTCTTTAATAACAAACGATTTTTTTCTTAAACCAGTATGTATTCATGTTTACTTCATTGTTTCTAGAATCAGAAGATATCATGCCTATAGGGTCTTCGTCTAACACCCAGGCAAGCCATAGGGTGAAAATTTATAAACTGAATCTGATTTATATGCTACAACCAGCAGGCAGGCCTGATTCGAGCTTCTTATCTGAACTATGTAATAAATCAGTCTACCTCGACCCTTTAAGTTTTAATCAGACCTTAAATAGTACATGCAAGTTCTGCTGTATTATGTGCTTTCTTTTGTTTAAAGGAGGTCTGTTTGAGCCCTTTTATTTGTTTATGTGCATTCTCCAAACTTGTTATATGTGTTTTGTTTGTCTCCTTAGTATTTTACCTTTTGAAACCACAAATAAGCCCAATACCTCCTCCTTTTAGGATTAGTAGTCCTAAATGCCTCCGGGACTTATAGGATTGGGGCAGGTAATAGCATGCAATAAGTGAACGAGACCATTCCGCGCTTTAATACCTTAACAGGGTGGGAAAGGGTAGATATGGATATGATGACCACGCAATAACATCACGTGGAGCCCCTCATTGAGGAGTGATTACCGGATGTTGTGTGGGGTGATCCATATTATTAATAAACCTAGGACCCCCCCCCCTTCCTCTGTTGTTTCTTTTAAATCTTTTAAACCATTTCTTTTAAGAAAATCAACTCTTTTAGTTCCTTTTTCTTACTTTTGTTTATTACGTGAAAATCCCCTCTTATTTGAAGCCTTTATTTTCCTATGTGCTATTTGCACTAAAGTTATAATAATAGCTTGGCCGGGAACCACACTAGTGGATCTTGAGGGGTGCCTAACACATTCCCCTTGAGATAATTTCAAGCCCTTACCCAATCTCTGGTTGTTCAAATCAAACTTTCCCTAGTGTCCTAATGCACTCAAATCATTAGATGGCGACTCTTCACTTCAAACCCAATTCCCTAAAGGGAACGAGTTGTCCTCCCAAATGTCATAAACCTGATTTCGCGAGAAAAAGGGGGTGCGACAGCATGGCGACTTCGCTGGGGATTTTCTTTTAGGCTTTTACTATTTCAGGCTATTATTGTGACTTCGCGCTACTCTATATGTCTTTTTTTGCTTAATGCCTTTAAGCATTCAATTCCCTCTTCTACTGCAAAAACAAACTTGTCTCTTGTTTCTTTCCCTTGTTTCTTTCACTGTTTACCTTTACTGCAATCCTTTATTACCGTTTTAAATTATTGTAATTATTACTTTATGAACGTGCAAATACGTGACAACTTGTTTTAATTGCATGTTTCCAACATCATATTCCACTCATGCCATACAAATACCATAGCAACACTTATAATGAGTAGTTGCGCTCTTCCGATATTATCACCCTTTAAATCCGGCAAAGGCGTATTTGCGGTAAAACCAGTCGATCAACGGTGTAGTCTACGATTCCGTGCCTTTTCCTCTTGAGTTGTCCGCTCAAGGATACCAGTCTAAAACCCTCATAGAAACCTTACTCTGTTTAATTGTGCATGCATCATGGTCAAACCAAGCCGAGTCAGTTATGTTGTCTGCATAATGACTCTTTAAGATAGCCTTATCCAAATTCCACTAGGTTTCCCTAAAACCCAAATGGACATCACCACGTTCTGTGCATTTATTTGGAGAACTAAATGCCTTATGCCAATTGTTGGTTTTTAATAGTCGAGTCTGGTGGGGGTAAGGGCCTAACCCTTTTGTCTTGCAGAAACATAAGGCACGAAATCCCCGGATTCTTCATGGCCACAAACATCCACCCAAGGTTGCTAAGCTGGTGGGAGGATCTTCTTTCCAGTGATAAGACTCTTGTCCGGAAATACCTAGGAAATCTACCTTCCCTCTTAGAGGTCCAACCCAACAACAAAATCATAGAAGCTGCTACTCTGTTCTGGGATTGTGATAGGTCTGTGTTTCGCTTCGAAGAGATTGAGATGACACCCCTGCTAGAGGAAATAGGAGGATTGGCTGGTATACCATGGGAGACCCCGGGTTTGTTAATGCCGAAAAATCGCAAGGGTAGAGGTTTTCTCAAAATGATGGGCCTAAAGAAGAATCCAGACTTGACATGTTTGAAGGAGTCCTACATTCCCTTTGATTATTTGTACGAGAGGTACGGTCACAGCAAATCCTACAGTACTTATCAGGATGAGTTCGCCCTTACATCGTTGGGGCATATTCACCGAAGGGTCTTTGTCTTCATATTCTGCTTCTTGGGGATGATAGTGTTTCCAATGAAGAAAGCAAGGATCCACACCAGGCTAGACATGGTCACCAAAACATTAATAAAGGGAATTGGTGGACAACCATTTAGCATAGTGGCCATGATCATCGTAGAGATATACCGAGCCTTGGAAAAGTGTCAACAAGGAGCCCAAAACTTCGAGGGCTGCAACTTGCTACTCCAGCTCTGGATCATGGAGCATCTTCAAAGGGGTGAATATCGGCAAGAGATTCAGCATAGAGACTGGGATGATCATATAGCCTTCCATCAACCAAGGCGAATGAACTACATGCCCAACATGTTTGCTCAGCCAGAAGATGCCAAGGGGTGGGTGGAGCTATTTGAAAATATAATTGAGGATCAAATACAATGGATGTTCGAGTGGTTCCCTACTGAAGAGTTCATCGCCCGATCCAGGGACGCACCATTTTTGATACTGATCGGTTTGAGGGGAACCTACCCTTATGTCCCTCTCCGAGTTATGAGACAGGCTAGTAGGAAGCAGGTTATACCAAGGGTCGACAAGACGCGTCACTTCCGGGCTGACTTCCAAGTTGATGACAGTCCTTATAAGTGTCAAGCTTAGCATATGTGGCATTGCAAGATCATCATGGGAAGAGATACTATCGAACCAGACAGATACCATGCTGGTTGCACCCCATACTATTCAGGCTGGCTGGAGGATAATCACAATGGTCTGGGCCAACCCGGGTTTGTTCGAGGTCATAGAATCATCGATGAAAGGGATGAAGCACAGGTCAAATACAACCAACTGCGCAAGAGGATTTGGGAATGTGAAAGCGAGCACCGTGAGATTCAAGAAGCCCACCAAAAACTGATTGAAGAGTAGAAAGACATGGCTGTCAGTGCCAACAAGCGATTAGGATACCTGGAATGAGGTTTAGTGGAGCTGGAAAGGAAGTTTCTCAAGAGGATCAAGGACTGCCAGAATGCTGAAGGAAACGAGGGTGGACACCTGGCCAGAGCCTACCTGCTGCTAGGACTTCGCGAGCTGGTGAAGCTGTTTGGTGGAGCCAAAGATGCCGAGTCTGGGGTAGGTCCTTCTAGGACCAACTAAATAGGAGTTTTCTTTTACTTTATGAAATGTAATAAGGCCAATGGCCACTAGTGACATTTTAGTCCTTGTTATTTAGCGTCATTTTCGGATTCGTCTACTTTTTATCAATAAAATAAGGCATTTAACATTCTAAGTTCTCCAAATTAATTTGTCGCTAGGCCTACCTCGGGCACAACGAGGCTCCCAAATTAGGATGCGATTTACATTCTTGCACTATGTATTTAAACATCGCAACACTTTCTTATAAACCCCACTGACTTGTTACCTTTTTGTTTTTGATTTTTGTTAATTTACTCCCCTCCCCAAAGGTTAGTTCGTGCACTCTGGCATCGTCATTATATTCCACAGGATCAAAGGGCCCTCCACCCACTCCTCCTCCTAGTCCTATCAGAAGAAGGAACAAAGGAAAGATGGATGATTTGAACAACACCAGAAAGAAAAACTCAACTGAACGGGTAGAGGTCACTCATGGTGCTCAGGTCTTCAAAGAAAGTGCATCCCAACTCGAGCAGAAACTGTTGAAATTTCAGAAGGAACTTGATCAGGTTCGGAATCTGGCAAACTTGTCATTTTCCCTCACCACTCCAGATATCAATTTTCCAAACGCTGAGAACCCCACGCCTCCATAAAACATCCCAAAACCACAAAACCATCCCGCTCCTCACCACCACTACAATATATGCCACATATCAAGCAATAATGCACTGCTCATCGTAGAACCTCTGAATTCCACAAATGACCATTTCCACCATAACACCCCCATCTATGTTGAAACCATGCCACACTCTACCCAACCTGTCTCAAGCACACCCTAGTCTGATGATAAAGACTCACTCATCAGGAACCTAGCAGCGGAACTCAAGAAATTGACTAGTCGAATTCAGGGTATCGAAGGAAGTAAGAGGATTGAAGGGTTGAACTAGGAAGATCTTTGCATACAACCGGATGTCGAACTGCCTGAGGGGTACAAACCTCCTAAGTTCGAAATGTTTGATGGTACAGGGGATCCGAAAGTCAACTTGAGAACATACTGCGACAAGCGAGTCGGAGTAGGGAAAGACGAAAGGATTCGCATGAAGCTTTTCATGAGGAGTCTTAAGGGAGACGCTCTGTCTTGGTACATTAGCCAAGACCCGAAGAAATGGTCGAACTGGGTGAGTATGGAGTCCGACTTTATGGATAGGTTCAGGTTCAACATAGAAAATGCACCAGATGTGTTCTACATTCAGAACTTAAAGAAGAAGCCCACAGAAACATTCCGCGAGTATGGCACTCGCTGGAGATCAGAAGCTGCTAAGGTCAGAACTACTTTAGAAGAAGAACAAATGAACAAGTTTTTCGTCCGAGCTCAAGACCCATAGTACTATGAAAGGCTGATGTTGATTGAGAACCAGAAATTTTCTGACATTATCAAGCTAGGTGAAAGGAATGAAGAGGGCATCAAAAGTGGTATGGTTACGAACTTTGAAGTCTTCTAAGCTACCAATAAGGCTTTACAGTCTGGTGGTACATCCAAGGAAAGGGACGTAGGTGCCGTAATGGTTGCACAAAAGGCCAAATACCCTATCAAATGCCAAGCATATCCGATACCTCCACTCACATATCAGCCTACCCCGAATTACCAAGCACTCTCACCCTCTTACCAAACTCTACCACCTACTTACCAATCACCCCCACCTCCCACATATCAATATACTTCACCCAGATATTCCCAATCCACACATGCCTACCAAGCCTACAATGCTCATCCATACCATTATCAATCACCTCCCACACGTCAAAACTTTCCTAGACATTGACCAAATTTCGATCGCAGACCCCCCAAATAGTATACCGCCATTGCTGAACTGATCGGCCAGCTGTACAAAAGGCACAAAGCTGCTGGTTATGTCATCCCTATCCCTGCTATAACCCCTGAAAACCCTTCTCAGTGGGTCAATCCAAATAAATCCTGTGCATACCATTCCGGCATGAAGGGACATACCATTAATGAGTACCGCTCTCTAAAAGATAAGATCCAGACTATAATCGATAACAAGATCATTTTAGCAAAGGATCCTACTCTGAACGTCTGCAACAACCCTCTGCCGGACCATAAGGGTGGAGGTTTTCACATGATTGAAATAGAGGATGATTGGTATCCCAAAGGATCGATCGATTTAATCACAGAAGGTGACGAACCAAAGAAGCCAATAGTCACCCTCAATCTGATTGTAGTCCAGGCTCAGCCTTCTGGGGATGCTGAGGTAAACATGTATGTACCACTTGAGTTTGAAGCACCACCCCCACAAAGACGCCAACACCAATTGAGGTCGAGTTTGGGTCTCCAACAAATGCACCCGCACCGTTTGAAGTTGCGGTTTTACCCTCCAAAATACATGCCCCGTTCGGAGTAAAGGTGCCCATCCCAGTAACAATGTCGGTTGTAACACCGTTCCATACAAATGCCATACCATAGGATTACACAGCCGAGGTGAGAAGAAAGGGAAAGCTAAATTTGGGGAAATAGTTGCGGCACAGGGTATGACAAGAACTGGCAGGGTTTATACTCCGGAACATTTAGCTGAGTCCAGTAAGCAGGACTTTGGTCAGCTGACCATCACTGAAACCGGGCCGCAAATATGACCATCTCTGGAGAAAGATACAAGCCAAGGAATACTCAGTCATTGATCAGCTGAACAAAACACCAGCACAGATTTCTATCCTAGCTTTGCTGCAAAGTTCCGACGTACATAAGATTGCCTTGTTGAAGGTGCTGAGTGAGGTATATGTACCAAGAAACATCACCGGAGGAGAAATGGCAAACATGGTAGGGCGGGTATTGGAAAGTCACAAATCACTTTTCATGAAGATGAGCTGCCACCAGAAGGGTTGAGTCACAACAAAGCGTTGCACACCACCGTGCAATGCGAAGATTATTTTATCACTAGGGTCCTGGTTGATGGAGGGTCCAGCCTCAATATTTGTCCATTGGTAACACTCAGAACATTGGGAAAGGGTCTGCATGAGATCAAGGATGGGTCCATCAACGTCAAAGCTTTTGACGGTTCCCAAAGATCCACCATTGGAGAAATCAGCCTGTGTTTGCAAATGGGGCCTACTTGGTTCGACGTTGATTTTAAGGTTATAGACGTGTCGGCATCTTACAACTTGCTGTTGGGACGGCCGTGGATTCATGCTACTGGGGCTGTAGCATCGACACTGCATCAGGCATTGAATTTTGAGTGGAACCACCCAGAGGTGATCATTCACGGTGATGGTAGCAATCCCATATACAGTTGCCAAACCATCCCAGCGATTAGAGGAAGGAGAAAGATTGGCGGGGAAACCTCTCACCACATCGAACGAGTCAACGCCATTGACAAAGACAAATGGTGGGACAATAAAATTTAAAGCATATTGAACTGGAGCGGATATGAGCCTGGCAAGGGACTTGGCAAGAAACTCCAAGGAATCACCAAACCGATCAAACTGAAGAAACATGACACCACTTTCGGTCTGGGATACGAGTATACTTGGGAGGAATTCAACAACTGGTCGCCACCATGGCGCGGCCCATACTACCCACTAGAGAAGCCAATACCACATCTGGAGCAAACTTTCCAGCCGATCAATATTATCTATGGGTCGGAAGAAGAGGAAGCACTGGTAACAATGAGGAATTTGTTCCTAGAAGAAGATGGAATGGATTGTTGTGTCATTTTCGAGGAGGAGGGGGAGGAAGACCCTTCCATACAGGCAGTGAGCAGATGAGCATGCCTCAATAATTGGACCATCAGAACTACCAAAGCCCGGAAAGCCTCGGGGTAGCAAGGCTGAACAAAGCATCATGCACTATCTTTTATTTTTACTAGTTGATTTTCCTTTCGCATTTTGAATTTTCGCAATAAGATCTTTCAATGTTCAAAACAGTTATGAATTTATCAAAGCATTTTGGTTTCCTTACAAATCTTACTCTTATTATTTTCTCTCATTACCTTACTTATACAACATTACTATTACCAATCTTGATGAACCAATGGCTATGACATGCAATGAGACAACGCAACAAACTGACATAGATTTAGAGGAAGATGATATACCGGAAGAGATTGTTAAAGAGGTTGAAAATTTTGAGAACAGACCTAAGTCCAACCTAGACGAGACCGAGATTGTTAACCTGGAAGATGGCAAAAATATTAAAGAAACTCGGATCAACGTTCATTTGTCACCGACAGAAAAAGGAAGAATACACAGAATTTTTGAAGGAATATGAGGACATATTCTCCTGGTCATATGATGACATGACTGGTTTGAGCACATCTATTGTGGCCCATAAACTGCCAACCGATCTGACATGTCCACCGGTAAAACAGAAGTTCAGAAAGTTTAAACCCGACATAAGTCTAAAAATCAAGGAGGAAGTCACTAAGCAGGTCAAAGCTAAGGTCCTCAGGGTAGTAGAATATCCGACATGGTTAGCCAATATTGTGCCAGTGCCGAAGAAAGATGGGAAGGTTAGAGTCTGTGTCGACTACTGGGATCTCAATCGGGCCAGTCCAAAGGACGACTTCCTCTTGCCGAACATACACATCCTGATCGACAATTGTGCCAAGTATGAGTTGCAATCATTTGTAGATTGCTTCGTTGGATATCATCAGATCTGTATGGATGAAGAAGATGCTGAGAAAACGGCTTTCATTACGCCGCAGGGGATGTATTGCTACAAGATGATGCCATTCAGGTTAAAGAATGCAGGGGCCACCTACATGAGAGCCATGACTACTATCTTCCATGATATGTTACACAAAGAGATTGAGGTGTATGTAGATGTTGTCATCATAAAGTCCAAGAAAGCCACTGACCACATGGAAGATTTGAGGAAGTTCTTCAACAGACTGAGAAGATACAACCTGAAACTGAATCCCGCAAAATGTGCATTTGGGGTTCCTGCCTGAAAACTACTTAGGTTCATTGTGAGTTGCTGAGGGATAGAACTGGATCCATCTAAAGTCAAAGCTATTCAAGAACTGCCACCGCAAAAGAACAATAAGGACGTAATGAGCTTCCTGGGAAGACTCAACTACATCAGTCGATTCATAGCACAATCTACGGTCATTTGTGAGCGGATTTGTAACATGTTGAAGAAGGAGTCCACTACCACATGGACTGATGATTGCCAAAAAGCTTTCGACAGAATCAAGGAATACCTATCAACACCACCAGTCATAGTTTCGCCTGAGCCGGGTAGACCTCTATTACTCTACCTTGCAGTATTGGATGGAGCGTTCGGTTGTGTTCTGGGGCGGCATGATGAAACGGGGAGGAAAGAGCAGGCCATCTATTACCTCAGTAAGAAATTCACCCTGTACGAGGCTCGATATTCTCTGTTAGAGTGCACTTGTTGTGCTTTAACTTGGGTAGCTCAGAAGTTGAGGCACTACTTCTGTGCCTATACTACATATCTCATATCAAGAATAGATCCCTAGAAGTACATCTTTCAGAAGACAATTCCCACTAGCAAGCTGGCCAAGTGGAAAATCCTATTGAGTGAATTTGACATTGTCTACGTGTCTCAGAAAGCAATCAAAGGATAGGCACTAGCAGATCACCTTGCTAAAAATCCTGTGGACGGAGAATACGAACCCCTGAAAACATATTTTCCTGATGAAGAGGTATCATTCATAGGAGAAGACATTGCAGAATCCTATGACGGTTGGAGAATGTTTTTCGATGGAGCAGCAAATTTTAAAGAAGCTGGCATAGGATCAGTCCTAGTATCAAAAACCGGTCAGCATTATCTGGTATCTGCCAAACTCAAGTTCTCGTGCACCAACAACATGGCCGAGTACGAAACCTGCATCTTGGGGCTCAAGATGGCCATTGACATGAACATCCAAGAGTTGCTAGTAATTGGGGATTCAGACTTGCTTATACATCAGGTCCGAGAAGAATGGGCGACCAAGAATGCCAAGATACTCCCTTATCTGCATCATGTACAGGAGTTGAGAAAAAGGTTCACAAAGACAAAATTCCAGCATGTTCCCAGGGTCCAGAATGAAGTCGCCGATGCACTTGCTACACTATCATCCATGATACAACATCCAGACAAGAATTTCATTAATCCCATTTCGGTAAAGATCCATGATCAGCACACCTACTGTGCTCATGTCGAAGAAGAAGCAGACGGTAAGCCTTGGTTTAATGATATCAAAGAATACTTGGAAAAAAGAGAATACCCAGAACTCGCAAACGCTACTCAGAAGCGCACGCTTCGGAGGTTATCCAACAATTTCTTTCACATCGGAGGAATCCTGTATAGGAGGACTCCTGATTTGGGATTACTAAGGTGTGTCGATGCAAAGGAAGCATCCAGGCTATTAGAGGAAATTCATGCAGGGACATGCGGTACAGATATAAATGACTTTGTTTTAGCAAAGAAAATACTCCAAGCTGGTTACTTTTGGATAACTATGGAAACAGACTGCATCCAGTATGTCCGAAAGTGCCACCGCTGCCAGATACATGCAGACATGATAAAGGTGCCTCCAAATGAGCTTAATGCAACAAGCTCGCCGTGACCGTTCGCCGCCTGAGGAATTGATGGTATCGGACCAATCAAACCCGCCGCATCAAACGGGCACAGGTTTATCCTAGTAGCAATTGATTATTTCACCAAATGGGTTGAAGCAGCTTCTTACAAGGCAGTGACTAAGAAAGTCGTGGCGGATTTCGTCCGCGACCGTATCGTGTGTCGGTTTGAAATTCTAGAGTCAATCATTACTGATAATGGCTCCAACCTCAACAGTGATTGGAAGAAATCCATGTGTGAAACCTTCAAGATCTCACACAAGAATTCTATAGCCTACAGACCTCAGATGAACGGAGCCATAGAGGCCGCCAACAAGAATATCTAAAAGATACTAAGGAAAATGATAGAGAAGCATAAGTAGTGGCACGAGAAGCTATAGTTTGCTTTATTGGGATACCACACAACAATCCGCACATCGACAGGAGCAACCCCCTATATACTGGTATACGGTACAGAGGCAGTCATTCCCGTTGAGGTAGAAATTCCTTCCTTAAGGATCATACAGGAATCAGAGCTCGACGACGCAAAATGGGTGAAGAGTCATTATGAGCAACTAGCTCTTATAGACGGAAAGAGAATGAATGCATTTTTCCACGGTCAGCTCTATCAGAACAGAATGTCCAGAGCCTTCAACAAAAGAGTCAAGCAGAGATAATTCACACCGGGGCAGCTTGTGTTAAAGAAAATTTTTCCACATTAAGATGAAGCCAAAGGGAAATTCTCTCCCAACTGGCAGGTTCTGTACATGGTTCACTGGGTTCTAACAAGAGGAGCCCTCATACTTGCAGAAATTGACGGAGAAGTTTGGCCAAAGCCGATCAATTCAGACACAGTCAAGCGATACTATGTGCAATATTTATGATCTCCTTATATGATGTAATTTGAACTACGCCTGACCTGATTCCCATTTAAGAGGGAATACGTAGGAAACCCTATGGGTTCGGTCACAATTCAATAAAATTTCTATTTCCCCTGCTATTGGAAACTGGGCAGAATTTTGAGGACGACCTTTAAAATTCCGAAGTCGATTCCAGCCATTTATCATTAACAGCCGTCAGAAGCAACAGCCAAGTAAATAGGGGCAGAATTTTGAGGAGGACCCTCAAAATTTCGTAGCAAGAGAAGTTGCAATGTCTTGAACCACGTTGCAGTCGTCGGTTCATCTAAAGAAAACTATTCTTAATTATGTACTTATGCTATGATTTTACTAAATCATGCATGTTTATTACTAAAATTGCCTTGTGTAGCAACGCTACCCCAGTAATATATACGGTATCGCCCGGATCAAAGCCGAGCAGGTCAAGAAAAGCCAGCGGGGATACAAACTAACCTTTCCCCCTTTACAAACTCACGATTTTTCTTTGGATGCAGGCACTTGAGTTGCAAAATCATCAAATATACTATACGCTCACTCACAAAGTTTAGGAATACAACTCTTCGAACCGTTGCACTTACTCGCAACTACTATTCGCACAACAGTATCCCCAGCAGGCACAATATCCTCAACAATCGCGATACTGCAATCCGCTATCAGCTAAGAAAACTCCTGTATATGGCTACCATTCTGCCTTCTGAGGTTAAGCTCTACCTCCATCTGCATTCTCTGCATTGTTTAAGGCTACCATTCTGCCTTCCGAGGTTATGCTCTACCTCCATCTGCATTCTCTGCATTGCATAAGGCTACCATTCTACCTTCCGAGACTAAGCTCTGTCTCCATCTGCATTCTTTGCATTACATAAGGCTACCATTCTGCCTTCTGAGGTTAAGCTCTACCTCCATCTACATTCTCTGCATTGCATAAGGCTACCATTCTGCCTTCCGAGGTTAAGCTCTACCTCCATTTGCATGGCTGAAAGATCGCCACTTCATTTACATCTTGCATGGCTGAAAGATCACCACTTCATTTACATCTTGCATGGCTGAAAGATCGCCACTTCATTTACATCTTGCATCGGCTGAAAGATCGCCACTTTATTTACATCTTGCATAAGCTGAAAGATCGCCACTGCATTTATACCTTGCATCGGCTGAAAGATCGCCACTTTATTTACATCTTGCATGGCTGAAAGATTGCCACCTTATTAACATTTGCATGGCTGAAAGATCGCCACCTTATTTACATTTGCATTGGCTGAAAGATCGCCACCTTATTTACATTTGCACTGGCTGAAAGATCGCCACCTTATTTACATTTGCACTGGTTGAAAGATCGCCACCTACTGCATCTCATAGGCTGAAAGATCGCCAAATCACCCAAAGGCGTCATTGTTCGGAGGCACCATTTTCATATCCCGAGAATGTCATGCCATGGCCTGAGGACCCCTTTTATCTTTTGCATATCATTATTCAAAGGCGTCATAGTTCAGAGGCATCCTTCTCATGGCCCGAGATCACCATTTCATGGCCTGCGAATACTTGTTATACGCTTCATGGCCTAGGACATCATGGTCTAAGGACGTCATCCTAACCGTCCAAAGACAACATTTCATGGTCCAACGGGAACTTGCATCATGTTTAAATTTCTGCACAACATATTGTTCATTTGTAGGTAAACCGGCGAGCAACGGCCATCTCAACAGGAGCAATCGTGCTCCAGTTCCCGCAGCCCTATTAGACTTTAACCATCCATCCTAACCCAAATATCGCGTCTGTCTTGGAAAATCTCCATCGGCATATTCCGCCGACGGATCCTGAACTACATATGGCCTGATTTCTGTAAGACCAGGGATATATAGGCAGCTCAGGATCTAGAACTTGGTCAAACTCTTCAACCATTACGTTCGTTCAAAATTGGCCATCATATCTTTACCCGATAACTCTTTCATTCTTCCCGGGTAAAGAAGCGCAGCTGTTGATACCTAATTTTTCCCTGTATATTTTTTTTATAAACACAAAATACTTTAAAATTAGCATATGTATGTATATAAAAGTGTGTCCAAATGTTTTAGTATTTTTCCTAATTTTTTAAAAGATTTTTAAATCAATTTATTGCCATATTTTAGCAGTACAAAAACCAATAATTATTCCTTAAATTATCATTTTAGTGATTAACTTATTTTATTCTTATATTTATACCAAAATATAGTTAAGGTAATTATTACACATTTTTACAAATTTGTTTAATATTTTTAAAGCTAAATTGCATATAATTGCAATTTCAGACTATTGTAAGATTTAATTTCATTTATAATTACAAAATTGATTCCAGTATTTTTTATTTAATATTTATACATTATTAATTAGTTTTGTACCTTTAATTTATTTCCAGAAATCATTTACTATTTTATATAAAATGAAAAGGGGAAAATGGCTATTTAAATACTAGCCCTATTTCATTTCAATTGTAGTCCAAATCAACCCCCCAATTAAACTCAATTGCAATTCTAAATCACCCGACCCCTAACCATTTATCCAACCCGCCGGGTTCCCTCTTTTGATCCAGGCCGTTGATCAAAATGATCAACAACCACGATTCTACCTTTCCTTTTTTAATTCACACACACCCCAACCCTAAAATCATTTTCATTCACCCGCCGCCTTTGGAACCCCTTTTCTCTCTCAAACTCTCTCGAACCTTCCCTAACCCTAGCTGCCTCTCATCATCTTCCACCTCGAAACCAACCGGAAACTATGGCTTCCCAAGCTATGAGGGACCTATACCCACCTCCCCTTGCTCTTACACAGCTGATACTTGAAGATTCGAGGCCAGGCCTTGAAGGTTTGCACCCAGACCTCTGCCGATTCAAGGTTCCAGAGTCATCGCTAGCCTTGCTCCGGCGTACCATGGTGTTTTGAGCCTGGTTCTGACCTCTCCGACTTAGATCGGTGATCTTTTTCAAAGCCTTTATCATTTTTAGGGTTTTCCTGTAACCCTAACCCTTCGAGGTTTTCTCTGATCTCTTTAGATCCGTTGTGTATCTATGCGCTCTTTGAGTTTTCAAACGATCTCCCTAACTTTTCTTTCGAAAATTACTTTTCAAAGTCTTTCTTTTACGATTTAGGGTTTTCTGAAAATGCCTAAGTGTTTCTCTGACTTTCTTTTCCTTTTCTTTTGTGTGTATTTGCCTCTAATGTGTTCTATGTTTTCCTTATACCTGTATGTTCTTCTACTGTGCTTTCTATATTTTGTTCTTGTATGTTCCTCTACTGTGCTTTCTATACTATGTTTTTGTATGCTTTTATACTATGTCCTGCTATTTTCTTCTACTATGTTCTGGTATGTTTCGCCTACTGTATTCTTCTACCATGTTCTTAAGTGTTCTTACTATTTTTCTTCTATTGAACTTTGTTTAAGTTTCTTTTAAAAGGATCTTCTTAAGCATGCTTTCTTCTACTGTTCTTATAAGTCTTTTCTCATCATGTTTTGAATTAGTTTCTTTACTCTGTTTTCCTTGAACCCCTCTACTATATTTACATGCTATTCATGAGTTCTGTTGCTAGAAGAAGCATGTTAGAAGTTTCGGTTCGTTTCTGAAACCTCTAAGCATGTTTCGATTCGACTACTTGTCTCATCATCTCTGTACTTGATTCAAGGTAGAAACCCTAGAATTTGGGGGTTCTGCCGAGGTTTAATTGAATAGGGTTTTATTTTAGAACCCTTAACTCTTTCAGACTGACTTTGAGTCTCTGAATTGAGTTTGGACATCTTTGTTTTCATACAATGCTGAACTTTTTGCTAAACTCTTCTACACTGGATTTTTCTACTGATTTATACGACATTCTTTTTTCATGCTCACATGCTCCTTATATATGATGAATTTTCCTCTAAATGGTTTTCAAATTTGCAATTAGTGCAAACTTCCTTCTGAATATAGCTTGATTGATTTCTTTCCATCTTTTACTGATTTCCTCTGTTACTCGACTTAAGTAAAACCCTTCTTCATCTTTTCTGACTTGGTTCATTCATACCAAATCTCAGACCTTGTGATTTACTGGCTGTTAATTGACTCCCTTACCTTATTTTCACAAACCGTGTACTATCGAAACCCTATCCTTAAATAACCTTTATGTATTTTCCCTCAATTGCATGCTTTACATAAAGTGTTTATTCAATTCCTTTCCTTAAATGGTTTTACTCGTTTTGAATCTGAATCCCTTAATTAAGGGAAGCCTTGTGTAATTGATTGACAATTAGTTTTCAAACTATTTTCTTACCTTATTCTGCCTGCTTTCTACACTATAAAAGGTACGACCCTTTTAACAAAACACACACTTCAGACTTCACAATTTCACAATCTCTTTTGAACTCACAGTTATAGTATTATGTCTTACTGTTTGCACTTTGGTTTTTACAAGACTACTGCTTTTTCTACTTATTTCTTTGAAACTGGTATGTCCTGATTTACGTTTTAGCATCACCCCAATGTGTTTACTTATAGTCTTTGTATCCATGTCTACTTTATTGTTTTCTATAGAGTTCGACATTTAGCTTAGTATGCCTATGTTTTACTGCCTGTTTCGGTTATGAATCTTTTCTCCCTACCCCATTACCCCTATGTGTTTGTAAATGGTGGTTTAGGGCATGGCAATATGAGTTGTTGTCCATGAACTGAGCTTTGAACCAATGGGGACTTAACCTCTAAACAGGCTGGAGGGTATGCCAGCACATCCTATTGCCGGGTATGCCCATCAGCCTGCCCTTCTTGTGCTCTCGCAATCCCCCATTCCCTATATTCCTATGTGTACTGTTTCCCTTCCCTTTTTCCCCTTTTAGAATTCTGCACTTGCACTCTCTCCTAGTCTCTAAGTTCTGCCCCCTCTTGTGAGCCTTGCCTTGGGACCTTGAGTTCCCTCTGAACTTTGACACCTGAGGGCTGGCCCTTCCACACTGCACTTTGGCTTAGTATGGCGATACATTTGGATGTAAGCACTGCCCGGAGTTCTTATGAAACTCTTAGGGAACTCTAACACACCCAAGCGGTAGAAAGGCTTTGAAACATGATCTTTGGAGTTGGTTTACTTCATACTTTAGACAAGAAGTTTGAATCAGGCTCTCCTTGGTTGTAATTTTCAACTTCTGATGTATTTTCTTTACTTTATTTTTTCTGGAATGTAATAATCTATTGGGGATGGCTAGTGAAAACAGGGGGGAATAACTATGTATGTAAAAGGGGTAGATATCCTGCTCATAGGGAATTTCTGATCTATGCATATCATATAGATATCCTGCCTATAGGAATTATGCACTTTCATATGTAGATACTATGCCTATAAGGAATTCTGCACCCATATAGATATCCTACCTATAGTTTTTTGTGATTCTGCATTCATATGGATATCCTGCCTATAGTTAAATTTCTCCATCTCTCATATAGATACTATGCTCGTAGTTAACTGGAAATCCGAACCCTGCATACGCATCTGTCACTAGACAAACCTGTATATAGGGCTTAAACAACTAACTGCATCTAGATATCATGTTCATAGGCTTAAACGAAGTACAACATTTAGATGTCATGTCTATAGGATTTTTGCACTCTTGCTATGTCTGTAAAAGTGTCCAAAATCGACAACACATAGAAAACATGCCTATAGGAGCTTTAATCGAATCTGAACTGCTTCATTTGCTTATAATTTTAAAACAAGGCACAAATGACGTGTGCTCTTTTGCTAAAACTCGCCTTTCTTTAATAATAAACGATTTTTTTCCTTAAACCAGTATGTATTCATATTTACTTCATTGTTTCTAGAATCAGTAGATTGATGCCTATAGGGTCTTCGTCTACCACCTAGGCAAGCCATAGGGTGAAAATTTATAAACTGATTCAGATTTTATATGCTACAACCAGCAGGCAGAACTGATTCGAGATTCTTATCTGAACTATGTAATAAATCAATCTGCCTCAACCCTTTAAGTTTTAATCAGACCTTAAACAGTACATGCAAGTCCTGCTACATTATGTGTTTTCTTTGGTTTAAAGGAGGTCTGTTTGAGCCTTTTTATTTGTTTATATTCTTTCCCCAAACTTGCTATATGTGTTTTGTTTGTCGCCTTAGTATTTTACCTTTTGAAACCACAAATAAGCCCAATACCTCCTCCTTTTAGGATTAGTAGTCCTAAATGCCTCCGGGACTGATAGGATTGGGGAGGGTAATAGCATGCAATAAGTGAACGAGACCATTCTGCACTTTAATACCTTAACATGGTGGTAAAGGGTAGATATGGATATGATGACCACACAATAACATCACGTGGAGCCCCTCACTGATAAGTGATTACCGGATGTTGTATGAGGTGATCCATATTATTAATAAACCTAGGACTCCCTTCATTTGTTTTTTTTTGTTTCTTTTAATATTTTTATACCATTTCTTTTAAGAAAATCAACTCTTTTAGTTCCTTTTTCTTACTTTTGTTTATTACTTGAAAATCCCCTCTTATTTGAAGCCTTTATTTGCCTATGTGTTATTTGCACTAATGTACTGGGGGGCATCCCCCCGGAAGGTCACCTACTCAGAGTAGCCAAGATGTGCTAAATGGGGTCTCGATAGAAAAATAATGTACCAGGCCAAATGGTCGAACGAACCATGTCCGTATAGAATAACTGAGCCCTTAACAGCAAAAGGCATATATATTTGTACCAAGTAATCAAAGTATACTTTCCAAAAACATTTTTCATTTCAAAGAAGCTCGGTATTTTTGCAAAAACATCTCATCTGTCAAAAACATCCCGAACACTCGGGGACTGGCATCAACAACTCAAAACAATGTGACCCCGAGGTCGGAGCTTCAAACTCGTAAGCCCTCAATAAGGCAACAATAAGATTACAAAACAGATCTAGAGCCAGAAATGTCCCGAACACTCGGGGACTGACGTCGGAAACTCAAGGACACATAACCTCCGGGTCGGAAACTCCAAAATCGTAAGCCCTCAATGAGGCAATACCATGTTTACAAGTAATGGCTCCCGAGCCAAGAAACCCTCGATGACTCGGTGACTACCGTGAATCACCACCCCCATCGACTTTCCAAAACCCGAGGCCACAAGACCACATGCGGGCAACCTCGGTCTCGTAAGACCTATATAAGGCAATATCTGTAAGACCTCAAGCAAGGCATAAACCACACTTGTACCAAGTGACAATATCTGTAAGACCTCAAAAAAGTCATGAACCATACTTGTACCAAGTAGCCAAAACTATAAGTCCTCAAAGGCATGTAAAACTTGTAAGACCTTACCAAAGGCATAATCTCAAAGAAAGACCCTCGAGGAAATTCGTGCTAGGGGCTTCGCCCTCTTGGAAGAGTTGGCGCGAGCGAGGGCAGACGAGCGTGATGCTCGGTTGTTTTTGCCCGATGTTGAAGAAAGTGAAGATGAGGCCGGCAGAAAGCGAAGATGGCGCGAGCCAAATGGGCTCAGTTATTCTATACAGACACGGTTCGTTCGACCATTTGGCCTGGTACATCATTTTCCTATTGGGACCCCATTTGGTGTTTCTTAGTTTTTTTGAGTGGATGACCTTCTGGGGGAATGCCTCCCAGTGTTCGAGGTTGATTGCAAAAGAAGCCTCGAATACTTGTTGAGTCTTCCTTAGGTAGCATGCAGATGTTGCCTCGTTAAAAACCTTGTAGGTAAAACCCTTTTCGGGATAAAAACTCGGTTGAAGGAAAAGAGTGCAATAGATGCTTTCAAACCTTAAGGTCTTCGAGTTGGGTTAGCGCTTTGACTGCTTCGGTCGGGCGCCTGCATAAGGGTTAGTAAGAGATATGAAATGAGAAGGGAGATGGTTATACCTTAGTGTGGGATATGACGACGATGTTTCGAGGACCGATATGTCCTAGCTACTCAAGATGAGGACGCGGTACGGTCCATTACTTTTGTTTAATCGATATTAATCGAAGGTATGGTTTGATTACCATTCGGCTCTTTTGCGAGGGGAGGTATTGGTGCCATGCCACATCGTGCACCGCGAACATTTCCCTTACTGCATGTTGTTGCTCGTAGACAATTTTAATCCTATCCTTTGTTGGAAATTTCATCATTTGGTGGAGAGTGGATGGTACTGCTCTCATGCAGTGTATCCACGATCGTCCGAACAAGGTGTTGTACCTCATGTCTCCTTCAATGAAATGGAATTTGGCGTTTGGCGGCCACGATGACTGGGAGGGTGATTTCTCTTTTCGTTGTTTCACTTGCCATGTTGAATCCATTGAGGAATCGAGCGGTGGGCGCGATTTGGTCAAGCAGTCCGAGCTGCTCTACCACCCTCGACCCGATAATGTTGGTCGAGCTACCTGGATCCACGAGTACATGTTTTAGTTGAAAAGAATTTACAAGGAAAGAGATTACCAGTGCGTCATTGTGAGGTTGAGACAAGGTCTCGGTGTTCTCTTTGTGGAATATGAGGGCATCATCGGGTATATACCCTCGGGTTCGCTTTTTTCTAGTGATGTATATTTTTGTCCTTCTCATCACAGGATCCTACGGGGCATCGACGCCTCCCAAGATGATGTGGATGACATGTTATGACTCATTTGTTTTGTTCTTCTTGGTCGCCTCTCTTTCGCAGAACTGATTTTTTGCTCGGTCGCTGAGGAATTCCCGGAGGTAACCTTTGTCGAGTAACCGGGCCACTTCCTCCCGGGGTTGCCGGCAATCTTCGATCTTGTGTCTGTGCGTGTTATGAAATTCGCATACTAAATTGTAGTTCTTTTGCGAAGGATCCGATTGTACAGGTCTGGGCCATCTGGTGTCTCTGATTTTGCTGATGGCGAAGACAATCTCCGATACATCGACATTGAAGTTGTATTCTAATAAGCGAGGCACCTCTTTTGGTCCTACATTCCTATCGAACCCGACTCTATTGATGAGCCCCCAAGAGTTCTATCCTTGATCTATCCTTTGATCGTTACGAGGTGGGTTGCGCCTTGGGGTGTTCCTTCTGTCTTCGATGTATGGTTTATATATTTCTTTGTTTGGCTTTGGCTCCTTCACCAAGAGCCTGCTTGAATATACTGAGCCCGAGGGGGCTTCCAGCTGGTCATCCTCGACCTTGATTTTTGACTGGTATCGGTTGTGGACGTCCGACCAGGTCACGACGGGATATTCGACCTGATTCTCTTTCAGCTTCTTTGAAGCCACCGAGCTTTGTTCATTCAGGCCTTGAGTGAAGTGCTGCACCGCCCAGTCGTCAGAGACCGGTGGTAGTTCCATTCTTTCCATTTAGAAGAGAGACACGAACTCTCGCAACATTTCATTCTCCCTCTGCTTGATCTTGAACACATCAGTTTCCTTGTTGCTACTTTGACGGCATTGGCATGTGCCTTTATGAATGAGTCTGCCAGCATGGCAAATGAGTATATGGAGTTGGGAGCTATGTTCTGATACCACATCATTGTCCCCTTCAAGAGTGTTTCCCCGAACTTCTTCAGTAAGACGGACTCCATCTCATCCTTTATATCGTTGCCCTTCACTGCGCAAGTGTAGGCAGTAATGTGTTCATTGGGGTCTAAGGACCCGTTGTGCTTTAAAAGTTCTAGCATTTTGAACTTTTTTTGAATGGGTTTCGGGGCCGCTTCCTCGGGGAACGACCTTTGTATGAACTTCTTCGAATCCACACCTTTCAGGACCGGGGGTGTGCTCGGAATTTGGTCGACCCTGGAGTTGTAGGTTTCGACCTTTTTGTCATTGGCTTCTATCATTTTCTCGCCCGATTCGATCTTTTTGGTGAGGTCCTCGAGCATTTTCACAATGACGGGATCGGCCATCGACCTGTTATTGCTCGATCTCTCCGGTGCCTGTTCTGCTGGGGGAGCTGTCCCTGGTGCTATCGTGATCGGAGTTTTCTGGTGACATTGCAGCTGAGCAATAGCTAGCTGTTGTGCCTGCAACATTTCAAAAATAACATGAAGTCTAACCTCACGCTCTTCCATGGTCGGGGTTTTCTGAACTTCTTGTGGATCTCCCTAACGCACGCTCCTGTTGGTATGCGAGCTTATATCAACCCGTTGGGCGTCGCATGAGGCCGCATCCACGGGGGTTGGTCCTGGAGCATTCCCAGGGTTTTGTGGTGGCACACCAATACCTGGAATACCAACACCATTTTCTCCGTGGTCCTCAAGATTGTTATTTTCACCTCCATTCACCGAGTTAGTCATTTTGACTTGAAATCGAAGATCCTGGACAAGAAAAAGCGTGAAAGATAACATGCATTGTGTAGATAAATTAGCAAGAAAATAATCACTATTATTTTTAGTCCCACGGTGGGCGCCAAACTGTTTACCGCGAAAATGGTAATAATAATTAAATTTATTTATGGGTCTCTAAAAATACGTGATCTATTTTTATGTTGGTTGTTAGGCAGTTGATGTTGTGTATGTAAGACTTAGGAACGAAATGAGAGTATCATCCTTTCCGATAGACTAGTTATCGGGGCCTCGAGGTCGATCCCAGAGCTCAACTACGAGCTATCAAAGGCAGTTGAAGTGTGATTTACAGTTATAATAAAATTAACGGGGGTTCTTTATGGCCAATGATAAGCAATAAATGATGAACAAATATGAAGATAATAAATAAGAGTAATAATATCAAGAGAGTATGTTAGAGAGCGAATAGAATGTTCTTGTATATTTCGTGTGGAGCAACTGAAGCAATAGAACCTTACAAAATTACAAGGATTCCCTATATATAGGAGGAAAATCCCAACATAGTACAAAATATATTAATTACAAAGATAAAGGGATGAGATAACTATATGACACCCTGATTCGGGTTTAGAGTAGCTCACTAGGCTCTGTCAGTCCTAGCCACGTGCCTTAGGAACTCCCCATTTCTACCGTGGTCGTGGTCAACGTTATCCGAAGATCGAGCGTCGACGAACCTCAAGGGAGGAGACTCAATCATAACCTTTCAGCCTCGAGACTTCGAAATGGTCTTCTGAGGTGCTTCGATAATGAAAAATTGGACCCTCCGATTTCACCATATACAAATATTAGCAAAATAGAGCAAACACATACACCTAATAGCAATTAGACTGTCTATAATTAACGCATTTCTAAGACCAGTCCACCCTATTAAGTGGACTAATATTCTGGCTAAATATTTTTTTTAAAATTAATTTCTTAATGGAATTTATGTATACTTTTAGTAAATAAGCGTAATATATTTATTATTTAATGCATGTATTAGTTGATGGTCATTGAGATAATCGTTTTTAGTATTCGTAAACCCAAACATACGAAGATAGAAAACGAAACCCAGAAAAATTTAAACTCTAATCATCTCCAAATTGTAAAAATTTCACTTAACATATATCAGTTACAAAAGTGAACTTACAAGTCGATTTTGCAGAGGTAGATTTTGCCGAGGAATTGGCCAGGAGGATAGACATAGGGATTAGTTGCAGGCAGAAAATATGACATAAAGTAGAAGAGAAATAAACAATAAAAAGAAATGACTAATGAAAGAAGATGGCATATTGGTGAAGAAGTAGTAAGATGTCAAACCTTATTACCAAAAAAAAACTAAGAGGTCAAACCTGAAGATTAACGGAGAAGATCAAGAGTGAGAAGAAGTTGCCAAAAGATTTGATTGTTTGATGAGAACGAACAAAATTGTGGCAACTTGTCACGACCCGGATTTCCCACCATCGGGAGTCGTGATGGAACCTACTATTGGAGATAGGCCAGCCAAGTATTAAAACGTTTCTGATAACATTCACAACAATATAAACAAAACGAGACAATTAAATAAAAGCGGAGTATTAACTTATATAAAAACTGACTAGAAATTTGCGGAAAGTTTAACATAATCCTCTACCCAAGATTGGTGTCACAAGCTCACGAACGTCTAAGATTTACTAAAGACAATCGTCTGAAAGAAAAATTATAAACCGTTTGTTTCGGTACAAATGATAACAAACTGAATAAAGAGAGAGAGATTTCGGGCCTGCGGACATCAGCAAGGCTACCTCGGTGTCTCTGGACTGAAGGCCTGCTCCCGATCTACTGCTGCTGTCCAAAGGCTGCTCCAACTCCGTGATCTGTGCAAAAGAGCACAGAGTGTAGCATCAGCACAACCGACCCCATGTGCTGGTAAGTGTCTGGCCTAACCCCGGCGAAGTAATGACGAGGCTAGACAGGACCTACCAAAAACAACCTGTGCAAATATATATATGTATATACAAGTACAATGGAAAATAGCGGAAAGTAAACAATTAAAGCTGGGAGGGGGAGCATGCGTACGGGCATAGCATATAAAACAGAATATTAGAAATAATAAGGGAAAACTACATTTGCTCACTTCTACCATAGAATAAGGGGAAAACAACCACTTTCACTTGTCTCAGTTTTCTTTTTCTTGTTGCAGGCGTGCAACCCGATCCCATTTCATCATATCTAGTGGTAGGCGTACCACCCGCTCCCATTTCATCATATCTTGTGGTAGGCGTACCACCCGCTCCCATTTCATTTTATCTTGTGGTAGGCGTACCACCCGCTCCCATTTCATTACATCTCGTGGTAGGCGTACCACCCGCTCCCATTTCATCATATCTTGTGGTAGGCGTACCACCCGCTCCCATTTCATTTTATCTTGTGGTAGGCATACCATACGCTCCCATTTCAGTCCAACACAATATCACAGGATAATCCCGACAAGGGAGCAAGATAACATAATAAGTTTCCCGGCAAGGGAACAAGATACCAATTTAACTATCCCGACAAGGGAGATCCAACTATAACCAATTTACTCAATTCCTACTTAACACAATTAATATAAATGCTCAATCATAACATTTACTTGCTCAGTTTCAAAGATCTTCAACCAATTTCTCATAGGCATTACTTAAGAATACGACAATTTAGCAATTTAGGACTCGTAGTCATGCTCAACCCCCAACGTATAGATACTCGTCATCATGCCTATACGTCAGACACAACACAAAGCAAGTAGTGATTAAGACTCAACTCCTAATCCCTCAAGCTAGAGTTAGACCGAACAATTACCTCAACTTCCACGGCTAAATTAATCCACAACGAACGCTTTCCCTCTTGCATTCGGCTCTAATTCAATCAAATCTATGAAATAACGACTTTATAGTATCAATATAAGCTAAACAAATCAAACCTAATGTCTAAACATAGATTTCTAAGCTTTGTTCCCAAAATTCCAAAAATAGACCACGGGCTTGCTTGGTCAAAACACGAGGTTCAGACCAAATTCATATCACCCATTCAACCACGAGCCCAAATATATAATTTATTTTAAGATCTGACCTCAAATTGAGGTTGAATCACTCAAAATTCCCAAAAACCTAACTCTACCCAAAACACCTAATATCTACTTTGATTTCATGATTTAGGTTTAGAAACTCACTAATTAATGAAGGAAGATGAAGGAAATGAGTAGGAATTTACTTACCCAAGAAACTTTGGAGAAGAAGTGCTCAAAAATTCGCTCAAGAGCTGTGGAGAAGAAGAACTCGTGTGAAATATGGAATAAATCTCGTCACTGTTCTGTTTTGGGTATTTAAAAATCGCTGGGCAAAAATACCATATGCGATCGCAAAGAAGGTAATGCGATCGCATAGGGTAAGGGGAAGTTGGTCATTGCGATCGCGGAAGGGCTGCTGCGAACGCATAGAAGAAAATGTTGTGCATTCAAGGTTTGGATTTAATGAAATGCGAACGCGGATTAAAGGTTGCATTTGCATTGAAGGATCTGGCTAAGCTATGCGATCGCGGATGAATCTATGCGATCACATAGAACAAATGTGGGTCACCTGAAGGATTACTCTATGCGATCGCAATGCTACCTATGCGATCGCATAGAACTAGATACCAGAACACCAGAACTGAAACTTCTGCAACTTTTCTAAGGCCAAAACCACTCTGAAACACTCCCGAGCCCTCGGGGCTCCTAACCAAACACACACACTAACTCAATAACATCATACGAACTTACTCGAGCGATCAAATCGCCAAAATAACATCAAAATCAATGAATCAATCCTCAAAATCATTATTTTTTTTATCAAACTTTATAAACTTTCAAACTTAGAGTTTTAAGTCCGAAACACATCAAACGGCGTCCGATTTCAACCAAATTTCACAAAAAGCACTTAAAACACATATAAGACCTGTATCGGGCGCCGGAACCAAAATACGGGCCCGATACAAATGCTTTCTAATTCATTTTTATTTCGAATTTCCAAATAAATTTCAGGAAAAAAATTTCTTTTAAAAATTCATTTTTCGGGCTCGGGACCTCGGATTTCGATTCCGGGCATACGCCCCAGCCCATATTTTCTACGGACGCTCCGGGACCGTCAAATCACGGGTCCGGGTCCGTTTACCAAAAATGTTGGCCAAATTCAACTTTAACCATTTTAAAGCCACAATTTATCAAATTTCACATAATTTAACACATAAGCTTTTCCGGCTACGCACCCGGACTGCGCACGCAAATCGAGGCAACTAAAGGTGAGGTTTTCAAGGCCTTGGAAGCACGGAAAAGGGGAGAAAATCGGTGATGACCCTTTGGGTCGTCACATTCTCCACCTCTAAAACAACCGTTCGTCCTCAAACGGACATAAGAAGGAAGTACCTGAATCGGGGAAAAGGTGAGGATAACAGTCCCGTATATCGGACTCATACTCCCAGGTCGATGCCTCAGGAGGCTGACCTCTCCACTGGACAAGAACTGAAGGAAAACTCTTCGATCTCAACTGGCGAACCTGTCGATCTAGAATAGCTACCGGCTCCTCCTTATAAGATAAGTCCTTGTCCAACTGGACAGTGCTGAAATCTAACATGTGGGATGGATCGTCGTGATATTTCCGAAGCATGGACACATGAAACACTGGATGTATGGCTGATAAGCTCGGTGGCAATGCAAGTCTATAAGCCACCTTTCCCACTCGATCAAGAATCTCAAATGGACCAATGAACCTAGGGCTAAGCTTGCCCTTCTTCCCAAATCTCATCACGCCCTTCATAGGCGACACTCGGAGCAATACTCACTCACCAACCATGAAAGCCACATATTGAACCTTTCGATCTGCGTAGCTCTTTTGCATGGACTGAGTTGTACGAAGTCTATCCTGAATGATCCCGACCTTGTCCAAAGCCTTCTGAACCAAATCTATACCCAACAATCGAGCCTCTCCTGGCTCAAACCATCCAACCGGAGATCGACCTCGCCTACCATACAAAACCTCATAAGGAGCCATCTGGATACTCGATTGGTAGCTGTTGTTGTAGGAAAACTATGCTAAAGGCAAGAACTGATCCCACGAACCTCCAAAGTCCATCACACAAGCTCGGAGCATATCCTCCAATATCTGAATAGTCCGCTCGGGCTGCCCGTCCGTCTGAGGATAAAATGCTGTATTCAACTCAACCTGGGTGCCTAACTCTCGCTGAACTGCTTTCCATAAACGCGAGGTAAACTGCATACCTCGGTCCGAGATGATAGATACCGGCACACCATGAAGGCGGACAATCTCCCGGATATAGATCTCAACTAACCTCTCAGATGAATAAGAGATTGCCACAGAAATGAAATGCGCTGGCTTGGTCAGCCTATCAACAATGACCCAAACTGCGTCTAACTTCCTCCAAGTCTGCGGGAGCCCAACAACGAAGTCCATAGTGATCCGCTCCCACTTCCACTCGGGAAGCTCAATCCTCTGAAATAAACCACCAGGCCTCTGATGCCCACACTCAACCTGCTGACAATTCAAACATCGAGCCACATGTGCAACTATATCTTTCTTCATTCTACGCCACCAATAGTGCTGCCGCAGATCCTGATACATCTTCGCGGCGCCCGGGTGAATAGAATACCGGGAACTATGGGCCTCCGCTAAGATCAACTCTCAAATTCCATCAACATTGAGCACACAAACTCTCCCCTGCAATATCAAAACATCATCATCATCTAAGGTCACCTTCTTTGCACCTCCATGCTGCACCGTGTCTCTTGGAACACACAAATGGGGATCATCAAACTACCGATCACGGATACGCTCCAACAATGATGAACGAGCGACCGTGCAAGCTAACACTCGGCTAGGCTCAGCAATATCCAACCTCACAAATTGATTGGCCAAAGCCTGAACGTCCAAAGCAAGCGGTCTCTAACGGACCAGAATTTAAGCAAGACTGCCCATACTGGCTGACTTCCTACTCAAGGCATCGACCATCACATTGGCCTTTCCCGAGTGATATAGGATAGTGATGTAATAATCTTTCAACAACTCCAACCACCTCCACTGCCTCAAATTCAACTCCTTTTGCTTGAACAAATATTGACGACTCATATGATCCGTGAACACCTCACACGCCACACCATACAGATAGTGCCTCCAAATCTTCAATGTGTGAACAATGGCTGCCAACTCCAAATCGTGCACTGGATAGTTCTTCTCATGAACCTTCAACTGCCTCGAAGCATAGGCAATGACCTTGCCATCTTGCATCAACACTGCACCAAGTCCAATACGAGATGCATCACAATAGACTATATAAGGGCCTGAACCTGTGGGCAAAACCAATACCGGTGTCGTAGTCAGAGCTGTCTTGAGCTTCTGGAAGATTGCCTCACACTCGTCTGACCATCTGAACTGGGCACACTTCTGGGTCAACTTGGTCATCGGGGCTGCAATGGATGAAAACCCCTCCACGAACTGACGGTAGTAACCTTCTAACCCCAAGAAACTCTGAATCTCTATAGCTGAAGCTGGTCGAGGCCAGTTCTTAACTACCTCTATCTTCTTCGGGTCCACCTGAATACCCTCTGTTGATACAACGTGACACAGAAATGAAACTGAGCTCAACCAGAACTCGCACTTCAAGAACTTAGCATATAACTGACTATCCCTCAAGGTCTGAAGAACCATTCTAAGATGCTGCACGTGCTCCTCCCGGCTGCGGGAATATATCAAAATGTCATCAATGAAGACTATCACGAACGAGTCCAAATAAGGCCTGAACACTTGGTTCATCAAATACATAAAGGTTGTTGGGGCGTTGGTCAACCCAAATGACATAACCAAGAACTCATAATGGCCGTACCGAGTGCGGAATGCTGTCTTAGGGACATCGGATGCCCTAATCTTCAACTGATGGTAGCCAGATCTCAAGTCAATCTTTGAGAATACCTTGGCACCCTGAAGCTAATCGAATAAATTATCAATCCTCGGCAGTGGATATTATTCTTAATTGTAACCTTGTTCAATTGCCGGTAATCAATGCACATTCTCATCGAGCCATCCTTTTTCTTTACAAACAGAACCGGCGCACCCCAAGGCGACACGCTGGGTCTAATGAAACCCTTCCCAAGCAAGTCTTGTAACTGCTCCTTCAACTCTTTCAACTCTGGTGGGGTCATGCGATATGGTGGAATAGAAATGGGCTGAGTGCCCGGAGCCAGACCAATACAAAAGTCGATATCCCTGTCGGGCGGCATACCCGATAGGTCTGAAGGGAAAACCTCGGGGAACTCTCACACAATAGGTACAGAATCAATAGAAGGGACCTCTGCGCTGGAATCGCGAACATACACCAGATAAGCTAAACACCCCTTCTCGACCATGCGTCGAGCCTTCACATATGAAATAACACTGCGAGTGGCATGACCTAGGGTCCCTCTCCACTCTAGTCGGGGCAAATCTGGTAAAGCCAAGGTCACAGTCTTGGCATGGCAATCCAAGATAGCATGATACGGGGACAACCAATCCATCCCTATATAACATCGAAATCCACCATTTCTAAGAGCAACAAATCAACACGGGTCTCAAGACCCCTAAATACCACAACACAGGAACGATGAACCCGATCAACCACTATAGCATCACCCACCACGTAGATACATATACAGGAATACTTAAGGCCTCACTAGGCATAACCAAGTAGGGTGAAAAATAGGACGACACATATGAATACGTAGATCTAGGGTCAAATATCACTGAAGCATATCTATCGCAAACCAGAATAGTACCTGTAATGACAGCATCTGATGACTCAGCCTCTAGCCTGGCTGGAAGAGCATAACACCGGGGCTGGGCCCCACCTCCATGAACTGTCTCTCTGGAATGACGGGCTGCTGGCTGGTCCCCACCTCTGGCGGCATGAGCTCCACCTCTACAACCTCTACCTCCACCTCTAACACCCCTGCCACCACCTCTTGCTGGCTGGGCAGGTTGTGAAACCTCCAGTGCCTGAATCATAGTACGAGAACTCTGGTGCTGAGAGCTGCTCAAATCTCGAGGGAAATACCTGGCAATGTGCCTCGTGTCTCCACACGTGAAACAAGCCCTCGGCTGCTGGGGATGACGGCCCTGAAAACTCTGGAGCGGTGGTGCACTGATAGGTGCTGATGGTGAACTGTAAGGCTGCTCGTCTGAATAATGCGGCTAAGAACCACGACCACCCGAAGTACCATGAGAGACCTGTAGGGCTGACTGAAAGTGCCTAGGAGGATGGCCTCTACCATACGAATCTCTACCTCCAGACGAGGTACTACTGAATCTGCATGAATAACGGGGCCTCTTATCCGACCCATGACTACCTCCCTATAACAGAACCATCTCAACTCTGAGGACCACATTGGCCGCCTCCTGAAATGTAATCTCACTCCCGGCTCCCATAGTCATCTGGAGACGGATCAGCTGAATCAAACTGTCAATAAACCTCCTCACCCTCTCTCTCTCTCTCTCGGTAGGGAGTATGACAATAGCATGGCGAGCTAGATCAATGAACCAGGTCTCGTACTGAGTGACTGTCATAGAGCCCTGCTAGAGGCGCTCGAACTGCCTGCGAAGAGCCTCCCTCTGAGTGACTGGGTGAAACTTCTCCAAAAACATCAAAGACGGCGATCCGGCTGGTCTCGCTAAGTAATAATCCCTCCACCAAGTCTTGGCGGATCCAGATAGAAGAAAGGTGGCAAAATCGACCCCATTGGTCTCCACAACACCCATGTTCCGAAGAACCTCGTGGAAGCTATATAAGAAATCCTGGGAATCCTCTGAAGAAGCACCGCTGAATGTGGTAGTGAATAGCTTGGTGAATCGATCTAATCTCCACAGAGCATCAGCAGACATAGCCGCAGTGTTGCCGGTCTGAGCCACTGTACCCGGCTGAACTGCCACTGCTGGCTGAACTACCGGAGCCTCAACCTGGGGAACAACCTGCTCCGGAGTATGTGTAGCGGGAGTCTGAACCCCTCCTCCAACCTGAGAAGTGGCTGGTGCTACTGTAAGAAAACCCACTCGAGAGACGCTCTCTATGAAGCCTACCAATTGGACCAAAGCGTCCTGAAACACTGGAGTGGCTATGAAACCCTCTGGGACCTGAGCTGGGCCTACCGGAGCTGCTGGAGCTGGAACCTCCTCAACATAGTCAACATGAGTCTCCACCTCTGGAACTGTTGCTCGGGGCTGAGCTCTACCCCTGCCTCGGACTCTGGCACGGCCTCAGCCTCGCCCTCTGCCCCTAATAGGAGCTGCTACTGGGGGCTCGGGCTGCTGCACGGTCGATGAGGAAGCGCGTGTCCTTGCCATCTGCAAAGAACGGAGTAGAAATTCAGTCAGTATTGGGGAAACAGAATCGCACGACAAGAAAGAACAAATGTGAAGTTTTCCTAACTTAGTAGCCTCTCAGGGATAAATACAGACGTCTCCGTACCGATCTCTCAGACTCTACCGATCTTGTCCGTGAGTTGTGAGACCTAAGTAACCTAGTGCTCTAATACCAACTTGTCACGATTCGGATTTTCCACCATCGGGAGTCGTGATGGCGCCTACTATTGGAGATAGGCCAGGCAAGTATTAAAACCTTTCTGATAACATTCGCAACAATATAAAAAAAACGAGACAATTAAATAAAAGAGAAGTCTTAACTTATATAAAAGCTGACTAGAAATTTGCGGAAAGTTAAACATAATCCTCTACCCAAGATTGGTGTCACAAGCTCACAAACTTCTAAGATTTACTAAACACATTCGTCTGAAAGAAAAATTATAAACCTTTTGTTTTGGTACAAAAGATAACAAACTGAATAAAGAGAGAGAGACTCCGGGCCTGCGGACGTCAGCAAGGCTACCTCGGTGTCTCTGGACTGAAGGCCTGCTCCCGATCTACTACTGTTGTCCAAAGGCTGCTCCAACTCCGTGATCTGTGCAAAAGAGCACAAAGTGTAGCATCAGCACAACCGACCCCATGTGCTGGTAAGTGCCTAGCCTAACCCCGGCGAAGTAGTGACGAGGCTAGACAAGACCTACCAAAAACAACCTGTGCAAATATATATATGTATATACAATAACAATGGAAAAACAGCGGAATGTAAACAATTAAAGCTGGGAGGGGGAGCATGCGTACGGGGATAGCAGATAAAACAGAATATTAGAAATAATAAGGGAAAACTACATTTGCTCACTTCTACCATAGAATAAGGGAAAAACAACCACCTTCACTTGTCTCAACTTATTTTTTTCTTGTTGCAGGCGTGCAACCCGATCCCATTTCATCATATCTTGTGGTAGGCGTACCACCCGCTCCCATTTCATCACATTTCGTGGTAGGCGTACCACCCTCTCCCATTTCATCATATCTTGTGGTAGGCGTACCACCCGCTCCCATTTCATTTTATCTTGTGGTAGGCGTACCACCCGCTCCCATTTCATCTTATCTTGTAGTAGGCGTACCACCCGCTCCCATTTCATCATATCTTGTGGTAGGCGTACCACCCGCTCCCATTTTATTTTATCTTGTGGTAGGCGTACCACCCGCTCCCATTTCAGTCCAACACAATATCACAGGATAATCCCGACAAGGGAGCAAGATAACATAATAAGTTTCCTGGCAAGGGAACAAGATACCAATTCAACTATCCCGACAAGGGAGATCCAACTATAACCAAATTACTCAAATCCTACTTAACACAATTAATACAAATGCTCAATCATAACAGGCCCGCTTGGTCTAAACATAGATTTCTTCCCAAAATTCCAAAAATCGACCCCAAGCCCGCTTGGTCAAAACACGAGGTTCGGACCAAATTCATATCACCCATTCATCCACGAGCCCGAATATATAATTTATTTTAAGATCTAACACCAAATTGAGGTTGAATCACTCAAAATTCACAAAAACCTTACTCTACCCAAAACCCCTAATTTCTACTTTGATTTCATGATTTAGGTTTAGAAACTCACTAATTAATGAAGGAAGATGAAGGAAATGAGTGGGAATTTACTTACCCAAGAAACTTTGGTGAAGAAGTGCTCAAAAATTCGCTCAAGAGCTGTGGAAAAGAAGAATTCGTGTGAAATATGGACTAAATCTCGTCACTGTTCTGTTTTAGGTATTTAAAAATCCCTGGCCAAAAATGCCCTATGCGATCGCGAAGAAGGTAATGTGATCGCATAGGGTAAGGGGAAGCTGGTCATTGCGATCGCGGAAGGGCTGCTGCGAACGCATAGAAGAAAAGGTTGTGCATTCCAGGTTTGGATTTAATGAAATGCGAACGCGAATTAAAGGTTGCGTTCGCATTGAAGGATATGGCTAAGCTATGCGATCGTGGATGAATCTATGCGATCGCATAGAACAAAAGTGGGGCACCTGAAAGATTACTCTATGCGATCGCAATGCAACCTATGCGATCGCATAGATCTAGATACCAGAACACCAGAACTGAAACTTCTGCAACTTTTCTAAGGCCAAAACCACTCCGAAACACTTTCGAAACACTCCCGAGCCCTCGGGGCTCCTAGCCAAACACACACACTAACTCAATAACATCCTACGAACTTACTCGAGCGATCAAATCGTTAAAATAACATCAAAATCAATGAATCAAACCTCAAAATCATCATTTTTTTATCAAACTTCATAAACTTTCAAACTTAGAGTTTTAAGTCCGAAACACGTCAAACAGCGTCCGATTTCAACCAAATTTCACAGAAAGCGCTTAAACCACATATAAGACCTGTACCGGGTGCCGAAACCAAAATACGGGCCCGATACCAATGCTTTCTAATTCATTTTTATTTCGAATTTCCAAATAAATTTCAGAAAAATAATTTCTTTTAAAAATTCATTTTTCGGGCTCGGGACCTCGGATTTCGATTCCGGGCATACGCCAGAGTCCCATATTTTTCTACGGACCCTCTGGGACCGTTAAATCACGGGTCTGGGTCCGTTTACCCAAAATGTTGGCCAAAGTCAACTTTAACCATTTTAAAGCCACAATTTATCAAATTTCACATAATTTAACACATAAGCTTTTCCGGCTACGCGCCCGGACTGCGCACGCAAATCGAGGCAACTAAAGTTGAGATTTTTAAGGCCTCGAAAGTACGAAAAAGGGAGAAAACCGGTGTTGACCCTTCACACAACTCTTCTACATGTCCTCTTCAAAATATGGTCTGCAGGTTTGCGCCTGTTTGAAAAGGGTTTTCTTTTAGCAACTATTGGTAGGCTCTTTTTCTTTTCTTTGCTTAATTGTAACCGTTTTAAGAAAATAATTAAATGAGAAATTTAGATAAATATATGAAGGACATTTTTATAATTTAGCTTTTTAATAATGAGCTTCTCGTTTTTAATGTTATATAGATTATGACGGCACCATTTAAATAATTCATAAGGTTTTGCAAATTTTATGATGAACCGTTGTAAAGAGTCATCAAACAGAAAATAACTTTAAAAAAAAATTATTCTTTGCTTATCCACTAAACCGAAAATTGAAAGTCTTTTGATTCTCTGTCAACTAAAATATTCTCAACAGGGTAGTATGTATGAGATAAAGCATACATCAACAGATACTTTTAAATGAAAGAAAATATAAATATAGAAGAAGTTCCTTTTTATTATAGAAAGTTAATTAAAACTATAAGCACAATATATGAATGAGGAACCAAAACACTGTCACAAATGATGAAACACGTTAGAAACTTTTATTGACACTGACATATTAGATTTTTCTTTGAAAACTAATAATATCTTCTTTATCTAAACACATCGAAACTCCATCGTAAAATATTTCACTATATTGTTCGTCGAAGAGGGTTGGTTGAAGAGGGTTTCAGGTCATTCGGACGTGGTTTGGTTGGGTTTTGATCAAAAACGGAATTCGAAGTATTTTGGAAACTTAGGCTTAAATCTGTTGTCTTTTGGTTGATTTAATGTTGTTTGAGGTGTTTCGAAGATTGGAACAAGTTTGAATAAGGTTTTGGGATGTGTTTATGCCTTTGGTTGGGGTCCCGAGGGCCTCGGGTGAGTTTCGAGTGGTCAATCGGCCCAATTCATGAAGTTGGAATTTGCAGAAAATTGCAGGTCAGTGCTGCAGAAAACTGACCTTCGCGTTCGCGAGAGGGTCCTCACGTTCACGAAAAGTCAGTCGAGGAAGGTGGGAATTAAGCCTTTGCATTCGTGATGAGGTCTCCGCTTTCACGAAGGGCTGGGCGTAGGTGCATCGCGTTCGCGGGTGTGTAGTCGCGTTCGCAGAGAAGGAAATGAGAGGCTGAGCTTCAGTGGAATTAACTCATCGCGTTCTCAATGGATGGAACGCGTTCACGAAGATTTTTCTGGGTAAAGCATCGCATTCGCGAGGGTGTAGTCACGATCGTGTAAGAGGAAAATTGGTCAAATTGGTCAATGGACCGCGTTCGCGAAGAATGAATTTAGGCCTGGGCAGAAGGTTTAAAAGGCCGTCTTGTCCGCGAATGTGGGGTTATTTCATTCCATTGTTGGTCGTTTTTGGAGCCTTTTGAAGGGGATCGAAGAGGGATTCAAGGGGAATCACTTGGAGGTAATATTCTTGGACTTAAAACTCGATTCTAATGTGAATTCTACCTAAATAATCATGGAAAAATAAGACAAAAATTGAAGAACTAGGGCTTGGAAATTTAAACCTTTGATTGAGGATTTGAAGGACCATTTGAGGTCGGATTTTAGAACTTTTGATATGTATGAACTCTGGGGTGATAAGGAATCTATTGATGTAAAAATTATCGAATTCCAAGATGTGGGCCCGGGGGTCGGGTTTTGGTAATTTCAGGATTTGTGTCATATTTTGATTATTTTCACTTGGGCTTCGTTCCCTTAGCATATTTTGACGTCCTCGTTTTGATTTTGGATAGATTCAACGCGAGTGGAGGCCGACTCGAGGGGCAAAGGCATCGCGAGCTAGAGCTTTGATCGGTGAGCAATGATTATAAATGTTGTTCTGAGGGTTTGAAACCCCGGATTGCACATCGTAGTGCTATATTGAGGTGAGACACACGCTTGATGACGAGCGTAGGGTTGTACACTATTGGGGATTATGACTTGGTCCGTCCCGAGTGAGGGTTATACTGCGTATTTGACTAAAATCTATTTACTACCATCATTATTTGGGCTGAATGCCATATTTGGGCTTCGTGCCAACTATTTGAACCCTTCTGAGATTTTTATTGATATTTCCTCACTGTCTTGACTTTATACTTGAACTTAGTCATGTTAGTTTTCCACTATTTTCATACTCAGCCATGTTTACTTAGTTTGAATACTTAAATGATATTTTAAATGATGTTTTGGCTGAGAAACACTGGTTTACTATTGCCCGAGTGACTTTTGAAGATTTTTGACTGAGTAAGGCCGAGGGCCTATGTTGTGAGGAACCATTTGATACTGATTATGAGGCCGAGGGCCTGAGATATGTACGCCACGAGGTAGATTGATTGATATGAGGACGAGGGCCTAGTAATGATGCTACGAGGTGACTTGATATTGCGCTTGGGTCGTAAGGGGCCCCTCCAGGAGTCTGTATACCCCCAGTGACTGTGGGTACCCATTGTAATGTGAGATTGAGCCCGATGGGCTGGTATTGTTCTGAGATGTTGCCCGAGGGGCAATTTTGTTGAAATAGTGCCCGAGGGGCGAACCTTTACGTGTTTATTTTTCCTTAATTGCCTGTCAATTATCTGCTCACTTGTTGAAAAAAGATTTTACTTATCTTTTCACTGGTTTACTGTTTTTAAATGGTTTTACTGCTTCATTAATGAATGCCTTGTGCCTTACGTGTTTTCTTGCTTTCGGTCATTATTTACATCTGTTACTCACTGAGTTGCAGTACTCACTTTACTCCTTACACCCTGTGTGCAGATTCAGGCGTAACTAGTCCCGCTCCCGAGTGCTAATCATTTCAAGCTTCAGGCGGATCCGAGGAGTCTCTAGGTAGTTGTTGGCGTTCACAACCTGGAGCTCCTCCCTATCTCTTTTCCTTTATGTCCTTAGTTCTGTACTAAACTTCGTAGTTACTTTGGGATATTATATGTTGTTAGATGCTCGTGACTTGTGACACCCCGGTATGACCTGTGTTTGGGTTGCATTCCGCACATTATACTATCGTTTGCTTAGACTTTGGTTAATTAACTCATGCTTAGACTGTTTATTACTGTTTAACTATTTAACAAGTGAATTGGGTTTAACTGGCTGGCCTTATCTTCACAAGAGGCGCCATCACGACTGGGTTCGGGTTTAGGATCGTGACAAGTTGGTATCAGAGCCTAGGTTACATAGGTTTCACGAGTCATGAGCAGGTTTAGTAGAGTCTCGTGGATCGGTACGGAGACGTCTATATTTATACTCGAGATGCTGCAGAAACTTTAGGAAAAACTTCATATTCTTGAAATTCTTGTCGTGTGAATTTATTGATTCGAGTACTAAACTTCTGTTGTTCTATTCTCTCATAGATGGTGAGGAGATGCGCTACCGGTCAGGATGGACGAGTCGTAGCCACTAGAGGTCGAGGACGCGGTCGTGGCTGTGGTAGGGGTAGAGCAGTTGGGGCAGCACCTTTAGATCCACCAGCTGCCCCAATTCAGGATCACATCCCAGTTATGGAGGCTCCAGCAGCACCAGTGTTACACCCCTTGTTTTTTTATGTAAGAGTACGTCATAAGTCAATTAATGTAAGCTAAGAAATGGAATCATCTTTCAAAAGTTTACAAAGTTAGTTCATCATGTTAACATGGAGGTTACAAATATTTAAGATTATTGATACTAAGTAGCAAGAGAGTTTGAAGGCCTAGAAGCTAAACAAATTGAAGAAAATTGGTTTCGCCGAAAGTCGACAAGTTGGAATGTTTTACCATGTACTTTTGGGGTGAAACTAGGGTGATTAACATTCTAAGGAGATTACAATATGAGTTATTTTATTCGTATGATACTTGGCGTTATATTTCGAAGTCAAGCGAGTTGTGGAACAAAAACTGAAAAAGGTCATCACAAGTTCCATTCATAAATGTGCTGAAAATTAGGTCAAATGTAACTGAGCTTTTATCCCAATATACTTGCAATTAGGGGATGATATACCTATAAAATTAAAGATCTATGAGTCTAGTTTCTAAATCATTAAACCGTTTGTAAATAAGATATCGGAGTATAGAGATATACGCATTTTCGCGAGACTGCACAGATTGGTAGGTGACAAGTTGGTGCATCACCTACTTGCCAAAATGAGAGGACAAAATTAAAAGCCCCAAAGTTGTCCAAGAGGGGACTTTTAAGGGAATATCTACTCGGTTATTTCACCTATCGTTCAGACCAAGAAAACCAAATTGAACCCCTGCAACTCCTCCCCAAAAATCCCACACAAACCCTAGGGTATTCCGGGTGTTACGATGCGATTCTAGTGCTGAAAAGTCCGAACTGCTTGCTAGTTTCTCTTTCTCCTTCTTGTAGCCATGTTGAGGAACTTATTTTTGATGAAGAAGGACCAGGTTTCTTGGGTTATACTCAGTGCAAGGTAAGTTTATGTTTCTCCTTCCATTAGCTATGCGTTTGCGAGTTGTAACTCGATCGTAAAAAATAGACCTAGCTAGTTTCGAAAGAATGGTATTATGTTTGTTCTTGTGTAATGGTTGGCTGGTTGTGAACTTATTTTAAGTTGGATTCATGTATGGTTTATTGGATAATAGGTACAATTATGTAATTTTGGTTGTGTTTCTCAATTTGAAAGAAAAGACAAGTCGAAGTGTGTTTAAGTAAACTGAAAAATTATTGTTGAGTTGATGAACTTTTGGGACTGATTTATGGGTTGTTTCGTATTGGTATTGGGTTGTCTCTTTTACTACTATTTTTATGAAGTTTAGAGGAGGAAGGGTGTAGAGAAACACCACATAATGGCAAGGTTGTTTGTTGGTCGTTCGTCGTAACATTTTCAGATTGTTTTGACACGATTATGGTTGTCGTGTTGTGGATGAAGTGATAGGGGTATGTTGGGCTGTTTGTGATTGTTTTGACTAGTGTGAAGTCACATATATAGGGGAGGTGTTGTCTATTTCATTGTAATATAGGTTGTGGTCGATACATAATAGTTACGACGCTTAAATGATAACGATAGTGTCATTTCTCTTATTGTAGACTAAAGAGTCGTGACATTTGCATAGCTTGAGGTTAGACAGTACACATACAAGGTATGTTAAGGCACTTTCTTCTTTCTTTTGACATGATCTAAAATGAAATGAACATAAACAATACGCTATTTCGTAATGACTCTACTCCTAGCAACTAAGGTTGTCCCTGTTGTTCTTTCATTATAAAATTATTCTAAACAAGTGTGTATGATCCTTAAATCCTACTAAGGTTCATATTGATGGTGGGGATGTCCATAATGACCGAGCCGCACTATAGTCGTCCAGGTATGGCTCCTATTGTGCAACCACTGATCAGTTGAGTTTACCGAGCTTCATGTGGCCGGGTACGATTCTACCAAGCCTTATGATAGCCGGGTACATTTTTACCGAGTCCTCTTTGAGGCTGGGTATGATATGATGATGCCCACAAAGGTGTATGCTTTTTAAAAGTTTATGTATATATATGTATTATGCATTTCATGTCAGTAGCCCCCAGAGGCACTCAGATGTTACAGGTTGTATCTCATATATCTTTCGTTACATTACTGTTCTTGTTTATGTTTTCCTGCCTTACATACTCTGTAGTTTATTTGTACTAACGTCCTTTTTGCCTGGGGACACTGCGTTTCATGCCCGCAGGTCCTGATAGATAGGTTTACATTCCTCCAAGTAGGATATCAACTCAGCGGAAGGTATTGGTGCACTCCACTTGCTCCGGAGTTGCCTATTTGGTCAGTATGCTTTGGATATGTATTGATTGGTATGGCAGGGCCCTGTCCTGACCTTTAGGATTTTATGTACTCTTAGAGGCTTATAGATAGATGTCAGGTGTATGGATACTTGTATGGCCTTGTTGGCCTATGTTTCGAGTTTACAAATGGTCATGCCATCCTTATAGGCCCGTATGTCACATATATAAGTTTGTATATCATGTTGGGTCCTCATATGTTGAGTATTCTCTAATGTTTTATTCTTGTTATCTCATGACGGGTTTTCTAGCTCATTTACTCATGATAGTATGATAAGAAATATATGTTACGTTGGTACTCGGTTGAGCAAGGCACCGGGTGTCCATCGCGGCCCTTCGGTTTGGGTCGTGACAGAAGTGGTATCAGAGAAGTTCTGTCCTAGGGAGTCTACAAGCCGTGTCTAGTAGAGTCTTGTTTATGGGTGTGTTGTGCACCACACTTATAAGTAAGAGTCTACAAGGCTTTTAGGATTATCACTCTTTCTTCTTATTCTAAATCGTGTGGTAGAGCTCACTTGTAAGAACTCAATTTCCTAAACTCTATTTTATTCATAATACGACGATGCCTACATCTAGAAAGACAGTTGGTAAGAGATTGAATATGGTTGTGGAAGAGTTCATCAGAGGAACTCGATTTTGCATAATGCTTATGATGCGTAAATGTTAGGTCTTCAGCAGATCATATGTGTACTAAGATGTGTGAGCCTCTTGATAAGGAGCCCCAAGTCATGAATATCTATCCACCCATATGGTAAAGAGCGACAAGATAATTAGGAGGTGGATACAAGTTTCAATAAGTGAAAAAAAAATAACTTGAAAAACAAGTATCAGGTACCCAGCTAATGAAGATTATTAGTATTTGCAATTCAGGCAGAGAAATATAAGTATTTTGAGTTACCTTCAACAGTAACAAAGATCTATACAATTGGCCACACCCATCTTAATTATGCTCTATGGGAACTAACAAATATAGTTTAAAAGAAGGATGGGATATCAGGATCTAGCTGGGGCTAGAATAACCCAAAATAGTGGATGGATTGTTATCATTAGCTGACATTTCTGAAGGATATTGCAAATGTGGTAATAATTCTCCTTGTGAGATAGCTCGATGGTGCACTCTAGAATAGTACATTTACATATGATGTAATAGAATGTTCAGAAAATTTAGAAGATTGACACTGGAATCCTAGAAGGGATAAATATTTACTTTTGTATGGCTCCCGTTCCTAGTAAAGATAGAATGCTAGGTGACCTAAAGATCCAGTGAGATGAAGCAAGGGGAGCTAAAAGTGCAAGAATTATTTGTTGAAGTTATTAGATTAAAGTGTTAGACAGAAATATTAGCTGGAGAATAAGAAGAGAGTAGATAAAGCATTATGAGTAAGATGTAATAAATGGGTGATAACAGTAAATCAAAATACGACACGATGACAGAGTTTATAGCCAAGTGAAGAAAGATACAAAAGGTAAAAAGACTTAAGGCAATAAAAGATTATAAGACATAAAGTCATATTCCCATTTCGAGAAATGATTTGGTGACCCCAACGTGATTACCAGAAGGAAAGGTTAGACCCCAGAGTAATAGAAATCAGTATGAGTAAACAAGATAAACTGAATATGAATAAGGGACCGAATGAGTTAATAATAGTCATCATTGTGAGAATTTAAGAGATAGCATTGCAACAATAATAGAATGGAAAACAAAAGAATAACCTTTAAGGTTTATTCAGGAAGACACTTCCTTAAAGCAAGCACAATGAGCAGAGTTAAGCTTAAGAGACTAAGTGTACCAATTACACTAAGTGTCACCCATGTGCGTAAGAAATTCAATTTTCCCCGGTATAGAAAGGTTACCTCAAGGTGAGTAAAATGTCAGTGAAGATGTGGAAAAAAATAACAAAGATGAAGAGGTAACTATGGAATAGTAAAGGAAGAATGTGGTAGAAAGGCGAAAAGAATGAGATTGCATTTATTCAGACTCTACAGATATGTTACCACTTCAAAACATTATGCAAGCACGCCACTAGGGAGAGGTAGTAAGGGTTCCCACATCAGATGTTTTTGATAAATAAGTGCAAATAAACACTTGATACATAAGGATCCAGTGCGATGGGTAAGTTAACAAAGGACATAACCCAAGGGAGATTACGCAGAATATAGAGATGAGAATGGACAAACGAGTAGTTAGTAGTTGATTGAGGAAGAGCCTAGTTATGGATAGACAAGAGGATATAGACAAATCAGCAGATTGTACAAGATAACCGTAGTGTACCCCAACATAGTGAATTCAGTCTCGCAGATATGACATCGTGTCCTTGAGAAACATTCAGATAGGAGCTGGGGTTGTTAAAGGTACCATATAAGTGTTACAAAAATAAAAAACGGTGCCACTAGGAAGATAATCAAACATTTTAGTTCAGAAGCAACCATATGAGCACAAGGACACGGAGGAAAGTAACTAAGGATAATTATAGGTGAGTGACAACATCAAAAATTTCTCCGCGTATACGGTGTAATAAGCTTGTAGGTTTATAGGAGTCAGAGGATCTCCCATAAGTACTACCCCGAAAGACTAGCTGAAGAAGTAAGGAAGAGGGCTTCAATCTAAGCATATTAACTTGAAGAAGAATTGGTCTGGTAACAATAGTCTCACTACAACATTGGATGCACTCCATAAGAAAGTGGCGCCTATAGTGGCTAATGAATGGAAAAAAATCAAAGGTAATGTTTGAGATCATATGATGTACGGGAAATTATAATATTCATGGGCAATAAGACAAGCCAAGTATTCATGCAACAAGTGGTAGAACGGCCAGGAAAAGTAACTGCTTACATTTAAAGACAACTGAGAAGGCATAAAAGGAAATCTGTGGTGCTAGCAAGTTAAAGGAAAGATGTGAGTAGTACAAATAGATATGTATAGGTCGCAATCTAAAGTATGGCATTGTGACAAGATTTTAGGTATATGGGAGTAAGGATAAGAAAATGTGAGTTAGAAGCTGATAAGAATAGGTAAGACCTCAGTATTAAGTCCATCAAACAAGAGAGCTGATGGTTTATGTATGTTATAAAAAGCTCAGTATAGCTTGAATTAACATGGATGAGTCTAAGACTAGGAGCAATTAGAAGAGATGAAATGCTACCCCGGTAGTAGAATAAGGGTGTAATTGTGATAGATAAGAGGATGATATTTAGGCCTTTGATTGGTGGAATAATTTAAAGAGAATGTATTTTATGAATTGCACGGGATTGGAATACCCCCATAAGATGAATCATATTATGATGCTATGAAATACGGTTATAGAAGTATAGTATCGTCCCTAGGTGGATCGGGTAAGTCCCTTCAGATATTCCCCGATGAGATGTGAGCCCTAGTGACAATGTACTACGTAAGAGGTTTCAGGTTGTCAGTGGTAGATTATGGATCAACATTAAGGTGAATCACTAATGGATGGATAAAAGTTGTAAAGTATGAGATGAGATTAGACCGTCATTATTAAGATGAACAATAATGAGGAAGCATTAAAGAACTTAGATTTATACATATAGGACAAGCAACGAAAGGGTAACCTGGAGCTGAGTGGCAGACCATGGTAATAATAAACCGAAGTAAGAGTTAGGATATAGTATGAACTATCTAGATAAAATAAAACCATAAACATAGGTAACCAAGGCTATGAAGCAATGTATAGAAATAGTTGTAAGTTCGACAAAGTACCAAGAGAAGAACTTTAGTACACCTATAGATGCCTAGAGGGACATCTTGTCATAGTTCTGTATATGTTCACAAAGTGAGGCCTAGATATTGGCCAAAAGCTGGAGGAAAAAGGAGAAAAGAGTCGCATAGGCAAACATATAAGTACACGGTTGTACATGATGCATGTCAGAAGGTAACAACAGTTATGAGATTGGAAGAATTTCGACCACAGTTCGTGGTATGAGAAAGTGGCCGGGAATACCCAGGCCCTTGGATTTATTTACAGAATAGTTTCCTATATGTCAAGGACAATATTAATGTATTCATAAGATCTACAGGCTATGAGACTGATAAGCGCATTAGTCAACATTCGAGGACGAATATTTAAGATCATTGATACCAAGTAGCAAGAGAGTTTGAAGGCTTAGAAGCTAAACAAATTGAAGAAAATTGGTTTCGCCGAAAGTCGACAAGTTGGAATGTTTTACCATGTATTTTTGGGGTGAAACTAGGTTGATTAACATTATAAAGAGATTATAATATGATTTATTTTTATTCTTATGATAGTTGTCGTTATGTTTTGAAGTCAAGTGAGTTGTGGAACAAAAACTAGAAAAGGCCATCACAAGTTCCATTCATAAATGTGCTGAAAATTAGGTCAAATATTACTGAGCTTTTATCCCAATATACTTGGAATTAGAGGATGATATACATACCAAATTAAATATCTATGAGTCTAGTTTCTAAATAATTAAACTGTTTGTCAATACGATATCGGAGTATAGAGATATTTGCATTTTTGCGAGACTGCACAGATTGGTAGGTGACAAGTAGGTGCATCAACTACTTGCCAAAATGAGAGAACAAAATTAAAAGCCCCAAAGTCGGCCAAGATGGGACTTTTAAGGGACTATCTACTCAGTTATTTCACCTATCTTTCAGACCAAGAAAACCAAATTGAACCCCTGCAACTCCTCCCCAAAAATCCTACACAAACCCTAGGGTATTCCAGGTGTTACGACACGATTCTAGTGCTGAAAAGTTAGAACAACTTGCTAGTTTCTCTTTATCCTTCTTGTAGCCATGTTGAGGAACTTATTTTTGATTAAGAAGGACCAGATTTCATGGGTTATACTCAGTACAAGGTAAGTTTATGCGTCTCCTTCCATTAGCTATGCGTTTGCGAGTTGTAACTCGATTGTAAAAAATAGACCTAGCTTGTTTCAAAAGAATGGTATGTTGCTTGTTCTTGTCTAATCGTTGACTGGTGTTGAACTTATTTTAAGTTGAATTCATGGCTGGTTTATTGGATAAAAGGTATAATTATGTACTTTTGGTTGTGTTTCTCAATTTGAAAGAAAAGACAAGTCGAAACGTGTTTAAGTAAACTGAAAAATTATTGTTGAGTTGATGAACTTTTGGGACTTTTTTGTGGGTTGTTTCGTGTTGGTATTGGGTTGTCTCTTTTACTACTATTTTTATGAAGTCTAGAGGAGGAAGGGTGTGGAGAAACACCACACAATGTCAAGGTTGTTTGTTTGTCGTTCGTCGTAACATTTTCGGATTGTTTGACACGATTATGGTTGTCATGTTGTGGATGAAGTGATAGGGGTATGTTGGGCTGTTTGTGATTGTTTTGACTAGTGTGAAGTCATATATATAGGGGATGTATTGTCCGTTTCATTGTAAAATAGGTGGTGGTCGATACATAATAGTTATGACGCTTAAATGATAACGATAATGTCATTTCTCTTATTGTAGACTAAGGAGTCGTGACATTTGCATAGCTTGAGGTTGGGCAGTACACATACAAGGTATGATAAGGAACTTTCTTCTTTCTTTTGGCATGATTTAAAATGAAATGAACATAAACGATACGCTATTTCATAATGACTCTACTCCTAGCAACTAAGGTTTTCCATGTCGTTCTTTCCTTATAAAATTATTTTAAACAAGTGTGTATGATCCTTAAATCCTACTAAGGTTCATATTGATGGTGGGGATGTCCATAATGACCTTAAGTCACTATGAAAGGTTACAATGTGATTCCATGAGTCTAGCATGCATTATATATAGTATCTATTTTACTTTACCGAGTCGCGCTATAGTCGGCCGGGTATGGAACCTATTGTGAAACCACTGATTAGTTGGGTTTACCGAGCTCCACATGGCCGGGTTCGATTCTACCGTGCCTTAAGATGGCCGGGTACATTTTTACCGAGTCCTCTTTGAGGCTGGGTACGATATGATGATAATGATGCCCACAGAGGCGTATGCTTTTTAAAAGTTTATGTATATATATGTGTTATGCATTTCATGTTAGTAGTCCCTAGAGGCACTCAGATGTTACATGTTGTATCTCATCTATCTTTCTTTACATTACTGTTCTTGTTTATGTTTTCCTGCCTTACATACTCGGTACTTTATTTGTACTAACGTCCTGTTTGCCTGGGGACACTGCGTTTCATGCCCGCAGGTCCTGATAGATAGGTTGACATTCCTCCAAGTAGGATATCAACTCAGCGGAAGGTATTGGTGCACTCCACTTGCTCCGGAGTTGCCTATTTGGTCAGTATGCTTTGGATATGTATTGATTGGTATGGCAGGGCCCTGTCCTGACCTTTAGGATTTTATGTACTCTTAGAGGCTTATAGATAGATGTCAGGTGTATGGATACTTGTATGGCCTTGTTGGCCTATGTTTCGAGTTTACAAATGGTCATGCCATCCTTATAGGCCCGTATGTCACATATATAAGTTTGTATATCATGTTGGGTCTTCATATGTTGAGTATTCCCTTATGTTTTATTCTTGTTATCTCATGACGGGTTTTCTGGCTTATTTACTCATGATAACATGATAAGAAAGATATGTTACGTTGGTACTCGGTTGAGTAAGGCACCGGGTGCCCGTCGCGGCCCTTCGGTTTGGGTCGTGACAACCAGCTCAGGCACCAACTGTGCCCATTGTGATTCCGGGTCTTCAGGAAGCCTTGGTTTAGATCTTATCAGTTTGCACTGGCCTAGCTTAGGTGGTTTCAGCCACTATAGTTGCAGCTATTTCTCAGGCCGGGGGGAGCAATCAGACTCCCACCGCTCGCACGCCTGAGCAGGTCGTGCAGGGACTTCAGACGTTAGGGGCACATCCAGCCCAGCCAGTTGCAACTGCTCAGGACTATGTAGTTCCTGCCATGCCGGATGATGAGCAACTTAGGTTGGAGAGGTTTGGTAGACTGCAGCCTCCCACCTTCAGTGGTGTAGAGGGCAAGGATGTCCAGGGTTTCTTAGATATGTGTCAGAGGGTGCTTCGTACAGCGGGTATTCTAAAGACGAATGGGGTCGCTTTCACTACTTATCAGTTTTTTGGAGCTGCCTTCACTTGTTGGGAGGCTTTTGAGAGGCGTAGGCCAGTTGATGCAGCACCCCTTACCTAGCAGCAGTTTTCTGTTCTCTTTCTAGAGAAGTATGTGCCGCAGTCTCTCAGAGAGGAGCTGCGTATGGAGTTTGAGTGGTTGCTTCAGGGAGAGATTACTGTGACGTAGTACGAGATGAGGTTCTCCGAGTTGGCTCGTCATTCTATTTGGATGGTTCGGATAGATAGAGAGAGGATTAGGAGGTTTGTTGATTGCCTCACTTATCAGCTTCATATTCTCATGACCAGGGAGAGGGTGATTGGTCCTACTTTCAAGGAGGTTGTGGATATCACCCGTGAGATTGAGTCTGTTCGTCACCAGGAGCGAGAGGAGAGGGAGGCCAAGAGGCCTCGAGGATCTGGTAGTGGTACACCTTCGAGAGATTAGTTTCAGCACGGCAGATGCCGTCCATTTAGGCATGCTCAACCAGCTCGCCCAGGTTATTATGGGGCGTCATCGGGTCATGGTTCTCACAGTTCTCATCGGGTCCAGTTATCACTTAGTGCCCTTCCAGCTCAGAGTTCATCCCATGCTCCATCAGCTCAGGGCTCTTCTATGCTGAGTGAATCTACTAGTCACTCCAGTGCGAGGGGTTCCCTTGAGTCCCCTTTTCCAGCACCTAGGAGTTGTTATGAGTGTGGTGAGATGGATCATATGTGGAGGTAGTGCCCTCGTCATCTTGCGAGTTCATCTCAGTAGAGGGGTCAGTCATCAGCTTCAGCACCAGTTACTTTACCAGCACCTACCCAGCCAGCTAGGTGTGGTGGTCAGTCAGCTAGGGGTCGCCTTAGAGGGGGAGGTCGATCAGGTGGCGGTCAGGCCCGTTTCTATGCACTTCCAGGAAGACCCGATGCTATTGCTTCAGATGCTGCTATTACAAGTATTGTTTCAGTCTGCCACACATATGCCTCTGTATTATTTGATCCCAGTTCCACCTTTTCTTATGTGTCATCATACTTTTCTCGTTATTTGGGTATGTCCCATGAGTTTCTTGCTTCATTTGTGCATGTATCTACCCTGGTGGGCGATACTATTTTTGTAGATCGTGTGTACTGGTCGTGTGTGGTGATTATTAGGGGTCTAGAGACCCATGTGGATCTTTTGTTATTGTGTATGATGGATTCGATGTCATTTTGGGCATGTATTGGCTATCTCCGTGTTGTGCTATTCTGGACTGTCATGCTAAGACAGTCACATTGGCTATGCCGAGTGTGCCACGGATCGAGTGGCGAGATGTGACTGATTATGTTCCTAGTAGAGTGATCTCTTTCTTTAAGGCCCGGCGTATGGTTGGGAAGGGTTGTCTTTCATATCTAGCGTTTGTGAAGGGATGTCGGTGCTGAAACTCCCAGCATTGATTCTATTCTGGTTGTGGGGGATTTTCCCTATGTGTTTCCTGCAGACCTGCCGGGCATGCCAACGGACAGGATATTGATTTTGGTATTGACTAGTGCCGGGTACTCATCCCATTTCTATTCTACCATATCGTATGACACCAGCGGAGTTGAAGGAATTAAAGGAGTAGCTTCAGGAACTCCTTGATAAAGGGTTCATTCGGCCGAGTATGTCACCTTAGGGTGCACCGGTTCTATTCGTGAAGAAGAAGGATGGCACTTTGAGAATGTGCATTGATTATAGGCAATTGAACAAGGTAACAATTAAGAACAAGTATCATTTGCCTCGCAATGATGACTTATTCGACCAGCTTTAGGGAGCGAGAGTGTTCTCTAAGATTGATCTCCGTTCAGGTTATCACCAGTTGAAGATCAGGGACTCGGATATTCATAAGACAACTTTTAGGACCAGATATGGTCATTATGAGTTATTGGTGATGTCTTTTGGGCTGACCAATGCCCTAGTAGCGTTCATGCATTTGATGAACAACGTGTTCCGGCCTTATCTTGATTCATTTGTCATAGTATTCGTTGATGATATTCTGGTGTATTCGTGTAGTCGGGAGGAGCACGCGGAGCATCTAAGAGTTGTGTTACAGAGATTGAAGGAGGAGAAGCTTTATGAAAAATTCTCCAAGTGTGAGTTTTGGCTTAGTTCAGTGTCTTTCTTGGGGCACGTGGTGTCCAACGAGGGTATTCAGGTTGATCCGAAGAAGATAGAGGCGGTTCAGAGTTGGTCCAGACCATCCTCAGCCACAGGATTTGCAACTTTCTTGGTTTGGCGGGGTATTATCGCCGTTTTGTTCAGGGATTCTAATCTATCGCATCGCCCTTGACCAAGTTGACTCAGAAGGGTGCTTTATTTGTATGGTCGGACGAGTGTGAGGAGAGCTTTCAGAAGCTCAAAACAACTTTGACCACAGCTCTGTGTTAGTTTTGCCATTAGCTCCAGGTTCATATACTGTGTATTGTGATGCTTCAAGAGTTGGCATTGGTTGTGTATTGATGCAGGAGGGTGGATTTATTGCATATGCTTCTCATCAGTTGAAGCCCCATGAGAAGAACTACCCCGTTCATGATTTGGAGTTGGCATCCATAGTTCACGCGTTAAAGATTTGGAGACATTACTTGTATGGTGTGTCTTGTGAGGTGTTTACTGATCATCACAGCCTCCGGCACTTGTTCAAATAGAAGGATCATAATTTGAGGCAGCGGAGATGGTTGGAGTTGCTTAAGGATTATGATATCACTATATTGTACCATCCAGGAAAGACCAATGTGGTGGCCGATGCCTTTAGCCGAAAGGCGGTGATTATGGAAAGTTTGGCATATATTCCAGTTGGGGAGAGACCTCTTGCAGTTAATGTTCAGGCCTTGGCCAATCGATTCATGAGGTTAGATATTTCGGAGCCCAGTCCGGTATTGGCTTGTGTGGTTTCTCGGTCTTCCTTATATGATCGCATCAGAGAGCGCCAGTATGATGATCCACATTTGCTTGTCCTTAAGGACAGAGTTAAACATGATGATGCTAGAGATGTGACCATTGGTGATGATGGAGTGTTGAGGATGCAGGGCCGGATTTGTGTGCCGAATGTGGATGGGCTTCGGGAGTTGATTCTGGAGGAGGCCCATAGCTCGCGATATTCCATTCATCCGGGTGCCGCAAAGATGTATCAGGATTTGAGGAAACATTATTGGTGGAGAAGAATGAAGAAAGACATTGTAGGATTTGTAGCTCGGTGTCCCAATTGTCAGCAGGTGAAATATGAGCATTAGAGACCGGGTGGCTTGCTTCAGTAGATGGATATTCCCGAGTGGAAGTGGGAGAGGATCACTATGGACTTTGTTGTTAGACTTCCATGGGTGATTGTGGATCAGCTAACCAAGTCCACGCACTTCATTCATGTGTGTACTACTTATTCGTCAGAATGGTTGGCAGAGATCTATATCCGGGAGATTGTTCGTTTGCATGGTGTCCCAGTTTCCATCATTTCAGATAGGGGCACTCAGTTTACATCACAGTTTTGGAGATCATTGCAGCGAGAGTTGGGTACTCAGGTTGAGTTGAGCACAACTTTTCACCCTCAGATGGACGGGCAGTCCGAGCGCACTATTCAGATATTAGAGGACATGTTGCGTGCTTGTGTCATTAATTTCAGATGGTCATAGGATCAGTTTCTACTACTTGTAGAGTTTTCTTATAACAATAGCTACCAGTCGAGTATTCAGATGGCTCCATATGAGGCTTTGTATGGGAGACAGTGTAGATCTCCAATTGGTTGGTTCGAGCTCAATGAGGCTAGGCTATTGGCGACAGATTTGGTACAGGATGCTTTGGAGAAGGTGAAGGTGATTTAGGAGAGGCTTCGTACATCGCAGTCGAGGAAAAAGAGCTATGCTGACAGGAAGGTTCGAGATGTGTCCTACATGGTTGGCGAGAAAGTTCTGTTGAATGTTTCGCCCATGAAGAGTGTTATGAGATTCGGAAGAAAGGGAAATTGAGTCCGCGGTTCATTGGACCTTTTGAGGAGCTTCGGAGGATGGGGGAGGTGGCTTATGAGCTTGACTTTCCACCCAGCTTGTCGAGTGCGCATCTGGTATTTCATGTTTCTATGCTCCGGAAGTATATTGGGGATTCGTCTAATGTTCTGGATTTCAGCACGGTTTAGTTGGATGATGATTTGACCTATGATGTGGAGCCAGTAGCTATTTTGGGTCATCAGGTTCGGAAGTTGAGGTCAAAGGATAGACCTTCAGTGAAGGTGCAGTGGAAAGGTCGGCCCGTGGAGGAGGCTACCTGGGAGATTGAGCGGATGATACAGAGTAGATATCCTCACCTGTTTGAGGCTTCAGGTATGTTTATTGATACATTCGGGGACAAATGTTTGTTTAAGTTGGGGAGGATGTGACGACCTGGCCAGTCGTCTCATGAGATACCATTTTGTTTCCCCCATTTATGCTTTGTTATCCGTGTTATGTGGTATCGGGTTGGTCGGATCGAATCCGGAATGATTTTTGTTAGGTTTGAGACACTTAGTCTCTTTTGAGGAAGTTTAAGTTGAAAAAGTCGATCGGATGTCGACTTATGTGTTAGAGGGCTCGGATGTGAGTTCTGATGGTTCGGTTAGCTTCGGAAAGTGATTTGGGACTTAGGAGTGCGATCGCAATGAGTTTTGGAGGTTCGGAGTATATTTAGGTTTGAATTGGCGAAGTTGATATTTTGGCGATTTCCGGTTGGTAGGCGAGATTTTGATATAGGGGTCGGAATGGAATTCTGAGAGTTGCAGTATCTCCGTTGTGTCATTTGGGATATGTGTGCAAAATTGCAGGTCATTCGGACATGGTTTGGTTGGGTTTTTGATCAAAAGCAAAATTTGGAGGATTTTGGAAACTTAGGTTTGAATCCGATGTGTTTTGGTTGATTTGATATTTTTGAGGTGTTTTGAAGATTGGAAAAAGTTTGAATAAGGTTTTTGGATTTGTTTATGCCTTTGGTTGAGGTCTCGGGGCCTCAGGTGAGTTTCAGGTGGTCAATCGGGCCAATTCATGAAGTTAGAACCTACAGAAAATTGAAGTTCAGTGCTGAAGAAAACTTGCCTTCGCGTTCGTAAAAGGTTCCTCGCAGTCGCGAATAGTCAGTCGAGGAAGGTGGGAATTAAGCCTTCGTGTTTGCGATGAGGTCTCCGCGTTCGAGAAGGGCTAGGCGTAGGTGCATCGCGTTCGCGAGGGTGTAGTCGTGTTTGCATAGAAGGAAATGAGAGGCTGAGCTTCAGTGTAATTAACTCATCGCATTTGCGATGGATGGAACGCATTCGCGAAGGTCCATCTGGGTAAATTATTGCATTTGCGAGAGACAAGTCAAGATCGCGTAAGAGGAAAATTGATCAAAGTTAATTTGTGCTTCCCGAATGCGAGGCTTTGACTGCGTTCGCGAAGAAGGAATTTAGGCTTGGGCAGAAGGTTTAAAAGGTCGTCTTTTCGCGAATATGGGGTTATTTCCTTCCATTGTTGGTCATTTTTGGAGCTTTTTGAAGGGGATTGAAGAGGGATTCAAGGGTAATCACTTGGAGGTAAGATTCTTGGACTTAAAATTCGATCCTAATGTGACTTCCACCTAAATAAACATGGAAATATAAGCCCAAAATTGAAGAATTAGGGCTTGGAAATATAGACCTTTGATTGGGGATTTGAAGGACCATTTGAGGTCGGATTTCAGAACTTTTGATATGTATGAACTCATGGGGAGATAAAGAATCTACTGATGTAAAAATTATCGAATTCTGAGATGTGGTCTCGGGGGTCGGGTTTTGGTAATTTTGGGATTTGTGTCATATTTTGATTATTTTTGCTTGGGCTGCATTCCTTTAGCATATTTTGACGTCCTCGTTATGATTTTGGATAAATTCAATCGAGTGGAGGCCTATTCGAGGGGCAAAGGTGTCGCGAGCTAGAGCTTTGACCGGTTCAAGATGAGTAATGATTGTAAATGATGTTCTGAGGGTTTGAAATCCCGAATTGCACATCATAGTGCTATATTGAGGTGAGACACACGCTTGATGACGAGTGAGGGTTTTTCCGCGTATTTGACTAAAATCTATTTACTACCATCATTATTTGGGCTAAATGCCATATTTGGGCTGAATGCCAACTATTTGAATCCTTCAGGGATTTTTATTGATATTTTCTCATTGTTTTGACTTTATACTTGAACTTAGTCATGTTATTTTTCCATTATTTTCATACTCAGCCATGTTTACTCAGTTTTAATATTTAAATGATATTTTAAATGATGTTTGGGCTGAGAAGTACTATTTTACTATTGCCTGAGTGGCTTGTGAGGATTTTTTACTGAGTAAGGCCGAGGGCCTATGTTGTGAGGAAACATTTGATACTAATATGAGGCCGGAGGCCTGAGATATGTACGCCACGAGGTGGCTTGATTGATATGAGGCCGAGGGCCTAGTGATGATGCCACGAGGTGGATTGATATTGCGCTTGGGCCGTAAGGGGCCCCTCCAGGAGTTTGTACACCCCTAGTGAGCGCGGATACCTATTGTGATGTGAGATTGAGCCCGAGGTGCGAACCTTTACGTGTTTATTTTTCCTTAATTGCCTGTCAATATTTGCTCACTTGTTGAAAAAGATTTTACTTATTTTTTAACTGGTTTACTGTTTTAAAATGGTTTTACTGCTTCATTATAGAATGCCTTGTGCCTTACGTGTTTTCTTGTTTTCGGTCTTTATTTACATTTGTTACTCACTGAGATGGAGTACTCACTTTACCCCCTGCACCCTATGTGCAGATTCAGGCGTAGCTTGTCCCGCTCCCGAGTGCTGATCATTTTCAGCTTCAGGTGGATCCGAGGAGTCTCTAGCTAGTTGTTTGCGTTCGCAGCCCAGATCTCCACCCTATCTCTTTTCCTTTATGTCCTTAGTTCTGTACTAAACTCCATAGTTACTTTGGGATATTTTGTGTTGTTAGATGCTCGTGACTTGTGACACCCCGGTATCGGGCTGTGTTTGGGCTATATTCCGCACATTATAATATCTTTTGGTTAGACTTTGGTTTATTAACTCATGATTAGACTATTTATTACTGGTTAACTGTTTAAAAGTGAATTGGGTTTAATTGGATGGCCTTGTCTTCATGAGAGGTGTCATCACGACCGGGTTTGGGTTTTGGGTCGTGACAAACCCGCTCCCATTTCATATATCTTGTTGCAGGCGTGCAACCCGCTCCCATTTCGATTCAACATCAGTCATAAAAGAATCCCGGCAAGGGAACAAGAGTATAACAACAACATCCCGACAAGGGAGACAATAACATCCCGTCAATGGAGTAAATCGTAAACAATAATATCCCGGCAAAGGAACTAACAATGATAATCATCATATTAGGCATGAATAAATCATAACGGAGTCACAACAATTACAATACGAGACTCACGGACATGCTTGATACCGATGTATAGATACTCGTCACCATGCCTATACGTCGTACTCCACAATTAACACATAGCAAATAAGACACAAATCCTAATACCTCAAGCTAAGGTTAGACCAAACACTTACCTCAAGCTTTCACGTCTAACTCAAGCCTCAAACACCGTTTTTCCTTTAGAATTTACCTCTAAATTACTTGTATCTAGCCCAAATTAATTTAACAACATCAATAAATGCTAAAGAATTCATACCCAATTCTTAATTGTAGGTTTTCTAGCATTTTTCTCAAAAAGTAAAAAATCGACCCCGAGCCCGCTTGGTTGAAACTCGAGGTTCGGACCAAAACCCGATCACCCATTCACCCATGAACTCAAATATGCAATTAGTTTCGAAATCCGACCCCAAAACGAAGTCTAAGTTCCAATTATTCAAAAAACCCTAACTCTATCCAAATTTCTAATTTCTACCATAAAAACCCTAGATTTTTAAATGAAAATTGATGAAATGCAATGGGAAATCGAAAGGAAAAGGTTTAGAATCATATACCAATGCTTTGGGGAAGAACATGTTCTTTGAAAATTGCCACAATGCTTTCGCGTGCAACCCGATCCAATATAATATTTGTTACGGCATGCAACCCGATCCAATATAACATTTGTGTCGGCGTGTAACCCGATCCATATATAATAATGTTGCGGCGTGCAGCCCGTACCAAATATACAGTCAACAATAATCATAACCATAGTCCCGGGAAGGGATCAATAACGAACTACACTATCCCGACAAGGGAATCGACAACATAAATAAATACGTCCCGGCCAGGGAGAAACAACTATAACCAACCTTAATCCAACATCTAACCATTTCAGCTATCACCAATACTCAAACTTCGTAATTCCCATGAAAATAAACTTATTCCTTGCTCATTATTGAGAGTCATCAATTAAAGCGTCCGTAATATCATTTAAGAAAACAACAAGTTACAATTTAAGACTCTCGGTCATGCTCGACACCAACGTATAGATACTCGTCACCATGCGTATACATTGTACTCAACAAGAAACAAATAGCAAATAGGACACAACTCCTAATCCCTCAAGCTAATGTTAGACCAAACACTTACCTCGAACTTCCATGGCCAACTCAAGCCTCAAACACCGCCTTTCCTTTCGAATTCGGCTCCAAATCAATTGTATCTAGACATAATCGACTTCATAACATCAATAAATGCTAAACAATCCAATTCCAATGCTTAATTATAGCTTTCTAATCATTATTCCCAAAAAGTCAAAAATTGACCCCGGGCCCGCTTGGTCAAAATACGAGGTTCGGACCAAAATCCGATCACCCATTTACCCACGAGCCTGAATATAAAATTTGTTTTCTAGTCCAACCCCAAAACGAGGTCTAAATCACAAATAATCAAAAAGCTCTAACTCTACCCAAATCCCTAATTTTCTATCGTTAAGAACATGATTTAAGCCTAGAAATCTAGTGGGTGTTGATAAAAATGGAAGAAAAAAAGTTAAAGATTACTTACCCAACAGGTTATGGTGAAGAAGTTCTTCAAAAATTGTCCAAGAGGTGTGGAGAAGATGAAGTTTGTGAAAAATAATGAAAATCCCGTATGGCATTCTGTTTTTGAAACTTAAAATAACTGGGCGAAATTGTCCATCGCGTTCGTGATTAGTCAGGCCTGAGGGACCTTTGCGTTCGCGTAAGTGGATCGCATTCGCAGAGAAGAAACTCCTCGAACCCTCGCGTTTGCGTCCAGGTGGTCGCGTTCGCGTAGGGTATAGTACCCCTCCCCCTGCCCAGGCTATAAGCCTTCGCGTTCGCGAAGGGAAGACCCCTCAATGCGTCGTGTTCGCAGCCTGGTTGAGCGTTCGCGTAGATGGAATTTTCTTTCATTACAAATAACACATCGCGTTCGCGAGGGTCCTCCCACGAACGTGAAGAAGAAAGTATCAGCACACCAGAACAACTGTTTTCTGCAATTTTTCACAAGTCCTAAACCTTTCGAAACACTTCTGAAACTCTCCCAAGCCCTCGGGGCTCCAAACCAAATATACCCACTAACTCAAAAACATCATATGAACTTATCTGTGCGATCAAATCACCAAATTAACCTCTTAAACAACGAAATAAACCTCAAAATCAATGAAAAATTTCAAAACTTCTTAAAGCATCAAACTTTGCATTTACGGTTCGAATCACATCAAACGGATTCCATTTCTTGCCAAACTTCACAAAATTATCTTAAATCACATAAAAGACTTGTACCGGGCGCCGGAACAAAAATACGGGACCGATACCAACATGTTCTAATCAAAATTCATTTCAAATTCCTTTAAACAATTTCAGAAAATAAGTTTCTTTAAAAATTTATTTCTTGGGCTTGGGACCTCAGAATTCGATTCCGGGCATACGCCCAAGTCCCATATTTTCCTACGGATCCTCCGGGACCATCAAATTACGGGTCCGGGTCCGTTTACCTAAAACATTGACCGAAGTCAAATTAATTCATTTTACAGTCAAAACTTATCATTTTTCACAGATTTTCACATTTAGGCTTTCCGGCTACGCGCCGGACTGCGTACCCAAATCGATGTGACGCTAAATGAGGTTTTTAAGGCCTCGAAACGTATAATTTCATTTTAAAACAAGTGATGATCTCTTGGGCCATCACACTTCAGAGTTCCACCCTCTTGTACAAATTTTACTCTTATGTACGGCAACTTGTATTTGGAGATCATATCAGAGTTATAGGTGATTACGGATTGATGGCTCGTCAGTAAAAGTGTTTCAGTTGTTTTGAGTCTTTAGGATTTCGAACCCATTAAAAAAATTGCACTCTTAGTTGAAATAATACTAATACATCTATGTTTTAAATAGGATTCCAAATGGAAATCATATATGATTTCTAACCTGTAGTATTATGTCTCAACTAATAAGATTACAAGGCTAATGTCTAGAATTCTGATTATATCCTTTTATTGTAAGTTATTATGTTTAATATTAAAAGGTTATTTTTGTAATCTAACATTTTATTCATACTTTTGTAATTATATAAATAAATATAGATATATTTTAATAAACTTTATTAAGAGACTTATAACTATCCGTTATTTTTAGTTTAATCGATTAGATGAACGATTATTTAGGTTAAATCTTCAAAGAAAATTTATTATTTTTCCATTCGCTCAAAACGAATACATGGTTCAACCTTTTCAACGTCAAAACTACTAAATTATTATAAATTTTTAAAATACTAATAAAAAAATCAAGTAGGAGACTATGAAAAACAAGGAGCTTTAAGCTGCTTAATATTCCAATTATATAATCAATTATATATAATTTTAAATAAGCAGGGGATTTGGTATAAGCACTTCTTCAAGTATATAGAGGAAATTACACTAAATGCCCATTAGACCAAAAATTATTACCCGTTTTTGCCCAACCTCAAAACTTGTTTCAATTACGCCTATTCTCCCCAAATTAAGTACCCGCATAGATGTCGCGACACAATTTTCATTTAGGTCGTGATGCTGCCCAACACCATTGTTAGACAAACCAACATTGATCAACTAATGGTTTCCCCGTTTAAATAAATTACTAAGCGGATAGTACTTTCTCATTTATTAAAAGGATTTAGAAATTTCTGCAAACGTAACATAATTAAACGGAAACAAGTGAGTATAAATCAAAATCATGTAAACAAATCCAAAATCTCAAGTCTACTAGCATGTGTGCCAAGACCTGGTGTCACAAGTATGTGTGCGTTCTAGTAGAATATACAAAAGAATACTAGTCTATTGTGTGAAAGGAAATAGATAGAAAAATATAACATAAAGAAGACTTCAGCTGCTGCATAACGGCTCAGAAGGCAGCTCACCATCAACTCTCGAAATGAGGATCAAATCTGCGCGCCGGACTGGTGACCAGATACACCTGCCTCAAATCCTGTACAATTAAGTACAGAAGTATAGCGTGAGTACATACAAAAATGTACCCAGTAAGTATCTAGTCTAACCTCGAAGAAGTAGTGACGAGGGGTCGACTACGACACTTACTAAGGGCCAACATTATAATAATATGAAATTCTAATTAGGCATGATATATAGAGATAACAATAAAACTCAGAACAATAAATAATTGAACAATTCTTTCATCGTGTTTAAGAACCCAAAACACTTCATTTAAAAAAATGATCTCTCAAACAATGAATTTATACTAGTTATAAAAACAACTTCCAGTTCTAATGTCACACACAAATTCCATCGAGGACGTTCGGCCTGATCAAACATAATGTAAAATGTGCACTGCCGAGGGTCGAACGGACCAAACCATAGATGCATCTAATTACCCCGCTCGAGAATCATACATGCGACGCGATCAAATATAAATTTATCAATAAATCATAACCCTTTCTTGATTCTTTTCAAAAATAAAGACAATTTAACTTGAAGCTTTTAGATCCTTGGAAATCCTCAACTTAATTCCATTTGTTAAAATTAACAAGTATAATTAAATAACGGTATCCACAAAGCATGGTGTAAACCTAAAACTACCCGGACATAAACATGAATAGTAGCTTCGTACGGACTCTCGTCACCTCGTGCGTATGTAGCCCCCCGCAAATAACAACACATATTAATTAAGTTCACCTATGGTGTAAATTCCCTCTTACAAGGTTAGAAAAGAGACTTACCACGTCTCAAAGCCTACTTCCAAATTCAAGAGTGCACTTCAACCCTCAAATAGGAGCCGAACAATCCAAAACTATTCAAATAGTGTAAAAACGAATCAATATATGTTCAAAAGTCTATATTCTAACTATTTAAATGATTACCCAACCCTAAATGTAAGGTTTCTAAAAATCACCCCCAGGCCCACATGTTCGGATTCCGAAGATTTTCCAAGAAAGTTATCACCCATAACCTTAGGAACATAAATATATGATTTTCACTATGTTTCATAATCATTTTCATGGTAAAATATCATTTTTATCAAAATCCTAGGTTTTCACCTAAACCCATGATTTCTACCAATTTACATGTTATAATCAACCTATAAATTATGTATAACTCACATTGTGTAGGAATTACTTACCTCAAGGTATTAGGTGAAATCCCTTCTCTAAGAGCTCCATGAATCTCCCCAAAATGAAATAAATAAGCTCAAAAATGCCTAAGTCCCGTAAATGAGGTTCTGCCTTTTGCGATTTTCGCACCTGCGGTCACAGGGCCGGACCTGCGCCCTCGCTTCTGCCGAACTCCCTGGGCCGGATGGCATTGCATCTGTGTACGGGTTTTCGCTTCTACGGTCCCGCTTATGCTAAGGATGGGCTGCACCTGCGAAAATTGGGCAGCCCTTCCTTGGCCGCTTCTGCGAGGCTTGGTTAGCACTTGCAAGCTCGCACATGTGGCTGGCTAAGCGTAGGTGCAATTATGACATAACTGGGGAGCTTTAGCTCTTGCTCAATGCTTCCAACTTGGTCCGAGCCTCGTCCGATTGACAATAGGGGCCCCGGGGGCCCTGACTAAACATACCAACAAGTTTGGAATTATAAGACAGACTCACTCGAACTCTCGGAACGCCCAAAACAACATTAAAACTAAGAATCGCACCCCAAAACCAATTGAATCAAATTTAAGAACTTCAAGTTATTCAATTTACTTCCAATGCATCGAAACGTACTTAAACTACTCGGAATGACACCAAATTTTGCGTGCAAGTCTTAAATGACATTACAGAACTATCCCCGGACTCAAAATTCCATTTTGACCTCGATAACACAAAATGCCGCTCCAAAGCAAATTTTAAGAACTTCTAAACCCTTCCTACTTTCACTATTAGGCATCAAAATGCTCCTAGGTCATCCAGAACCCGATTCGAACATATGCCCAAGTCCGAAATCATCATACGAACCTATTGGAAGTGTCAAATCCCAATTCCGTGGTCATTTACTCAAAATGTTGACCGAAGTCAAACCTGGCCTTTTAAGCCAATCTTAAGGAACCAAGTATACCGATTTCAACCCGAACTCTTGTATGTCCCGAACTAACCATCCCTGCAAACTATAAATCAGTAAAAGAAAGTATGGAAAGTATTATTTAGGGGAACAGGGTTCTAGAAAGCAAAACAAACGGTCGGGTCGTTACATTGTCCACCTCTTAATCAAATATTTGTCCTCAAACAGGTTTAGATTCATACCTGAAGTGCTGAATAAGTATGGATATCTGCTCCGCATGTCCTCCTCGGACTCCCAAGTCGCCTCCTCGACTAATTGGCCCCTCCACTGGACCTTTACCGCGAAAATCCTCTTGGATCTCAAGTGGCGATCCTATTTAGCAATAATGGCAAATGGCTCCTCCTCATAACACAAGATCCCATCTAGCTAAATAGTGTTGAAGTCTAACACATGTGATAAGTGGGTGTGATACCTACGGAGCATAGACACGTGAAAAACTGGATGAACCCATGATAGAGTGGGAGGTAAAGCAAGCTCATAAATATCCTCCCTAACTTGCCTTAACGCCTCAAATGGGCCTATAAACCTTGGGCTCACCTTGACCTTCTTTCTGAATCTCATAATCCCTTTCACGGCAAGACTTTCAAGAAAACCTTGTCGCCTACCATAAATGATACATCACGTGCCTTCTGATCCGCGTGATTCTTCTATCTGGGCTGTGCTGTGTGTAGTCATTCCTGAATCAACTTTACCTTTTCCAAGGCATCCTTTACCAAATTAGTACCATATAACTTAGCCTCGTCGGGCTCAAATCACCTGATGGGAGAACAACATCGCCGACCATATAAAGCCTCAAATGGAGCAATCTCGATGCTGGACTGATAACTGTTGTTATAAGCAAACTCGGCCAAAGGAAAGAACTGATCCCACTGTCCCCCAAAGTCAATCACACATGCTCTGAGCATGTCTTACAAGATCTGAACTGTCCGCTCTTACTACCTGTCGGTCTGTGGGTGAAATACAGTACTGAGCTCTACACGGATCCCCAACTCACTCTGTACGACTCTCCAGAAATGCAAAGTGAACTGAGGGACTCTATCTGATATGATGGAAACAGGCACCCCGTACAACCGAACTATATCTCGAATATATATCTAGGCCAGCCTCTCTGAAGTATAAGTAGTCACAATCGAAATGAAGTGTGTCGGCTTGGTCAACCTGTCGACAATGACCCAAACTGCATCAAACTTCCGCAAGGTCCACGGCAACCCAACTACGAAGTCCATAGTAATGCGCTCCCATTTCCACTCTGGTATAGTCATCTGCTAGAGTAGGCCACCTGGTCTCTTGTACTCCTACTTAACCTGCTGGCAATTTAGGCACCTAGCTACATACTCAACTATGTCTTTCTTCATTCGTCGCCACCAATAATGTTGTCTCAGGTCACGATACATCTTTGTAGCACCTAGATGAATAGAATACCGAGAACTGTGTTCCTCCTTTAGAATCTTTCCTCTCAAGCCATCGGCATTAGGAACACATAGACGGCCCTAGAGCCACAAAACCTCGTCCTTGTTGATAGGAACCTCCTTGGCACCACCCTCTAGTACCATCACTATGAGAACTGCCAAGTGCGGGTCATCAAACTATCGAGTCTTGATCTACCGCAATGGTGAAGACTGGGCAACAACATATGCGAGAACTTGGCTGGGCTCTGAAATATCCATTATCACAAGTTTGTTAGCCAAGGACTGAATGTCCAAGGCTAGTGGCCTCTCCTTTACTAAAATGAATGCCAAGCTACCCATACTCTCTGCCTTTCTACTCAAGGCATCCGCGACTACATTTGCCTTGCTTGGATGGTAAAGAATAGCGATGTCATAATCCTTTAGTAACTCGATCCATCTGTGCTACCTCAAATTGAGATTCATTTGCTTGAACAAATGCTGTAAGCTGTGATGATTAGTGTAAACCTCAAATGATACCCCATAAAGATAATGCCTCCAGATCTTAAGAGCATAAATAATCACGGCTAACTCTAGATCGTGCATAAGGTAATTCTTCTGACGAATCTTCTACTAACGCGAAGCATATACAACTCGCCCCTCCTGCATCAATACACAACCCAAGCCAATGTGTGAAGCGTCGCAATAAACCATATACATCCACGAACTGGAAGACAATACTAGAACCAATGGTGTAGTCAAAGCTGTCTTGAGCTTCTAAAAGCTCGCCTCACAGTCATCATACCAATGGAATAGAGCACCCTTTTGGGTCAATCTAGTCAGAGGTGGTGCAATGGATGAAAACCCTGCACAAACCGGCGATAATAACCTATTAAACCTAGGAATCTCATGATCTCAATCGCTGAAGTGGGATGAGGCCAACTCTGAACTTCCTCAATCTTCTTGGGATCCACCTTAATACCCTCTCCTGATACAACATGCCCTAAGAATGCCACAGACTCTAGCCAAAGCTCACACTTGGAGAACTTAGCATACAATTTTTGTTCTCGCAATGTATGAAGAACCACTCTCAAATGTTGCACGTGCACCCCCAAACTACGTGAGTAGATCAAAATGTAATAAATGAAGACAATGAAGAAAGAATCAATATAAGGCCTGACACCCTGTTCATAAAATCCATAAACGCTGCTGGGGCATCGGTCAAGCCGAAGGACGTCACTAGAAACTCATAATGGCCATATCTAGTACGGAAGCGGTCTTCGGATCATCTAAGTCCCGAATCATCAACTAATGGTACTATAACCTCAAGTCGATCTTAGAGAACACCCTAGCACCCTGCAACTGGTCAAACAACTCATCAATACGCGGCAACAGGTACTTGTTCTTGATTGTAACTTTGTTCAACTAACGGTAATCAATGCACATCCGCATGTTTCCATCTTTATTCTTCACAAATAACACCGGTGCACCCCAAGGTGATACACTTGGTCTGACAAACCCCTTTGCTAACAATTCCTCAAGTTGCTCCTTTAACTCCTTCAACTCTTTCGGAGCCATACGGTACGGTAGGATAGATATAAGCTGTGTGTTGATACCCAATTTTTCCTCACATATTTTAAACACGTATATATACTTTCAAAATAGTACATATGCAGTTATAAGCATGCATAAGTATTTTTGTAAATTTTCTCTATAGTTTTAAAAGCTCCAAATCAATTTATTTCTTCTCTTTTATTATATAAATATCCAATAATTATTCTTCAAATTAATTTTGTGATTATTAGCCATTTAAATTCATTATTTATGCCAACATAGTGTTTAAATATTTTTAGTATATTTTTTATAATTATATTTACATTTTAAAGATAAATTACACATCTTTGCAATAATAGCCCTTATTAATGTATAATTACATTATTTATGCATATAATGATCTTTTATATTTTTAAAATGTTAAATAATGATTTTAAATTATTTTAATACACAAAGATATTTTTGATACTCATTTATTATTTTTATAACTTATTTAGTTATTAAAAGTGGCTATTTAAAATCTGGCCTTATTTTATTTCAATTTTGGCCTTAATTTTGACCCAATACCCAGCCCAATCTCAAGCTAAACCTACCCAGCCCAAAACTAAAAGCCCTACCCGACCCCAATCTCATTTAATCCCGGCTGTTGATCATAGAGATCAACGGCCACAATTGCCCTCTTCCATTTTTAGTCCCACTCCTAAACCTTCTAATTTCTCACCAACCACTGCCCTGAAATCCCTTTTATCTCAAAAGCTCTGAAACCCTTACCCTAATTTATCCACATCGCCAGTCATCTGCTACCTTTCATGGTGTTTCCCCACCACCACCAGGCCTCTAATGGCCTCCCTCAAGCTGGTATTGCCATCTCCAAGGTCCTCGAGGGACCAGGTTCAGTGCACTTGCATCTCTGGCCCTTTGTCGCCTATTTTAGGTTGTTCCAGTTTGGTTTCGAGTAAGATCTCCCTATATCGTCATGAATCTAAGGGTTTCTAAGCTTGCTTCTTTATCTATGTGATTGTTCTTCTCGAAACCCTAATTTCTTTACTCTGAACTTCTTATATCTGTACAAATCTGAGATGGTTTGTCCTATTTAATATGAGTTTTTACAATAACCTTTTGATTCTTTACAAGAATCGTCTAATTTTTGAATAATTTTTCATCTTTCTCTAAACTAGGATTTCCGAAAATTTCTTTTTGATGATTTAGGTGCTTAATATTATGTTTCCTTTATGTTTTAACCGATTTCCTTAGGTTTGCTCTAAATTCAACTCTTTTACACTAAAATCCCTAATTTCTATTTTCGACTCTTTTGTGTGGTTTCTGAGTTACTTGTGTACTGCCTTTGTTCTTGCCTTGGTTCTTGTGATTTCTCTTTAGCCATTTAGATGTCTCGTGATTTTCTTATCCTAATTTGCCTCCACTAAGTTTTTGGTTCAACTTTTCTATTGATTCTATATGTCTATGTTCATTCTGACTATTCTTTTCTTGCTTTATTTAAGTTGTCTGCAATATTTGCTGGCTCTTTACATGAATTTCTCCTTAGTTAAACCCTTGATTATTCTGAAGTTCTTATTTTCGGTTTGAATTGAGCCCTTTTTCCATGACAAAGTCCTTGATTCTTACTACTCTACTCGGTTTGATTGAACTTCTTGCCTTAATTAATTTCCTCCTGCCTTATTTGTTGTTTACTGATTCTTGCTAACTATTTCCTTAATTGGACCCCTGTTCATTCACCCCTAATTACCTTACTTGATTTCTTTCCTTAAACTATTTGTCCTGTTTTTACCATTGATTGATTATCCCTTGATTAAAGGGAAGACTTACTGATTTACATGTGATTGATTCAATGCATTTCCTTAGTTGCTACTTAATTGATCCCTTATCTTATTTTGTTTAACTCTTGATTACTATAAAAACTCCCTCTTATTTTAACTACTGGACACAAACAATAGTTCAGAAACTATCACCTTACACTCTAAAAGGCTCTCTCTTTACTCTCTTTGCTACTTGTGGTCCCTGTTATTCTAGCCGGCTGCAAGCCAAGGCTGGGAATTGCACAATACCTTGCTCACATCTTGTTTTTTCTTTCTTTAACTAGGTATGCTTTTGATTAATTTTTAAGAATCAAAACCTATGTGTGTACTTACTACTTTAGTTCATGTGGCCTGATGTCCATTCTTGCTTCTGTTAACTGCTCACCTAGCTCAATTCTATGATCAGCATGTTTCCACTATGCTTGCTTGTTTGTTGTCTTGGTTGATAGATCTACATATGGAACTAGGCCTGTTTGACTAACTACTATTTTTCCTAAACTCTGCTTCTAAGTAATTAGCATGCCTTCATTTGTTAACACTTGTCTATCATGCTCATCTAAGTCTTTGCATGTTCTGCCTCATTCTTGTTAAGTTAATTACTCTCCCTAGAAGGGCTTCAACATGCTTCTTCTATAATCTTTGCCGCATTCTACCTAACCTAATAGTTCTATAGGACTCTTCAAACTCTATTTATCATGTTATTTGTGTGTTCCATTGAGGTGTATTCTCTATGTTCCCAACCCCTCTTCCTTTGTGTGAAAGTTGTTCCTAAAGCTTGTTTTGTTCTATGACTTGTGTTCTGATTGCAAATTATTTCTTTACACTTTCCTCAAACTGTTTTATCACTAAAATCAGCACTGTTTTTTTTTCTAGAAATTCTTTTCAATCCTAATACCTTTCTTTATACTGTCTATTAAACTCTTTTAAACCATTATGCACTTTCACTTACTCTTAGAATACTAGGTTCTGCCCCTCTGGTATGTGTACTACCTTGAGACCCTCGAGATCTCTCTGAACTCTGGCATGTCAGGGATGGCTTTTCCACACTACACCTAAATCAGTTATTATTTGAGAAAGGTCTAGTTGTGAGCACTGTCCAGGATTCTTGAGGTCCTTAGGGAACTCTGTCACACCTAGGTATGAATTTGGCTATGGAACTTTGGACATTTGAGACTAATGGAGGCTTGGAAATCATTTGGGCCTACTTTAGGATCCCTGTAGAATAGTTTCTGTTCTATTTATGTAATTTTTTTATTCAATTCACCGGTCTGTAATAATTAATTGTAAACACACAACACGGTAATTAGTGAAAATGGGAGGTAGTTATATATTGTGGGTAAAATTGGGTAGATACCATGCCTATAGGGTCCATGTTAATTTAAATGTGTTTGTTAGATAACATGCCTATAGGATCTGCTTTGGTTTAAAATAAGTTCTGCTTGCTTTACTTCTACACAATTAGAAGCCATGCCTATAGGATCTAAATCAGCTTTTAATAACTAGATACCATGCCTATAGGAGTTAAAATCAGCTTTAATAGAAATCATGCATATAGGGGTTTCACTTTGGTTATATGAATTCTTCTTGCTTCACACTATGTTTAATTAGAAACCATGCCTATAGGACTAAAAACCAATTTAGTAAGGAAAAACAGTTTAATTCATGTTTGTTTATCCTGAATTGGTTTAATTAACTAATCTGTCCACTTCTTTAATAAGTTTCAACGCTGCCGAAATAATATTGCTAGAAAGCATGCCTATAGGATCCAAACTGCCGTCTAAAACTGTTTGTTGTTTAGTTACATTCTAAATCAATAATAGATATCATGCTCATAAGACATCACTGTTATACGTCTAGGCAATCCTGTAGGGCGATTAAAATTATGCAAACGATAAAATTGTGCCTTGTTAGTTGAGACTACTCACATTCAACAGGTTTAAAAGAATCAGTAGGCAAGTAGGATTCAGTTATTTGACACTTTGGTCCTAATTCAATACTGTATGGTCTCTGCTCACCTAGATATCATGTTCTAAAGTTTTCTCTTAAATACCTGAAACTGTTTTTTGAGACATGCACTTACTTGTTATGTTTGTGGAGGTAAATGTGAACCTTTAATTTTTCCCTCTTTAAATGCAGTCCTAATTGTTTTTGATTGACGCTTAGACTTTTCTCCTTTAAATACCTTAGGATGATCTAGAACCACCTAAATTAGAGGTCCTAAATACCTCCAGGGCCACAAGAAAGGGACAGATAGTGCACGCATAGGATATATTTAAAGGTTGCTAGAATGCATTAGGTTATGACCTGGGAGGGGATTGGGTAGTAAGGGATATGATGACTACGCGCTAATGTCACGTGTAGCCCCTTATTGAAGAGTGATTACCGGGCATTGTGTGGGTATGATCCTGTAGCTAACCAATCTAGGACCCCTCTTTCCCAACTCCCATTGTTTAAATAAATTTACTTTTCTTTATAAATGTGCAACTTGTTCAAGCCTTTTCCCTTGTTTCATTACTTGAATCATACATGTGCTTAGAATGTCAAAACATGCCTTTATTTGCAAATATATGTTAAAACTGTTTACTTGTTAACATGACTAATTCACATAGTTTAAGTTTGGCCGGGACCCACCGTTGTGGACCGTGAGGGGTGCCTAACATCTTCCCCTCAAGGTTATTTCAAGCCCTTACCATAGACATCTGGTAATGCAAACTAGTTCATGTGTTAATTGCTCAAGGTTCCCTAACGCACCATAATCCGTTAGGTGGCAACTCTTCAAATACCCAATTCCCAAAAGGAAACGAGTTATTTCCCCATGAATGTCGAAACCCGGACTTCCCCGTCAAGAAAGGGGAAAAAAGGGGCGCGACAGCATGACGACTCTGCTGGGGATATTTTTAGCTCTTACCATAACAAACTTATATTTTGTGAATTAGTCCAAGCATGCTCTGTCCCACGTACCCTTTCCCCTTATTTGAATTTAACTGTCTATTTTTCAAAGCATTTATGATTCTTTTATTTCTAAAACTGACTTGTCTCTTTGTTTTCTTTTCTGTAACTATCCTTTCAATTATTTAAATACTGCATTTATCATTTCTTACGTGAAAATACTTGACAATATGCTATTTATTGTTGCATAAATCATGCTCAATATCATACTCCACTCGTGCGTAAGTAATCCTATAGCAATGCTTGATGAGTGTTTGCGCTCTTCCTATATATAACCCTTTAAATTCGGAAAGGCATATTTGCGGTAAAACTAGTCGATCAACAGTGCATTCGGCAGTTCTGTGCCTTTCCCCCTCAAATTGTCCGCTTGAGGGTCCAAGTCTAGACTTATATAGTAACTTTACTCTGATTAAATTGTACATGCATCATGGTCAAACCTAGCCAGGTTAATATGTTTTCCACATAATAACCCTTTAAGACAAGCCTTGTCCAAAGTCCATCGAGTTTTCCATAATCCCATCGGACGGAACCACGATTATGAGCATTAATTTGGAGAAATAAGTGCCAATATGCTAATCATTACTGTATAAATAGACGAACCTGGAGGGGGAAATGGCCTAACTCTCTTTGTTTTGCAGAAAATGAGGCACGAGGTCCCCAGATTTGGTATAGTTAGCACACCCTCACTTTTTCTAGAGTGGTGGAGGGATCTTCCTTCATGTGACCAAAACCATGTGAAACGAGCCCTAGGAAACTTGCCTTCTATGATGGATCTTCGGCTCAACAAAATGTTGATCGAGGTTGCAACTATGTTTTGGGACAATGAAAGGGCTGTGTTCCTTTTTGGGAACATAGAAATGACACCCTTTCTAGGAGAGATAGGAGCATTTGCTGGGTTACCTTGGGATATTCCTAATCTATTAGCACCTAAAAATCACACTGCTAGGGGATTTCTGAAAATGGTGGGGCTTAAGAAGAATGGTAACTTGAAATGCCTAAATGACTACAACATACCTTTTGAGTTCCTTTATGAAAGATACGGTCACAATAGTTCCTACAGTATTTTTGTCGATGAGTTCTCAATCACTTCTAGGTTGGATTCATCGTAGGGTCTTCGTGTTTATCATGTGTTTCTTGGGCATGCTGGTATTCCCAATCCAAAATATGTCACTTCAGAGAGAATTTCCAAGGTGACGCCATCCCGTATAAGAATGAAGCGCAATACATGTGGACCTTAAAGATTATTGAGGAGAAGGATACTATTGAGCCAGACCGATATCATGCGGGCCACTCATACATTTACCCTTCGTGGTTGGAGGACAACATAACTAGGCTCGTTGAGATAAGGGATGGGCCAGGAAACAGGGTCATAGATGAGGTTGCTGAAGCAGAGGTAAAGTACAACAAGATGCGGAAAAGAGTTTGAGAGCCTGAAGCCGAGCACATGGCATTACACAAGGCTGATATGGAGATGATTAATGAGTGGAAAGAAATAGCTGTTAAATCCAGTGAGAGGCTAGAGTACCTGGAGTACAGTTTAATGGAGTTGGAAGGGAAGATGAGAAAAAGGGTCATTGAGTGCCAAAACGCTGAAGGAAACGAAGGAGGGCATCTGGCAAAGGCATTCTTGCTGCTGAACCTGCGCGAGTTGGGAGAGTTGATAGACAAGAGCATCTAGTTTGGAGAGGGTCCTTCTAGGACCAAGTAGATTAGATTTATTTGCTTTCCCTTTCAAATGTAATAAGGCCAAGAGCCATTAGTGACATTATCTTATTTAGTTTCGTTTCGGTTCGTTTACTTTTACTTTAATAAATATGAGGCAATTATGAAATGAAGCATTTATTGGTATTTAAATTTCTCCAAATTTAGTTGTCTCTCGGCCTGCCTCGGGCACAACGAGGCTCCCAAATTAGGACATGAATTTATATTCCCGCAATATGTGTTTAAATATTGCAAACATTTCAGAATCCTTACTGGCTTGTTTACCTTTTCGTTTTTCTTTATTTCTTATTCCCATTCCCTAAGGTTGGTTCGCTCATACTGGCATCACCAGCATATCATACCAGATCTAGAGGCCCTCCACCTCCTCCTCCTCCAATCAATACGAATGGCAAAGGAAAAGCAAAAATAGATGATTTAAGTTGTATTCGAAAGGAGAATGCTGAGAATGCAGAAGCTTCAGATAGCCGCAGTACCCCGACACCGAATGATCTAGTCTTGAAGTTGGAACAAAAGATATTAGAGCTACAGGGAGAGCTTGAGCAGGCCCGCAACTTGGCAAACTTGTCACTCACCTTGAATGTCCCCGACATCAACCAACAAAACACAAAGAACCCAGCACCTCCCCAAAACACACCGAACCAACAACCGCAAAACCCTCCTGCACCGCATCAATACGCAACCCCACCCCAAAATCTCAATCCCCTACCAATACCAACTCCTCCACAACACCATCATCAACCAATTCATTACCCGCTAACCGCCACTTATCATACTCCCTAAAACACACCATAACCCATTCCCAATCCTCAAAACTCTACCAATGACCATTATTACACCCAAGTCCCTAGCACCTATTAAAGCAACCCTATATATGTAGAATCCGTACCTCACTCTATCCAACCACTCTCCTATACACTGTAATCCTCCGAGAAGGATGTGCTCATTAAAAACATGGATGAAGAACTCAAGAAGTTGACGAGTTGAGTTCAGGGTGTCGCAGGCGACAAGGGAATAGAAGGTTTGAATTATGAAGACCTATGCATACACCCAGATGTATAACTGCCGGAGGGATACAAACCTCCCAAGTTCGAGATGTTTGACGGTACAGGTGATCCCACGGTTCATCTGAGGACCTATTTTGACAAGCTTGTCGGGGTCGGGAAAGATGAAAAGATCTGAATGAAACTCTTTATGAGGAGTCTTACTAGAGATGCTTTGTCCTGGTACATCAGCCAAGATCCCAAGAAATGGTCCAATTGGGTGAGTATGGCATCAGATTTTATGGATCGGTTCAAGTTCAATACAAAGAATGCACCAGATGTTTCCTACATCTAAAATTTTAAGAAGAAACCCACCGAAACTTTCTATGAGTATGCTACTCGTTGGAGGTCAGAAGCAGACAAGGTCAGGCCATCTTTGGACGAGGAACAGATGAACAAGTTTTTCATCAGAGCACAAGATCTGCAGTATTACGAAAGATTGATGGTTATTGAAAACCATAAATTCTCTGATACATCAATCTTGGGGAAATAATTGAGGAAGGCATCAAAAGCGGAATGGTAACAAATTTTGAGGCATTAGAGGCCACAAATAAAGCATTGCAATCAGGCAGCATATCGAAGAAAAGAGACGTTGGGGCAGTAATGGTGGCTCAAGGCCCGAAATATCCACTTACATATCAAACACATCCACATATCAAACACCTCTACACACATACCAAGCATCACCACCCACATACCAAGCACCACTACCCACATATCAACCCTCATCTCCTAGATATTCCCAACCAGCCACTGCCTATCATACTTATAATTCCTAACCATCCCATTTTCAATCACCTCCGGCTCGCAAAAATTTTCCAAGACCACGACAAAACTTTGACCGTAAGCCACCCAGATAGTACACTACTATTTCTAAACCCATCGACTAGCTGTATGAAAGGTTGAAAGCCGCTGGTTATGTCACACCCATTCCCGCTGTGGCATTAGAGAATCCGTCTCAATTGGTCAACCCAAACAAAACTTGTGCGTACCATTCCAGTATGAAGGGGCACACCACTGATGAGTGCCGAACATTGAAAGATAAGATCCACACGCTAATTGACAACAAGTTCATATAGGCAAAAGAAGTCGCACCCAATGTCCGCAACAACCCTCTCCCTGATCATAGAGGTGGTGGTGTACTTGTGATATAGACGAACGAAGAGCGGGACCCTAAGGGGTCGATTGGGCTTATTCGGGAAGGCGATGACTTTAAACCCTCAGTAACACTTACTCCCATTGTAGTACAAACTCAGTCACCAATTGAGGTTGAGGTAGCTACATCAGATCCATTTGAGGTAGAGGTGGCTCCGCGTACGGACACCCTTGCTCCTTTTGAAGTAGAAGTGGTCACACTTTTCACAGTGACAGTATCAACCACACCTCCTTTCCACTCAAAAGCAATACCTTGGGATTATGTTGCCAAAGCTCGGCGAAAAAGGAAGGCAAAGGTAGAGGAATCTGTTGTTGCATAAGGAATGACCAGGACCGGAAGAGACTATACACCTAAACACTTGAGAGGACCAAGTAAGGATTCCACTACCAAGCAGCCTATCATTGAAACAGGTCCAGATGACCTTTGGAGGAAAATACAAGCAAAGGAGTATTCTGTCATTGACCATTTGAACAAAACCCCAGCTCAGATATACATCCTATCACTGATGCAAAATTTAGAGGCTCAAAAGAATGCTTTAATAAAAGTGCTGAGTGAAGCTTATGTACCCAACAATATCACCTGCGGAGAGATGGCCAATATGGTAGGGCAGGTGCTGGAAAGTCACAAGATAATCTTCCACGAAGATGAGTTACCGCCTGAAGGGTTGAATCACAACAGGGCATTGCATATCATAGTGCAATTTGAAGACAAGTTCATTGCCAGGGTCTTGGTTGATGGAGGCTCAAGCCTCAATATTTATCCGTTTGATACTCTGAAAAGACTGGGCAAAGGTTTCCATGAAATACAGGAAGGGAGCATGAATGTGAAAGCTTTTGACGAGTCCCAAAGGGCCACGATTGGAGAAATTAATCTTTGTCTACAAATGAGGCCAACATAGTTTGACGTCGAGTTTCAGGTGCTCGACATACCAGACACATACAATCTTCTGTTGGGGCGCCATGGATCCATGCCACTGGGGCTGTGGCATCCACACTACATCAAGCCCTGAAATTTGAATGGAACTATCAGGAGGTGATCATTCAGGAAGATAGGAGTAACCCCATTTACACCAATGAAACCATCTCAGTTATTGGAAATAGAATAAGGCTACGAGGGGAGACCTATCATCATATTGAACGTGTCAATGCCGTCGAAAAAGACAAATGGTGGAGCAGTAAAATAGAAAGCATTCTAGCAAGGTCTGGGTATGAATCCGGTAAAGGGCTGGGGAAGAATCTCCAGGGTATCACTAAACCAATACGGCTGAAGGGTCATGGTACTACCTTTGGGCTCGGATATCAGTACACATGGCAAGAATACAATGATTGGTCGCCTACATGGCACAGATCATATTACCCTCTCGAGCAACCAGTTCTACATCTGGATCAAGCTTTTCACCAAGCTGATACAATATGGGGAACTGAAGAAGAGGAGGCATTAGCTGGTGTGAAGAATCTGTTCTTGGAAGAGGAAGACATGGATTGCAGTGCCATAATCAGGGGGGAGGAAGAAGGCCTCACTATTCAGACTGTGGAGAAGGGAGCTGTTCTCAGGAACTGGACCGCCACACCATCCCGAGCCCGCCAAGTCCCTGGGTAGCTTGGCAGATTTTATTTCTATAGCTCATCACGTCCTTTAAGATTTTCAACAATTAGTTTTTAAGATTCACTTGTTTAAAAATAAATGCTTGATTTATCGAGCTATACTCGTTTGGATGTTTTAAGTATCAATCAATTGCATTGCTCTTTATTATTTATTATTATCTTTCATATTTTTCTTTCTATAGAGTTATTGTTACTTTTCCTAATGAACCAGTGACAATGACATGTAATAAGGCGACACAACATGAGAACACTAATTCAAATGAAGAAGACGAGATACCTGAGGAAGTTGTAAGGGAAGTTTAAAATTTTGAGAATAAACCTAAGTTCAACTTGGACGAGACCAAAGCAGTAAATTTGGGGGACGCCGAGACCATCAAGGAGACTCGTATCAGCATTCACTTGTTACCAACATAGAAGGAAGAGTACATCTATTTCTTAAAAGAATATGAGGACATTTTTGCATGGTCATATGATGACATGGCCGGTTTAAGCACATCCATAGTGGCTCATAAGTTGCCTACTAATCCCATATGTTTGCCAGTGAAGCAGAAACTCAGAAAGTTCAAACCAGACATGAGCCTGAAAATCAAGGAGGAAGTTACCAAGAAGATTAAAGCCAAAGTTCTCAGGGTGGTTGAGTACCCAACCTAGTTAGCTAACATTGTGCCAGTACCGAAGAGAGATAGGAAAGTCAGAGTATGTGTTGACTATCGAGATTTAAATAGAGCAAGTCCCAAAGATGACTTTCCACTGCCAAATATACACATCCCCATTGATAATTGTGCCAAGCATGAACTCCATTCTTTTGTAGTTTGCTTCGCGAGTTATCACCAGATCTGGATCGACGAAGAAGACGAGGAGAACACCGCTTTTATTACACCGTGGGGGCATACAACTACAAGATGATGTCATTTGGTCTCAAGAATGCCGGGGATACTTACATGAGAGAAATGACAACCATCTTCCATGATATGATACACAAAGAAATAGAGGTGTATGTGGACGACGTTATTATCAAATCCAAGAGGGCCGCAGATCACATAGCAGACTTGAGAAAGTTATTTGACAGGTTAAGGAGGTACAACTTGAAGCTGAACACCGCAAAGTGTGAATTTGGGGTTCCCGCAGGAAAGCTACTAGTATTCATTGTCAGTCGTCGAGGGATCGAGCTGGATCCGTCTAAAGTCAAGGCTATTCAGGAATTGCCACTTCCTAGGAGCAAAAAGGACGTGATGAGCTTCCTAGGATATCTCAACTATATCAGTCGCTTCATAGCACAGTCCACAGTGTGAACACCTATCTTCAAAATGTTGAGGAAAGATGCTGAGACAAGCTGGACCGAGGATTGTCAGAAAGCCTTTGACAAAATCAAGGAGTACCTATCCACGCCACCAGTGCTGGTCCCGCTAGAGCCAGGACGACCTTTGCTACTCTATCTATCTGTATTAGACGGAGCCTTCGGATGTGTTCTGGGACAACATGACGAGACATGAAGAAAGGAGCAAGCCATATACTACTTGAGTAAGAAGTTCACACCTTACGAGGCACAATACTCTCTGCTAGAACGCACTTGTTGTGCTTTGACTGGGATGGCCCAGAAGTTGAGGCATTACTTCTATGCCTATACTACATACCTTATATCCAGGATGGACCCTTTGAAGTACATGTTTCAGAAACCCATACCAACTGGGAAGCTATCCAAGTGGTAGATACTGTTAAGTAAGTTCGATATCATCTACGTAACTCAAAAGGTGGTCAAAGGACAAGCATTGGCAGATCATCTTTCTAAAAATCCGTTGGAAGGAGAATATGAATCCTTGAAAATGTATTTTCCTGATGAAGAGGTGTCATTCGTAGGAGAGGACATTATCGAAGCATACGACGGTTGGAGGATGTTCTTTGATGGAGTTGCAAATTTTAAAGTAGTGGGAATTGGAGCCGTTTTGGTATCAGAAATGGGTCAAAATTATCTGGTATCTATTAAACTAAGATTTCCCTACACCAACAACATGGCAGAATATGAAGCCTGCATACTAGGACTCAATATGGCAGTCGACATGAATATTCAAAAGCTGCTGGTTATCGGTGAGTCAGATTTGCTTGTGCACTAGATACAAGGAGAGTGGGCCACCAAGAATTCCAAGATATTACCATATCTGCACCATGTACAGGAATTGAGAAAGAGGTTCACGAAAGGAGATGCAGTTCTTTCACGAAAGAGTCCATTGTTACTGATAACACTGGTAACCTCAACAGTGATCTAATGAAAGCCATGTGTGAAACTTTCAAAATCAAGCACAAAAATTCCACAGCCTATAAACCTCAGATGAATGGAGCCGTAGAATCCGCCAACAAAAACATCAAGAAGACACTAAGGAAGATGGTAGAAAACCACGAACAATGTCATGAAAAGCTACCTTTTGCTTTTTTGGGATACCGCATTACAGTTCGCACATTGACCGGGGCAACTCCCTATATGCTAGTTTATGGTACCGAGGCTATCATCCCAGCCGAGGTAGAGATTCCTTCTTTAAGAATTATACATGAAGCTGAACTCAGTGATGTAGAATGGATAAGGAGCCGTTATGAATAATCGGCCCTCACAGATGGAAAAGGATGAACGCAGTATGTCGTGGTCAATTTTACCAGAACAGAACGTCTAGAGCTTTAAACAAAAGAGTCAAACCAAGGCAATTTGCGCTAGGACAGCTGGTACTGAAGAAGATCTTCCCACATCAAGACTAAGCCAAAGGGAAATTCTCTCATAACTCGCAAAGTCCTTATATGGTTCACAGGGTGCTGAAAGGAGGAGCACTCATACTTGTAGAAATGGATGGATAAACTTTCCAAAACCAATCAATTCAACTTCTATCAAAAGATACAATACTTAGACTATTTACATTTCCTCATCTGATGTAATTGAACTACGCTTGACCTAATTCCCGTTTAAGAGGGGATACGTAGGCAGCCTTATGAGTTCGGTCATATCATAATAAAATATCCATTTCCCCCAAGATCAAAAACTGGGGAAGAACTTTGAGGAGGACCCTCAAAATTCCGGAGCAAGTCCAGCCAACATATGTCAGACGGTAGGAAATCGATTAAGAAATTGGGACAGAATTTTGAGAAGGATTCTCAAAATTCATAAGAAGGTTCAACAAGTCTCATTACCCACAAATGGCCGAGCGATCATCTACCAAACTGGGGCAAAATTTTGAGGACGACCGTCAAAATTCTAACATAAGAAAGCTGCAATGTCTCTGAAATGTATTACAGTCATTAGTTCATCTAAAACTCACTTGATATATCAATATGACTCTATTTTTTTCAATAATTGCATATTTTCAAAACTTTATTTCCGTAACAGTCAGGTGTTACCCAGGGAAACTTGAAAAAGGCCTTCGGAACGGAGCAAAGCAAGGACAGCAGACAAAAGCACGAACGAACTTCCCCTCACGAAACTTACAATTTTTCTTTGAACGCAGGCACATCCAAATTTTCTGTAGTTCTCATTGTAGTTCTCTTAAAATTCCTTTTAAATAACGTATTGGGCTGGCTGCTGGCCTAATTTTTTTTTAAATAGAAACAAAGTTAGCCTATCAAAATGAATTTGAATAAGGGAAATTTTGAATGCTTAGCTATGTCTGTTGCACGGTTTCAATTAATGAATTGCTAATAGCTGAATATAATCCATAGATTTTAAGACGAGTTGAGGTGTGCCATTCACAAGAAAAATCCATAACCCATGGCCCTCACATTAATACCAATTAGTGTGAAAGATACTTTGAACATTCATAAATAGTATAAAAATATTTTAAACATTCGTAGTTTGCTTTAGGCACGTTTATAATAAAATTATCATAGTTATGGGTAAGGTTCCCGTAACGTAGTTGTGGCACATAATTTTCAAATTCGGGGGAACATTTATGTGACCCGGCCACAACTTCTAGTAACGTTAATAAATCAAACATGTTGTAGATCGTGTGTACGGTTTTCGTGACATAATTTGCAATGTGTATCAAACAAACAAGTGTACGACAATCATAACTTGTTCCAGAATAATTTCATAAATAGTTAAAAGCGGTTATAAAGTTAAAATGCACAATAGGTTTAACACATGTACTAAATAAGATAATTAGGCCAATTTTAATAGTTTAAGCGACCGTGCTCAAACCACAGAATACGGGAATGCCTAACACCTTCTCCCGGGTTAACACAATTCCTTATTTAGAATTTCTGGTTTTGGAAACTTTTAAATATAGTCAATTTTCCTCTATTTGGAATTTAAAATATACCGGTGACTCGGAACACCATAATAAATTATTCCAAGTGGCGACTCTAAAAATTAAATAAAAATAATCCCATATCGAATAATGTCACTTAAATTAGAAAAACTCCCTTATATACCCCTCTCGGGGTGTAAAAAGGAGGTGTGATAGCTCTGGCGACTCTGCTGGGGAATTATAACCCAGAACTTGTGGTTCAGGGTTCAAGAATTCGAGCTTAGAATAACTTTTATAATTGGCTTTTACTTATTATCTTATTCTTTATTACATGATTGGGCCTAATGTTCTAAATTCCTCTTTTTACCACTTTGATATTATTTGAACTGTATATAAACTGCTGTGAAACCCTTCTCTTCTCATCTTCTGGGAAGTGCACGCTGGCGTGACTTCTTTTCTGTTAGTGTCATACCCTAATTTAGAACGAGGTTCGGACAAGTTGCAAAGCCGGATGATCTTTTGATTACCGGTACGCTCCCCCCGGCTCGAGTTGTCCGCTCGGGTAAGCTAGTTATAGAACAATACACCCAGGTTTTAAACCTAGAATAACACAGTCTCATGTTGGATCCCTAGTAGGAACGCTTGTTTGCATCATGTGCATTTGACTTTAGGGACTCAACACAGGGGTTGGGTCCGTCTAGGACAGGTGTACCCAAATGTAAAAAGACCATCCTGATGCATTTTTACATGCTACTTGTATCATTATTTGCTTCGGTTTACATGTTGACCGATTTCTAGAATAAGGAGAAAAATTGGAAAAAATTAAATTGAGGTTTGAGAGAGATAATTACCCGCTTTTGAAAAATCTAGTGTCCAAAATATACCGAAACTCTGCCAAAATTTTAAAAAAAGAGGAGAAAAGAAAAGAAACAAAAAGAGAAGGGAAAATTGTTTCAAAATACTTCATGTTTTCTGTTGCGTCAAAACTGACCGAACTACACTGGTTTGATTCTTACCGGATGTGAGATACGTAGAGAACCCTCATCAGATCCAGCCCCGCTTTTGCAAAAATAATCCAAAAATTTGAAAATGTCGTCATTGTTGTCATAAGTAAAGTGGGTGATGCCATTTTTGTCTAAATGTCCGACCGTTGCGATGGGGCGCTGGAAGGCCATTTTTGCAAGAATAGCCACCGATGATTTCTTTGCCAATTTTTGGCCACCTAGCAAACACAACCCTAAAATCTTCCTATTTGAAGTGCTGAAGTGTCGTATTTGTAAAAGTGGCCATGTTTATTTGAATTTTGAATTTTGAATTTTGTAAAATGACCCCTTTTATCAGCTTTAATAAAATTCTGTTTGTTTTAGATCAATCACCTTAATCTAAATGTGCAGAATGAGCATGAGTCAAGATTTACCAATGAAAGTTATGAACAACATTCCCTTGGAACTACACATGTGGTGGGAAGATTTGGGTAAGCAAGGACGAGACGTGGTCAACCATTACTTGGGGGCGCTCACCGGATTACTAAGATCAGGCCTGGGGGGGACATAATAATAGCATTGGTGACATTTTGGGCCCCATCTCATAACGTTCTGCATTTCTCGGACATCGAACTCACACCTACATTGGAAGAGATAGCAGGTTATGCTGGGAGTACCGAGGGTCTAAGACATAAATACCTGGTCGCTCAAAGGGACGTCACCCCTCACAAGTTTCTGGATTTGCTAAAATGAAGTAGATAGGTCCATTATGCAGATTTGGCAGATGGATTTTCCACTTTACACTTCATATACCAGCGGTACGGGCATGTAAGAGGATTTGACAACCCGAAAAGTGGAATCTGTAACAAATGGAACCGATCAAAATGGGAAGAGCATATAGACGTTTCGCTTTCATGGTGGCATTCTTAGGTCTTCTAGTGTTTCCTAGGAAGGAAAAGAATACTAATCTACGGGTAGCTGGAGTCGTCAATGTTTTGATTACAAATGCCAAGAGCACCTTTGCCCCTATGATAGTATCTGAGATATTCCGAGCTCTCACGACTTACAAAGACGGAGCAGATTTCTTTGAAGGTTGCAATTTGTTACTATAGATTGTGATGATTGAGCACCTGTGTCATCGTCCTCGATATATGAATTATGGATCTACAGGGAAAAGCTACATTGAGGAATTCGGCACATGGGTCTCAGGGTTCAAAATGCCAGAAGGGGTTAGAGATTGGATATACCACCTTCATTCCATAATTGCAGGGCAGATAGAGTGGACACTAGGTTGCCTTCCTATTGAAGAAATTGTGTACATGCCTGCCATCGGTCCTTACTTTCTCTTAATGGGCCTTCGAGGCGTCCAGCCTTATGCCCCATATCAGGTTTTGAGACAGTTGGGAAAATGCTAGGTAGTTCCCCAAGATAAAGATCTTAGTGTTCATGCAGTTGAAATCCGCTCTGATGGGCAATTTCATGAAGAAGTGGTTCATAATATTACGAAAGAGTGCCAATATTTTACATCAAAGACCCGAGTACGTGACTTGTTTAGAGGTGAGGTTTCGCCTGCTTATCTTGCTTGGTATATAAAGAAGTTAACTGCAAGGGTCGAACCTGAAAGGCTAACCAAAAGGCCTCACATCTAGGAATTTGTTGAAGCATCACAAGAACAATGGGCCTGGTTGACCAAGGAAAATGAATACAGGGCCACCATAAGCAAGTTGGAAAAGCAAGTTAGGGATCTTAAATTTGATAGTGGTTTGCAAGCCGCTGCAGATGAAGGTGAAAAGAAGAAGTTGGCCCAAGAAAACGAAGCCCTTCGAGCCCAGATTCAAAGAATGAAGATAACTGCTGAAAACCCGGGAAGGATCCAAGCATATGAAAGACTTATAAACGGCCTTAGGCGGAAAGTGTGCGAGTATGGGACTGACTTGGAAAAATCCGAAGGTAGTATGGCAAGGGCTCGGGCAAAGTTGGCGAAGAACGTAGAAGGACGGGCAGAGTTAGTTCAGCAATTAAAAGGAAAACATGATAGAGAAGTCGCAAATCTAAAGAAAAAGCTAACTACCCTTGAGAATGAAATGGCTAAACAGACAAAGAACTTTAAGGCAGAGAGGGAACATTGTTATGAATTGATGTCTCAACTGGAAGAGGACATGCAACAGTTGCAGGAGCAAATCCATAATAACACCCAAGTTCTGGAAGCTAGATCTCAACAAATTGGTCGTGTGCTCCAAGAGAAAGGCATCATTAGAGAAAGTATTAGAGGAATTGTTGACTACATCGTCACGAAATACCATGAGTATGAGGATATGAATAGATCCACTTTCTTCGCCGCAGCGATGACTTTTGTTCGCCAGATAATGGATGACCTAGATCGCCTCCAAGGAGATCTTTCACGTAGGCCCGCGTCGAGACCGACTGATGTCCAGCAGACACCTGGAGTAGTTTTGGAAGAACTTATGTATTCCTGATTTTTCTTGTTGAGTATGTATTTCAGTTTCTTTAAGAGTCTGTTAGTCTGCTTTGAGTCTGTTTTTATTTTTCAATCCATAAGTCTATATAATAGAGAAAATTATAAGTGTTTATTTTAATGAAAATTTTAAAAACCCCAAAATTGTTTCTTTCTTTTATTTCGCATTTATCCCATGAAATACGTAATGATCTAATTCATGTGGAATCGTGATACGTAAGCAATCCCCATCGAATCTGGTCATAGCTATAGATAACTCGAATAAGAGAGAAAATGATGAAAAAAGGGCACACGAATAAGAGAGAAAACAATGCAAAAAAGAGAGTGTAAATAGTAGAGAGCAAAATAATGAAAAGCGCAAAATGAGAAGAACAATGCAAGGATCAGGGAGATAAACAAAAGCCGGGATGAGACACACAACCGTTGCAAAACATGTATTAAAACATTTAACTATTTAGATGCATTGCATCCCCAACGTGTGATACCCTATGTGTTAATTGTCTCAAACTAATCGGTTTGTTGTGTATGCTTTGAGAATATGTTTTGTTTTTAAGGTGGTTGATTTTGTGGTAACCTGGCTTTGCACCCCTACTTTGCAAGATCCAAAGGAAGTGTCGAAATGATAACAGAGACTCATCTACCAACAATTCCCCCCTCAGAGGACAGCCTATTGTCGGTTATCCCGATATTAGAGTCAGCAACTATTGAAGAGAATAGGCACTACGTCTCCGCAAGTTGGAAATGTGGGATGCTTGGTCTAACGGTAGAGAGCCGCCTAGCGCAATACCTGGTTTTCCCGAGTTAATTCCCAGAACAAGTGGAACCTCCAACACCCCTATAAATCTACCTGAACACCCCATTCGGATACCCCACCATGTCAGCCCATTTCGCTGGAACGCCTTCTCTGGTTCACCTCTAGGCACTGATTTCGGGAGTGGCTTCTAACATATTCACCACACCACCAACCTCGGCCACGGCACAACCAACATTGCCCAGGCCAAATTTTGAGCCATCATCCTTTATTTTCCAAATACCACCATTTCTATCGGACACGGCTTATGTCATCACAAACTCCTACCCTCAACCACCACGGTATGAGTTTACCACGGGACAAGAGAAAGATGTAAAGAATCCCGAGTAAGAAGAGATAACTCGGAAAATGAAAAGCATAGAACAAACTCTCAAGAACATACAAGGACTGAATGGCTAGAAGAGTATCTCCTATGCTGACTTGTGCATGTTCGAAACTCTTTATCCAATTTTAAAAAGAATTTTTTAGAGAGCTTCCGAGAGTACTCTATCAAGTGGCTTGAACAAGCTGCTAGGGTGAAACCCCAAATGGATGAGACCGAGATGGTCAGTGTCTTCTTGCAAGCTCAAGAGGCTAATTACTTCCAGAACATGATGTCCGTTATGGGTAAACTGTTTGCAGAAGCAATAAAGATTTGGAAAATGTTAGAGAATGGTTTGAAAATAGGTCGCCACCTCGCAAGCAATCCAGAGCAGGTTAGGGGCTACAACAAATCGGAAAAAGAAAAAAAAAGTGGAAATGATGGCCTCAAGTTTGAGAAACACCCGTCAACCCAGAGGTTACTTCGGTTCCTCTCCAAGAACCCCACAATATTACTACCCTCACCAAGATGAGGCATACGCCATGACTCCTCAACCTTTTGCAGTAATGAATTCCCAGCCTTACGCTCGGCCACAACAACACTATAACCAAAACCGAGCTCCATCTCCCATAAACAACCCTCCTCACCAAGCTCCAAATAATTCCCGTTAACCACAGAATAATTTTCCTTGTAACACCCGTGCCCGTGAACAACCCAGAAAAACCAACTTCATACCCATCGTTGTATCAAATTCTAGCCTCTTCCCAAAGTTGGTCCAAATGGGTTTGTTGCAGCTCGTACCTCCAAACAGGCAAAACCCAGAGTCACCCTTATACCAACTAGGAACCCGATGTGCTTATCATTCAGGGGCACAAGGGCAGGATACTGAAGACCGCTAGACCCTTAAGAGAGCGGTCGAGAAATTGATAGAAAAAAGCGGGCAGTGTTTAGGGATGAGAAGGTCCCCAATGTAACCAATAACCCACTCACAACAACGGGCCAGTTATCAGGATAATTTATGAGGTCAAAGAGTTCGACCTGGCTTTGAAAGGTATCATTGCTATTTCCAATGTTGAAAAGAAGCCCAAAATGGCGGCAAAGAAAGCTAATGATAAAAAAAACAATTCCATTTCTCGAAGAGTAGAAAAGGTTGTGGAAACTATGACTGGGGTAGTACCTCCCAAAGATGCCGTTCTATATGTTCCCAGGGCCCCTAGAAAAGAACAGTTTGTGTTGAGTCCTCCCAAAAGGTTTGAGCAAGACAAGGTCACGCTTATGGTACCAAAGATGTATCACAAAGGCCCATGAAGGACCCCACTGTCGTCCCCTGGAACTACAACAAAGCAATAGTGATGTACAAGGGAAAATAAATAATTGGGGAAGTGAATGAAACAAACCCGTCTGAGAAGTACCTCAATCTGGAAGAATTTAACAAGACCAAACAGAAGCGTTTCCACTTAAAAAGCTAGTCAGTGCTGAAGAGGCAGAAGAATTTTTTCGAAAGATGAAAGCCATGGACTACGATGTAATTGACCAACTCCGAAAGTCTCCCTCCCAGGTCTCACTTTTGTCCCTGTTGATAAGCTATAATGAGCATCAGAAAGTGTTGTTGAAGACACTTAATGAAGCATATGTTCCAGCCGAGACCACGGTTGAGCAATTGGAAAGAATGGCAGAGCAATATTTTGAAGTCAATCGGATCTCCTTCAGTCGAAATGACTTGCCTCCGGAAGGGGCTACCCACAACAAAGCTCTTCATTTGACTGTTAAGTGTGAAGGATACTACGTGAAAAGAGTTATGTTGGATGGTGGATCTGGGGTTGGCATCTGCCCTCTCTCGACCTTACAGAGAATGGAAATTGGGACTAAAAGAATTAGACCCAACAATGTTTGTGTACGTGCTTTTGATGGCATCAAGAGAGATACAATTGGGGAGATTGATTTGATCTTAACCATTGGCCCTGTGGATTTTGAAGTAACATTTCAGGTTTTGGACATGGACACTTCCTACAATTTTCTCTTAGGAAGGCCGTGGATCCATGCGGTAGGGGTTGTACCACCTACTCTCCACCAAATTGTTAAGTTTGAACATGAAAACTAGGAAATTGTGGTCCATAGAGAAGATGAGCAATCAATTTACAGGGACCCGTCAGTCCTATATTTGAAGGCTAAGGAAGGTACTGAGCACAGAGTCTACCAAGATTTTGAGATCGTGGTCGTAGACAAGTTCGAGGAAGTAACCTCGTGTCCTCAACCTTTCTTGTCAAACGCGTCAATCATGGTCACCAGTGAAATGATCAAACATGGCTACAAACCTGTGAAAGGGCTCGAGGCATCTTTGCAAGGCATTACCGAGCATATCACTTTGACTGCCAGTGAGAAATTCTTCGGTGTGGATTTCCAAGCCACAAAAGCTGACGTAACATGGGTTAATGAACGTAAGAACAATGGGTTGGTCCTGCCTCAGCCGGTCCCACATCTCTCCAAAACGTTTGTCAAGCCAAGATACATAGAGAAAGAAGATGAATCCTTCACGTCCGAAGAAATTTAGGACATTTGTGGGGCAATGAGGAATATGTTATATGAGTCTCATATGGTCCAGCCGGGTGAAGGCTCAAGCACTACTGAGGTGCAATATATGGGGCCCAATGCCAAGCTTCAAAATTGGAAGGCTACTCCACTCCCAGTCAGGTGAGAATCCCGGTAGTTCATTCTTGCCATCTTTTCTACATTCCGAGTTATTTCAGGGTGTAACTCGAATGTCTTTAGTTTATTGTCTTTAAAATTCCAATCTAAACCCTTCTAGCTTCAAATTCAATGAAATGAAATCAATATTTCATTGTCTATGAATCTCTTTCTTTATTCTTTCTGATTTTTGTTATTTTTCTTATTTCTTCTTTCAGTTCTAATAATGTAGACTTAAATAACATGACATGTTTGCAGACTTCATGCCTAGATCCTAATACGCTGTCTAACTGTGAAATAATGAACCAAGAACCAGAATATGTTGAAGATGAGGCTTTTAGGGGAATAAATCGAGAACTAGAACAATTTGAGAATAAGCTTAAGCCAAACTTAAATGAAACTGAGCCAGTTAATTTTGGTAGTTCGGAAGAGGTCCAGGAAACCATGATAAGCATTCACACTGATGAAAGAACTAGGGATGCATTGATCCAGCTTTTGTTTGATTTCAAAGACATGTTTGCCTAGTCCTATGATGATATGCCAAGACTGAGCGTTGATTTAGTGGTGCACAAATTGCCAATTTACCCCGATTATCCCCCTGTCAAACAAAAATAGATAAAGTTTAAAATCGACATCAGTGACAAGATCAAAGAAGAAGTCACCAAATAGTTGAAAGTTGGTGTGATTCGAGTGGTCCGATACACCACGTGGTTGGCTAATGTGGTCCCAGTGCCAAATAATGATTGGAAAACCCGAGTGTGTGTTGATTATCAGGATTTGAACAAAGCAAGCCCCAAGGCCAGTTTTCCATTACCAAACATCCACATCCTTGTTGACAACTGGGCCAAACATGAGATACAGTCTTTTGTGGATTGTTATGCTAGGTATCATGAAGTTCTAATGGATGAAGAAGACACAGAAAAGATGGCCTTCACCATACCTTAAGGTACTTACTATTACAGGGTCATGCCATTCGGGTTAAAGAATGCTGGAGCAACTTCCATGAGAGCTATGACTGCCATCTTTCATGACATAATGCACCAGGAAATGGAGGTGTATGTGGATGATTTGACCATTAAATCAAGAACGCAAGATGACCATATGCGGGATATGAGAAAGTTCTTTGAGCGTCTGTGTAAGTATGACTTGAAATTAAATCCAGCTAAATGTGTGTTCGGAGTTTCGATTGGGAAACTTTTGAGGTTTATAGTCAGTCGGAGGGGCATCGAGCTATATCCAACAAAGATAAAGTCTATTCGGATTTGCCACCACCGAGAACCAAGAAAGAGGTTATGAGTTTGCTGGGTAGGTTGAATTACATTATCAAGTTCATTGCTCAGTTGACTTCCACGTGTGAGCCCATTTTTAAGTTGTTGAAGAAAGATGCGGCGATTAGATGGACAGATGAGTGTCAGGAAGCTTTTGACAAAATCAAAGAATATTTGTCGAATCCGCCAGTGTTGGTTCCACCCGAGACTGGAAGGCCTTTGTTTTTGTACTTGAATGTGTTTGAGAATTCTTTTGGATGTGTTCTCGGGCAACATGAGGTGACTAGGAAGAAAGAACAAGCCATATACTATTTGAGCAAGAAGTTCACTAGTTATGAAGCCAAGTAGACTTTGCTGGAAAGAACTTGTAGCGCCGTAACTTGGTCGCTTAGAAGCTTAGGCATTACTTGTTGGCTTATACCACTTACCTCATAACCAGATTGGATCCTTTGAAGTACATATTCCATAAGCCGATGCCCACGGGAATGTTAGCAAAGTGGCAAATCCTGCTCATCGAGTTTGACATAATTTATGTCACTTGTACAGCGATGAAAGCTCAAGCCTTGGCAAAACACCTAGCTGAAAATCATGTTGATGATGAATATCAGCCTTTGAGTACTTATTTTCCGTACAAGGAAGTAAATTCAGCTGAGGTAATCCTAGAAGACACTAATTCTTGGAAAATATTCTTCGATTTAGGTGTGAATGCAAAAGGTATCGGGATTGGGGCAATTTTGATTTCACCCACTAGTAAGCACTATTCGGCCGCAGCCTGGCTTCAGTTCTTTTGTACAAACCACATTACTGAGTATGAAGCCTGCATTATTAGTATGAATATGGCAGTTGACATGGACATGAAAGAATTTTAAATCATAGAAGATTCTGACTTGATTATTCGGCAAGCTAAAGGTGAATGGGAAACTCTAGATATCAAGCTTATTCCATACAGGCAATATGTGGAAGATCTCAGCAAGCGGTTCAAATCCCTCGAGTTCAGGTACATTCCTCGGTTTAACAATGAGTTAGCTGATGCACTAGCTACTTTGGCCTCGATGCTGCCGTATCCAGGCAATGTCCACATTGACCCATTGGAAATCTAAATTCGAGAAAGACATGGTTATTGCAATATAGTTGATATGGAACTAGATGTTCAGTCATAGGTATCATGATATCAAGAGATTTTTTAAAATAAAGGAATATCATGAGCAAGCCAGTGGAGACCAAAAGAGAACCATTAGAAGGATCGCCAGTAGTTTCTTCTTGGGCGGAGAAGTCTTGTACCAAAGAACTGCAGATCTGAACCTTTTAAGATGCGTGGATGCCCAAGAGGTCGGAAGAATCATGAATGAGGTGCACGCAGGAGTGTGTGGACCCCACATGAATGGATACATCCTTGCAAAGAAAATCCTCCGGGCAGGTTATTACTGGATGACTATGGATAAGGATTACTTCAGTTTTGTCCGAAAGTGTCATCAGTGTCAGGTACACAATGACCTGATTCATGCATCGCCTTTAGAATTACCCCCTATGTCAGCACCGTGGCCGGTTGTTGCTTGGGATATGGATGTCATTAGGCCAATTGAGCCAAAAGCTTCAAACGGGCACAGATTCATCTTAGTTGCTATTGACTATTTCACAAAGTGGGTTGAAGCAGTCACTCTCAAAGCCGTCACCAAGAAAGCGATGGTGTACTTCATGCATTCCAACATTATCTGTCATTTTGGTATTCCTAAAAATATCATTACGGACAATGCTGCAAATTTGAATAGTCATTTGATGAGGGAGGTATGTGAACAATTTAGGATCACGCATCAGAATTTTACCCCTTATCGGCCCAAAGATAATGGTGCTATTGAAGCAGCAAACAAAAACATCAAGAAGATTCTTAGGAAAATGATTCAAAGTTCAAGGCAGATGGCATGAAAAGTTGCCTTTTGCCTTGTTGGGATATCGCACAACCGTGCACATATCAGTTGGGGCAACATCCGATCTATTGGTTTATGGCACTGAAGACGTAATATCCGCAGAAGCGAAAATTCCATCCCTTTGAATCATTGTTGATGCTGAGATTGAGCTCAATGAATATGGGTCAAGACCCGTCTAGAACAGTTAACCCTGATTGATGAAAAGTGGATGGCCACAGTTTGCCACGGACAGTTGTATCAAAAAAGAATGGCTCGCACCTACAACAAGAAAGTGCGGCCTAGGAACTTTGAAGTGGGCCAACTCGTTTTGAGACGTATTCTCCCACATCACAAGGAAGCAAAAGGAAACTTCGCTCCAAATTGGAAAGGCCCGTACATCATAAGGAAATTGTTGGAAAAAGGGGCATTGTACTTAGGAGACATTGAAGGGAATGATCCTAAAACATCTCTCAATGTAGACATGGTCAAAACGTATTACGTTTAACCCTTCTACGATATATATATTCTCTGATTAGGACGACGAAGGTTTTCATTCCCGCTACCCAAACACTATTAACCCTTTGCAAACCCTTTGAGCTGGTTACCTTTCTTTGACTACCCTCTCTAGAACCCGAAAATGTTTATCAAAAAAAAATAACAAAAAGAAAATAAAAAAACAAATTTTACTGAACTACGTTCGACTTGATTCCGAAAGGATACATAGCCAGCCTCTCTCTGGGGTTCAGTCACACCAAAACAAAAATTCACATTTCCCCAAAAGTTGAAACTGGGGCAGAAGTTATAATGGTTAGGCGATGGTTTGCCTGAAAGGTTCCAAAGTTGTAATTCAATCCAAACTCGTTTACCCCAAATCCTGTTCAAGTCCTTCCGATCAATCGTTAAAGATGTTCAGAATTGGATGATATTGCTTACTTGGATCTGATACTGTCACGACCCTAAACTCAGACTTGGTCATGATGGCGCCTCCTATGAAGAAAAGGCCATCCGACATAACACCCATTTTAACCCTTTAATCATTAAGAGTCATTTTTAATCCTTTAATTAAACAAATATTTAATAATATAAGTCTAAATGAACTGCGCGAAAATAACATACAAGCCCAACATCGGGGTGTCACTAGTCATGAGCATCTACTACAACTATCTAACCACATCAAGACCAATATGGTCGGGAAAAGTTACAATTTATACATAAGGAAGAATAAAGAGGAAGAAAGCAGAGTCGTGATCGCCAGGCAGCTACCTTGCTATCTTCGATGAAACTGCCACCAAGCTCAGAAATACCTGATCGCACACAAGGTGCAGGGAGTAATGTGAGTACTCCAACGTAGTAAGTAATAAAAGTAAATAAAGTCTGAGCAGTAAGAAATCACGTATACCACTTCATGGCACCACAAAGGATACCGCATATTCCAAACAAATAGGATACAAATCAAATCACTTCGTTAAACTTCCATCATCAGTAAAATCCTTTGGAAAATATCTTTCTAACCTTTCCCATAGAGGTTTAATGAAATGTATATATATGGTGAAAGGGATAAAAATCATAATCGGCCCCTCGGGCAAAACATAGCTCGTATAAAGACCCTCGGCATAACAGAAATTCACATCCATTTCATAACTTAAAAACTTCAGTTTAAATGAAAGTTATTTAAAACATTTGTTCAACATTTTCAATAGAGGCTCAGTCTAAAGATGAGTGAAAGCAGTAATTAAATCAACATGTTCAATAGAAACTCACTTTAAAGAGGAGTGAAAAATAGTAAGTTCATAAAATGGCCCCTCAGGCAAAGCATCACTCATGTACATGCATATATATAGCCCCTCGGGCAAGCATGACTCAGCTCTCGTCAATCAGTACTCACACTCAACACTCTGACTCAATAACTATCTCATAATAATAACCGCTGTGGCATGCAGCCCGATCCATAATACATAGTCGACTGCGCTCACTGGGGGTGTGCAGACTCCAGAGGGCTCCTACAACCCAAGTGCTATAATTTGCACGGACAACTCACGTACCATAGTATCAAGATCAGAATCTGCATTTATATATATCGTTGCGGCGTGCAGCCCGATCCATAAATATATAATCCTCACAACCAGGACCTCGGCCTCTCTTAGTCATTAACCTCACAATCAGACCCTCGGTCTATCTCAGTCATCAATCTCATAATCAGGCCTTCGGCCTATCTCCGTCATCAACCTCACAATCACTCAGACCATCAGTAAAATAGGAAACTCAGCCCAAATAGTTTTCACATTTTAAGAAGTAAAGTGATACAACCAGATTTAAACAATAAATAGGTAAAAACATGACTAAGGATATGCTTTCAAACAACAAGAGTGAGAGTGAAAATGCTCGTAAGGGTCTCAATAGGTCGGCACAAGGCCATAAACATGGAATACAACCCAAAATATAATATCAATCTCTAAAATATGAAATATCATAAGATTTCAAATCAAATACGCGACATAACAGTCATACAGGACGGACAAAGTCACAATCCCCAATGGTGCACGACTCCACGCTCGTCATCTAACATGTGTGTCACCTAAAAGTAGCACAACTATGTGAAGTCTGGGGTTTCAAACCCTCAAGACAGTATTTACAATCATTACTTACCTCCATCTGGTCTAAACTCTAGCTTGCGATGCCTTTGCCTCTCGAATCGGCCTCCAAATGCTTCCAATCTAACCAAAATCAGTACATAACCATTAAAATATGCTAAGGGAACAAAGCCCTGTCGAAAATATCCAATTTACATCAAAAATCCCGAAATTACTCAAATCCGGCCCCCGAGCCCACATCTCGAAAACCAATAAAAATTACCTCAATAGAATCCTCATCCCCTCATGAGTATATACACATTAAGATCATCAAAATCGAACCTCAAATGGCCTCTCAAATCCCCAATTTAACTCTCCAATTTCAAGCCCTAATCTCCCAACTGTTTCTCTGATGTTTCCACTAATTTCATGATTAAACAATGAAATAATCACCATAACACAAGATACAAAGCCCAAGTAACTTACCCCATTGAAGATCCTTAATTCCTCTTGAAAATCACTGCCCAAAGCTCACATCCCGGCAAAAAATGGTGACGAATGACCAAAAATTAGTGAAGGAACCTTTATATACACTCTGCCCAGCACTTCCGCATCTGCGGTCCCCATCACGCATCTGCGGGGACGTATCTGCACAAAATCCTTTGCTTTTGCGGAATTTCATTAAAAGACAATTTCAATTAATATGGTTGCCAGACCCGCACCTGCGACACCTTCTATGCACCTGCGCTACATAACCACTTCTGCGGACCTTGCACCTGCGGTCCCCATTCTGTAGGTGCGGAAATGCCAAGAACAACAAAATCTGCAGCACAACTCAAATTCTAAACTTTCTAGTAACCATCCGAAATCATCTCGAGGCCCCCGGGACCTCAACCAAAAGCACAAATAAGTCACATACCACCATTCAAACTTGTACCAATCTTTAAAACACCTCAAACAACATTGAATCACCCAAAACACATCGGATTCAAGCCGAAGCTTTCAAAAATCTTTCGAATTACATGATATAATGCCAAGGTAGGCTAATTATTTTATTTTGTATGAAAATGAGGATACATGATATAATGGATATCAATTGGATATGTTAATAAGCGTATAAGTCATATTATAGGTGATTTGGGGTCTAAGGAGAGTCCTAAGTCTAAGCCAAGTTAAAAAAAATTCATAATAGACTAAAGTTGTAAATGAGTGCGCACAAGACCTCATTTTGGACAATCATATATCAAGTTATATAAGGATTTGTGTTATTCATAACCTATCAAATTAAAGCCCTTTGAGTCTAGTTTCTAACGCATCAAACCGTTCATCATTTGTAGGTGTATACAGAAAGTTACGACTATTTTACTGGGCATGTGTCATATGCCCGGCCTTAGCGCGTGTGCGCTAGTAGCGGACCCCTAAATACACCTAAGATCGGGAAAGGAGAGGATTTAAGTCATTTTTCAAGACTAGGGCATCCTCTCCATCACCCATCCGGTCAAGGCTTCAATTACACACCTAAGGTGAGTTTTTAAGTGTGTTTTCATGGTGATTTCACCTCTCAATCACTAGTTACAACATGATTTTGATTGGATTTCATAGGATTTCTTCAAAATCTCAAGAACACCCCAAAGTTGTATTTCAAGATTTGGTCTACAAGAGGTAAACTTTTACCCTTAGACTTATATATATGGAGTTATTATGGAAATTATGAGTATGAATCAAGCATTACAACTTTAAGTATGGTGATTGGAAGCCATAAATTCCCAATTTAAATACATGATTTCGTCCCAATATTAAGATGTCCTAGCTATTTGATTTCACTCGTGAAAGGTTGAGATTATATGCCTTTAGATTTTTGCACATATCGTGAGTATATTGATTTGGAAGGCAAGTTATTGTATCCTTACTTCTCTCATATAGTATCAATTATCATGAAGGGTTAAGTTGTTTGAAGTATGATAATCTCATAAGTGTTCAACTTCTTTTCATCCTCATGGGCTTGTGGCATATATTCCTTGTGTCAGTTAACGTTAAGAGTGCAATTCAACTTCATGTTTTCTGAAACCCATATCGCATTCAAGGTGCCAAAATATTCTCATTCTTGATAACTGGATATTCCCTACACTCCAGGAGGCGACTGGGTCATGTACTTGAATATTCCTCCTTAATGGTTCCTATTGCCAATGTACGAGTTACCCCTATGCTTTAATTGTCTAATAGTTGATGTCGTCACAATGATTAACCATATCGGCATCATTAATAGAAATCCTCGTGTCTCTTAGCATGTAACCTCATGAAATACTCTGCTCAGCGCCTAAATGGATTCTTGAATAATTCCAGCCCAATCTTGAACTCCGTTGCTCCTTACTGTATTAGATCTATTTGGTATTGAAGGTTCAAACATGTCAAAGAGGAAGTATCCCCGTGTGATCCCATATATTTGATAGGTAATTTTACCGTCAGTTTATGATAGCACATCTTAGACTAATTGTGGAATGCATCAAAGGTTTAGCATGGGCGTTCATGTAGAGATTTAGAGTTTAGGAAGGTGAAGGAGTTATTCTTAATACTTTCCCCTAAAGATGTTATGTGAGTTGATAATGAAGGTTGCCTAAGTGTAGTTCACATTGGGTCGTGCTATGAGTATGATGTTTACTGTCGTTGTTCTACATGTATTATGTGTTTTCATATGTCTATGTCTAAGAAGGTCGTTGGAGACCTATTGTGTATTATCCCGGTAGAAACTATTGAACGTGAAGTTAATGGATAGTTTCCTTATGCGAGGTATCTAGTTGTAATCCTTGTTAGATAAGTTGGAAGGTTGGGATTGTTTTCGCGAATGGGTTGTGGTAAAGCTTGTAAGTCGAGGAGGCCACCTTGAAGGCTGAAAGTGTCGTGGAAAGATTCGCTTGATTGTGTAATAATTAGTTTTGGTTTGAAAGGTACCTTGTAGGTGTTATGATTTAAAATGTGCAGTCCATGTCCAGGTATCATCGTGATAATGTAGATGTGTTTTTAGGATGGTTTTGGTGGTTCTCTGACAGGTGGATAGGCCTAGTTACAAAAGAAACTCTTGCCAAATTTACGGAAATTTATGGAGTTAGCCAAATTCGGGGCTGTTGATATATTTCATGATGTGAACAAGCTAAAGTTACATAAAGATGGCTAATGAATGAAACTCAATCCTCATTCGAGGACAAATGATCCTAAGGGGAGGATAATGTAGGCCCCGGAAAATTTTTCCAAGAAATTTAAGATTTCATGGTGCCAAGGTAGGCTAATTATTTTATTTTGTGTGCAAATGAGGACTCATGATATAATGGATATCAATTGGATATGTTAATAAGCCTATAAGTCATATTATAAGTGATTTGGGGTCTAAGGAGAGGCCTAAGTCTAAGCCAAGTTGGAAAATTTCATAATAGACTAAAGTTGTAAATGAGTACGCACAAGACCTCACTTTGGATGATCATATCTCCAGTTATATAAAGATTTGTGTGATTCACAACCAATCAAATAAAAGCCCTTTGATTCTAGTTTCCAACGCATCAAACCGTTTGTCATTTAGAGGTGTATACAGAAAGTTACGACCATTTTACTGGGCATGTGTCATATGTGTGATTAGCGCGGGCGCGCATATTGCGAAGTATTCTGCCTCCTTAGCGCGGCCTTAGCGCGGGCGCACTAGTAGAACATCCTTAAATACACCTAAGGACGGGAAAGGAGAGGATTTGAGTCATTTTTCATGACTAAGGCATCCTCTCCATCACCCATCCGGTCAAGGCTTCAATTACACACCTAAGGTGAGTTTTTAAGTGTGTTTTCATGGTGATTTCACCTCTCAATCACAAGTTACAACATGATTTTGATTGAATTTCGTAGGATTTCTTCAAAATCTCAAGAACACCCCAAAGTTGTCTTTCAAGATTTGGTCTACAAAAGGTAAACTTTTACCCTTAGACTTACATATATGGAGTTATTATGGAATTATGAGTATGAATCAAGTATTACAACTTATGGTATGGTGATTGGAAGCCATAAATTCCCAATTTAAATACATGACCATGGTAGGGATTTAAAGGTGATTATTTGATGGAATTTTGTTGGTTGGATGTAAATGGTTGATCACACATGTGATGTTAGGAGTATAAATTGTTAAAGAATAATGGTGGGATGAATTGTTAGTTAATGGTGATAGTTGGATGAACCAATACTATAGTTATGAGGTGTATAGATCTATAACTACAAGGTGTTTGATAATATGCCTAAATGACTTAAGTTATGGAATTTATTACTAATATTAGCCCTATTGAATGTTGTATTGTAGATTGAAGCTACTTAAGTGTATTAGATCATTGTAGTATCATTAAGGGGCAAATTTCAGGTATTTTGGCTAATACTCCCTCTTCTTAGAAATTGAGCTCCCCTGGTGTCCCCGCATATGTTGTAAGTCCAGAATTTGATTTATGTAGTATTCATTATTTCAAAGGATTTGGGTTTTGCAAGAATATATGTGAAAGATGTACCTCAATGTGTTCAATATGCTATTCTTGGTAGATTGGGGATATGTGAAGAATGTGAAGTGTATGCTAAATTGCCTATATTTCAAGTCAAGTTTAAATTGAGATTGTTATACCAAACTATGTGAAATCCTCTATGGGTAGAGATGTTTGAAATAAATCAAAATGAATTTGGGAAATAGAGTATGACCAACGTGCCGAGAACTTGAATTATAATGGTGCCTGGTGATGCCTATGACACGCGAAAATATGAAATAGATTATGAAATATGCCTTGCCTCTGATTTCCATAAATGACTTCAATGATAAAGTGCCCTAAAGGCTTTGTACACAATTTATGCCCATAAGCAACTATTCGAGATAATGTTTTGCCTTATAAGTACATTCAATATGATCCAATTTGTTACATACTTCGATGTTGAAATTATTTATTGTCATGATTGTAAAAGAGTAATTCAAGAACAATTGGTGTAATTGCTTGCTTATGCCTTTGAGGTGCGTTTTTATTGCGGGTTGGTGTATCCCCTCCTTTTTGGGAGAATTCGTTGTGTTTAAAGTTCCATTGTTAATAACTTGAGGTGTATGATTTCTGAAATATTGTATATGCCCAAGATTCATGATTCCTCTCAGGTGTACTTGACATCTTGAATTGAATGGCTTGTTGTTGAAATTGATATTGATGTGAAATATATGGAAATGATGTGAAATGTGGGAAAGAAGAGATTGAGTTATGTAATGCGGCCTAGTGCCAAGAATGATGTGAAGAGATGTGGCCCCAAGTGCCGATGAAATGACATATGTGAAATGAAATGATTAATGAGAAGGGAACAATGCCTTGGTAAGGCATTGTAGCCGATCGGGCTGAGATCGGACTTCGTTCAAGATAGCGGTGGTATTGTGAATGAATTCTGGAGAAAGGGAAAATTAGATTGTAATTGAAGTATATATCTCAATTGAGGCGACCTAGCTCAAGATAGCGGTGGTATTGTGAACAATGTTGAACAGTATGAAATGCCCCCAAGCTAAAGGTTATGGGAAAATGATGTGAAAATGGCATGATTCTTTTATTTGATAATGTTGTGATCATTTAAAGTGTTTGAGTTGCATTTGTGATTTTCTTATTATTGTATGAAAGTTCTTTCTAACTAGATGGTGTTTAGTTATACATACTAGTGCTATTCGATGGCACTAACGTCCCTTTTAACGGGGGCACTATATCTTTAAATGGATGTATGTGGTTCCATAGCAGTCAATGTTGGTCGCAGCTAGTGACATATCTTCCTTTCAGCTGATTTGGTGAGCCCCACTTCATTTCGGGGTCTTGTACCATTTTTATCATGTACTTTGTATTTAGAGGTATAGCCGGAGCCTTGTTGCCGGCATTTCCATATTATTCTTCAGTTATATCTATAGGCTCCATAGACAAGTTGCGGGTAGATTCGGGTGTTGGTATCAAAGTAGAAATATTGATGTTTGGCACAAATTCATAAATCTTGTAATATTTTGATTATTATGATTTAACCGGATTATTAAAATGAAATGGAAGTTGTTAATGAAATACTTACTAAGTATGATTAATGTAGTCCATCTCCTATTTAATCATGAATTAGTTTGGGTAGAATGAAACCTAACAGGCTTGCTTAGTCGGGTTTACTCGGTTGAGCGCTGGTCGCGCTCCTCGGATTTTGGGGCGTGACACAAAAGCTCAAAACGACCGGTCGGGTCGTTACATCCTCCCTCACTTAAACATACGTTTGTCCTCGAACGTGCCCACAGTTGTTCCAAAAGCCAACCATTTGCTGAATAACCTTACCATGCATATACCCGGGGGTGATCCCATGTCTCCCTATCTCATATAGGTCCGATAATACAATGTAACGGAAATTTCACAATCCAACCTAGCCTATAAACCTTAGAACCACATTTTCACTTCTGAAATCATCCACAAGATCAGGATCTCACATCTATACCTTGAATATGCCCGAACAAGCTGTAATAACCAATACCTGCGACTTCAGGTGCAATTACATGATATACCACATAACTCAAACACTTGTAGTGATAACTCCTAATCACGGTAGCTGCACACAACAACCGAATACCGATAGAAAACCTCTTATCAACTAAAGTCTCATTCTAACACTTTCATATACTGCCAATGATAAATGAAACACGCAGTAAGCCATAACCATTTGTCAGATCAACCATTCATGAAGCCATTTCTCCTTTGGCAAAGACCATAGCAAATTTCTAAGCCGAACATCGATATTATCCTTCCAACATGCTGAAATCGAATCCGTTTGTATTCATAAAAGATCCCAACGATCTCATCTAATCCAATCAACCACTCTTGTGACATGACACCTCAATACAGACTAAAGTTGCAACTGGCGCAATCCGCGTACCAATACGCGACAACCCGAACATACTCAAATCATGAAAAAAAAATGTCTCAATGAAAGAGATGTACCGCAAGCTCACCAGTACAACCACACCCAATGCTGAGAACCTGTCACACATCATAGAAACAGAATACACGAATCTAACCCGCAGGATCATACCTCCACATAGCTTCGTTCCAATGCGCGACCTCATCCAAACACTGGTCCACATGAAACACCTCAAGTCACTATGTTCGGAATCGACAACCATGCGCAATATGATGTCTAATACCAAAGCAATCATCATAACCACTGTGAAGCAATTGACCTAACATTACACAAACCCGAAAGAACATAACCGATACGCCATCCACCGAGCAATACCCAGTACTCTTTCCCGCTCGACATCCATTATGAAACCCCAATGGAACCGCACCATGTGTGCCTATAACCAACAAATCATAACGTTTCGCAACACAGAAAAGATAACTCAAAGATCCCCCTAATCACTAATAGCTCAATAACAACCGAAACAACATATCCCTCACCAACAACAGCTCGAAGTCAACAAAGCCATCTCGGTGCAAGGCACACATCCATATAGGTCTACTATTGAACCACACCTCAACTCTTATCACCCATAACAGATAAATAACCCTTCGAAGGTTCACAATGACCGAATCATAGCACATACTAAAATCTGACTAACTTACCCACATTTTTACCGTCCACAACCGCGAGCTAACCTATTTATGAAACTTCCAGTTCCTAAGTCCATAAAGCACACGAATTACCACATCTGATCTCAATTCTGCTGCTCGAATATACAATACACCTCTAATACTCAATCATCCCATGAGAGGTACACCAAAAATTCTTCGGTGCCACCAAGCCAACTCGAATATCATCATTCGATCAAACAAGATAGTGGCGCAATATCAATAAGGCATCCATAACTAAAACACATCGCCCTTTCTCAAATGTATACCCTCATCAAGCCATACCAATCAGTGGTCTCATTTATCTAGTCATCTGAAGCTGTCCGTGCTGCCTAAGAATTCATGGCCTCCCTTTCAAAACTGAACTATGACCTTATACATGCAAATCTTAATCCCCCACAATATACCGCATATACCATACCATCCTAGGATAACATGGGAATTTCATATCCCTTCCGAGCCACAAGCAACTATGTACTCCACTAACCAAGAACTTTCCATTGTGCCTATCTGGAAGAAAAACATTATACATACCACGCTCCTCATGCCTGTAGAAAATATACACCTCCAATCTGTGGTAGAAATCATTAAGAACTCTCCGAGTTCCCTTTGCACAAACTAGACCTGTCAAGACTGAATCCTTCTAACCCGACCAAGCTGCGCAAGCTATCAAACCTATGAGTCTTGCCACGAAGCACCTGTAGAAACTCATTATCTCATAAACACCCAAAGAACTAATCGTATCCTTACCATACCGATCCGACCTACCACTAAGCTATCCCATCTATCCAAGTTCCTTCTGATTTACCTTCGACTTGATATTTCTTCTTGCCATAATACCGCAATCCTCAACCCAGACTCACCACACAAGACCCAAGCATAAAACCACACCGTCTAAGGCTCATAAGCCGCTGAATGCTCTCCTTAATATTCCCAAACGCACCACATTCAAAATACCTACCCTGATGAGTCTTCCTGCAAATCTGAAGTCATTAACTTCCTAACCCTGATATATATAGAATCCCATAATTGATATAGAAATGACACAAGTCTTGACACCCTCCAATGCAACCCTCAATTTCTAGCCGAATCATACACTTGAAAATTTCCAATTTTTACATGTACAATCTCGAACACATTCGAACCATTCTCGAGAGTCATTCACTCTACTCAAACTGCAATTAGCCTGATCAAACGAACCGAACAACCTGCCTCATTAGCACTCCTACACCGCAGATTGTGACATCATTCCATTACAACCAAGAACCTTCCTGCTCTATGCACCGAGCATCCTTTACCAACAATAACTCAAGACATTCCGTGATTCTCACACGCCTATGAAGCATCTTATAACCTTTATTATAAATTTTCCTTTACTCGAGCTATCCTCGATCTCAATTTCCGCAAGCCATAACTGATTCTCCAGTGCGCCTCAATTGGAACCAACATAACACATAACCGTGCAGTCAATCTAATCAATAACAGATTCCCCCACTTGGCTCGAAGCCATAGATCAAAACACTCACAATAACTCATCATGCATATACTCTATTACTGCCATAATACCATAGTGAGATTAAACGCAATCCTTCATAAGCTCGTGAAACACAGATCATCTAGGTACTTTAAATCTTTTGCAATGTCGCATTCACTCTCGTAACAGTTAAACCCACTCTCTTAAGCGACCCAAATTTAAATTTCAATATATATATTTCACTTGTAAACGAGATCTGCTAACACACAACATAAGGATCACACAACTTCATTATACTCCGCAGGAGATAACACACCTATTTTGCTTCAAACTAACATTTATGTATACCTTCCACCGTCATAAACATTACGCAGTCACTTAATCTTCCTGAGTCAGAACTCATACCGCAACATGAAACTTACTTCACTCACAACTAGAAAACATGAAAAGATTCTTCACACACCCATAACTCGGTGCTATACACCCAATCATGATGGAAATCAAACACCAAATAGTTCTAGCTGCCCCAAAGCAGACCCTTCTCACCTCATTCGATTCATTTGAACACATCTCACAGTCACATCACACTCATCACGTAACTATCCAGTCATCACCTCTCTTAATAGGGACATGACAAAAAATATAGATCCAGAAACACGCGCTCACGCAATCATCAGCTCAAGGCTCAAGCTATAGGAGAAATCTGGCCTCAAGTTATCCAGACTAGCCAACATTAACACACAGAGATCACATCTCATCTATCGATCAGGGAGTCACAAACCTTCGATGCATATCTAATACTGAGCGCTCGTGTGAGCATGCGAACACGTGGAAGGAATTCAAAGAGTTACTTTTCAAGCTGAATCAAGGACGCACGATAAGAATTCAAGAGTGTGATATTTTTCCTAAAGGTTCCGCAGCCTCCCGAGGATAAGTATAGACGGCTCCGTACTGATCCGCGAGACTCTACTAAACCTACTCATGACTTGTGAGACCTATGTAACCTAGGCTCTGATACCAACTTGTCATGACCCTAAACTCAAACCTGATCGTGATGGCACCTCTCGTGAAGACAAGGCCAGCCGACACAACACCCATTTTAACCCTTTAATAGTTAAGAGTCATTTTTAAGCCTTTAATTAAACAAATGTTTCATAATACAAGTCTAAATGAACAACGCAGAAATTACATACAAGCCCGACATCAGGGTGTCACTAGTCATGAGCATCTACTACAACTGCCTAACCACATCAAGACCAATATGGTCGGGAAAAGTCACAATTTACACATAAGGAAGAATAAAGAGGGAGAAAGCAGAGCCGAAATCACCAGGCAACTACCTTGCTAATTCCGATGAATCTACCACCAAGCTCAGAAATACCTGAATCTGCACACAAGGTATAGGAAGTAATATGAGTACTCCAACCCAGTAAGTAATAAAAGTAAATAAAGGCTGAGCAATAAGAAATCACGTATACCATATCATGGCACCACAGAGGATAACACATGTTTCCAAAAAAAAAAACAGGATACAAATCAAATCACTTCGTTAAACTTCCATCTTCAGTAAAATCCTTTGGAAAATATCTTTCTAACCTTTCCCATAAAGGTTTAAAGAAATATATATATATATATATATATATATATGGTGAAAGTGATAAAAATCATAATCGGCCCCTCGGGCAAAACATAGCTCGTATACAGCCCCTCAGCATAACAGAAATTCACAACCATTTCATAACTTACAAACTTCAGTTTAAATGAAAGTTATTTAAAACATTTGTTCAATATTTTCAATAGAGGCTTAGTCTAAATATGAGTGAAAGCAGTAATTAAATCAACATGTTCAATAGAAACTCACTTTAAAGAGGAGTGAAAAACAATAAGTTCATAAACTGACCTCTCAGGCAAAGCATCACTCATGTACATGTATATATATAGCCCCTCGGGCAAGCCTCTCAGTCACTCATGACTCAACTCTTACCACTCAGCGCTCACACTCAGCACTCACACACAATAGCTACCATATAATAACCGTTGCGACGTGCAACCCAATCCATATATCGCTGCGATGTGCAACCCGATCCATATATTGCTGTGACGTGCAGCCCGATCAATATATATAGTCGACTGAGCTCACTGGGGGTGTGCACACTCCGGAGGGGCTCCTACAGCCCAAATACTAAATCGCTGCGGCGTGCAGCCCGATCCATGTACGTACATATATACATATATATATATTGCTGCGGTGTGCAGCCCGATCCATAAATATATAATCCTCACAACTAAGCCCTCGGCCTCTCTAAGTCATTAACCTCACAATCAGAACCTCGGTCTATCTCATTCATCAACCTCACAATCACTCAGACCATCAGTAAAACAGGGACCTCAGCCCAAACAGTTTTCAGATTTTAAGAAGTTAAGTGATAAAACCAGATTTAAACAATAAAGAGGTAAAAACATGATTGAGGATATTCTTTCAAACAAATAGAGTGAGGAAAAATAGAGAAAATGCCCATAAGTGTCTTAACAGGTCGGCACAAGGCCACAAACATGGCATACAACCCAAAATATAATATAAATCTCTAAAATATGAAATATCATAAGATTTCAAATCAAATATGTGACATAACACTCATACGGGACGGACCAAGTCACAATCCCAAATGGTGCACGACTCCACGCTCGTCATCTAGCTTGTGTGTCACCTCAAAGTAGCACAACGATGTGAAGTCCGAGATTTCAAACCCTCAAGACAGTATTTACAATCATTACTTACCTCTATCTGATCCAAATTCTAGCCCGCGATATCTTTGCCTCTCGAATCGTCCTCCAAATGCTCCAAATCTAACCAAAATTAGTACATAACCATTAAAATATGCTAAGGGAAAAAAGCCCTCTCGAAATTATCCAATTTACATCAAAAATCCCGAAATTACTCAAACCCGGCCCCCGGAGCCACATCTCGGAATCCAATAAAAATTACATCAATAAAATCCTCATCCCCTCACGAGTCTATACACATTAAGATCATTAAAATCGGACCTCAAATGGCCTCTCAAATCCCCAATTTAACTCTCCATTTTCAAGCTTTAATCTCCCAACTCTTTCTCTAATTTTTCCACTAATTTCATGATTTAACAATGAAATAATCACCATAAACACAAGATACACAGCCCAAATAACTTATCCCATTGAATCCTTGATTCCTCTTGAAAATCACTGCCCAAAGCTCAAATCCCGACCAAAAAAGGTGAAGAATGACCAAAAATTCACGAAAGAACCTTTATATACACTCTGCCCAGCACTTCTGCATCTGCGGTCCCCAACACGCATCTAGGGGGCCGCATCTGTGTAAAATCCTCTGCTTCTGCGGAATTTCATTAAAAGACATTTTCCGCTTCTGCGGTTGCTTGACCTAACATACGGTCATTGCAGATGCGGGGACCAAACCGCACCTGCGACACCTTTTACGCACATGCGCTACATAACTACTTCTGCGGACCTCTCACTTGCAGTCCCCAATCTATAGGTGCGGAAATGACAGGAACAACAATATCTACAACACAACTCAAATTATAAAATTTCCGGTAACCATCCGAAATCATCCCGAGGCCCCCGGGACCTCAATCAAAAGCACAAACACTTCACATACCACCATTTAAACTTTTACCAATCTTTAAAACACCTCAAACAACATCAAATCACCCAAAACACATCGGATTCAAGCCGAAGCTTCCAAAAATCTTCCGAATTACGCTTTCGATCAAAAAGTATACCAAACCACGTCCGAATGACCTGAAATTTTGCGCACACATCTCAAATGACCTAACGGAACTATTCCAACTTGCGGAATTCCATTCCTACCCCATATCAAAATCTCACCTGCCAACCGAAAAACGCCAAAATCTCAATTTCGTCAATTCAAGCCTAAACCTTCCACGGACCTCCCAAATGCATTCCGATCACATTTCTAAGTCCCAAATCACCTAACGGAACTAACTAAATCATAAAAATTCTGATCCGATATCATATACCAACAAGTCAAATCTTGGTTAAACCTTTCAAATTTCAAGCTTCAAACTGAAAACTGTTCTCCCAAATTCATTCCGATTACCTTGGAAACCAGAACCAACGATTTACATAAGTCATTATACATCACACGGGTCAAGTCATGCCCGAGAACTGGCGGGCAAAGAGCAAAAGCTCAAAATGACCGATCGGATCGTTACAGATACAATCAAACGCGTGACATAAAATAAGAGAGTCTTATTGGTGAAACCCCACACGAGCATCGTAAGGTGATAGTGAGCAGAAAAATTTAAAATAGAGAGTCTTGTTAGTGAAAACTCGTAAAAAGCACTATAAGGCGATAGTGAGAAGAGAAATGAGATAGGTCGGTCAGCGAAAACCCGCAAAGGGCACCACTGATCGAAAAAGGAATCCCTTACAACCATCGGCACTGATAGAGTCCTGGCAAGGTTTCTCGGTTTTAAGATATGAGTATGATGGGTTCATAAGAATTGATGGTTTGCACAGATTGGGTATCCAGTCAAAGAAGCATGTCATGTCTATTGAAGTCTGCATGCACTCCAGATAAGTCCTTCTTTCCTTTCCCCGAAAGGGATACTTCTCGTTTAAATTCATTATTGTGTCCGTCGTTTACTTTTCTTTGAATCCCTTTTGGTATAACTCTCCTCCAAAACTAATATAAAGAGAAGATGGCAAAATTGGTTTTACAGTGTTTTGTTTGACAAAAGCTAAAGTTCAAGAAAAAGCACCCAGCTTCAGCAGGTGCATCAAGTCGACCTCGACTGGCAATGATGGCTAATGCTCCAAAGTCGAAAACTCTTGAAAAGGAAAGAAAACAAAGTCAAGTGCCCATAAAGGCAAAATAAAATGAAAAGGCCAAGCCCCACAATGGTCAATCATCATGTGGAATTTTGAAAATTCAGGATCCCCAAGTTTAGAAATAAAACCAATTTCCAGAGAGCGAGCGAGAAACAAAGATTTTTATTGAAAGAGTTGGGCCAAGATCAAGTGATTGGAACAATCAAGTCCACAAAACCAACCACCATTTCAAACTGACAAAATGTTCTTTGATTTGAAAACAGGTAAATAGGAACAATCCAAAACAACCTCGTATGAAGCACGTGCAATAAAAGCAAGGTACACAGAGACCAAAACTGTTCTGAAGCAAAAGTTAACCCAAAAAGGGAAGTCCCTTTCAAACTCTTCATTCATCCTCCTCAATAAAATGAAAAGTGAAATAAAAAAAAGAATAAGAAGAAGAAGAAAAATTCAAAACCATGGTAGCATAGGGTCTCCAATCTCTAGTTGCGTTTTTCCAATATAGGATCTCATTCCTTAGTCGATGCCAGCATAACCTGGTAATTTTTCCATCATAAGGTCCCACCCCCTAGATATCCCCGGCATAACCTGAGAACCTTTTTTGGCATAACCTGATGACCTTCCCCGGCATAACCCGATGACCTTCCTCGGCCGAGGACTTTTCCGGCATAACCCGAGGACCTTTCCAGCATAACCCGATGACCTTCCCCGGCATAACCCGAGTACCTTTCCGGCATAACATGATGAACTTCCCCGGCATAATACGAGGACCTTTCCGGCATAACCTGATGACTTTTCCGGCATAACTCGAGGACCCTTTCCGGCATAACCTGATGACTTCCACGGCATTAGTCGAGGACCTTTCCGGCATAACCCGAGGACTTTTCTGGCATAACCCGATGACCTTCCCCGACATAACTAGAGGACCTTTCCGGCATAACCCGATGACCTTCCCCGGCATAACCCGAGGACCTTTACGGCATAACATGATGACTTCCCCGACATAACCCGAGGACATTTACGGCATAACCCGATGACTTCCCCGGCATAACCCGAGGACCTTACCGGTATAAACCGTTGACTTTCCTGGCATAACCCGAGAACCTTTCCGGCATAACCCGATGACTTTCCAGGCATAACCCGAGAACCTTTCCGGCACAACCCGACTTTCCCGGCATAACCCGAGGACCTTTCTGGCACAACCTGGTGATTTTTCCAGCATAACCTGGTAATCTTTTCCAACATAGGATCCCACTCCCTAGTTGATGCCAGCATAACCCGGTAATCGTTCCAACTTAGGGCCTTCGATCCCCTATTGATTTCATTTTAGATATATGGCTCCACTCCCTAATATCTTCTTCTCAAGGATACACAATCCTGATTTTTATTGCTTTCAATAAAGAAATAGCTTAGATTTTTGTTGCAATAACTCACGAAATTTTCCTAGTAAAAACTTAAGCAAAAAGATTTCGTTCGTTTGTTTGTTTTGGTGCCTGAACAGGTTTTTACCATAAGGCATGAGGTTAGAGATGACCAAAAGAAGAAGTCTCAATCCAAATAAAAGAAAAGAAAACAAGAAAAGAAATTGAACTCTGAGTGTAGATGCGGAGAAAAGATGTGGATTGCTCAAGATATGATTGAAATCACAAGCTTTGCATGTCCCGCCTTGATTCAAAAAGCTGAAGAAGAATGGACCAGCGATTGCAGCTAACGAGCATCAAGATTTAGATCAAAGTGTGTAGGAAGAACCAGCCAAGACTCAAGATCAAGATTTAGAAGGTTTATAGGTAGGAATCTTGTAACTCGTAGTTGATAGGCTTAGCTAGTTTAGTTTTTCATCTTTCATTTTGGTGTAATAAGGAGCTCACCAAGCAGAAACAGCAACAACAGCAGTGAAATCACAGTTTTTCGGTAGTCCCAACTAAAAAAACTTCCAGAACTGTACTGACCAAATTTTTTTATAGCCAAGGATATGTAGGCAACCTCCGAAGCAAGGTTTGGTCAGACTTTTTCCAAAAAAAATGTTTCTCATGGAGTTTCAAACAGGCAAAAATCGCTCGTAGTTGCTCATTTTATCTTTGCCCAAAAACTCTACGTGTTTTCGATCAAAGCGGGTTATCTGTGAGCATGTGATTTTTGCCCTATTCAAAATACTCCTATAAAATTAAAGAAATAATTTTTTTCCAAATTATTTGCAATTTTATTGGATTTCTGTAGGATTTTATTAATTGTTTGCAGTTTTTGTGCGCGTTTAGTTTTGTTTAAAATAATGAAAAAATATCAAAAATACCATGCATTGCATTTAGATTTTTGTTTTTATATTTTAGGATTAATTAGTTAATTATTTTCTTTACTAAATTGAAAAATCACAAAAAATATCATTCATTTACATTTTAAGCTTTAATTGCTAGAATAGTATTTTTCTCTTCATTAATTTAGGATTAACTAATTTTTCTAGAGATTATAATAGATAATTAGTTTAATTTTACAAGTTAGATTAATTTAGAATTTAATTTCAAATTTTAATTAAAGAAAAGAAAAAGGAAATAAGAAAAGAAATGGAAAAGGGGGGTTTTAATTTGAAACTGGACCAAATTTTATACCCAAATTCATCCAAACACTAGCCCAAAACGCAAATATACCCGGTCCAATCCCCTTGGTCACGAAACGACGTCTTTTGGCTTTGGTTAATCACAACCGTTGATCTTTAATGATCTATAGATTGGGAACCCAATCCCTTTTTACTACAAAACTGTCTAAAAGCACCCCCCAACCCTAGAGATCAATTCACATTCCCCCCATCTCTAGCCTAAACCTAGCTACCCTCAAACGTTCCCAAATTTATACGGCCTAAACCCTAGCAGCCGCCCGCCAGAAATCATTTCTGTTTACCGTGAAAATGGTAATAACAATTTAATTTGTTGATGGAACTCTAAAAATACATGATCTATTTTTATGCTAGTTGTTTATGCAGTTCATGCTAGATATGTGAAGATAAAAGATGAAATGCGAGACTAAAGTAGAGTTATAACCAAGCCAAGGGGTTAGCTACTCGGGCCTCAGACTGACCGATGAGGGGCCTCGAGGTCGATGCCTTGGCTCGAGCTCAAGATATTGAGGGTATTCGGGAAAGGGCTAACATTACGATATTATTAAGGGAGGCTCTTTATGGCCAATGACAAGCAATAAATGAAGAACAAGTATGCAGGCAATAAATGTGAGCAATGATACCGAGAAAATATGTTAGAGAGAAAAGAAAGAGTTCTTGTATATTTCGTATAGAATAGTTGGAACAACAATGTTTACAAAGTGCCAAGGATTCCCCTTATTAGGAGGGAAAATCCAAAAATAGTACAACATACATTAATGATAAAGAAAGCGGGATGGTACAACTGACTAGCTTCATGATGCAGGCGCAAACCAGCTTTTAGACTAGCCTGATAGAATCAACCGGCCTAGGCTGCATTCTTTGGAAACTCCCCATGCCCGTGGCGGTATCGGCCAACATTATCCCTAGGCCGGGTGTCGATAGATCTCGAGGGGGGGGGGTATTCGGTCCGTGGTCTTGAACCTCCGAGGTGACCTCCCGGAATGCATTATTAATGAGAAATTTGTTCCCCCGACTTCACCATATACAGATAGTCCCCTCATTTCTTAGAGAGAAGCGACAAGAAACAATTTTGACATCCCATTATATGGGCTTCCCATAATGACGTCGTGCTGATGATTCAAGCTTCCATGATTATCAAAATGTTTCGTCGTCTCACTTTTCTAGGACCGTTCTATGCATTGTGGTTTCTCATTCTTCAGAGCCATAATGCCGCCATCGATTCAGCTCCCATGGATGCATTGAATGCTCTTGTTGTTACATTTTTCGAGGGCAATAATAGAACCATCGATTATTTTACCCCTCTTTTTATAAATGGGGGTCTTCTGGGATCAACTTTTTACCCAAGTATCTTTCCATACCTATCCATTCCTCCTTTCTCACTATCTTTTTTCTTTGTCGTTCACCATGTTTGGGGCCCATGGCCTCAAGATTTTATGGCGATATCGGGGATGCAATGGCCTATCTTTCGAACCTTCTCTGGTCGAGCGAGATTACGGTGTTTTCATGTTGTTGTTGTCATCTCCGCCGGCTCGGGACGATGAAGAAGAGGACTGATTTCCTCTGACCTGAGGAAATATTTAGATTATACACCGATGCTCAAGAGGGGGCTTGAATTATACACTATTTCTTACCCTCCTCCCCTGGCTTGGCGCATTACACCCCTTTTGGATTCCTTGGGGTATGGCGGCACTGTCTACTAACTGTCGCCTCCAATGCCGGGGCAACATCTCAAAAGTAGCTTTACATCAATAGCCTCGATAAATCCATACTAGCTAGATTTTTCACTCAGCCACTTCTTCATTCCTTCATACCTTTTTCACGTCACTTTGCTCTTCTCCATCGCTTTCCCCTTCGTCATCTCTCCTTTTGAAGATTCCATTCTGGGGAATCGTATAAGACTCCCGAGGGATTGTTCTTGGAAGATATTGTCTTTGAAAATGCGTGCTTGAGGAGATGATATCGAAAATGTTGCTATTGAGGACGCACCTTTGAGAATAGGCTAGGTTCTTAGGCTTTTATTGTATGTACGCTCTTCTGCTTCTTTGTTCCCGTGTAAGGACCCCTCATGGGCTTTATTAATCATATGTAAGGACTCCTTGTGGAATTTTGTAATGGAATATTTTGTGAATACAAAGATTTTTTTCGATTTGTCTTCGATGCTTGCTACATTCTTTTATATTTATGGAGACTCCGAATTCATCACTATGTCTGTCATTGCTAATACCGAACTCAGGTGCGAGTATACCTTCTGGCCTTTGGTTAATAACAATGGCTTCGCGCGGAATCCCTTGCGATCCATTGGATCGAACCTGAATAAGGTCGATAGACTCGGTCGCCGGGACCTTGACTTCGAGTAAAATGAGAATAATGTTTTGGGCCTTGGAATCATGACTTACTAGCTAAACTCAGTGCTAACCTTTGGGAAGAAATGTGCTTGGGGGCTCGTAGGCAGGGGCTGCCTTTGATCTCTTGAGGGCAGTCCCCGAGCGGAGATTCCTTCAAACTCGGACCACCTGGAAACGTGCTCTAGGCTTAGTGTGAATAGCCTTATGGCATTGTAGATAGATTTTGAAAGAGTGTTTATCCGATCTTGGATGGTACCCGGGGCCAAGCCCATACGGGTGGATTTCAAATGCTTATTTCCTTGGAGCTTGATTCCCTTTTGACAAAAATTCCCCGAAGTTGAGTATCTCCTTTGGCGAAGGCGTCATTGGCTCTTTGGAGCCTAGTCTTGTCTTGATGTAGGCGAATCGTCGCCGTTCTTTCAATGCATAAATAGGGTTGTTTCTGTATTTTTGGGGGTTACCCCATTTTGAGCAGTTGTCTTTCTCTTTCTGTGCCAGCCCTTTGGCACTCCAGCGCTAAAGTATCTGCACATATCCCCGCTTTTTTAGTTCTCTAATTTTGTGACCGCCACGGCAACTATGTCAGGATCTGTCCGACAGGGAGAGGATAGCTCCGCCTCCTGTCTTCGGGACCATCGAGGTCTGTTGACTTTGCGGTGTTGATCAACTACGCCCTTCATTGTTGTTGTCGAGGAAAACGGAGACCGGGTATGGATGAATCGCTTCGTCCGGGTGCGGACTGTTGGCATTATACCCGAGGAGCTCATGCCATTTACTGAGGAATGAAGCTATACCCAGAAGTGGTGCATCTCGTGCTTTATCAGTTCTGTCTATGGCAAAAGTCAGTTTCGTAAACGTGCCTTCTTCTCTTCCTCTACAGCGGTTTCATGGGTGTCGGGCGATGTTCATGATCTACCGGATAGGGTGTGAGAATTGGTGACCCACTCAACCTATGAGGAATGTGAGTGGCGAGCTTTGTCTCGGGGCAGGTGAAAAGAAAAATATCATAGTGAGTGTTGTTCTATTCCTTCCTTGCTATTACCTTCCTTTTTCGGTGACGGCATTTCGGGAGATACTAGAGACGCGGGATCACATACTCTGAGTGACCGTGCTTCGACCGGAGCAGTCTCTTTCAGGGCCGAAGGGACTATATTGGCAGGTGTGCATTCAGCCTTCAAGGAAGCCCAGCGGGTTCACTTTGCGGTGAGTTTCGGCACATGTTTTTTGAGTTTTGTGCCTTCTTTTCCTTACTGAGTTTTCTTTTGCAGGCATCCGACAAGCTCGAGTCTAGGATGCTTCATTGTGAAGCCAGGCTATGGAATGACCTGGATGAGGAGAGACCCCTGAGGCTCCTTTGTGATGAAAAAAGGTTGAGATGGTGCATTTTGCAGTGTGAGGCGAGCCGGAACTTAAACGACAAAAATCACCTGAAGGAGCGGGTAGTTTTCTATCCTGGATGAATGTGTATTCCGCCTTCTAGCTCCTGGGGCTAACACTTAGTTTATTTCAGTTTCAGAAAAAGATAGAGGCCCTAGAATGCCTTAGAGGTGATGTTTTCCGGGCCAGGTGTGAGGGTGATGAGTTTAGGGGGGATGAATGCTCTGTCCAAAGTTCCTACTTTTGAAGCTCAACTTCGCCTAGCTCGCAACAGTGCATTGGCTCAGACAGAAATATTTTGAAGAGCTCGAGTCCGAGCTTTCAAAAGTCTGGGATTAGGTCGTTGATGCCCAAGTAGAAGCTGCAATGAGCCGGATTGAGGCTGACCAAGAGATGGCGATCTATTCAAAGGATGTTGCCGATACTCAAGCCGAGCTAAAAAGGATCCCCGGTCACGAATGGAGGATTGAAGAATATGCTCGTTGCAAGTCTTGAAGAAAGACCCTCGAGGAGACCCTTGATAGGGGTTTCACCCTCCCGGAGGAGCTGGCGCTAGCAAAGGCAGATGAGCATGGTGCTCGATTGCTTTTGCCTGATGCCGAGGAAAGTTAGGATGAAACTGGCAGGCCGTAGCCCCCAGGGGGAGGGCATAGATTTTGTCATCTATATGTAACATTTTCAAAGAATGTTTGTAGCTAGATGTTGCATCTCTTGCATGTGTATGAAAGAAAACCCTACGACTTTACTCCTTTCGCATCTTTTTCTGCCCTGATCTTGGCCAGGAGAGCTGGTTCTTGCGTTGGTAAGAAACCTCAGGGTAGTGACGTTGCCCCGAGGCTCTTTGGGTCGGCGACAATGGCTCTCACGCTTTGAGTCGATGCGACCCTTAGTGTAAGTTGGTGTTAGAGCTCTTATGCTTTGGCTCAACTGTTTTGGGTTTAGTCTCCGAGTCGAGCTTCGGCTCAAGATCATTCGACCCTCAAGCTTTTGTTTTCACATGGGCGGGTGACAACGGCTCTTACGCCTTGGGTCGAAGCGACCTTTTATATACACGACCCTGAGGCTTATTAAGCTGGCGACAATTGCTCTTACACTTTGGCCTTAGGCATGGATAGTTAGCTATTTTTGATCCGATCTCCGAATCGGGTTATGACTCGAGCTCATTTTGACCCTCAAGATTTCAAATTTAAGGTGGCGATAATGGCTCTTACGCTTTTGGTCGATGCAACCGTTTAGTGTGTGTGGCTCTGAGGCTCATTAGGCTGGCAACAATGGCTATTACGCTTTTCCCTTAGGCATGGATAGTTAGCTATTTTGGATTCGGTCTCGAATCGCGTTACGAGTTGAGCTCATTTTGACCCTCAAGCTTTCAAATTTAAGCTGGCGACAGTGGCTTTTATGCTTTTGGTCGATGCGACTGTTTAGTGTGCGTGGCCCTAAAGCTCATTAGGCTGGCGAAAATGGCTCTTACACTTTGCCCATAGGCGTATGTAGGATTTGTTTTCCTCTTGTTAAGGATTTTTTGAAATGATTTTACTTGACCCGTCATTGGTTCAGGAAGAACCTCAATTTCAGGTCGTTTGCGGCGATGTTCGAGCACCTCAGGAGGTTTGTCTCGTAGGCTGAGTAGCTCGAAGCCTTGTGATTTGGAGCTGACATGGTCGAAGCTCTTTTGCATGTCGAGGGTAGCCTATTTAACCGGTTCTTTTCGAAGTAGATTCAAAGTAATGGCCTATGATTTTCTAGGGACGGTTGGGCATCCCCGAGTCACGTTAATTCGGCTGGTACGACCGTATGACCGTAGTCATTTCTGTTTGGCCGGAGCCATTTTTGGTCCCGAGTGTAGTAGTTTGGGCGTCTATATCAAGGGTGTGCCTTTTTAGGGGTCTTACAAATTCGATATATAGCCTAAACTTTGGGATTGAGTTTATGCCTGTAGTAAGGTCTTACAAAATTTTCATGTCGTCGAGGTCTTACAGGTTTTTCATGCCGTTAAGGTCTTATAGGTTTTTTCATGCCGTTGAGGTCTTACAATTTTTTCATGTCGTTGAGGTCTTACAGATTTTTTATGCCGTTGATGTCTTACAGTTTTTTCATGTCGTTGAGGTCTTACTGATTTTTCATGCCGTTGAGGTCTTATAGATTTTTCATGTCGTTGAGGTCTTACAAATTATTCATGCTGTTGAGGTCGTACAGGTTTTTCATGCCGTTGAGGTCTTACAGATATAGTTGTTGCCTTATGTAGGTCTCGCGGGACAAAGTCTTCCCGCTCAGGGTCTTATGGCCTCGTGTTTTGATGAGTCAATGGAGGTGGTATTTTGATGGCAGTCCGCGAGTCGTCTAGAGTTTCCTGACTCGGGAGCTGTTTTTTGTTAACTTCACATTGCCTCGTCGTGGTCTTACGATTTTGGAGATCCCGACCCTGAGTTCGTGTGCTTTTATTTTGAGATTTTGATGCCAGTCCCCGAGTACTCGAGATGGCTTTTGGTGTTGGATATGTTTAGTGATTTCTGCGTTGCCTTACATGAGGGATTACGATTTTGGAGTCCCAACCCGGAGGTCGTTTAAGTGTTGAATTGTCGACTCTAATCCCCGAGTATTTGGGATGTTTCTGGCGGAGAAATTATTTTTGCGAAGGTGTCGAGTCTCTTTTGGAGCGCAAGATGCCTTGAAAAAAGATGTTCTTTGATTATTTGATACAAACGTACATGTATTCGCCATCGGGGGCCCGGCTATATGGACACGGTTCGTTTGACTGTTTGGCCCAGTACATTACTTTCCTACAGGGACCCCGTTTGGCATTTCTTGTTTTTTTCGAGCGGTGGCTTCCGGGGGGAATGCTCCCAATGTTCGGGGTTGATTGCAAAGGAAGCCTCAAACATTTTTTTGAGTTTCCCTTACGTAGTATGCAGATGTTGCCTCGTTAAAAACCTTACCGGTAAAACCCTTTTTCGGGATAAAATTTGGTCAAAGGAAAAGAGTGCAACGAATGCTTTAAAACCTTAAGGTTTACGAGCTGGGTTAGCGTTCTGACCGCTTTGATTGGGCGCCTGCATAAAGGTTAATCTGAAATACGAAATGAAAAAGGGAGATGGTCATACCTTAATATGAGACGCGCCGGCGATATTTTGAGAATCTATATGTTTCAATCACTCGAGATGACGATGCGGTACGATCCTTTATTTCGTTTAATCGGGCTTGATCGATGGTGTGGCTCAATTACCTTTCGGCTCTTTTACGGGCAGAGGTGCGAGCGCCGGCGCCATGTCATGCACTGCGAACATTTCCCTTGCAACATGTTGTTCCCCGTAGACGATTTTAATTCCGTCCTTTGTTGGGAACTTAATCATTTGGTGAAGAGTGGATGGTACCGCTCTCATGCAATGTATCCACGGCCATCCGAATAAGGCGTCATACCTCATGTCTCCTTCAATGACATGAAATTTGGCATTTTGGGTCGTGCCGGCCAAGGTGACCGGGAGGATGATTTCTCCTTTCATAGTTTCACTTGCCATATTGAATTCGTTGAGGACCCGAGTGGCGGGCACTATTTGGTCGAGCGGTCCGAGCTGGTCTATCACCCACGACCTGATAATGTTGGTTGAGCTACCTAGATCCACTAGTACACATTTTATTTTAAAAGAAATTACAAGGAAAGAGATTACCAGTGCGTCATTGTGAGGTTGAGACAAGGTCTCGGTGTCTTCTTCACTGAATTTGAGGGCGTCCTCGGGAATATATCCCTGGGTCCCTTTTCTCTGGTGATGGATATTTTTGACCTTCTCATTACGGGTTCTTGTAGGGCATCGATGCCTCCCATGATCATGTGGATGACATGTTGTGGCTCGTTTGCCTCGTTCTTCTTGGTCTCATCTCTTTCCCGTAAATGATTTTTGGCTCAATCGCTAAGGAATTCCCGGAGATGCCCTTTGCTAAGTAGTAAGGCTACATCTTATCGGAGTTGGTGGCAATCCTCGGTCCTGTGGCCATGTCTATTGTGAAACTCGCACACTAAGTTGTGATTCCTTTGTGAGGTATCCAATTGTATAGGCCTGGGCCACTTGGCGTCTCTGATTTTACTGATGGCGAACACGATGTCCAATACATCGATGTTGAAGTTGTATTCCGACAAATGAGGTGCACCCGTTGGCCCTGCGTTCCTATCAAATCTGGCTCTGTTGATGAGTCCTCATGAACAATTTCATGTGAATCCTTTCATCCTTTCCAACTCCTACGAACTTGTCATAGTATGTCCTTAGATGCACCTTTAGGTCACCTATCCCGTCAAACATCACGAACATAGGAGTTTTGTAACCCTCTGGCAGTTCTACGTCCGGCTGAAAGCATAGATCCTCATAGTTCAATCCCTCAATACCTTTACCCCTTTCGATACCTTAGACTCGACTTGTGAGATTTTTAAGTTCCGCTGCCATGTTCTTGATGAGCAGGTCCTTCTCAGCATATTCAGGTATGTATAAGGTTTATTATGTAGTGTGGGGTAAGGTTTCCACATATATGGGTTTGCTTTGATCGACTCCAAGGATTTCGGTGTAGTGGTGGTTGTTGGTCGAGTTTTGAGGATCGGAAATAGGTTGTGGTGATTTTTGAGGAGTGGGATAGGTCATGGTTTATAGATACTGGGTTGGTTGATGATGATATTGTGGAGGAGTTGGTACCGGTGGACGATTCGGTTTTTGAGGCGGTGTGACATATTAGTGAGGTGCGGGAGGATTTTGTGGATGCTGGATCAATGTATTTTAAAGAGGTGCTGGGTTTTTGGTGTTATGTTGGTTGATGTCGGGGACGTTCAGGGTAAGGGAGAGATTTGACAACTTTAGGAACTACTCAAGCTCCCCTTGTAACTCCGATATCTTTTGTTCCAGTCGCAAAACCAAGTCATTTGGTGCTGGAGTGCTTCGGCCATCTAAAGTTTCAGCATTGTCTTCATGTGTGTCATTGTCTTTCCTGATATTGCTTGTATCATCCATTTTGGCCTTTCCCATGCTTTTAGGATCGTTTGGAGGAGGAGGAGGTGGAGGACCTCTTGATCTGGTATGATATGCTGATGATGCTAGTATGCATGAACCAACCTTAGGGGATAGGAATAAACAAATCAAGAAAAGAAGAAAACAAAAAGTTAAACAAGTCAGTGAGGATTATTAAAAGGTTGCTTGCAATATTTAAACACATATTGTGGAATAAATTCACGTCCTAACTTGGGGACCTCATTATGCCCGAGGTAGGCCTAACCGACATATATATTTGGAGAAAAATTGAAGCCAATAACTGCGTCATTTCATTAATGTGAAAAATAAACCAAATCGACAATAATAATAAATAGTCACTAATGGCATGTGCCTTATTACAACCAAAGCCTAAAACAAGTTTAGAAAGCAAATAAAACCTCTTTTCTAATATATTTGGTCCTAGAAGGACCTTCTCCACGCTTAGCCTCTTTGCTTCATCGATCAAGTTCCCTAGGTCCCGCATGTCCAGCAGCATATACGCCCTTGCTAGGAGACCTCCTTCGTTTCCATCCATGTTTTGACAGCTTGTAACCTTGTTTCTCATTTTCCCTTCCAGTTCCATCGATCCCTGCTCTAAATACTCCAACCTCTCTGTTGATTTAGTGGCGATTTCTCTCCATTCATTAATTGTTTCCATGTCCGCTTTGTGATGTTCCAAATGTATGGCCTCAGATTCAAAAATCCTTTTGTGTAACCTCCTATATTTGACTTGGGCCTTGACAGCATCGTCTATGATCCTATTCCCGAAATCAATCCCTGGCTTGACTTCTCCTGCTATGTCATCGACTAACCATGTCGGAAAAAAGTGCACATGGCCAGCATGGTATCGATCTGGCTCGATCGTATCCTTCTCTACCATGATCTTTAGATGCCACATGTGTTGCGCCTCATACTTGAATGAAATAACATCACCTTTAAAATTTGCTTTTTAGTGAACCATCTTGGAGACTCGGGGTATAACTTGTTTCCTCCCAGCCTATCTCATGACCCTAATAGGAACATAAGGATAGATACCCCTCAACCTAATCAGCACTAAATGAGGAACATCTCTTGACCTGATGATAAACTCGTTGGTAGGGAACCACTCGAACATCCAATGGATGTTGTCATCCGTCAAATTGCTAAAGAAGTGCACCCTATCCAAACATTTTCTGGTTGTGCAAACCTATCTGGGATGAAAGTCATTCTTTTGGGATGGTGAAAAGCTATGTGGTCATTCCATGGTCGCCGCGGAAATTCCTAACGGTACTGTCTTCTTTGAAGATGCTCCAACAACCATATTTACAGTAACAAGTTGCACCCCTCAAAATGTCTAAATCCTTTCTTACAGCGGTCCAAAGCTCGGTATATTTCTGCCACGATCATAGGGATGATAGTGTAAGTTTGTCCCTTAATTCCTTTCATTAGGGCCTTAGTAACCATAGCTAAATGGGTGTGAATCATTTCCATGCATTGGGAATACCAGCATCCCTAGAAAATAGACAATGAACACGAAAACCCGACAGTAGGTCCAACCCAACGAAGTAATAGCAAACGCATCATGCTAAAGCGATAGGATTTGTTGTGTCGGTAATGTGAATAGAGGAAGTCGAACGCTATGTAAGACTTCTTTAAGCAAACTAACTCATCATTCTTTATAAAACCAATCATTTTCAGAAACCCTCGGGAGGTGCAATTCTCAGGTACCAATAGACCAGGGCTATCACAAGGAAGTCCAGCAAAGCCCCCTATTTCCTCTAGAAGGGCAGTCATCTATATATCCCCGAAACAGAAAACAACTCTCTTTTCATCATAAAACATAGTAGCGGCCTCGATTAATATATTTTTCGGTCGAATGTCTAAAAAAGAAGGTAAATTACCAAGAACTCTTTTCACGTGGTTTTTGTCACTTGGTGCAAGATTTTCCCACTAATCCAGTAACAAAGGTGGGATATTTCGAACCATGCCGACCATGGGGACCTCGTTCCTCATTTCTACAAAACAGATAAAGTTATCCCTTGCCCCCTCAGGATTCAGCTATTTTCACACTAATGATTAACATATTGGCATGTTTTTCTCAAAATGATGCATAGATCGTTATTATATTCCTTGGGATTATGGAAATCCCAGCGGACTTTGGACAAGGTTTGTCTTAGTGAGTTATCGCGCGGACAGCGTTCTAACTCATACTAGGATTGGACATGATGCATGCATAGTTGATTTTATAATGGGGTTTCTAGAAGAGTCTAGAATGGTACCCTCAAGTGGACAACTTGAGGGGGAAGGCACGGAACCATCGATTCCACTACTGATCGACTAGTTTTACCACAAATAAGCCTTTTCAAATTTAAAGGGTGATTTTAGGAAGAGCGCGAACACTCATCAAGTGACACTATGGTATTAATACGCATGAGTGGAATATGATACGGAGCATGCTTTATGCAAAAATAACATGTTGTCAAGTATTATCACATATTGAAAAACAAATTTAGTATTGAATGAACGTAAATACATAAGAGAAAGAGAAACAGGGAAGAAGTTACTTTTCATAATGAAAGAATTGTAATAAAGCAAATAAAGGGGTAATGGTTAGGGAGAGATATGATAAAACGCATATTAAACGAAGAGTTACATATGAGTTCATATAAAGGAAAAATAGGGAAAAGGATATGCACGTAGCAATAAAAGGGAAAATGGGAGCGAGATATTCAGGTAACAACAAGATAACAAAGATACACTTATCAGGGAACTGTAATTCACAAAGATCAAGTTCATTTATGGTAAGAGCCTAAAAATATCCCCAGCAGAGTCGCCATGCTGTCGCGCATCTTTTTCTCGCGAAATCGGGTTTCGACATTGACAACTCTTTTAAGGAATGGTTGTAAAAGAGAGAGTCGCCACCTAACCATTTTTAAGGTACGCTAGGGCACCTATTTGCAGATAAATCTGTTTAACCAGTTTGTGTCACCAAAGATCGGGTAAGGGCTCGAAATTACCTCGAAGAGAAGGTGTTAGGCACTCTTCGAGGTCCACAACTGTGGGTTCCAGCCGAAATCGAATTATATGAATTAATCTATGTGATCAAAGATAAGAAAACAAAGGGATCTGGTAGTTCATTATTAAACACAAATTATCGATGAAAGACAAGGTGGGGGTCCTAAATTTTTTAGCCTAAAAGATCACCCCGTGCAACATAAATAATACTTCGTAACTCCCTCAAGATGGGGTGTTACTCATATTATTCAGTGGGCACAGACTATCATCTCCTTCTACCCCATTACTATCTTTAAGTTGTTACCTAAAGTGCACTAGTTGATTCTAAACCATACCCTATGCGTGCACTACCCATCCCTTACCTATGGTCCTGGCGGCATTGAGACCCCTATTTTGGATGGTTCTAGACTCAAATTAGGTTGCTCAAAATGGTAAAACTAGGTGAAATACATAACAAGTTGGACTTTCATAAGAAGCATATAAGGGCTCAGATTAGCTTCCACACATTAGGCAGCAAATGCACGCAAACAGATTGGCGTATTGATAGTTTTAACAATTAAGGTTGTTAGGTCCTATAGACATGATATCTATGTGATTCTGGATTTTAATCACACTGGAAATTCATGCAAGGTAACTTCTAGGTGATCGCGTAATTTCCTACTAATTATAATTAGAATCGTTTAAACCTATAGACATGTTATCTAGGTGACTTATTCAGCAGTTGACACTAATAACAATGAAGAATACTCAGAATTACTTAGTTGTTCCTAAACAAGCATGCTTTCTAGTGACATTTAGCAAGACACTATGTAGAGTTCCAGTTTTAGTATTTAGCACAAATGATAGTTACCCCTATAGGCATGATTCTACCTTTGGTGATTGAAACTGCTATCAACTCCTACAGACATGCACATTAACTGAACGATTGTGACATTTAATTAAAACCTATAGATATGATTTCTAAAGAGGCCGATTCAAATATGATGTAATGCAAATTGAACGCGGTTATTTTATTTTCCTATAGGCATGGTGTCTAGTTATGTAGAAAAACAAAGTAGGCAAGATATTCACAGAATTTATTCGAGCCAAAGTAACTTCCTATAGGCAGGTTATCTAACAATAGCATATTTGAGCCAAAATAAACCCCTTTAAACAGGTCATCTAACATGCATTAATAAATAGAGTAAACATTTAGGCAAGTTTTCCAACACAGTACCAAAATGTTTTCGAATAAAGTAAAGCCTATGAGCAGGTTATCTAACACAATAGTAGAATGAGCAATGTAAACACCTATAGGCAGGATTTCTACCCATTCTCATGCAAGCGTTAAAAGTAAACCCAGTTTTCCCGATTTACTATTGCCCCAATTGTTATTACAAATAATTAATACAGACCACAATCAAATGAATGAATTAAAAAGTATATAAACTTTAGAAAGCCTGTAGCAGGCCCAAATACACCTTGACAAATCAGGCCTTCAACTCACAGCATCTTCAAAGCACATGTTCATAGGTACGACATGACCAGTGGTGAGTGATTCACCTGCATTTCAAAGATAAGCATTCAGAACCCAAATCTCTAGTGTGTTAGAGTTCCCAAAGTCTTCAAGAACCCAGGGAAGTGCTCACACTATAGAAGAATGATTAGAACAGTTCAAGGAAAACTAGTGACCAAACCCTAGTGTCTCGGAGTTAATGAGGGTCTCATATGAACCTTGAGTAGTGCTCACACCGGGAAGGCCAGGAGACAATGCCTAAATTGCTTTGGCTTTCAGCCAAAAAAAAGTTAGAATTCAAAAGGGAGAGGAAGGATTGGGAAGTACACTTATGGACAGACATACACATTGAACAGAAGCAGACCCCTGAAACTAAGCAGGCTTGAAACTAACAAGTTCGAAAGTTAACAAAGTCATAAACTGGTAAGGATCAATTCATGAACATGCTTCACAATGGACAGTAAAGAATTCAGATTAGGATAAGTCGTAGAAAGAAGGTTCATTGATCAATAATGAGTCAGGAAGACATTAATTAGCAGTAAGAACTGATTAAACAATTTAGTAGAGGTATTATAGCATAGTGAGAACAGAATCAGATGAGCAACATGATAACAAATTTAAGAACAAACTGAGAAATCCGCTAAGGTATACATGGTGAACTAGTTTTTAGGGAAAGGTATCAAAGTGTACTTAATACTAAAAGACAGTCTTAAGTAACATAAGTTGAACATATTTACTAATTAATTCACTGAATTGACATGTCTAAAATATAGAAAGCAACTAGTCTAATACCAGTAACATATTAAATGAGTGACAAAGTAGAAAGGATTCAACAACTTACTAGTTCAGATAAAATAGAAAGGAATTTAACAATGTAGCAATTATCACCAATATAAGCAAGCAATGGAGGATTTCTGGCCTTGGCTTCCACCCGGCCAGGAATCAAAGCACAGAACAAGAATAGCAGTGTATAGTTTTTGGAAGTGAGAATATCCAAGTTCTTCATCTAAAGGGGAAATGGGAAGGGGTTTAAATAGCACTGAATTAGGACACACAATTAAGAAAAAGTGCTAGAAAGGAATGCGTGTAACAGTTAATAAGGACAGAAAAAATTGAAACCCTAATTTAGGTAAACATATAAGATCGGTAGAAAATAACAAGTAAGGAGATGCACATAGAAATATAGACATGGATTTTAACAAAGTAACTAAGGAATCGAACATATTCGGTTTGATTTCGAAGAATCAAAAAACCCTTAAATTTAAGTTAAGTAAAAATTGATGGCAAGAGTTATAATAACGATGCATAGAGATATATAGACGGGAATAATTAAGGATTGAACTAGATTTGGTTTGGGTTCAAAGAATCAAAAACCTTAATATTAGGGTAAGTAAAAATTAGTCAAAAATATCAAAGAAAAATCATAATAAAATGCACAGGGACATATATACGTAAATACTAAAGGAAAAATAATTAAAGAATCGTGAAAAAGTATTGGATATTAGGAAGATCTGAACCCTAGTTTTAGGCTGAGTAAACAATCGTGATGAATCTCAGAGATTCATACCATAAAAGAAACGAGAACGAACATATATGGAAAGAGGCAAAGATCTGAACCAGATTTGGTTCAAAATAAGAGAGATCTACTTGCTATGTTAGGCAAGCAATTATGTAACACCACAACCGGATAACTAGTACGAAAAAATGGTTGATAAGGTAAGGGAATCGATGATTGGTTCCATTTCTAGGTTGGAATCAGAGGGGAAATAGGTGACGACGCTAGGGTTTGCAGAGGAAAGGAGAAGGTTCGAGAGAGTATAGAGGTGGATGACTGACCAAAATGGTCTCTAGGGTTAGGGGTGGGGATATAATGAGAAGTAGGGGGAGGGGGATATTGTGAGTTGTTGATCATTTTTTATCAACGGCTTGGATTAGGTCGGGTTCTGGATTGGGTTAGGAATTATATGGGGGTTTGGATTGGGCTTAAAGATTGGGCCAAGGGTCTGGGTAGGTATTTTAGGTGATTGGGCTAGGGGTTGGTCCGATAATGGCTTAGAAATAGGCTATTAGTCAAATACCCCACTTTAAATAATAAATAATTTATAAAAAATAATTGATAAATAACAAAAATATTAATTGTACATGAAAATGATTAAAAATAATTACTTAACATTATACAAATATAAAAATTTATTTTCTGTATAAATAATGTGATTATATATGCATATTGGATATTATTGCAAAATGTGCAATTTAGCCATAAAAATACAAATGTAATTATAAAAATAGATTAAAAAATATTTAAACATTATGTGGGTATAAATGATAAATTTAGATGATTAAATCATCATAAAAATAATTTGAAGGATAATTATTGAATATTTATGTAATAAAAATGTAAGAATAAATTGATTTAAAGCCTTTAAAAATTATAGAAAAATTATGAAAAATAATTGTGCATGCTTGTAAATCCAATGAAAATGCATGTGCACTATTTTGAAAGTATATATGTATATTTAAAAATATGAGGGAAAAATTGGGTATCAACAATGGCCTTATGCTCAAGTTCCACCAGAAGATGACAAGCTTTACCAAATACTAACCGGTATGGCGACATTTCGATTTGTGTTTTGTAAGCTTTCTGATAAGCCCATAATGCCTCATCAAGCTTCTTGGACCAATCTGTCCGGTTAGTATTTACTGTTTTGGACAAAATACTCTTCATCTCCCAGTTGGAGGCTTCCACTTCACCGCTAGCTTGTGGATAATAGGGAGTCGTGACTTTATGAGTAACACTATAATTTCCAAGCAAAGTGTCGAAAGCCTTGTTTCAAAAATGTGACCCCACATCGCTTATAATAGCCCTCGGTGTGCCAAACCCTGTGAAAAATTCTTCTTCAAGAACGCCACTACACTTCTCGCCTCATTGTTGGGTAGAGCAATGGCCTCAACCCATTTGGACATATAATCCCCCGGGACCAGGATGTAGGTGCTTCCACAAGAACTCACAAAAGGACCCATGAAGTCAATACCCCACACAGCAAAAATATCAATCTCCAAAATGGTGGTGAGAGACATTTCATTTTTCTTTGAGATTCCACCAGCTCGTTGACATTCATCACATCTTTTCACCAACTCACTTGCATCCTTATAAATAGTAGGATAGTAGAAACCACAACGAAGAACTTTTGTTGCCGTTCTCGCTCTACCATGTTGACCATCATATGTCAAAGAATGACAAAGATAAAAAAATTCACTTTGTTCTTCTTCCGATACACATCTTCTAATCACCCCATCCGTACAAATCTGGATAAGGTATGGTTCATCCCAATAATAAACTTGACAATCCCATTTGAGCTTCTTCCTTTAGTTTGAAGGGAACTCATCCGGGATGATGCTACACACAAGCAAATTTGTTTGACCCGCGAACCATGGAATATCTTTCATTGAAATAGCCAAGAGTTGTTCATCGGGAACGAGGCATTGATTTCAAGACCATCATGCGACCTCCCCTCCTCCTTCAAATGAGACAAGTGGTCCACCACTTGGTGTTGACTCCTTTTTCTATCTTAGATGTCAATATTAAACTCTTGCAACAAAAACATCCATCTCATCAACCGAGGTTTGGAATCTTTCTTGCTCATAAGAAAACGAAGCGCCGCATGATCCGTGTGGACAATAAATTTTGCACCCATCAAGTACGAGTGGAACATCTTAATTGCAAACACAATGGCAAAGAACTCTTTCTCTGTAATGTTATAGTTGACTTGGACACCATTCATGGTTTTACTAGCATGGTTGACCGGATGAAAAATCTTGTTGATTATTTGGCCCAAAACACCCCCAACCGCAACATCACTTGCATCGCATATGAGTTCAAAAGGGACACTCCAAGGTGCAGCTGTGATGATGGGAGTAGTTGTCAACCTGAACTTTAACAATTCAAAAGCTCTCATGCAATAATAATTGAAATTAAACTTCGCATACTTCTCAAGAAGCTTGCACAATGGATTCACCCCCTTAGAGAAATCTTTGATGAAGCGCCGGAAGAAACCCGCGTGGCCTAAGAAACTCCGCACACCCTTCACCAAAGTTGGAGGTGGAAGTTTAGAAATCACCTCAATCTTTTCCTTGTCAACTTCAATTCCATTCTTTGATATTTTGTGGCCAAGGACAATGCCTTCCTCGACCATGAAATGACACTTATCCGAATTGAGCACCAAATTTGTTTCTTTGCATCTTGCCAAGACTTTATCCAAATTTGCAAGGCAATCATCAAATGAATCCCCAACCACCGAGAAGTCATCATTTAATACGTAAAGGTATTCCTCCACTATGTCCATGAAGATAGCAACCATAAACCTTCGAAAAGTTGCAGGTGCATTGCACAAACCAAATGGCATCCGCTTGAAAGAAAAAGTACCATCGGGACATGTAAAGGTTGTTTCTCTTGATCTTCCGGAGTAATAAGAATTTGGTTGTAGCCCGAAGATCCATCAAGAAATAAATAGAAAGCACGGCTAGCCAATCTATCGAGCATTTGATCTAATAAATGAAGTGGAAAGTAATCCATCCTTGTGACTTTATTCAACTTGTGATAGTCCGTACACACTCTCTAACCGATCACCATTCTTGTAGGAATAAATTCATTCTTGTCATTGGTGACCACCTCATGCCCCCCTTCTTTGGGACACATAGAACCAGAGAACTCCACGAGCTATCGGAGATGGGATAGACCACCCCGGCATCCAACCACTTGATAATCTCCTTTTCAACAACTTCTTGCATATCCGCATTGAGCCTCCTTTGATGTTCAATAGATGGTTTGGAACCTTCCTCCAAGTTGATCTTATGTGTCACGACCCAATTCCCACCTACGGGATCGTGATGGTGCCTAACATTTCACTCGCTAGGCAAGACAACATTAGAGTAACTTATAAGCCATTTCAACAATTCAAGAATTTAAAACTCATTTAATCCGAAATGAAACTAGAATGAAGTACTAAGTGGCATAATACCCAAAATATCTAAGTACAAATCACGGACCTGGAGTCATAAGTACACGAGCTTCTAGAAGTACTACAAATAAAGTCTAAAATAAGTACAATTGTCTCGAATGAATGAACAGTACTAAGGAAAGAGGAAGGGGGACTTCAAGGTCTGCGGACACCAGCAGATCTACCTCGAGTTTCTAAGTATGCCATTTCGAGCTGATGCATCTCATGTATAGCTGGAACCAGTACCAAAATCTACATAAGAAGTACAACCAACCCAATGCACTCCTTAAGTGTCGAGCCTAACCTGGATGAGGTAGTGACAAGGCTATAACAGGACACTCACGTAATTAACTTGTACAAACGAGTATATATATATATATATAACATAATAATATATAGAGATTTAAGCAACGTGCTAGTGGGAGGGGACATGCAAAAGGAGGTACAAGGTACTGTAACTGAAATAGGAAACAACCACATTAAACAATAAATAAACCTTCAACCAATGAAAATGGATAAACATAATGAATAAGACCGTACGACATCACCCATCGTGCTTTTACTCTAAACCTCACCATGGAACAAAAATAATGGCGCAGCATCACCCATCTTGCTTTTACTCTCAATCTCTCAATAAGATGATAAATACGGCACGACATCACCCTTCGTGCTTTTACTCTCAATTTCATCATGAAATGATAAAAACGGCACGACATCACCCTTCGTGATTTAACTCTCTTCCTCACTATGTATAAATCAATAAATAAAACAATAATCGGCACGACATCACCCTTCGTGCTTTAACACTCTCTCCCTTACCATGAAGCAATGAATATGGGAGAACGAATAATTAAGAATAAACCTTATGTTAACAACAGTTTCACAATACCAAACATTAACTTCCAAAAATATTAAATTAACACAAATAGTTCATAAATGCATAAAGGACGACCAATTAAGTAATAAACTGGTCTAAGCATGAATATCATAATCAAAGAAGGAAATAAATCACAAGTAACAAGTCCCACCCGCATGCTTTAACCCAAAAACAATGCATAAGTACTCCTCACCTCACATATACCTTGTACCCAACATTTAAACATGTAGCAAATAGGCATACAAGCCCTAATCCCTCAAGTCAAGGTTAACCGCGACACTTCCTTCACTCCACAGTCAACTCAGAGCTCTACCAGGGCTTTTCTTCTAGAATTCATCTCCAAATTGCTTGTATCTTACCATAATTGACTCGATAACGTCAAATTATGATAAGGAAATCAATTCATATACATAAATATAGGATTTTTACACCTTTCCCAAAAAGTTAAAAAAAAATCAACCCCGAACCCACTTGGTCAAAACCCGAGGATTGGACCAAAACTCATTTACCCATTCACCACCGAGCCTGATTATGTAATTAATTTTGGAATTCCGCCTCAAATTGAGGTCTAAATACTTTATTTCTAAAACCCTCAATTCTTCCTAAATCCCTAGTTTTCTACCATGGAAGAACAAAGATTAGGGCTAGAAATTAGTGGGTGATGTTAGAAATGGAAGAAAATGAGTTAAAGTGCACAAACCTATAAATTGGTGTTAAGTTGTCTCTTTAAAATCGCCTCTAGGACGAGCTCTAATGGAATGCTTATAAATATGGGAGAAATCCCATTTTTGGGACTATTTTAAATCACCGGCGTCAGGTGTTCATCGCGATCGCGCGAAACCTGACGCATTCTCGAAGAGCATGGCCCAATTGGCTTACACAATTACGAGTATGTATACGGTGAAATTGGGGGAACCAATTTCTCGATAATAAGGCGTCCCGAAAAGTCGCCTCGAAGGCTCGAGACCACAGATCGAGTACCCCCCCTTGAGGTCTATCGACACCCGGCTGGGGATAATGTTTGACGTGACCCCAACGGGCATTGGAGTTTCCCAAGAGTGCAGCCGGGCCCGGCAAAATATGTCAGGCTAGTCTGAAGCTAGCCTAAGCCTGCATCATGAAGTTAGTCAGCTGTCCCATACCGTCATCTTTGTCATTAATGTATTTTGTGCTATGTTGGGATTTTCCCTCCTATATAAGGGGGATCCTTGGCACTTTGTAAACTTTGTTGCTCCAGTTGCTCCATAAGAAATATAGAAAAACATTCTCTTTTTCTCTCTCATATATTCCCTTGATATTATTGCTTTCATTTATTGTCCTCATCTTTGTTCATCATTTATTGCTTATCATTGGCCATAAAGAGCCCTCTTTAATCGCCTCATAACTGTTATCCCTACCTAGATCACCCACGATAGCTCGAGCCTAAGCCCGAGCCCTGGAATCGACTTCGAGGTCCCAAATTGACCGGCTCGAGACCCCGAATAGATGACCCAACTGTTTGGTTATATCTCTCTCCCTAACTTTATTTCGCCTCTAAGTCTCACATATTCAGCATCAATTGCTTAACAAACTAGCATAAAAATAGATCACGTATTTTTAGAGCCCCATCAACAAATTTAATTGTTATTACCGTTTTTGCGGTAAACAGTTTGGCACCCACCATGGGGCTAAAAATAATAGTGATTATTTTCTTACTGGTCTCGTCACTCAATGCAAGTATTTTTCACATTTTTTCTTGTCCAAGATTTTCGATTTCAAGTCAATATGTCTAACTCAGTGAATGGAGGCGAAAACAATTATTGTGAGGACCATGGGGAAAGTGGTGTGGTTGTTCCAGGTGTTGTTGTGCCGCCGTAAAACCTTGGGAATGCACCGAAGCCAGTCTGCATGAATGCGGTCTCACGCGACGCCCAGCGCATCGACATAAACTCCCACACTGACAGGAGCGTGCACCAAGGCGATCAACAAGAAGCACGGGAAACCCCAATTAGGGAGGAACGTGAGGTTAGCCTTCATGTTATTTTTGAGATGTTGTAGGCACAACAGCTAGCTATTGCTCAGCTACAAAGTCATCAAAGAAATCTCAGCACGGTAGCGCCGGGGACAACTCCCCAGCCGAATAGGTACCTAATAGATCGAGCAATAACGGATCGATAGCCGACCTTACCATCTTAAAAATGCTCGAGGACATTACCAAAAGGATCGAATCGGGCGAGAAAATGATAGAAGCCAACGATAAGAAGGTCGAGACCTACAACTCTAGGGTAGACCAGATTCCGGGTGCACCCCCGATCCTGAAAGGTGTGGATTCAAAGAAGTTCATACAAAGGTCGTTCCCCGAGGAAGTGGCCCCGAAACCCATTCCAAAGAAGTTCAGGATGCCTGAACTCCCAAAGTACAATGGGACCTCCGACCCCAATGAAAACGTTACTGCCTACACTTGCGCGGTAAAAGGGCAACGATATAAAGAACGACAAGATCGAGTCCGTATTACTGAAAAAGTTTGGGGAAACACTCTCGAAGAGGGCCATGATGTGGTATCACAACTTGGCTCCTAACTCCATAGATTCGTTCTCCATGCTAGCAGACTCCTTTGTAAAGGCACATGCCGGTGCCATCAAAGTAGCAATGAGGAAATCCGACATTTTCAAAATTAAGCAAAGGGAGAACGAGATGCTGTGAGAATTTGTATCTCGCTTTCAAATGGAACAGATGGAGCTACCGCCAGTCTCCGATAACTAGGCAGTGCGGGCTTTCACTCAAGGTCTGAATGAACGAAGCTTGGTGGCTTCGAAATAATTGAAACAGAATTTGATCGAGTATCCAGCTATGACCTAGTCAGACGTCCACAATCGGTACTAGTCAAAAATCAGGGCCGAAGATGACCAGTTGGGAGACCCCTCGGGCTCAATATATCCAAGCAGGCTCCTAGCAAAGGATCCAAAACCAAACAAAGAAAGATATCAACCATACATTGAAGATCGGAGGAACGCCCCGAGGCACAACCCACCTCGCAATGATCGAAGGAATGCAAGGCCAACGGGTGTGCCTCACTTGTCGGAATACAACTTCAACGTTGATGTATCAGACATCGTGTTCGCCATCAGTAAAATCGGAGATGCCAAGTGGCCCAGGCCTATACAATTGGATCCTTCACAAAGGAATCACAACTTAGTGTGTCAGTTTCACAACACGCATGACCGCAGGACCAAGGATTGCCACCAACTCCGAGAAGAGATAGCTCGACGACTTAACAAAGGGCATCTCCGGGAATTCCTTAGCGATCGAGCCAAAAACCAGTTCCGGGAAAGAGAGGCAACCAAGAAGAATGAAGAGAACGAGCCACAACATGTCATCCACATGATCTTAGGAGGCGTCGATGCCCCGCAGGAACCCATAATGAGAAGGACAAGAATATCCATCACTAGAGAAAAGCGGAGGTGGGGATAGATCAGCTCGGACTGCTTGACCATGTCGTGCCCGCCACTCGAGTCCTCAACGGATTCAACATGGCAAGTGAGACAACAAAATGAGAAATCACACTCCTAGTTGTGAGCATAGGATTTTTGCCCTATGAGAATTACTCCTAAAAAATTCAAAATAAAATGGTTTGGTGTTGTTTGTGATTTATTTATATTTTTGTCTGTGCATGTGTATTTCTACTTTAATTGAGAAAAATATAAAAATATGTGTTGCATGCACATTTAAGATTTAATTGTGCACTTAGGAATTAATTGAACCATGTTTTGTTTTTAAGAGAAAGAAAATCATAAAATAATGTATTTTTTGCATTTTTAGCATTTCATGTTCAAGTTATGTGATTTTATTTGATTGTGTGTGTTAATTGTTATTAAAAAGTTAGTAGTACTTTTGTAAATCAATCTAGTCCTATAAGCTAATTTAGGATTTTTGGAATTTTTAGTTTTATTAGTTTAAGAAAAGAAAGACAAAATAAAGGAGTGTTAAGTCATATTTGGGCCAAATCAATTTAAAGTCCAAACAATTTTTCTTCCCCTTTGAAATTGAAATCCGGATACCCAGCCCATACCCCATCCCCGACCCGGTCTGCCCCATAGCCCAAACAACCACCCCCCTTCTTCCATTTTTCATTTTCAACCCCTAAACCCTAAACCACCCGCCCCCTCTCCTCTTCATCTTCTCCAAACGACCCCCCCTTCCGCCCTCACCTCCATGGCTGCCCTTTCTTCTTCTTCTTCTCCAAACCACCCCACTTCTATCTCCAGCTCCAAACGACCCCCATGGCTGCCCTCTTCTCTTCTTTGAACAAACGACCCCTCCCTCACTGCCATCTCCAAGCTCCAAACGACATCCATGGCTGCCAGCCTTCTCCGTCGACGAACCACCAAACCAGCGACGCGACCAACCAGCCTCACCGTCGACTCCATCAACTCTCCAACCACAGATGAACGTCCATATCCAGACCACTACGCCTGAGCTTCATCATCAACTGCTTCACGTCTTCCTCACTTCGTCGTTCACCTCCAGCCAAGCCAGCCCATCGCCAGCTGACCATCGACCACCCTTTTCCGTCGAGCAGCAGCGAGCAACAACATCTCCAAGCCACTGCTGCTCCAGCTCCACTGTCACGCCAACGACCCCTTCGTCGTCTCCCAGTCCTTCTCCATAACCACCATCTAGTCCAAAACGAGACCAACCATCCGAGGTCGGGCTCAATCGTACGTCAAAGCAGTGTGTCGAGGTTCCGTTCGAGTCTGTGTCTGTTAATCAAGCGTCGAAACAGTGTCGTGAACGAAGCTTTGTTTCATCGGAAGTTCATCATTGTTCGACGTCGGATCATTAGCATAAAGGTCAGCCATAGCTCGTTCACGGATTTTTTTTGCTTTTTCTTTGGAATTTCGTTTTCACTGTGTGTAACAGAGCAAGAAAGTGCAGTAGTAAAGGTCTATTCACAGACCTATTTGTTGTTTCGTTTTAATATGTGAGTTCATTTTGATAAAATTTTCGCATGAAGTATCCTACGACATATTCATTGAAATTATATGTGCGTGCGTTTTGACGACTTTCCTACTGATTTGAGTTCAATTGATGATTGTGTTTAGTGATTTGGATCTACTTGTTTGTTCTGCTAAGTTTGTTTTGATATTTGTTGAATTTTCCTAATGTTGTTGATTGGAAGTTAGTTTCATGTGTTCATTTAATCAATTGTAAGGCTTGATTTGGTTATAGCTGATATGGTTTATAGTACAGATTAAAAGGGATCAGGGTAGGATGGTAATTTCAGTAGTTTCAGGGGTATTTTGGGATTTTAAGTTTTAAAAAATGATTAATTTGAGTGCTTCGTCCACTAAGCACTAATAATATTAAAATAATACATTGTTTAATACATAGTGGGGGAAAAGACATATGGTAGTGGGAACTAATACATTTGTTTAATATAGTGGGGGACAAGACATTTGCTAGTGGGGAACAAGGCAGAGTGGGGAACAAATCATGCAAGTGTGGGGAACAAAACATAATGGTATGAAAAACTTAAAAAGGATTGATTAAAATATGTTGCCCATACCTGTTTTGGGTTATAAATAGGGTCATTTCAAGGCAGAAAAGGGGATGGTTTTTGGAAAGGAAAAATCAGTTCTCTTTCAGTCTTTGTTTTCAGAGAGTTTAGGATGGATTTTCAACATTTAAAAGTTCAGTAATTTGAGAGTAAAAAAAAGGAGGCTGGTTTTTAATCCTAAAAGGTTCAGTGTTTGGAGAGTTAAGAAACTGAAAAGGGTTTCAATTGGTTCCTCCTAAGTTTGCTATTGGTTATTGGCTACTGTTTTCATTGGGTGTTGCTAGAACTTTGCTGGTTCCTTCCTTTTTAATCTGTCACTGGGTTCTTCTGTCACTGCGTTGCTGTGTTATTACTGTTGCTAACTGCTCCTTCGTCTTCTTGTATTTCCGTTATCCAGGTACATGTTCTACAACTCTCAAATTTAAAGGAAAGGAAGTAAAGAGTTGTTGGAATGGATTTCTGAAAATAACTATTTATTTGTGTTTAATTTAATGTATAAGCAGTTGTTCACTTGATATTTCATAGTATGTGTTGGAATGATTTTGAAATGCATAAACTGGACTGGTTGAATCTATTTCTACAAACATGGAATATCATTTGTAATTAATCTTAGTTGGTGATTACTAGTTAGGAAATATACTGTATTTAATTCTTTTGTTCAGTAGTCGTGAAATAGTTTCAAATAGTTTATGTCGCAAAACAGGTTCAAATAGTTTATGAAAATCAACATGTTGGTTTAATAGGTCTAATTCTGAAATCGCGAGTCCACTCAAGTAAATAACATCATTTAAATAGCAATGTAAATAATGTTAGTAACTAATGTTAGTTCTCGAATGTTAGTGATTAATGTTAGCTTGATGTCAGTTTTAAGCATTGATGCATTTTTCAACAAATTGTAAAAAGAGCTCAAAAATGGATTTATATTCCACATAGTTAACTCCAATAATCCAATTCATATAATAAGGCTAAAGTTTAACTGGATCGAAATGGTAGCTGGTTTGTTAATATTTACAACGGCAGGCGGCGGATCTTAAGTTAGGTAGCGGGTTCAAACTAGAAGGTGTTTCCTTTTGTTTGGATCCGGACTTGAATTTGAAGCCCGAACTTTTAATGCTAATTGATTAGGATTTTTTCTTTATTCTTATAGATCAATAAATAGAAAATCATAGTCGCTTTAGGATATCCTTGAATAAAAAATGAGATGAGCCTCGCCGAATAAAAAATACAAAATTGCGGGGCCCTCAATAAATATTTGTTTTAAAATACTTAGACTTAGGGACGGGCCGTTTAGCCAATTTCACGGCCTTCCCCAAAAGATAACAACGCGCAAGTAACTTTCGGCACGCTTTAAATAGTTTACTCTCTTAAACTCGGGTGCACATTTATGTGACACGAATCCAAATCTCATCGAAGTCGAAATGTGTCGCTAATCACGGGCACATTGATTGTGACGTGGTTCGAGATGCATTTCCACGACGTTGCAAATTCCTTTTAAAAATAATGAATGAGACGAGCCTCGACAAACAAAAATACACAAGCTGCGGGGCCCTCTATACGTGTTGGTAAAATTACTTCGACTTCGGGATGGGTCGTTTAGCAAAATTTCACGGCCCTACCCAAAATAATGACATGCTAGTCGCTTTAGGCATGTATTTAATAATGTTATCTTCTTAAACTCGGGTGCACATTTATGTGACCCAAATCCAAATCTCAACAGAGTTGAAATGTGTCAATAACCACGGGTGTATTGATGTGACGTGGTTCGAGATGTATTTCCACGATATTGCAATTCTCGGTAAAAATAATATTAATAAAAGCGGTACGCAGTTAAAATTTACACATAGGTTCAACATGTATTAAAATAAGATAAATAAGCCGAATATGACAGTTGAGCGACCGTGCTAGAACCACGAAACTGGGGAATGCCTAACACCTTCTCCCGGGTTAACAGAATTCCTTACTCAGATTTCTGGTTCGCGGACTGTAATACAGAGTCAATCTTTTCCTCAATTTGGGATTCAACCGGTGACTGGGGACACCATAAATCTCCTAAGTGGTGACTCTGAAATAAATAAATAAATCTTGTTTCGATTGTCCTTTAATTGGAAAAACTCCCTTTTACGCCCCTTTTGCGTGTGTAGCCGAAAAAGGAGGTGTGACACTAGTCACCGTGGTCGGCCCGACCCAAAATGCCAAATTCCATGTCATCGAAGGAGACATGAGGTATAACACCTTGTTCGGACGGACGTGGATACACTGCATGAGAGGCGTACCATACACTCTCCACCAAATGATGAAATCCCCAACAAAAAATGGAATTAAAACCATCTACGGGGAACAACATGCGGCAAGGGAAATGTTCGCGGTGCATGATGTGCCACCGGCGCCTGCACCTCCGCTAGCAAAAGAGCCAAAGGGTAATCGATCCACACCCTCGTTCAAGACCGATTAAACGAAATAAAGGACCGTACTGTGTCCTCATCTCGAGCGATTGGAACATACCGAACGTCAAAACATCGTTTGCGCGTCTCACACTAAGGTACAACCATCTCCCTTTTCATTTTGTATTTCACAATAACCCTTATGTAGGTGCCCGATCGAAGCGGTCAAAACGTTAACCCAACTCGAAGACCTTATGGTTTTAAAGCATCCGTTGCACTCTTTTCCTTCGACCGAGTTTTTGTCCCGAAAAGGGTTTTACCGGCAAGGTTTTTAACGAGGCAACATCTGCATGTTGTCTAAGGGAGATTCAGCAAGTGTTCGAGGCTTCTTTTGCAATCAACCTCGAACGCTGAGGGGCATCCCCCCCCCTAAAGGTTATCGGCCCGGAAAAGCCAAGAGACGATGAATCGGGCCCCTATAGGAAAATGATGTACCGGGCCAAACGGTTGAGTGTACACTTGCATCAAGTAAAAATAACTCTTCCACCGAAAATGTCCCGAACACTCGGGGACTAGGGTAAAAAATTCAATACCTAAATGGCCTCTAGGTCGGGACTCCAAAATTGTAAGCCCTCAGATAAGGCAATGCGGAGATCGCTAAACATCTCCAACGCCAAAAAGTTCCCCGAACACTAGGGGACTGGCGCCAATATCGCAAAATCACATGACCTCGGGGTCGGGATCTCCAAACCATAAGTCCTCGATAAGGCAATACAAAATCTGCAAATAATGGCTCCTGAGTCAGGAAATCCTCGACGACTCGGGGACTGCCGTCAAGCGCCATCTCCATCGACTTATCAATACCTGAGGTCGTAAGACCCCGAGTGGGCAAACTCGGTCTCGCAAGACCTACGCAAGGCAACAACTATATCTGTAAAACCTCAAGCAAGGCATGAATCAAACTAGTACCAAGTGGCAAACCTGTAAAGCCTCAACAACATGAAAAAACTGTAAGAACTCAACAGCAAGTAGAAACTGTAAGACCTCAACGGCATGAAAAAGCTCTAAGACCTCAACGGCATGTAGAGACTGTAAGACCTCAATGGCATGAAAAAACTGTAAGACCTCAATGGCATGTAAAGATTGTAAGACCTCAAAGGCATGTAAAACTTGTAATACCTCACTAAAGGCATACACACGATCCCAAAGTTTCGGCTATAAATCGAACTTGTCAGACCCCCAAAAAGGAATACCCTCGATATAGATGCTGAAACTATTTTACACGGGACTCAAAGACTCCGGCCAAACAGAAATGACTCCAGTTATACGGCTATACCAGCCAAACTAATCTTTGTTCATCATTTATTGCTTATCATTGACCATAAAGAGCCCTCTTTATTCGCCTCATAACTATTAGCCCTACCCCGATCACCCACGATAGCTCGAGCCCGAGCCCTGGAATCAACTTTGAGGTCCCAAATCGACCTGCTCAAGGCCCCAAATAGCTGACCCAACGGTTTAGTTATAGCTCTCTCCCTAACTTTATTTTGTCTCTAAGTCTAACATATTCAACATCAATTACTTAACAAACTAGCATAAAAATAGATCACATATTTTTAGAGTCCAATCAACAAATTTAATTGTTATTACCATTTTCCTAGTAAATAGAATAACTCCACACATTCGTGAAGGTCTTGCCCACCTCGCCTCCGCGTTCACGAGACTGGGCTCTCATTCGCGTAGAGTTACATCAAAATCCAAGCCCTCGCCTCACAAAGCTATCTGTTCGCATTGGTGCGGATGCGTTCGCAAAGGGCAGTCCCCCCTCTTCTTCGTGTTTGTGTCCTATAACTCGCGTTCGCATAAGGTTATTCCCTCCACAGTCAAGATCACTCTTTATGATAGCATTAGTTTCTTCGCGATCGTGAAGAAGGAAATATTAGATGACACCAGCAGCTAAGGTAAACCAGAAATTTCAAAGATCATAAGGTCTGTAGTCTATCCGAAACTCACCCGATCCCTCAGGGCTCCAACCTAAATATGAACACCCAAAAACATTATACAAACTCGCTCGCGTGATTAAAATACCAAAATAACACCTAGAACTACGAGTCGGACAACAAAACAAATGAAATTTTCAATAAAACTTAAGAACTTTCATTTTAACAACCAGACATCTGAATCATGTCAAATCACTTCCGTTTTGCACCAAATTTTGAAGACAAGTCATAAATATCGTAATGGACCTATACCAAGTTTGGGAACCAAAATCTAGACATAGTATCAACAGCGTCAAACATTGGTCAAATTTATAAAGTTTTAAACCTTTAAACTTCAACTTTTCGACAAAATGTGATAACTCGAGCTAGGGACTTCTAAATTTGATTTCAGGCATGCGCCTAAGTCCCAACTCATGATACGGACCTTCCAATACTGTCAAAATACGGATCAGGGTCTGCATCGACCGAAGTCAACTAAAATGGGTTTTAAGGCACAAATTCACATTTTAGTGAATTTTTCACATTAAAGCTTTTTGGAAAAAGGCACGAACTGCGCATGCAAATCAAGGAAAGCTAAAATAAGCTATTTAAGGCTTCAACCATAGAATTAAGTGTTAATGCTTTAGATGACCTGTCGGGTCATCATATTCCCCACCTCTAAAATAAATGTTCGTCCTCGAATTGATTTAGAAAAGCACATGGACTGGTGAAAAGGTGTGGATATCTACTCCGCATGTCCAACTCGGGTTCCCAAGTGGCTGCCTCGACTGTTTGAACTCTCCACTAAACTCGAACTGAAGGATAACTTTTAGACCTCAATTGTCATACCTACGGGGCTAGGATAGCCACTAGCTCCTCCTCGTAAGTCAAATCCTTGTCCAACTAGAGTGAACTGAAATCTAACGCATGGGACTGATCACTATGATACTTTCGGAGCATGGACACATGGAACACTAGATGGATTGTTGACAAACTAGGTGACAATGCGAGCTTGTAGGCCACCTCACTCACTCTCTAAAGAATCTCAAAGGGTCTGATATACCTAGGGCTCGACTTGCCCTTTTTTCCAAACCTCATCACACCCTTCATGGGTGAAACCCAAAGCAAAACCCTCTCTCCGACCATGAATGCAACATCACGAACTCTACAGTCGGCATAACTCTTCTACCTAGACTGAGCTCTGTGAAGTCGATCCTAAATAATCTTGACCTTATCCAAGGAGTCCTGTACCCAACAATCGAGCCTCCCCTGGCTCGATCCATCCAACTTGCGATTAACACCGCCTCCCGTATAATGCCTTATAGGGAGTTATCTGAATGCTTGACTGGTATTTGTTTTTGTAGGCAAACTCCACAAGTGGTAAGAACCGATCCCAAGAACCTCCGAAATCTATAACACAAGCATGAAGTGAACTGTGTACCTAACTCACGCTATACTGCCCTCCAGAAGTGCGAGGTGAACTGCGCACCTCAATCAAAAATGATAGACATGGGCACATCGTGAAGACGAATGATCTCACGGATGTAAATCTCAGCCAACCACTCTGGAGAATAGGTGACTGCAGGAATAAAATGTGCTTACTTGGTCAGCCTATCCACAATGACCCATACCGCATCGAACTTCCACTGAGTCTGTGGGAGTCCAACAATAAAATCCATAGTGATGCGCTCCCACTTCCACTAAAGAATCTCTACCTTCTGAAGCAAACCACCAGGTCTCTGATGCTCGTACTTAACTTGCTGACAATTTAGACACCAAGATATATATGCAACTATGTCTTTCATCCTCCTACACCAATAGTGATGTCGCAAGTCCTAATACATCTTGGCAGCACCTGGATGAGTAGAATGCCGGTAACTGTGGGCCTCCTCAAGAATCAACTCACGAATTCTATCTTCATTAGGCCCACAAATACGACCTTGCATCCTCAAAACCCCATCATCCCCAACAGTAACTTGTTTGGCCCTACCGTGTCGCACTGTGTCCCTAAGTACATGTCACGACCCAAATCGAAGGGCCGTGATGGGCACTCGGTGCCTTACTCAATCGAGTACCAATATAACATATCTTTCTTATCGTGATATCATAGTAAATGGTCCAAAAGGGCAATCATGAGATAACCAGAATAAAACATAAATGAATACTAGACATAAGACGACCCAACATGGTATAGAAACTTATACATGTGACATACGGGCCTCGAAGGCCTACATGATCATTTGTACACTCAAAACATACGCCGATAAGGCCAAGGAAGTATCCATATACATGATATCTATCTACAAGCCTCTAAGAGTACCTAAACATCATAAAGGTTGGGACATGGCTTCGTCGTACCAATTAATACATGTCAAAATTATAATGACAAAATAGGAAACTCCGAAGAAAGTGGAGTGCGTGCACCAACACCTTCTGCTGAGATGATAGCCTACTAGGAGGACTGTCAACTTGTCTATCGAGACTTGCGGGTATAAAAGCAGTATATAAAAGACATGAAAGAAACAAGAAGAAAAGAAATCAACCTATAAGTCCGAATAGCTCTGTGAATCATGAAACATTTAGAATGTCATTCATATACGTATAAATGTCATATCATGCATAGGTATATACGTACATAACATCATCCAGCCTCTGAGGGCATCTCATCATATCATCTCGGCCGCTGTGGGCAAAATCATCATCGTATACGAGCTGATCAAGTGGTAGTGCATATATAACGCCATAACCTTTCCCCATACCCATATACATATACTGTACGCGTATATAACACCATCTGGTCATGGGTCAATATACATGTACAAGTGAATGCAACACATAATGAAGTAAGTTAATAAGATCTCTCGAAATGCCATGAGACCCATGAACAGACGATATTATAGTAGGACACATGGGGAATCAAGAACATACGCAACCCTAGTACTTCTAAGAATAGAATCATTTGTTAAAGTTGCATGCTTGCTCGTTTCGTTGTATTATATGGATTATGTCAAAAGGAAAGAAGGGATAGCCTTAACATCCCTTAACTCTGTTGATTCTTTAATACCTTCCAAGCAATTCTTCAAACAACTCAACTCAATCTACCATGGCATAAGGAAATTTAAAATCAGTGTTCAGTAAAGGCTAAGTCCGCAACTTAAACTAGTAGCTTATTTATGTAAATTGGGCAGCATCTCCCCTATAACAAGGTCCTCCACTAATACAAAATACCAAAAACCACAACCAGAGAAATACAATAAGAACAACATCACCAACAAGCTCATGACAACTAGCGCGCCAACCCAATAAAAAATAAATACATGTACAACTTAGACAGCGCTAGTATATCACATATCTCAAACGATAACTCGCTTCTAAAATAAAACAGGCAGCATTTCCCCTGATTTTACTGCTACTTCAAGCCTACTATAGGTTAGATACAAATACAATACAATCAGTAACTTAAAATCAACACAACTACAATTTGGGACCTACAATACAACAAAAACTCCAAATATACCATAACATACCCAATCAACAATTTATCAATTAGCCTGAAATTGCAACGACGAGCGACCAGCCTACTACCCTACCACATGTGGCATTTCTCCACGCCCTTCATCATTCCAAACGCCATAAATCAGCAGCATAATAGGCCAACACGAGTGGACTACAAAACAATCTACTAAATTGAAATAAATTGAACTCACGACTTCCGACCACCGTCCCGTGAGTTCTAACTATTAGGAAATGAATTTATCAACCTTTCTTGATATGTACAGCTTAAATACAGAAACTATACCTTTTCTTACCTATGAAGTACCTTCCAAAACTCAAACTACAAAGAGAAAGAGAGGCGATATAGTGATACTTGCGTCGTAGGCATCGTTCTAATGTTAATCTTCTTTGAAATCGTAGATGAAAACTTATGGATATGTTTAGGGATGTTCTCTGGTCGTGTTATATGGAAAAATTAAGATAAAGATGGCCTAAGACCTATATATATCAACTTGGAAAAGTCAAAGAGGTGCTAGCTTGGCACCCTAGCGTTGGCCCATCTTCTGACGCTTATATCTTTTTATCCGAATGTCGTATGAACAAACGGTTAAGAGAGATGGAAAATAAATTTCAAGACCTTCAATTTGATATATAATATGTCCCAAAAAGACCACTGATGGGTTTTCAATGTCTTGGCCTTATGATTCTTATGTTTTGATGATCTAACAAACTTATTGTGAAGAACCAGATAGAGAACCTAGCCCACAAGGTATACATTTCATGTGACCTGGTCGAAGTCTGAAAATCAGCAAATGGATGAATGACCACAAGGACCTAGTGACCTAATCCCTTAGGGTTCTCTAACACAAGCACAAGTCAGTGACTGTACGCAGTCAATATAAAGAGAAACACAATAGGGGCATGCTCCCTTAGGGTTCTCTGACAGAGGTACAAGTCAAATGCACAGCTGGAATGTAGCAGAAGAAAGTGACCATCTAGCAACTGTCACAGAAGAGGAACACAACTAGGACCTGGTCCTTTGGTGTGTCCTGATAGAAGTACAAAGTCCACTATCCAGCTGGAATGCAACTACCCAGAAGTGGTTGTGCAGACAATATATCAATCACTTCTCGTTGGGAAGAAGCATACACCAAGAGTTGACATCACTATCCATTGTGTTATCTTTTGTGATAAAATAACCTGGTGTAAGACACACCATTCTTCGTGCATTCAATAAAATTCTCTCAGGCAACAAAAGTATTCATCCGGCATTGAAGTCACTAGTGTGTCAAGAACAAGAAGACAACTCTACTAAGGACAGTTTCTTAATGAGTTTATGTTCATCCGTAGTTGAGTTGTAATCTTGTTATTTGTTCGTCACTGTAATTCCTAGTTTGCTTTCTTAGAAGCGTTGTCTTAGGAACAAACCAATATTCATAAACTTCAGAGTTTATGTTGTGACTGGGGATAGTCATAAGTTTAAAGCCTTTGTAGCTGGGATAGTTATAGAGTGGCTTGTGGTGGGTGCATCACAAGTTAGTTAAAGTCTTTGCAATAGGATTTTTGCAAAGTGGCTTGTAATAGGGAGATTGCAAGTTAGTAGAGTTAAAATCCTACAAGAGTAGGTCATGGTTTTTTAATCCCCTTGTGTTGGATTTTTCCACGTAGAAAATCCCTTGCCTTCTTTACTTTCAGTCTTTACTGCAATCTAAGCATCGTCTCATAGAGGACCAGGTACTCTATAGTTTGGCGGACTCATATAAACTAACAATTGGTATTAGAGCATGTTTCTCCTATCAATTTAACACCTAGGAAGGATCCTCAAAGGCTGCTGTACAAAACTTTGAAGAAGGAAAATCAACCTATAGACCTCCCAGATTCATTGGTCAATACTATGGCTGGTGGAAGACCCGGATGCATGATTTTATGATGGCAGGAGATTCAGAACTGTGGGACATCATTTGTGATGGTCCACATGTTCCCATGAAGAAGCTTGAAGAAACAGGACCAATAGGCCCAAAGTAAGAAAAGAGTACAACGACATTGATAGAAAAGCTGTAGAAAAGAACTATTGTGCCAAGAAAATCTTGATGTCTGGCATAAGACCTGATGATTACAATAGAGTATCAGCGTGTGATACTACCAAAGAAATATGGGAAGCTTTACAAACCGCACACGAAGGAACTACTCAGGTCAAACAATCCAAGATCGACATGTTCACCACTAAATATGAGCTCTTTAGGATGAAGGATGATGAGTCCATACAAGATTTTCACACCAGAATCACCTCCATCATAAATGAGCTTCATTCACTTGGAGATGTTATTTCCAGAAATAAGCTTATAAGGAAAATCCTCAGTGTTCTACCTGGGTCTTGGGAAAGTAAGGTAAATGCCATCACTGAAGCTAAAGATCTACAAACTCTAACCATGGATGAGTTGATTGGTAATCTGAAGACATACGAGATGAAAAGAAAGAAAGAAAGTGAAAGAAGAGAGCCCAAAAGGAAAAGAACCTGGTACTTAAGGCGGAAAGCAGTGACTCAAGTGATGAAGATAGTGACATGGCCTATCTTACGAAGAGATTACAAAAGATGGTTCGAAGAAATGCTAGTATACCAAAGTGGTGCAGTTCAAGTAAAACAAAGAATAATGATCTCTTTCACAGATATGGAAGGTCAGGGCATTTCATCAAAGACTGCCCACTCGCGAAACAGGAGCAATACAAACAAAATCCTGACAAAGCAGGAAAAAGGAATCTGGTTCCAGATAAAAGATTCAATCGAAAAAGTGCTGCAGGCAATATTGTTAAGCAGGCTCTTGCTGCTTGGGGAGACTCCTCGAGTGAATCCAAAAGGGAATTAGATGTAGAAAAAAGTTCCATGATGGCAGTGGAAACTGAAGCAATGAAGTACGAGTCACTATTCCTGCTGATGGCTCAGTCAGATAATGATGATGATGAAGATGAAAACGATGAGGTAAACTTCAGGGATGTTTAGAGAAATCTGAAATCCTACTCTTCTAAGAAGCTAAGGTCTTTATCTAATGTCCTAATTTATGCCTATTATAGCCTTATGAACAATAAGGAGATCTTGACCATATAACTAGGAGAGGCAGAACAATCTAGAGATGATCTAGTGGTCTGTGTAGTGGACTTAAATGAGACCATAGCTAATCTTGAAAAAGAAAAGGAAGCCTTGAATGAAAGAATAACTAGTTTGGAAAATGAAAGAGGCGATCTAATGGTAGTATTTATTGATCTAAAAGAAACAATAGAAGGCCTTAACAATGAGAAACACACCTTAGAAGAGAAAGTTGCATCTACTAAAGAAGAAAGGGATGACCTGTTAGTAATATGCACTGATCTAGAGGAAACCATTGAGGGACTCAATAGAGAACATAGGAATGTAAGTCTTGAGAAAGGAAAATAAGTAGCCAGTGAGATGCACATCATGCTTTAAAAGGAGTTAACTGTTGTGAAAACCAGTCTCTACAGTGAACTCGAGAAGAATTAGCAACTTCAAGCTAAATTGGAGAAAGTAAGAAATGATCTTGAGAAATCTCTGAAGTGGACCTGGTCCTCAGATGCTATCACTGCCATGCATCTCAACGGTAGTGGGAACAAGCAGGGCATCTGGTTCCAAAGGGAGAAAAACCCGCACAGCAAGTATGTCATTGTACCTGATAACTGGCTATGTAACCACTGTGGGAACAATGGGCATTTTAAAGAAAATTGTCAGGCCAGGGTTTAGTCTGCTCAGAAAAACAAAGTATTTACTGATGAAGTGACTACTAACAAAGGACCAGGTACCACTCGCAAAAAGCAAATGTTTTCTGCATAGACTTGGAAAGCCCTCATTCATCCTTTCTATCATAACAAGGGACCCAAACTAGTTTGGGTACCTAAATCTAACCCTTGATTTGCATGAGCAGGGAACAGTAAAAGGAAGCGGACTGCGATGGACTATGGACCGTGGATTCTTAAAGGCTCGCAACTGAAAACATCATGAATCTCGTCTCACTGAAAGCCCTGCGGGAAGGGAATGTATCTTTAAGAAGGAAGTAAAGGGTACATTCTCAGTGAATGAAAATATGGAAAGGTTCTTTTGGCACTCAAGTGGAAACGTGTCTTATGTGAATGGTCTGAAAAGTACAGTCACCAATCTGATAACTAGCCAAGTGGTCTCAGTGGACAAAGGAAACAAGAACATCCACTCCGAATTAATTATGAATCTCCACAAGCTGGTGGTATGAGATGAGTGAAGCTGGAACCTTGGCATGAAGGATTGGTATATGCAAGCTTCTCACCTCCGAATAAATTAACTCAGTAGGACCTGGTCTATAGTCTGCCAAACTCAAGTGTCACCTGGAGATGAGTTCACAAAATAAAGGAGGAGGGGGAAGAAGGGATCATGCACAATTTCTCAACACCTAAGGGCTCCACAGCAAAATGGTATTACTGTAAGAAAGAACAGAATTGGAAAATGCTGCATGGACAATGCTCATCGACTATGGAATCGCCAAGAAATTCTGGGCAAAGGTAGTAAATACTGCTTTCTACTTGGAGAACAAGTGTCTAATCAGGTCCCTCCAAAATCAAAACCCACCATGAGCTGCCAAATGGAAGAAAATGCCATGTTCTCGACAACAAAAAAGATCGGCTTGGGAAGCTCAATGGAAAATGATGAGCGAAGGAATCCTTCTAGAGTACTATCCACAAAACAAGGACTCAAAGTCTCCAACAAAGGGCACACTAAATGGTAAGAGGTGCTCATGGGGTATTCTACAAGACACATCCTCTTGCCAAGAAAGAAACGCTGATGATCAATATGATGAACCAACTCTCGTCTCTGGGAAATATCTGATACTTCAAATAGGGATGATGATAAAATGAGTAAGATGAAGGAGACTGGCGAAAGATAATGCAACATCATCCTCTACGTCTCACAAAGAACCTGGTACGTCACCTACTACCACTGAAGCTGAAGGAAGAGTAGAGATGCAGATCCTGGCACTCCACAAGTAGTAGAACACAAAGTGTGGGGAAATCAAATTAACCTCCAAATCTCCCTATTCAATCAAACTTTTGTCTCAAATTGAAAAACCAAAGGCTCACATCTACGTGACAATTCAATCACTCTCTTTTATTCTAGAGTTATATAAGTGTGTAATTGTTTTTTTTGCCCCTTTCTGTATCTCCACTCCAGAATAGAATACAAAGTGTAAGTCCGTAGGAATCCTACTTTAAGGCTACCCACAAAAAGTTTGAAATACCTTAAAGGAGCTCAGGACCTGGTCCCGTGTTACCCCTCAGGTGATAGTGCTTTTAATCCTATTGGGTATGATAATGTTAACTATGCAGGTTTTTCTATGGAAAGGAAAAGCACTTATGGAATGGTCCACTTGTCATGATTCATGCCTCATCCTTTGGGAGATAAGGAAGAAAAACTCAATGGCCTCATCAACAACTGAAGAAGAATTTCAAAAACAAGAGGATCAAGCACATTTAAGAGTGAGATCATCTTCTGAGGGTCAATATGAAGAAGGGATTCATTTGTGGAAAGTATTGTAGAACAGACGACCAACTTCCAAATATCTGCATCAAAGCCTCAAGTAGAGAATATTCTGGATCAATCAAGGTGAAGATGGGGTCACAAGAGCCTAATGAAGAACCCGATCCTCCATCAGTTGGCTATATAAGACATCCTCAAGTAAAGAAAGCTAAAGTGTTTTCTGACCAAGCCTAACTCACATAAATACCGATGTAGGTAAACATGCATGACGATCATAGAAGCTAAAGGTACAGTTATGAACTGCAAAGAAAGGAGCTGCTAAAACATTTTCAAAAATTGATCTGGCATTAGGTTCCTATACCTTAAGTTAGTAGTAATGTGCTTATTCTGCATGCCCTCTCAAAAACAAAAAAATAAAAAAAAGAATTGTGTTTAAAAAAATTAACTCAATTGCCACATCATCCGACTTTTCAAAGTCTGCGTGTCATGTCTTGTCTTTCAAATCCTTTCATACCCTCTGCATGGTAACACTTCCCCACAAACCTACCGCCATTTTCAAAACTATTCAGAACCTATTTCTCTCTCCACTCATCATTAGCCCTTCTTCCAATAAAACTTTCTTTCTCTCTCACGGCAAGTCATGAACCTTCGTCTCCTTTGTACAGCTGGGATCATCTCTTCATCTCTCTCTCTACTCATCTACCAAGTATTCATTTAGTGGAGATCGAACAATTGTCTCATTCTCCCACCATTAACACCGCTCCCACTTCGTTATTATCCTTGAAATCATCCCCAGAGCGTCACTATTTCACGCCTTCTACTACCTTACCCACTCCTAGCTCCTCCTCCATTCCTACAGTTTCCCTTTTCTGATAAATCCCGTTTACCATCATTTTGAGGACCCTACGTCTAGTCACACCTATGATATCATCAATGATCACTCAGGAGGTTTTACTCCTCAAGTGTCAGAAGCCCTTGAGGATGATCCTGATCAGTATCTAAACTCCTCCATATTAGACTTAGTTGCTCTCATGGAGTCACCAGAAAAGGAAGTAGCACATAGTATCATGGCTATAGTTGCTGAGAGTCTGGTGAATGAAGGAGCCTATCTCTCCTCTGAGTATCAGCGGGAAGAAATTCCATTCCTAGGAGATGTAAGAACCACAGCACTCCTCGAGTCCTTGGCTCATGAGATATTCTTATAAAAAACTCATGATGAACCTGATTCTCTTGCATGCAAACTCACTCATTCACCTCCTGATCACTCCAAGCTCTTAGAGTCTTCCTCCAAATCACCCACTATCAGGTCACAATAGCAAGAGAGTTTTGAATCCACATTGCAGAAATATAAGAGGAGTTTCACGACAAGGAAAAAAGAGGAAAATGAATCTAAGGGATTTTGTCACTAATAAGAGTGTGCCACTAAACCAGATAGACAAAGATGCTTCAAGGGAACCTGGTTCCTTAGTACAATAGTCTATGAAAAAGTCCTACGATGAAACTCTTGAGGAACGGAAACGGTTATTCGTGAAGTACAACAACAAGTCTAAACGGAATCAAACTGAGCTAGCCGTGTCTGAGGACAATACTGTGGGAATAGCAAGCTAGAAAGGAAAGTCTGTTGGAGGGTCTAGCAAAGGAAAATGGGAAACTATTAAAGAACATGGTTAACTAAGGTCCATGCCCTATGATGGTGGTCTTTGGCAGCAAAAATTAAGAACACAGAAAGTGTTGTGGGGTCGTACATTTGATCCAGCAATTTCAGAAATGGCAGGCATGAGACAAATTCTAGAGATTGTGGAATTTCAACAATGGGAACACTTGTTTGAAGGGAGCATGCCTCTGGTGTACGAAGATGCAGTACAAACTTTTTATGCATCTCTTATCACTGTTGAGGGGGATCACATTTGTGCGCTCGTAAATGGAGTAAACATTGTACTCGATGCTTCAACATTGGGAAATGTTCCTTGAATTCCATGTGAAGGTATGTCCTCGGTTAAGGGTGTCTGTGGGGTGAACTTTAGGAGAGCTATCAAGAAAGACCAAGCTATTCAACAGGGAGAATATGTGCATAAGAAGGTATTGCTTCCTAAGTATCAGCTTCTCTTTAAACTGGTCAATAAAGTGCTCTTACCTCATTCTGAAAGGCGATCTGTTGCTACAAAATCAGATATGGTTCTAATGGAAGCGCTTGATGAGTTTGTCCTAATCAATTTGAAAGCAATCATGGCTTTCTTCTCACTTAGGTGTTCAGATTCTACAAGGTCCCCTTCGGGAATCCCAGAGTAGGCACATGCAAGAAGACCTTCTTTAAGAGCACTCTAGAAGAATGTGAATGTATAAAAAGAGTTGGTGGAAGCATCTCGACCATTTCTCAGCTGATCAACGCTCAAAATGTAGCTTCTGAGGAAATCAGAAGGCTGAGGCCTCAAAATGCCATACTGGAAACTCAGCTCAGTCAAGCAGCTAAAAGACCTGATTCTGTTAATAAGGATGTTGCACGACTAACAAAGGAAAATGATGGACTTTGGGCTTAATTACTTGAAGAACAACTTTTCGCAAATGCTAGACTGGACCTGGTTCTAAAAACCATTGATGTCTCTTCTTCCAAGCCTACTTCCTTTAGTGTCCCCTAGGATCCTCTTAGTGTCCAGCTATTTTTGCTCCAAAATCATGTGGCTGCTGTTTTCCTTTTGTTTGCTTGTTTTTGTGATGGCATGTTGAACTTAACCATTATTGCTCCTGACTTGCTCAGTCCAATGTAAACATTAATAAAATAGCTCCCCTTTCTTTGCTTGTACAATACTGTGTTAGTCTGGCTTCTCTTTTTTGTCATGTTGTGTGCACATATGTGGCATGAGCTAGTTGTGTTAGACTTCTTTATGCTTATTACCTGCTCGTGCTCTTCTTTATGCTAATTACCTATTCTTTTTAATGATGCCAAAAGGGGGAAAGAAGTGTGTAGTGAGAGGTGAGTGTGTAGTGAGAGGTGACGGGTAATATGCTTTGTGTGTGTAGGTGAGGGAAAATCACAAAGGAGGGAGATCTGAGATTAAGGGGGAACTTCGTGTAGTTCTGGCATCTCATCTCGCTATTTCTGCTCTAAACAAATATTGTCCATGCCTAAGTTTGTCATCATCAAAAAGGGGGAAATTGATGGGTTTTCAATGTCTTGGCCTTATGCTTCTTATGTTTTAATGATCTAACAAACTTGTTGTAAAGAACCAGATAGAGAACCTGGCCCACAAGGTATACATTTCATGTGACCTGATCGATGTCTGAAAATCAGCAAATGGATGAACGATCATAGAGAGGAACACAACAAGGACCTGGTGACCTGGTACCTTAGGGTTCTCCGACACAAGCACAAGTCAGTGACTATACACAATCAATATAAAGAGAAACACAACAGGGAACTGATCCCTTAGGGTTCTCTGACAGAGGTACAAGTCAAATGCACAGCTGGAACGTAGCAGAAGAGAGTGACCATCTAGCAACTGTCACAAAAGAGGAACACAACTAGGACCTGGTCCATTGGTGTGTCCTGACAGAAGTATAAAGTACACTATCCAGCTGAAACGCAACTGCCCAGAAGTGGTTGTGGAGACAGTACATCAGTCATTTCTCATTGGGAAGAAGTGTACACCAAGAGTTGACATCACTATCCATTGTGTTATCTTTTGTGATAAAACAACCTGGTGCAAGACACACCATTCTTCGTGCATTCAGTGATATTCTCTCAAGCAACAAAAGTGTTCATCCGGCATTGAAGTTACTGGTGTGTCAAGAACAAGAAGACAACACTACTAAGGATCAGTTTCTTAATGAGTTTATGGTCATCTGTAGTTGAGTTTTAATCTTATTATTTGTTCATCACTGTAATTCCTAGTTTGCTTTCTTAGAAGCGTTGTCTTAAGAACAAACCAAAATTCGTAAACTTCAGAGTTTATGTTGTGATTAGGGATAGTTATAAGTTTAAAGCCTTTGTAACTAGGATAGTTATTGAGTGGCTTGTGGTGGGTGCATCACAAGTTAGTTAAAGTCTTTCCAATAGGGTTTTGGAAAAGTGGCTTGTAATAGGGAGATTGCAAGTTAGTAGAGTTAAAAGCCTACAAGAGTAGGTCGTGGTTTTTTTATCCTCTTGTGTTGGATTTTTCCACGTAGAAAATCCCTTGCCTTTTTTACTTTCAGTCTTTATTGCATTCTAAACATTATCACATAGAGGACAAGGTACTCTATAGTTTGGCGGACTCCTATAAACTAATAACCTCATATAACACACAAAATGTATTGCTTAAAAAGCTTTAGTGGTACACCTACTTGTCACTTTTGTAGTCTGTGCAGTCTCGCAAAATTGCAAATATATCTCTACTTCGATATCATATTCACAAACAGTTTAATGAGTTAGAAACTAGACTCATAGATCTTCAATTTGATATGTGGACACCCGTTAATTCCAAGATTGGGAGAAAATCGTAGCTACATTTGACCTAATTTTCAACACATTATAAATGTAACTTGTGATGACCTTTGAAAACTTTTGTTCCAAAACTCGCTTGACTTCAAAATGAAACACGCGACTATCATAAGCCTAAAACAACGAATAACATAACCTCCTTATCATGTTATGCACCCTATTCTCTTCCCAAAAGTACATGTTATAATATTCCCAACTTGTGGACTTTCGACGAAACTTATTTTTTTCAATTAGTTTAGCTTCTAAGTCTTTCAACCCTTTTGGTACTTGTTATCCATAATCTTAAAGATATGTAACCTCCAAGGTAAAATAATTAACTTACTTTATGTACTTCCAAAGACTATCTCGTTTCTGAGCTTACATCAATTGGCTTACGATGCACTCTCATGTACGAAAATATGGGGTGTAACATTATTCCCCCCTTTGGAACATTCGTCCTCCAATGTTAACCGATACGCCTATCAATCTCATAATCTATAGCTTTTATGAATACTTTAATACTCTCCTTGGCATCTAGGCAACTGTTCTATGAATAAATTAAAAGGCCAGGGCAGCCCCCCCCCCCTTTAAGGTTCTTTCTCACACCACGACTTGTGGTTGGAATTCTTCTAATCTCATAACTGCTTCTACCTTCTATCATGTAGCCTGTATGACTCTGACCTTATAACATGCGTGTATGCGATTCTTCTCTCCTTTTTCCTCCATCTCCTAGCCACTCTCTAGGCCTCGCTTTGTGAACATATATAGAAATATGACAAGCTGTCTCTCGGGGCATCTATAGGTGTACTGAAGTTCCTCTCTCGGTACTTTGCCGAACTTACAACCATTGATATATCTTTTTTTATAGCCTCGATTATCTATTGTAACGACCCGACCGGTCATTTTGAGGATTTGCACTTTGCTCGGTTGTTTGATGGCATGGGTAGCTCCGTTATGAAGTATTATGACTTATGTGAATCGTCGGTTTTGGTTTTCAGGTTATTCGGAATTGATTTAGAAAAATGATTCTCAGTTAGAAGCTTTAAATTTGAAGGGTTTGACTAAGTTTTGAGTTTTTAGAATTTGACCTTGCATTGGATTTCTGATGGTTCCATTAACAGTGTTGGGTAATTTTTGACTTAGGAGCACGTCCGAATTGTAATTTGGAGGTCTGTAGTAGAATTTTGCTTGAAATAGCGAAAGTTGGAAATTTGGAAAATTTGATCGGTTGTAGACTTTTTGATATCGGGGTAGGATTCTGATAAGGGATGTTGGAGCAGGTCCATAATGTCAAATGTGTCTTGTGCGCAAAATTTGAGGTTAATTGGACGTGATTTGATAGGTTTCGGCATCAGTTGCGGAAGTTTGAAGTTTCAAGTTCATTGATTTCGAATTGAGGTGTGATTCGTCGTGTCGATGTTGTTATGTGTGTTTTGAGGCCTCAATTAGGTCCGTGTTATGAGGTGTGATTCAGGGGCTCGGGTGAGTTTCGCGCTCATTTTTTATGTTTCGACATTGTTTTTCAAGCACAAATGGTACTAGATTGAGCAAATGAGCTTCGATTTCTGCTTTTATTGAAGCATTATATTTGTATCGTAATTACGAAGCCATAAAAAATAGAAAAGTTGAATTTGGACATCGTATGACGATTTTATGGTCATTTTACTAAGAATTAGGTTGCCAGATTTTTTTTTAGATTAATTACGAAATTGCCATTGAACTCGTATTTAAAAATCTGCACTATTTTCAAATATTGAAACCAACATATATCCTTCAATATAAGGTGAAATGGAGTGATTCAAGAGCCTAACGTAACTAAAATCTTACAAGGAATCTATTGGAAGCATAAAAAGTAAGTTTCGGGATCGTTTGGCATAAGAAGCGAGGCAGAATAGCTAGTAGAAAAATATATATAACAAGAGGTTGTTCAATTGGTCATATTTTGAGTTGGGGTGCTCGGATTTGGGCAATATTTGAGGCAATTTTCACCATATGGGTTGGGGTAAGTGTTCTCTACTCAATTTTTGTTATATTTCATGAATCCATCTTCGTTTTTTGGCATTTGGTTGATGATTTCAAAGTGAAATTTGGGGGATTTTGCCTAAAGTTTCATAAAATAAATTTATAAGTTTTGAACATTGATTCAGAGTCGGAATTGGATGAACCTAAAATGGTTGGACTCATAATTGAATGGGTTATCAGATTTTGTAAGTTCTGTCGGGTTCCGAGATATGGGCCTGTATTGGGCTTTTTGGCCGATTTGGGCTTATGATTAAAGATTCGACCTTTTTCGATTGGGATTGGTTCCTTTAGCATTGTTTGATGTATTTGAGTTGTTTTTGGTTAGTTTCGAGCCACTCGGAGGTCCGAACGCGTGATATGGCATTTTTGGAGCATCGCTTGGCTTGCTCGGTATTGGAATTAGCTTGTTTGAGGTTAGTAACGATTGTAAATCTAGTCCTGAGGGTATGAAACCCTGAATTTTGTATTGTTTTACTATTTTGAGGTGATACGCATGCTATGTGATGGGCATGTGGGCGTGCACCGTTGGAGATTGTGACTTGGTCCATTCCGTAGCAACTATAAGTTGCGTATTTGGTTGAAACTATATGATACTTATGTGTTTTAGAAAGAATTTCTATAAATTGGGATGAATACCATATTTGGGCCTTGTGCCAGAGCTGTTTGGACCCTTAGGGGCCTTTTTCTTATTATCCTCTCACTATTTTTGGTTGAAAATCTACACTCAATCACGTTATACTTAATTATTTCATAACTCAGTCTTTATTACTCTGTTTTGATGCATATAAATGTTTGTTTTGGGCTGAGTACCCTATTTTTACTGATAGCTCGAGTGGCTTGAGAGGTTTATGACTTAGTGAGGCCGAGAGCCTGATTTGTGATAATATTTTTGGGATCCGGTTGCACGCCGCAACATGTTACACTAATTCATGATTGAGTGAGGTCAGGGGACTAATTGATTTATGCCACGAGGTGGCTTGTTTTAGAGCTTGGGCTAAAAGAATACCTCCAGAGTCTGCACACCCCCAGTGAGCGCGGGTTCCCCTTATTGTGAGTGATGTTTTGCCCGATGGGTTGTATATGAGTGATGGTGAGGTTTGCTCGAGGGGTTGTTTATGATTCATGTTTGCCAGAAGGGTTGTATATGAGTGATGATGAGGTTTGCCCGAGGGGCTATTTATGATTCATGTTTGCTCGAGGGGTTGTATATGAGTGATGGTAAAGTTTGCCCGAGGGGCTGTATACGAGTGATGTTTAACCGAGGGGCTATTTATGATTTATGTTGCCCGAGGGGCTGTATACGAGTGAGTTCTGCTCGAGGGGTTGTTTATGATTCATCATTTTGCTCACTGTTACATTGAGCCTTTGTTTGAAAATTGTTGATAGGTATTTCGAAAATGATTTTACTGAAACTGGATTTAATTAAGCTGAGTTAATTCAAACTATGGTTTTAAAAGCCTGTTACATTTTTACTGAGATTTTATGATATGGACTTTATATGCTTTATTGCTCGTCACTACTTCTCAACCTTTATTTACTTTGGTTACTTATTGAGTTGGCGTACTCACATTACTCCCTGCACTTTGTATGCAGATCCAGACATTTCTAGATGCGGTAGCAAGTGTTGATTGTTCACTTGCAGATCCATTGGAGTTAGCAAGATAGCTTCCCCTTGATCGCAGCCCTGCTATCCTCCCTCTTTATCTTCCCTTAGTTGCATTTAGTTATTTCCAGACTATGTTAGTCTTCATATTGTCAGATAGTTGTAGTAGATTCTTATGACTGGTGACACCCGATGTCGGGCTTTTTTTCAACACTTTTGTTTTGATTTGAACTCTTTTACGAAGGTTTTATAGTAAATAGCTTTGTAACTATCTTTGAAATTGAAATATCGATTTGTTGTAGTAATGTATCGGCTTGCCTAGTACCATGATATGCGCCATCACGATAGGGTTAGTTTTGGGTCGTGACAAGTTGGTATCAGAGCCTAGGTTACATAGGTCTCACGAGTCATGAGTGGATTTAGTAGAGTTTTGTGCATCGGTTCTGAGATGTCTGTACTTATCTTCGAGAGGATGTAGAACCCTTAGGAAACTTCATATTCTTGAATTCTTATCATGCGTCATTGATTCAGCTTGAAGTGTAACTCCTTGAATTCCTTCCACACATTCGTGTGTGCATATGAGCGCTTAGTATCAGCTGTGCAGTGACGGCTTATGATTCCATGGGTGAGGTGCGAGATGTGATTTCAGCATGCTGATGATTATCCACTCTAGAGGACTTGAGGTCGGGTTTTGTCTGTAGCTTGAGCACTAAGGTGTTGATTGTGTGAGCATGTGCTTTTAGATTTATATGTCCGGTAGTATCCCTATTAGTGGAGTTTGTAGCTGGATGGCTACGTGATGAGTATGAATTGATTTCGAGATGTGTTCAGATTGTTCGAATGTGGCGGGAGGAGTTTGCTGGGAATGTAACAAGGACTATTGGGTATTGAACTTCTGTCTTGAGTTGGCGTATGGACTCAAGCTATGCGTGTGTTGAAGGACCTCTCGTGTAGTGGAGTAGATCTTCATATTGTGTTATGAGTTCCGACCCAAGGGGGACTAAGTGATTGCGTAATAGTTATGATTATGCATGAGTATAGAGAGAGATTCAAGTTTGAGGCAAAGCATGTGGGTTATCTCCTATGGGGTGTTCTGAGGTTTGTATGATCCCTATGTTGTTTGTTGGGAGTCCTCTTTTATTAGTAAATATATGTCTTGCAGTTTGAGTATGGATTGCTTAGGAGAGTGGACTTGTCTGTTACGAGGGTGAATGCGAGATTTGCAAATGATTTGAAAACTAGAAGGTTGGTGTTTCATAAGCTTATGAAAGGATTTAGCTGAATCTCACTATGGTATTATGGTAGTAATAGAGTATGGGCATTGTGAGTTTTTGTGTGTTCTGATCTATGGTTTTGAGCCAAGTGGGGGAGTTTGCTATTGATAAGTTGATTGCACGGCTAAGTGTCGTATTAGTTTAAGTTTGATGTATATTGGTAAATCAGTTATGACTTGCAGAGGTTGAGATCAAGGATGACTCGAGTAAAGGGGATTTCTGGATACAGTTGTATTAGGTTTTACGAGTATATGGGAATCATGGAAGGATTTGAGTTGTTTTTGGTGAAGGATTTAATGTGCATAGACCAGAAATTTATCTAGTTGCATTAAGGTAGGGTTACATTCTTGGGTGTTGTAGTGCTAATGGGGCATAGGTCGTTCGGTTCATTTGATCAGTTAATGGAGACCTGAGTAGAGTGGATGACTCTCGAGAATGGTTCTAATTGATTCAAGAATTATATATAACCATGAGGGATCTTCAGGATGTGTAATTGGCTAGAAACTGAGGTTTACATTGGATAGTGTCAAGACGTTTGGCATTTCTATATCATTATGGATTCTACACATCAGTATCAGAAAGGTGAATGTAATGGCTTTAGATTCACAGGAAGTCTCTTCAGGGTAAGTATTTTGAATGTGGTACTTTTGGGGATATTTAAGAGAGTATTCAATGGCTTATGAGCCTTAGGGCGGTGTGGCTTTATGCTTGGGTCTCGTGTGGTGATCCTGGGTTGAGGATTGTGGCATTATGGCGAGAAGAAGTATCAATTTGAAGGTAATTCAGAAGGAATTCGGATAAATAGGACAGCTTGGTAGTAGTTTGGATCGGCATGGTAAGGGATATGATTAGTTCTTTGGGTGCTCATGAGGTAATGAGTTTCTACATATGCTTCGTGAAAATGCTCTTTAGTTTTTGGTGACCTGCGTAGCTTGGTTGAGTTAGAAGGATTCAGTCCTGACGGCTTGGTTTTGAGAAAATGGGATTCGGAGACTTCTTGATGGTTTCTACAATAGTTAGAGAGGTATACTCTCTACTGGCGTGGGGAGTATGTGATGTATACTGATTTTCTCCTTGATGGGATCAAATGGAAAGTTCTTGGCTAGTTGAGTACGTAGTTTCTTCTGACTCGGAGTGGATTATGAAGTTCTTACATTTATCATAGGATGACATGATATATGCGGTATGTTGTGTAGGATTGATATTTGCAAGGTCACGGTTCAGTTCTGAAAGGAAGGTTATAAATTCTTAGCCAGCATGGACAATTTCAGATGACTAGGTAAATGATAATACTAATTGATGTGGCTTGATGAGGGTATACATTTCAAAAAGGGAGATCTGTTTGAGTTATAGATACATTATTAGTATTGCGGCTGCTAGAGTTCAAATCTTGCTTTGTGGCATAGAATACTTTTAGAAGTATTCCTCATGGGATGACCATGTAATTGGCAAAATGTGGACATTCAGGCGGTGGAGTCGAGCTCAGAGATGGTAATTCGTATGTTCTATGGATTGGGAGACTGAGAGTTCTCATGAGTAGATTGTTTGTGGTTGTGAACTATAAAAATGTAGCCAAGGTTAGCCAGAGGTTAGTAAGTGTTGATGAGGTTCTATTGGGGTCTTATAGCGGACTTGAATGGGAAGAGTATTAGGTATTGCTTGGTGGATGGCGTATTGGTTATGCTCTTTCGAGGTTTGTGTGGCGTTATGTCATTTGCTTCTCCGTGGTTATGGTAATGCACTTTGAATACATGATGTCGAATTGCGCGTGGTTATTGATTTTGAGCAAGGTGGCTTGAGGTATATGCAATGGATTAGTGTTTGGATAGAGCATGCATTGCAGCGAAATTATGTTGAGGTATGAATCTTTATGTTAGATTCGTGTGATGGTCCTACGAGGTGTGATGGATTTTCAGTATTTCGTTGTGGCAGTACTTGTTAAGCTTGTGGGACAGTCCTCTCGTTTGAGTCATTTTTTTCATGATTTGAGTACATTTGGGATGTTGCTATTGGGTGCACGAATTGCACATGTTATGGTTTGGATTGTATTGATATGTCGTGCCATCAGAGTGGTTGTGTTGGATGAGATGAGGTCATTGGACCTAGAATGAATACTATCAGAATTGGTTACAACATGGTTGGAAGGATAATATCGGAAGTCGACTTAGAAATCTGCTATAGTTCCTGTCGGAGAAGAGGGATCTCCATGACTTGTTGATCTGACGAATGGTTATGAGTTTCTGTGTGTTTCTTTCATCATTGGCAATATATGAAAGTGTTAGAATGAGGCTTTGTTTGTTAAGAGGTGTATTACTGGTATTGGGTTATTTTGAGCAGCTACTGTGATTAGGAGTATCGCCATGAGTGTTTGAGTTATGTGGTATATCATGTGATTACATCTTGGGTTACAGATATAGTTTGATATGGCTTTTTTGGACTTATACAGTATGTAGATGTGAGATTCTGACATTAAAGAAAATTCCGGATGTTGGAAATTGGGTTCTAAGACTTATGGGGCAGGTTGGATTAAGACATTTCAGTCATATTGTGGTATCAGACATATATGGGATAGGGTGACATGGGATCACCCCTGGGTATGTGCATAGTGAGGTTACACGACGATTTAATGGCTTTTAGAACAACTCTTGGCACGTTCGAGGATGAACGTATGTTTAAATAAGGGAGGATGTAACGACCCGACCGTTCGTTTTGAGCATTTGCACTTCGCTCGTTTGTTTGAGGGCACGAGTTGCTCCGTATGAAGTATTATGACTTATGTGAATCGCCGGTTTTGGTTTTCAGGTTATTCAAAATTGATTTTGGAAGAATGATTCTCAGCTAAAAGCTTTAAATTTGAAAGGTTTGACCAAGTTTTGACTTTTTAGAATTTGACCTCGAATTGGATTTCTGATGGTTCTGTTAGTTCCAGGATTTTGGACTTAGGAGCACATCCAGATTTTGATTTGGAGGTCCGTAGTAGAATTTGGCTTGAAATGGCAAAAGTTGGAATTTTTTAAAGTTTGATCAGGAGTGCACTTTTTGATATCAGGGTCGGACTCTGATTCGGAAGTTGGAGCAGGTCCATTATGTCAAATGTGACTTGTGTGCAAAATTTGAGGTCAATCGAACATGATTTGATAGGTTTCAACATCAATTGTGGAAGTTTGAAGTTTCAAGTTCATTGATTTCGAATTGAGGTGTGATTTCATCGTTTCGATGTTGTTATGTGTGTTTTGAGGCCTTGAGTAGGTCCATATTATGATATGGGACTTGTTGGTATGTTCGAGCAGGGTCCCGAGAGGCTCAGGTGAGTTTCGGATAGGTTTTGGTTGTGTTGCGTTCATTTTTTATGTTTCAATGTCGTTTTTAAAGCATAAATGGTACTATATTGAGCAAATGAGCTTTAATTTCTACTTTTATTGAAGCATTAGATTCGTATCGTAATTACGGAGCCATAGCAAAAAGAATCATCAAATTTGGACATCGTATGAGGATTTTATGATCATTTTACTAAGAATTGGGTTTCCAGATTTTTTCAGATTAATTATGAAATTGTCACTGAATTCGTATTCAAAAATCTGCACTATTTTCAAATATTGAAACCAACATATATCCTTCAATATAAGGTCAAATGGAGTGATTCAAGAGCGTAACTTGACTAAAATTTCACAAGAAATCCATTGGAGGCATCAAAAGCATATTTTGGGATCGTTTGGCATGATAAGCGAGGCAGAATAGCTGGCAGAAAAAATATATAAAACAAGGACTTGTTCATTTGTTCATATTTTGAGTTGGGGAGCTCGGATTTGGGAGATTTTTACCATATGAATTGGTGTAAGTGTTCTCTACTCCGTTTTGGTTATATTTCATGAATCCATCATCGTTATTGGCATTTGATTGATGATTTCAAATTGAAATTTGGGGGGTTTTGCCTAAAGTTTCATAAAGTGAAAATTGAGGATTTGAACCCTGATTCGGAGTCGGAATTGGATGAAACTTGTATGGTTGGACTCATAATTGAATGGGTTATCAGATTTTGTGAGTTTTGTCAGATTCCAAGATGCTGGCTCGGGTTGGGCTTTTTGGCCGATTTTGGGCTTTTGATTAAAGATTCCATCTTTTTCGATTGGGATTGGTTTTTAAGCATTGTTTGATGTATTTGATTTATTTTTAGTTAGTTTCAAGTCGTTCGAAGGTCGAAACGCGCGAGATGTCATTTTTGGAGCATCGCTTGGCTTGCTCGGTATTGGAATTGGCTTGTTTGAGGTAAGTAACGATTGTAAATCTAGTCCTGAGGGTATAAAACCCCAAATTTCATATCATTTTACTATTTTGAGGTGACGTGCATGCTAGGTGACGAGCTTGTAGGCATGCACGGTGGGGATTGCGACTTGGTACGTCCCGTAGCAACTATAAGTTGCATATTTGGTTGAAACTATTTGATGCTTATGTGTTTTAGAAAGGATTTCTATAAATTGGGCTGAATGCTATATTTGGGCCTTGTTCCAGAGCTGTTTGGACCCTTAGGGGCCTTTTTATTATTATCCTCTCACTGTTTTTGGTTGAAAATCTATACTCAGTCATGTTATACTTATTGATTTCATAACTCAGTCTTTATTACTCTGTTTTGATACATATAAAAATGTTTTTTGGGTTGAGTACCATGTTTTTACTGATAGACCTAGTGGCTTGAGAGGTTTATGACTGAGTGAGGCCGAGAGCCTGATTTGTGAGGATATTTATGGGACTGGGTTGCACGCCGCAGCATGTTGTACTGATTCATGATTGAGTGAGGTTGAGGGACTGATTGATTTATGTTAGGAGGTGGCTTGTTATAGCGCTTGGGTTGAAGGAGCCCCTCCGGAGTGTGCACAACCCTAATGAGCGCGGGTACCCTGATTGTGAGTGATGTTTTGCCCAAGGGGCTGTATGTGAGTGATGTTTTTTCCGAGGAGATGTGTATGATTTATGTTGACCGTGGGGCTGTATACGAGTGAGGTTTGCCCAAGGGGATGTTTATGATTTCATCATTTTTTCACGGTTGCATTGAGCCTTTGTTTTGAAAACTGTTGAAAGGTATTTTGAAAATGATTTTACTGAAACTTGATTTAATTAAGCTGAGTTGATTCAAAGTATGAAAGCCCTTTGTATTTTTACTGAGATTTCATGATATGGACTTTATATGCTTTATTGCTCGTCACTACTTCTCAGTCTTTATTTACTTTGGTTACTTACTAAGTTAATGTAGTCACGTTACCCACTGCACCTTGTGTGCAGATCCAGGCATTTCTAGACGCGGTAGCGAGTGTTGATTGTTCACTTGCTGATCCATTAGAGTTAGCAAGGTAGCTGCCTGGCGATCACAGTCCTGCTTTCCTCCCTCTTTATCTTCCCTAAGTTGCATTCAGTTATTTCCAGACTATGTTAGTCTTGATATTATCAGACGGTTGCAGTAGATGCTCATGACTGGTGACACCCCAATGTCGGGCTTTTTTCCGCACTTTTGTTTTGATTTGAAATCTTTTTCGAAGGTTTTATATTAAATAGTTTTGGATCTATCTTTGAAATGGAAATATCGATTTGTTTTGGTAATGTGTCAGCTTGCCTAGTACCACAATATGCACCATCAGGACGGGGTTAGTTTGGGGTCGTGACATCTATGCTTATGGCTTTACAACATCTAGGTAGGTTATACTATATCATAACACTTAGGTTTATTATTACCGAGGTCGGCAACCCAACTTCCTGGTTACTCTCTCATTGCTTATCCTATATGTATAAATCTAAGTCCTTTAATGCTTCCTCGTTACTGCCCATCTTAAGAATGACAGCCTAATCTCAACGCATAATTTGGAACTTTTATCTCTTTTATCTATCTACTATTGATTTACCTTAATGTATATCTATAATTTACCACTTATAACTTGAAACTTCTTATGTAATACAATATCACTAGGGCTCACATCTCATTGGGGAACATCTGAAGTTATTTGCCTGGTCCACCTAAGGACAATACTATACTTCAATAACCGTATTTCATAGCATCCCAATGTGATTCACATGAGGTATTCTAATCCCGTGCAATTCATAAAATACCTTTTCTTTAAATCATTACTCAATCAAATTCCTAAGCGTCATCATCTTATCCATAACAATTACACTCTTATTCTACAACCAGGGAAGCATTCCATCTTTTCTAATGCTCCTAGTCTTAGACTTCTCCGAGTTAACTCAAGCTATACTAAGCTTTCTATAACTTACGGAAACCATCAGCTCTTGTTTTGACAGGCTTAATCCCAAGACCTAACCTATTCTTGTCACCATCTCACTTACCTTTTCTTATCCTTACTCTTACCTACCTAAAACCTTGTCGCTCTATGATACATTATCTTGCGACCTACACATATCTATTTACACTAATCGCAACCTTCCTTTAACTTGCTAGTACAATAGATTTCCTTTCGTGCCATCTCAATTGTCTTTAAACTTAAGCAATTACTTTTTCTGGTCGTTCTGCCACCTGTTGCATCAATGCTTGGCTTATATTATTGCCCATGAATACTGGAATTTTCTGTAACTCATATGATCTCAAGTATTACCTTTGATTTTTTCCCCTTCATTAGCCATGATAGGTGCCACTTTCTTATGGAGTGTATACAATATCGTAGTAAGATTGTTGTTTGTAAGACCATTTCTTCTTCAAGTTACTGTGCTTAGGTTGAAGCCTTCTTCCTTATTTCCTGAGCTAGTCTTTCGTCGTAGTACTTAGGGGAGACCCTCTGACTCTTGTAAATCTTCTAGCTTATACCTGACGGAATTTTTGATGTTCTTATTCACCTATAATTATCCTTAGCTACTTACCTTCGAGCCCTTGTGAACCGTAGGGTTGCTTCTGAATTGGAGTTTAAATTATCTCCCTAGTGAAGAAAGTTCTAAGATACAACAAGGTGTGGGTCATAACAGAGATGAATCGGCAATGACTATCCCAGTCCTTGATTTGAATGCTGCCGATTCTACAGGTAATGTTCTTCCTATGTCTTCTGAGTTTACTTTGGAGTTGCAAGAACAAGAAGCTATAGAGACTATGCTATCAATAGCTGCTTAGGGAGTTTGGTTGGAAGTTATGGGGGTGTGTCTAAAACCAATAGGTCTCAGGGGGAAGATAATGGTACACAAGTAGAGGGTAGGGAACTGGTGCCTGTCAAAACTTTAGCATCTAACAGTACTAGTGGGGAAACAACCGAGGGACCTAATCCCTCCCGCCAAGAGGATCCCTCTGCTTCTACTTGGGATAAACCCCGAATTCTCCACAAGAACCCCAGGCCAGTACTAATCCCACTCCGTCTCCCCACTTCTATGCTGAACTATTGTTAATTGTTGTTCCTAAAATGAGATCTCTATAAGAGGAGGAGAATGAGGATAGTGAAGAAGACTATGACAACTTGGCTCTTACAAGCTTCATTAGTGCTAGGAGTAGAAAGGCAACTCCCCAAGAGTCAACTCCTGAGAGACCTACCACTAGGTTGCAGAAGAGGGAAGCTCTTGAGTATGTCCTAAGGAAAATCAAAGAAGAAAAGAAAAAAGAAGATTGGTAAAAGATGGAAAGGTTGTAAATGAGAAGGTAGTGCCTCCAGCACTAGTTGTTGATATTGATGATGAGGTGGACGAGGAACCTGGTTCCTTAGTTCGTAAGTCCTTAAAGAAACTTACGGTTCCAAAGTCCAAAAAGTAGTCATCTGTGAGTGAGATGGGGTTGAGCAATGTTGAGGGTGAAAAATCTGGTGAGAAAGTAGTTGAGAAATCTGGACAGAGAGTGGTTGAGGAGTCTAGTGAAATAATTGTTGAGGAGTCTGCTAAGAAGGTGTCTAAGAAATATGGAGACAAAGGGAAGAGTGTGAGAAAATAATAAAGCGAAAGGTTAGTGCCAATGAGGAACCTGGTTCATCCAAGAAGGCCAAAGTGAATGTGGCCAAGGATGAGGGAACAGAGAATTTGAGAAATTAGAAGGTGTTGTGGGGCCGCACATTTGCCCCTGATATTCTTGACATGTTAGGGATGCGCCAACTGGCTGATATCTGTGAATTTCAACATTGGACACGTTTGTTCACAAGTGACAGACCCAATGTGCATGAGGCAGAAGTGTGTAGTTTCTATGCCGACTTCTTCACAGTTGAGGATGATAACATCTGCCTGAAAGTGGATGGTGTTGATTTTGTGATGGATACTACTGTATTGGGAACCATCTTGGGCGTGCCTACTGGGGGAATGTCCTCCATTGAGGGCACCTTCTCTTCAAGCTTCAGATATGCCATCTTGATAGATAAGGGAGTACAGCAAGGGGAACGGGTACACAAGAAGGCCCTTCTTCTAGTGTACCAACTATTGTTTGAAATGGTAAACAAAGTTCTGCTCCCACCCGCAGAAAGATGTTCCATTACATCATGAGCAGACTTGGTTCTCATAAAAGCTCTAGATGGCTACAACACTATAAACCTGCCTAGTCTTATGATAGAACACATGAAGAAAGTGGTATAGTTCAAGGATGGTAATCATGGGCTGCTTTACGGGTTCCTCCTCACTAAAGTTTTTGAAATCTTCAAAGTTCCTTTGGGAAAGGCTAACCTTCTCCAAGACCACTCTAGAAGAGTGTGAGTGCATTGATTAGAGTGGAGAGGTTTGCAACAATTCCACTATCTCTCATCTGATCAACGCGTAGAATAGTGCCACTGATAAGATAAGGAAGCTGAAGGAATGGGATGCCATTCTCGAAGGTCAGCTCAGTTAGGTTCAGGAGGCACCTAGTTCCAGCAGCTCCTAAAGCACAGAGGTTGCCCGTTTGATAAAATAAAATGCTGACCTTAGGTAACAAGTAGAGGACTTGAAGGAGAGGCTGCTCAACGAGCAGGTGTCAGCAAATGCTCGAATGGACATCCTTCTTAGAACCCTTGCCTCTTTATCTGGGTCTTCCCCTTCCAGTGCTCCTTAAAAGTCGTTCCCTTTCTAGTGTCAATTCCAAGTGTCTGTTATCTGTTCTGATTCCCCTGTGTTAGATATGATTCTTTAATAGATGGTACATTTTTGTTGTTTTCTTTTGTTGATGATTATGTAACATCTAGAACTGCTCCCTGTTTTATTTCCAAAATCAATGAATATCTCGTCCATTTGTTGTGCATACCTTGCTCTTCTGCTCTGTTCTTAGTCATGTTTGTGTGCCCACATGTGGTATGAGTTAACCAAGCTAGATTCCATTTTGATTATTGTTTGCTAATGATCTTTTTATGATGCCAAAAGGGGATAATTAATCGAGGGGGAATAAGATGGGGAACAGATTTAGGGGGAATACAAGAAATTCTGGCTCTTGGCGGGACTTTAATTATAAGTTTGTCATCATCAAAAAGGGGAAATTGATAGGTTATATATATCCTTGTTATGTTTTGATGATTTAACAAACTTAATGGTAAGAACCAGATAAGGAACCTATTACACATTCTCAAATACGTAAGAACAACAAGTCTCAAGTCGGGGATGTCGTTCTACTCTTCAGAGTCAACGGAACAACAGAGGGAACAGATGGCCACCAATTCCATTTCTAACTGTCAAGTCAACTCTCTACTGCAGTAAAGTTGTTGCATGCACACGCAATAGTACAAAAATAGTGGAAGCAGTCAACTTTATGGGGAATTCTCCTTTACCTAACATGCTTACATCATTCAACTGTTGTCACTAATGTAATATTAACATCAAGCAAAGGTAAAACAAAATACTTTCACATTCAAGAATCGATCAAGCATTCTCTCAAGTGTGCTCAAATCCTGCAAGTGATGCTCAAGGGCATCAAGAACAAAGAACAACATAATAAAGGACCAGCTCCCTGTATTGAGTTATTACATGTCCTTAGTTGTGTTGCACCTTTGTTAACATATTGTACTTGTAATTCCTACTTAGCTTAGTTAGAAGCATTGTGTTGGAAACCTTTGTAAAATCATAAACTTTGTGTTTGTGTCTTGGCTAGAATTAGTCGAGTTGTAAGCTTTGTAATAGAGTTATTACAGAGGGGCTTGTAATAGAGTTGTTACAAGTTAGTGAGGGATTAAGAGGTTAATTCCTAGGTTACAATAGGTTGTAATCTGAAGTTTGCCCAGTAGTGAAGTTGAAATCTTACAAGGGTAGGTCGTGGTTTCTAATCCCGTGAGCTGGGAGTTTTTCACCTAAAACTCCATTGTGTCATTTACTTACTATAGTATACGTGTGTACTGTGAGAACTAATAGAAAACCTGGTTCTTTATATAATTTGGTGGACCTTTAGTTTCTATCCATAAATAAAACCAAAACAAAGAAAAGGGAATCTTCAACTACCATCATAACTTTGTTAGGCCTCCTTGTCTACCCGTGGAAGTGACATTAATCAGTAACACCCAACCTACGCGAAAGAAAATGTATATACTCATAATTTCCTTCAAGAAAGTTACATGATAAATCTCTTCAATAATGCTACAAAGATGAGAAGATAATTACATAATAAAATTCTGCAGATAATAATCTCCTTTTCTTTTTAATACTTGGTACAATTTAAATGATGGAAAAGGTTATCCAGGGTCTTACTGTGCTCCACTCAGTAAACCCTTTCATTATTACATCTATATATGACTTCACATGTCTTTTTTAGCAAATAGTTTAAAATTTTGTATAAACACTTACATCTAGCCTTACTTTTGAGCGATGATCACACTATATATATATATATATATATATATATATATATATATATATATATATATATATGACCTTTTCCTAGAAACCCAAAGCAGTTAGAAAAGAATCACAGGAAATTCTGAAAATCTGTGTCCCTTATATGAGCTAACTAATAAGACCAAAGAGAGTGGCAGAAATCGGAATAATGTATAATTACAGACTTCAAGTTGAAAGGATGGACTTTCTCTATCTCATATATCATGTGGGCACTTGGTGTCTTTATCTAAAAATAATTAAAAGAGAGAAGAAATCCAAATCGTAGTAATTAACGTGGGCCATAGAGAGCAAAGAGCAATGAGCGGCGAAATTCCATGTGCTATTTCTCGTTTATCATACAGCAATCATTGCTTGTCTGTTGCCTTCGCTCCTATTCGTCGTTAACATGCCCACATGCTCATCCTGCTTTGCTCCTCACCCCTCGCTCCTCCATATGGCTCTTGTTTGTTTGGGAACGTGAGAGAAAGATTTTGTATTTGTTTTTTCACCCGAATATTTTGTATTCTTTTTGGTTCAATTTGTGCAGGAAAGTTACTTTGGGGTAAAATACTCTCTGCAACTTAATACTGGAATCCAAGACCTCTAATTAAAAATGGAAGATTACTTATCATTTCACTTTAACTTATAATGTGTGAGAGAAAGTCTTGGCCAATAATTTTAAAAAACAGGATCTAATCCTTTTTCGAATTTTGTATGAACGCGAAATATGCTTTGTATACCCTGTCCTATGAGACTGTCACACCCAACCTTAGGGGAGCAGTGTATTGGTCAAAATCTGACTGCTGTGATCGACTCAATTGGAACCTCGTCCAAACAATGGGATAAAGAAAGACGACACTATTTACGCCAAATCATGTATTCACCGAACGACGAAAGCGGGCGCGAAGTAAAGGGGCTATGGCCCAAATACATGGCAATGACTCCATGACTATATATAGGAACGAGACCTTCCTAGAAAGGGGGGCCTTTTTCTCTCCTTCTCCTCTGTAATCTCCTTAAGAAAAAGCAAGGAAAACAATCTTCCAATAGATTTTCTACAACAGTCATCTTTACCGATTGGTGAGAGAAGAAATGAAAGACTTCGATAATTTACCGCTTCTACTTCATTTTATATATCATTTTCTGGTTTGTTTATAGATCTGGAATTTACTATATTTGACTAAGATTTACCTCTTCAACTTTTTTAATTGATTTAATCAAAAATATTTCAATATCTTTTGGTCAAACAATTTGGCGCCGTCTGTGGGGATTTCTTACTGAAAACTTCCTACTCTTCTCCAGATCAAAAACCGTAAACACGGCCGCCCACCAAAGAGAACGGTAATGATACGTTTGCAACTATTTCAAAGAAAATAGAGAAGACGAAAAACGAGAATTAAGCACCCCGTGACCAATGAGGGGAAAGAGAGCTGAATTCGGTTACCGAAATCAGAAAACATCACCCCCATCAACCATTAAAGCGTCAAGCAAAAATGAGCAACACTACAGATCCACCTTCATTCTCCAACCCATTGAATCAGAATAAGTAGAAGGTCATCCCTACCCACCTTCTGCCGATTGCTCGAACACTAATGTGGGCTCCATGCGGGAGAGAGAGCAAGGAAACAACTTAACCGAAGAAGGGGAAATTACTACAAACTAACCGAAACATCATCCACCAAACAAACCCAACTCCTAGGAAATGATACCCCTTGAGTGGTGCTCCCTTACCCTTGCCAAGAAGGCGTCCCAAAAGAGTCTTCCCAGCGACCTAAAAGTTGGGCTGATGAGGGGGAGATCCCCTAAGTCAAAATGTAATTCATTGCCACGCCCAACAATGACATTTCCAGACCGAAAAATAAAAAGTCAGACAGCAAAACTCTAATATGTGCGCGAAACGAGTGCAAGCATAGCAGCGTTCCCTGCTCCCCGACATCGCACTCCCGATGCAAATACAATCAGGCGAACTAGGACTCCCCCAGAAGATACCCAACTCTCCAAAAAACCGGGACTCACGACGGGTTAATATTTTGACGAAAGTTCAAAATAACACCCTTAATGCCAAGGGCCTTCGCCAAAGAAAAGAGTTCGACCTCGATCGAACAACGACAGGTTAATATTTCGATGAAAATTCGAACTAACACCCTTAAGGCCAAGGGCCTTCGCCCAAGAAAAGAGTTTGACCTCGATCGAACAACGACGGGTTAATATTTCGACGAAAGTTCTAAATAGCACCCTTAAGGCTAAGGGTCTTCGCCAAAGAAAAGAGTTCGACCTCGATCGAACAACGACGAGTTAATATTTCGACGAAAGTTCGAAATAACTGTGAGCACCTAATTTTTTACCATATTTGAATTTTCACTCACTTTTTTGTATTTAAATAGTTTTAAGTTTAATCTCTATATTTTAGCTTTTATTTCATCTTTTTATAGGTTTTATTTGAGAAAATTAAAAAATTACACCAAAAGATTCACATTTTTAAAGTATTAAATTTCGTTCCAATTTTCAAAAGGAATGAAAACTCACAAAAATATCTTTTTCTCTTAGAATTTAGTAAGTTAGTTATTTTGAATTATTTTAAATAATTTTTATATTAGAAGTAGATAATTGTTATTATAATTATAGGAGTAGTATTTTTATTTTTGTCTATTTATATGTTCTTTAAAAAAGAGAATAAAAAAAAAAGAAAAAAAGGAGCAAATCATATGTTGACACATCATCACAAATGGACAAAGTTGCATAACAAACTCACATGCTCAAGGGACGTCCCTTTTTGGCCAAAAGAAAAGATTCCTACACGGTCAATGGAGCATATTTTTTTTTCCTCGTCCTTATCCCTCATTTTTCTTTCTCCCCACGTAAAATACACTTTACAAATACACACACATAATAAAGAGGAGAGGGGGGATAGAAAAAAGGGGAATGAAAAAATATAGGGAAAAGGGCATTAGCATGACAAAAACGGGGAAAAGGGGCTGGAAAATAAAAAAAAAAAAAAAAAAGAGGGAAAAAACGAGAGAGGGAAAGAGTTAATTAAGAAAAATCGACGCCTCCGTCAATTTCCTCGACCACTCGTCCGTTGTTGCTTCAGCTCACGTTTCTTTTTCTTTCAAAAGAAGACAACCATCTTCTTCACTCCATGAAAGGCATCCTTCTCCTCCATTAATCATTCCTCTAAGACCATGAACAACCTAGTTGTAAGTCTGTCCAAGAATAGCCACTAAACTACCCAAAAATAGTTCAAAAAAATAATCCACAAACACCCCAAAACTTAGCTGAAAAACACAGCAAAGTAGCCATGAAAACGAGCTCAAATCCCTCATCAAACTCCAGTGAAAATACAGTCCGAAAAGCGGCAAAAAATGCAGCAATATATCACTAAATATGCTGGCAATTTCCTCCCAAAAAACATCTTCGAATCAGCCAAGTTCGAGTTTGCTGATGAGGTGATGTTCGAGTTTGTCGATTCGAGTAACCGACAATGTCGCCTTTAGAATTCTCTGTCAGTTCTTCAGTTATTCTGGCGAAGATTCTGACCTGTTCTTGCTTCATTAATACAAAGTTCATTTTCATTTTATCTAGATATTTTCAATCTTACTTCGATTCAAAGGCATGCTTTGAACTTGTTTAAATGTTTTGAGTTTATCGTTTCTGTCCAAGATGAGTATTAGATTGCTGATGAGGAGTTTGTAATGAAGCAAAGATATAAATTGCTAAGTTATATGAAAAAGTCCAGAAGATTAAATTGCCGGTGTTTGGTTGTTTTTCTTTAATTGTCATTTTATTTTATTTCATGTTAAATGGTTTATGTGGCTTTCTTGATTGCTAAAATTCGTTCTTCTGGTTAAATCAACAAATGTTATTTATCGTTTTTGTTGTTCTTCTTCGTTAAAGTTAGGAGAAATAATACGGAAGAAGATCACAATTTGTTTTAAAGCCAAATGGACCGTATTCATATATAAAGTGTGGTTTGGGTTTGGTTGAATTTTGGGCCAAAAGAATTCTATTAACCCACCCTTCCATAACTAATTTACTATACTTCTTCCACAATAATTTCCATAATTCTTGGGCCACCAACAATAATCTCAAATTAGATTAGAATATAAATCACAAACACTGTAGCTTGCTTTAGGTGCGACTTAATCTACTATCGTGATTATGTATACGTTCGCGTAACATAATTATGATTTTTCTTAAAATAAATCGAGGTATTCGTTCGCGCAATTTCGGCCAAATTTTCTTAATAATAATAAAGCGTGATTAATTATGGACACGTACGCGTGACATGATTCTTGATGCGCCAAACGAAATGAGTACACGTACATATGACTCGTTTTTTTAGATAACTCCCTATTTAGGAATAATTAAGCAAATAAAAGCGGTAAGATGTAAATGCACATAGGTTCTAAAATAAGTAATTAGACAATTTAATTGATCCAGATATGATTAAAGCGACCGTGCTAAAACCACGGAACTCGGGAATACCTAACACGTTCTCTTGGGTTAACAGAATTCTTTACCCAGATTTCTGTGTTTCACGGACTGTAAAATAGTGTCAAGCTTCCTCGATTCGGGATTTTAAACCGGTGGCTTGGGACATCATAAATTATTCCAAGTGGCGACCCTGAATTTGATAAATAATCCCTTTTCAATTATCACTTAAATTGAAAAAAACTCCCTTATACCCTTTCCGGGGTAGAAAAAGGAGGTGTGACAGCTTTGGCGTCTGCTGGGGATCGAACTCAGAATCTCTGGTTCATGGTTCAAGAATTCGAGCTTGTTATTATGATTTTTACTTGACTTTATTTATTGTTGATATTACTATATTATGTGGGCCTAATGTGCTAATTGCTTCTTAATTACCACTTTGATATTATTTGAACTGTATTTAAATGTCTTTTTACGCCACCCTTTTGAGTCTTCTAAAAATATGGTGCACACATACGCGTTACCCATTTTTTGTTAGAAGTCATACCAAATAGAACGAGGCTTGGGTCAGCGACAAGGCGAGGTAGACTTTCGTGCTCCCGGTACGTTTCCCCCACCTCGGCTCGAGTTGTCCGCTCGGGTAAGCTAGTTATAGAACATTACACCCAGGTTTTAAACCTAGAATAACAAAACCTCATGTCGTATCCCTAGTATGAACGTTTGTTTGTATCGCATGCATTTGACTTTGGGGACTCAACACAGGGGTTGGGTCTGTCTAGGACAGGTGTACCCAAAAAGAAAGACCATCCTGATGCATCTTACGTGTTACTTGTCTATTTATTTGCTTCGGCTTGTATGTTGACCGGATAAGGAAAGAAAGTCAATAGAAAAACAAAGAGTGAGGTAGGATAGAGATTTCACCTGGTTCTGAAAATCCCGGTGTTTGAAAATGCCTCGAAACTCTGCCAAAATTTTTGAAAAAAAAGGAAAAAAATATATTTCAAAAAAAAAATGAAAGTGAGTCAATATCATATTTTTTTCAAGTATATCTAAACTGACCGAACTATTCGGGTCTGATTCTCACCGGATGTGAGATACGTAGGCAAACCTCACCTGTTCCGGCCAACAATTTAAAAACAGATCCAAAAATATTTTCCATTACTTGCTTCTTTAAAAAGTCTTTCTTTTAGACCTCAATTCTTAAAAAATCCAAAAAATATTTTTTAAAATTTCTTCTAAAAATTCAAAAATATTTTCATTCTTCTTTAGAAGTTTTCCTTTCGAAAATTGAAAAGCAAATTCAAGATTCAAAAATATTTTCTTTAGAAGTCTTTCTTTCACAATTTTGACATAAAAGTCCAAAATCCAATGACATTTTCTTTCGTCTTTAGAAGTTTTTCTTTCGAAATTCCAAAAAAAAGTTTGAAATCAAAAAATATTTTCTTTCTTCTTTATAATTATTTCTTTCGGAAATAGAAAAGAAAAATCAAAATCCAAAAAAAAAAGGATTTAATTTATTCTTTTTATTCATAATCTTCCCGAACTACGCAAGATCTGATTCATGTTCCCACATGATACGAAGGCAACCCACATCAGGTTCGATCAACCATAAAAAAAATGAAAAGTAGATAATAATAAGGACTGACTGAGTCCATTCTAACGTATCTTTTGTTTTGAATTATGAAGAAAGATTGAGGTGGTTGGTTTGTGGTAAGCAGACAACACAAGATCCAAGGAAAAATGATAACTGACATTGAAGCTGTTACAAGTGCTCAAGAGACTCAGGGTCAGAGGGTTCAATAAGAGTCTACTGTGGTTGAGAAAAATAGAATACTCAAACAGCAAATGCCAAAATGTGTCAAGCATGGGCCAATGGCCCAGGACAACCTTGTCATGAGTCACAATTTGCTACCCAGCAAGAGCAGTACCACTCTCCTAAGTACCACTCGTACTTGTTTAATCTTCCTGCAATGATTGAGAAGCCTTCCCGAAAGATGGCACAGGAAGAAATGACCCAAATAGTGAAAAGCTTAAAATAACAGTTGAAAAACATGCAAGGGTTGACAGGCCAGAAGAGTATTGCCTTCAAGGATCTATGTACGTTCCCCGATATTCGTTTGCCACTTGGTTTCAAGATTCCCAAATTTGAAAAGTATGATTGACATGGAGACCTCATAGCCCACTTGAAAAGGTCTTGCAATCAACTAAGAGGTGTGGTAAGAAAAGAAGAATTTATAATAGCTTCTTTTAGGGAAAGCCTTACGGGTGTAGCCTCCGAATGGTATATGGATCAAGACATATCTCACTGGTATGTCTGGGAGGACATGTCACAGGCCTTTGTCAAACAGTTCCAATACAACATTGACATCGCCCCAAACCGCAATTCCCTTTCGAACCTAAAGAAGAAACAAACTGAAGGTTTTAGGGAATATGCCATTAAATAGAGAGAGCAAGCAGCTAGAGTTGAGCTATCCATGAATGACCACGAGTTAATCATTGTCTTCCTTCAGGCGCAAGAGCCAGATTACTTTCAAAACATGATGTCCGCAGTTGGCAAATCCTTCTCGGAAGCAATCAAAATGGAAGAAATGGTAGAGAATGGTCTTAAGACAAGCAAAATTATAAGTCAAGTCGTCCTCAAAGCCGCAACTCAGGCTGTCCAAATTAAATCTGATAATTTCAGTGACACGAATGAGAAGGATGAAGAAATCATGATGATATCAGGATTGAGAAGAGGTACCAGGAGAACATCTCGAATGCATGAGTAGCCTCATCAGGTTTTCCATGACTCCACCGAGCATTACTATCCACCTCAGAACATACAATATTCTGTTGCTCCACCTCAGTATGTTGTCCAACCACCAAAACACCCTAGAAGGCGAGCACCAGCACCGCAAGATCTCCTCCAGCCTCCACAAAATTTTCAAGTGACCTATAACCCACATCCAAGCCAGGGGTATAGAGCGGAACAAAGGTTGAAAGATAATTTTACACCGATAGGAGAGTCCTATGCAAGCTTGCTTGAAAAATTAAAGCATTATGACATGATTGCACTCATTCCTCCAAATCATGTGGACCCACGTGAAAGAATATTTGACCCTCAAAAAGGTGTGAATACCATTCCAATGCCCAGGGGCACAATGTTGAAAGATGTCGGGATTTGAAAAAAGAAGTAGAAAGGATGATCTGGGAAAAATTGATTGTGATCCAAGACAGTGACACCCAGAATATCACACAAAATCCTTTACCTGCACATGATGATGCACACTTTGTGGGAATGACGCCTGGTGACATGGAGAATGAGAATCCTCTCGGGAACTTGTTGACTGAAATTGGAGAAGACCATGGTGATTTTGATGAGCAAATTCGTGGCTAAATGTCAAGCTTAGCAATTGAAAAGTCAATCTATCCTCACTTGGAAGGAATTTTGATAGCTTGTTTTGATGTTTTTTCTATTATCTGGGTTATTTCAGGGTTGTTTCCCAAATTTTATTTGTTTTATTAGGTCAAACCCTTTTATCTCTCTATTCTGCTTGTGTGAGTCTTGTCTGTCTGTTTTGTCGCTATTTTCATTATCCGAGTTATTTTAGGGTTGTAACTCGGATTTTAGGTTATTTGTCTTGTTGTCAAACCCTTTCATCTTTTACTCAATAAAATACAATTTGTCCTTTTGTGTCATTCTGTTCCTATTTCTTTTCTCGCTAGTTCTAATGACATGAGATGCATGAGGCAATTTTGGCCAGATATTAGGAACTGATTTAATCTGGAATTGGATAACTGAAAAAAATACTTTTGAGGATGAATAAAGAGTTGAAATACTTTGGAATTAAGGTCAAGTAAAATTCACCTTCAAATCATTGTGACGATCGGACTGAAGATTGTCGACGCCCCCTTTTTCTCTAATCGTGGGGTCAGAAATCGGGTATACGACATTGGGAAGGACAACTCTATTCCCTTTGGAGAATTGGGTTTCGGAATTTGAAGAGTTGCCACCTAATGATTATAGTGCATTAGGACACTTTTTTAGAAGAGTTTGAGTTGGAAAACCAGAGTTCGGGTAAGGGTTAGAAATTATCTTGAGGGGAAGGTGTTAGGCACCCCTCACGATCCACTAGTTTGGTTCCCGACCATGTTACAATTGTGACTTTACAAGTAACCAATCAAGGCTCAAATAAGGATTCGCGTATAACATTGCAATCAGGTTAAAAACTTTCGAAGGTAAGTGGAGAGGGCAGAAATTTATAAAAAACCGATTTGAATAGTTTTACAAGAAGAGATGAAAGCAAATAAAGGGAGGGGAGTCATAAGTTTATAATCAATATGGATCACTTCAATGCAATACCCAACAATCACTCCTCAGAAGAGGGGTCGCACGTGATATTAGCGCATCAGTCATCATATCCATATCTACCCTTCCCTCCCCGTTAAGGTGTTAAAGCGTAGAATGGTATCGTTACTTATTGCATGCTATTACCCATCCCAATCCTATCAGTCCCGGAGGCATATGAGACTACTAATCCTAAAGGGGAGGGAGTTGGGGCTTTTGCGAAGTTTTCAAAAGGATAAAAATCTAGGCAACAAGCAATAACAAATAGTAGTTTATAGGAAAACAAATAGCAGTTAAGGCTCAAGTCGGCCTCCTCACTCAAAGCAGCAGATTATTTAGCATGACTTACAAATACTGGTTTGGTCTGTATTAAACTTAACGTAGGAAGGGTGGCTAATTTATCACATATTTTTCAGATTAGAAGTCTGAATTAGGCCTGCCTGATGGTTGTAATTATCAAAACTGATGCAATTATAAAATTTTACCCTAAGGCTTGCCTAGGCGTTAAACAGAACCTATAGGCATGATATCTATTAGTTTCGGAAATAAAGAAGTAAACTGATTGTAGAAAAAGAATTGTCAATTACAGGGACATAAGATCTGCAGGCGTTAAACATTATAGCTACTGATTTTAGGCTTATAAGCGAGTTGACGATTCAGGTTTAGTTAACAACTCCTATAGACATGCTTTCTAGGTGTTTCTGATTTGAGCACTGTTATTGCTTATGCAGGAATCTTATAGGCAGGTTGTCTACATGCAATTGATTAGGTATTTAAATCCTATAATAGGTTTGCCTAATGACAGATGCAGAATGCAGAAAGTCCTATAGGCATGGTGTCTATATGAAGATGCAGAATTTCAGAAGTATAGTAATTCCCTATAAACATGGTATCTATATGAGAATGCAGAGTTTCAGTGATTTGCAGAACTTTAGAGAAAAAAAAGTAATCCCTATGAACATGGTATCTACATGAGTGCAGAATTTCAGAAGTATAGTAATTCCCTATGAACATGGTATCTACCCATTGCATGCATAGTCCCCTACTCTTTTCCATTAGCCGACCCCAAATGCTTATTACAAGATTATTATAGACCAGAATGAACAAGAAAAAATATATCAGAAATTAAAGGTTCCAACCAAGGAGAGCCTAATTAAGACCCAGGTTTGAAATATGAAATAAACCAACTTCCAAATATCAAATTCCAAAGTCTTTCTCTTATTTGGGATGTGTCAAAGTTCCAAGGAGCTTCAAGAACTCCAGGCAATGCTTACACCCCAAATATATTGCAGAATTAGATTATAGTGCAGTGTGGAATGGCCAGCCCTCAAATGTCCAAGTTCAGAGGGAACTCAAGGTCCCAAAGCAAGGCTGAAAAGAGAGGGGCAGAACTTAAGGTTCTAGGAATAGGTGAAGGTGCAATAGAGGGGAATCAGGGAATGCCAAGGCAGGCTGATGGTCATGCCCAGCAATTAGGAATGCTGGCACACCCCTGACCAGCCTGTCAGCTAAAAATTAGAGAGTTAGGACCTATTGAAGGTCAGGTTTAGCCCTGGACAACAACTTCGATGTTGCCAGGCTATACCTCAACTCAACACACCTGAGGGAATGGGGTATGGGAAATTGAAAGAGCCTAGGATCCAAAGGATCCATCTTTAATCCATGGACAATAACTTTGTGTATTGCCATGTCTTAAACCACAGCTCAAGCACATAAAGGGGTATGGGGAATGGGATTCATTGCAATAACAGATAGCAAGACATAAGCATACTATCATTGAAGTTGAACTCTACAAAGCAGTAAAGTAGGCATGGACATAAAAACGGGTAAGTAAACACATTGGGGTTGATGCTAGAATCAAAACTAGGACATACCAGTTTTAGGAAAAACAAATAAAAGCAGAAGTCTTAAGAAAGCCAAAGTGCAGAAAGTTTTAGAAGGGGTTGTGAGAATTAAGTGAAGCTCTGAAAATGTATTCCGTCCCGTGAAAAGAAAAAGAGTCGAGTATTTATAGCTTGGAAAACAGGTAGAGAGTAAGGGAAGAATCATAGTAATTATGGAACTATGTATTAATTATAATCAATCAACATAAGAACTTCCTTTAATTAAGGAGTTCAAACTCAAACGGTAATGGACAACAATCAGTTAAGGAAAGAGAATCAAGTAAACATCTTGTGTAAAGTAGGAAATTAGGGGTAAATACATAGGGGTTTAACTAGGGAAAGAAAATTTTAAAATATACGATTAGCCCAAATAAGGCAAGAACACAGTAAATCAATTAGTACCTAGTAAATCAAGGAATCAGGGATTCGACATTACCAATGAACAAAGTCATAAAGAGAGGAAAGATTTTAACTTAAGGAAAATCAGTAGCAATCAATTAGGCATATTAAAAGGGATTCTGAATAAGTCATAAGTTGGAAAGCCCTTTTACAGAAAGGTTCATCACATATAAAGAGCGTACAGACACGTTAAGTATGAAAGAAAAATTGTCATGCCATCGCAAAATCAGTGGAAAATCCAGTAACAAAACAATAGTAGAACATACAATAACGGAATATAGAAAAAACGGTATAGGAACATACGTGGTAGAAGGAAAACATAAGAACACAGTAGAGGCAAATACATATAAAAGAAAAGGAGAAGAAAGTCAGATAAACACTTGCGTATTTTCAGAAAACCCTAGATGGTAAAAGAGGCTTTGGAAAGTAATTTTTGAAAGAAAAGTTAGGGAAATCGTTTGAACACCCAAGTATAGCATAGATACACAATAGATCTAAAAGAAAAATCGGGGAAAACCTCGACGGGTTAGGGTTTCAGAAGAACCCTAGAAAAATCTTTGAAAAGGTTACTTATCTGAGTCGGAGAGGTCAGAATCAGGCTCAAAACACCATGGTATGCCGGAGCAAGGCCGGAGATGGCCGGAATCATCGAATCGGTGAAGGTCTGAGTGAAGACCTTTGAGGTCTGGCCTCGAACCTTCGAGCATCAGGCATGCCAGAGCTGGAGGAGGTGAGTGTAGGCTATCCATGGCCTGAGAAGCCATGGACTCCGGTGAAAACACGGTGGAACAAGGTAGGAAGAGGATAGGGTTCCGAAGGACCTTGAGAGTCTTGAGAGAGTTTTGGGATTCAGAGGTGGCGTCATAGTGCAAATGGGGCAAGGGTTAGAGGGGTTAGGGGGTTAAAAAAGGAAAGGGTGAATCAGGGCCGTTGATCAAAATGATCAACGGCCAGGATTTAAAAGGAAATCCGGACGGGTTTGAAAACAGGTTAAGGGAACTGGGTCGTCCGAATTTGAGTTTGAAATTGGGTGACTTTTAGGCTAAAATTGAAATGTAATGGGGCTATAATTGAAATGAACTGAGGCTACATGTTAAATAGCTAGTTTTACCCTTTTATTATTTATAAAAAATAGTAAAATGATTTTAAAAACAAATTAAAAGCACCGAGCTAATTAATAACATATAAAAATTAATCTAAAAATGCTTGAAATGATTTTATGATTGCAAAACGCTATTAATCGTAATATAGGCCATAATTGCAATTTTATGTAATTTAGCTTAAAAAATATCAAATGAATTTGTAAAAATATGCAAAAATTACGTTAATTATGTTTTGGTGTAACTATGAGGATCGAAATAAATTATTCACCAAAATGATAATTTCGGAAATAATTATTGGATTTTGTACTGTTAAAATAGATAATAAATTGGTTTTGAAAATCTTTAACAATTTGGAAAAAATACCAAAATACTTGGGCATGCTTATATATGCGTACACATGCTAGTTTGAAAGTATTTTGAGTATAAAAAATATATAGTTAAAAATTGGGTATCAACAACTGCGCCTCTTTACCCGAGAAGGATGAAAGAGTTGTCGGGTAAAGATAAGATGACCAATTTTGACCGGAAGTGGCGATCTGAACGGAGTTTTGACCAAGATCTGATTTCTGAGATGCCTACATATCCCTGGTCTAATAGGAATCAGGCCATATGTAGTTCAGGAACCATTGACGGAATATGCCGATGGAGATTTGAAGCGGACGAACGCGATGTTTAGATTGAGAGAGGTTTCAGAAAATCGATAGGCTGCGGGAAACGGAGCGGGATCGCTCCTGCTGAGGCGGCCATTGCCAGCCGGTGTACCTGCAAGTAAGCAACACGAGCGTATATCGTATGTAAATTTAAACGTGATGGCAAGTTCCCACTGGACCATGAATGCTGCCCTCGGACGGTTAGGATGACGTCCTCGAACCATGACGCCCTGGGCCATTAGGCCTATGGTAAAGGATTCGCAGGCTATGAAATGATGTTCTCTGGCTATGAGAATGGTGCCTCTGAACCATGATGCCTTTGAATAATGATATGCAAAAGATAAAATGGGGTCCTCAGGCTACGGCATGACGCTCTCGGGCTATGAAAATGGTGCCTCCGAACAATGATGCCTTTGGACAATTTGGCGATCTTTCAGCCCATGAAATGCAGAAGGTGGCTATATTTCAGCCGATGCAAGACGTAAATAAAGGTGGCGATATTTCAGCCGATGCAAGAAAGATAAGGTGGCGATCTTTCAGCAGATGCAAGACGTAAATAAAGGTGGCGATATTTCAGCCGATGCAAGAAAGATAAGGTGGCGATATTTCAGCCATGCATGAAAATAAAGTGGCGATATTTCAGCCATGCAAGAAAATAAAGTGGCGATATTTCAGCCATGCAAGAAAATAAAGTGGCGATATTTCAGCCATGCAGGATGGAGACAGTGCTTAGTCTCGGAAGTCAGAAAGGCAGCCTTATGCATATGATGATGGAGGTGGAGCTTAACCTCGAAAGGCAGAAAAGTAGCCTTATGAAATGCAAAAAAAAAATGCAGATGGAGACAATGCTTAGTCTCGGAAGGCAGAAAGGTCACCTTATGTAGAATGCAGATGGAGACAGAGCTTAGTCTCGAAAGGCAGAAAGGTGGCCTTATGCAATGCAGGAAATGCAGATGGAGGTTGAGCTTAACCTCGGAAGGCAGAGAGGTAGCCTTATGCAAAATGCAGATGGAGACAGAGCTTAGTCTCGAAAGGCAGAAAGGTAGCCTCATGCAAAATGCAGATGGAGATAAAGCTTAGTTTCGAAAGACAGAAAGGTAGCCTTGTGCAATGCAGGAAATGCAGATGGAGGTAGAGCTTAACCTCGGAAGGCAGAAAGGTAGCCTTATGCAAAATGCAGATAGAGACAGAGCTTAGTCTCAAAGGCAAAAAGGTAGCCTTATGCAGAATGTATATGGAGACAGAGCTTAGTCTCGAAAGGCAGAAAGGTAGCCTTATGCAGAATGCAGATGGAGATAGAGTTTAGTCTCGAAAGGTAGAAAGGTAGCCTTGTGCAATGCAGGAAATGCAGATGGAGGTAGAGCTTAACCTCGGAAGGCAGAAAGTTAGCCTTATGCAAAATGCATATGGAGATAGAGCTTAGTCTCGAAAGGCAGAAAGGTAGCCTTATGTAGAATGCAGAGAAATGCAGATGGAGGTAGAGCTTAACCTCGGAAGGCAGAAAGGTAGACTTATGCAAAATGCAGATGGAGACAAAGCTTATTATCGAAAGGCAGAAAGGTAGCCTTATGCAGAATGCAGATGGAGACAGAGCTTAGTCTCGAAAGGCAGAAAGGTAGCCTTGTGCAATGCAGGAAATACGGATGGAGGTATAGCTTAACCTCGGAAGGCAGAAAGGTAGCCTTATGCAAAATGCAGATGGAGGCAAAGCTTAGTCTCGAAAGGCAGAAAGGTGGCCTTATGCAATGCAGATGGAGGTAGAGCTTAACCTCGGAAGGTAGAAAGGTAGCCTTATGCTAAATGCTGATGGAGACAGAGCTTATTCTCGAAAGGTAGAAAGGTAGCCTTATGCAGAATGCAGATGGAGACAGAGCTTAGTCTCGAAAGGCAGAATGGTAGCCTTATGCAATGCAAGAAATGCAGATGGAGGTAGAGCTTAACCTCGGAAGGCAGAAAGGTAGCCTTATGCAAAATGCAGATGGAGACAGAGCTTAGTCTCGAAAGGCAGAAAGGTAGCCTTATGCAGAATGCAGATGGAGATAGAGCTTAGTTACGAAAGACAGAAAGGTAGCCTTGTGCAATGCAGGAAATGCAGATGGAGGTAGAGCTTAACCTCGGAAGGCAGAAAGGTAGCCTTATGCAAAATGCAGATAGAGACAGAGCTTAGTCTCGAAAGGCAGAAAGGTAGCCTTATGCAGAATGCAGATGGAGATAGAGCTTAGTTACGAAAGACAGAAAGGTAGCCTTGTGCAATGCAGGAAATGCAGATGGAGGTAGAGCTTAACCTCGGAAGGCAGAAAGGTAGCCTTATGCAAAATGCAGATAGAGACAGAGCTTAGTCTCAAAGGCAGAAAGGTAGCCTTATGCAGAATGCAGATGGAGACAGAGCTTAGTCTCGAAAGGTAGAAAGGTAGCCTTATGCAGAATGCAGATGGAGACAGAGCTTAGTCTCGAAAGGCAGAAAGGTAGCCTTGTGCAATGCAGGAAATGTAGATGGAGGTAGAGCTTAACCTCGGAAGGCAGAAAGGTAGCCTTATGCAAAATGCAGATGGAGACAGAGCTTAGTCTCGAAAGGCATAAAGGTGGCCTTATGCAATGCAGGAAATGCAGATGGAAGTAGAGCTTAACCTCGGAAAGCAGAAAGGTAGCCTTATGCAAAATGCAGATGGAGACAGAGCTTATTCTCGAAAGGCAGAAAGGTAGCCATATGCAGAATGCAGATGGAGACAGAGCTTAGTCTCGAAAGGCAGAAAGGTAGCCTTGTGCAATGCAGGAAATGCAGATTGAGGTAGAGCTTAACCTCGTAAGGCAGAAATGTAGACATATGCAAAATGCAGATGGAGACAAAGCTTAGTCTCGAAAGGCAGAAAGGTAGCCTTATGCAGAATGCAGAGAAATGCAAATGGAGGTAGAGCTTAACCTCGGAAGGCAGGAAGGTAGCCTTATGCAAAATGCAGATGGAGACAGAGCTTAGTCTCGAAATGCAGAAGAGTAGCCTTATGTAGTGCAAGAATGTAAAAGGATGATTAGTAGTAAAATCTCTTAGCTGATAGTCGATTACGACAATATGACTGCTGGGGAGATTGTGTACGGATAGCAATTGCAAACAAGTGATGATTCCGAAAAGTTGCATTCTTGGGAAAGTATGCGTACATAAATATACCTGACAATATTGCAAGTCGAGTGCCTGCATCCAAAGAAAATCGTGAGTTATGTGAGGGGAAAGGTTAGTTCGTCTTCCCCGAACTCTTGACGTTGTGTGCATTGGGGTAGCACCGCTAAACAACAGCAATTCGGATAATAGTTATGCATGATTTAGTAAATATAACGTATATAATCGAAAATAGTTTTTTTTAGATGAACCAACGACTGCGACGTGGTTCAAGACATTGCAACCTATTTTTATCCGGAATCTTGAGGGTCCAACTCAAAATTCTGCCCCAGTTTGCTGAGCGGACATTTTTGACGGCTGTGCTGAATGACTAAAAAACATCTTTGGAATTTTGAGGGTTTTCCTCAAAATTCTGCCCCCAGTTTACTGGGCTGGCACTTCTGACGATGCATGAACCAAAATTAACTTCGAAATTTTGAGGGTCCTCCTCAAAATTTTGCCCCAGTTCCAATAGCGGAAAAAAATAGAATTTTTATTAAATTGTGACCGAACCCATAGGGCTGCCTACGTATCCCCTCTTAAACGGGAATCAGATCAGGCGTAGTTCAAATTACATCATTAAGGGAATCATAAGCGGTTACACATAATATCATTTCACTACATCTGAATTGATTGGCTTCGGCCAGACTTCTCCATCCATCTCTGCAAGAATAAGGGCTCCTCCAGTTAGTAACGGTGAACCATGTATGGACCCTGCTAATTGGGAGAGAACTTCCCCTTGGCTTTATCTTGATGTGGGAATATTTTCTTCAACACTAGCTGCCTTGGTGTAAACTTCCTTGGCTTAACCCTATTGTTGAAGGCTCTGGACATTCTGTTATGATACAACTGACCGTGGCAAACTGCATTCATCGTTTTCCCATCTATAAGGGCTAACTGCTCGTAGCGACCTCTTACCCATTCTACATCGTCCAATTCTACTTCTTGTATAATCTTTTAGGAGGAAATTTCTACCTCGGCGGGGATGTTGGATCTGTTGGTAGTTTGTGAGCTACAATGGATTTGCTGAGACCAGTCATATCACAATATGACCAGACAAATATGTCTTCATATTCCTTTAGGAACTCCGTGTACTCTTTCTTTTCTGATGGTGATAGGTGAATACTGATGCGTGTTTCTTTGACATTCCCTGTATCTCCCAGATTAACGACCTCAGTTTCGTCCAAGTTAGACTTAGGCCTATTTTCAAAATTCTCAACTCCTCTGACGACCTCTTCTGGCATATCATCCTCTGCTGAGTCCGTATCCGTTTGTTGCATTGTCTCGTTGCAAGTCACAATCGTTGGTTCATCGTCAAGGCAAGTAATAGTAATGTTGTGTAAAATAAAGTGAATGATAGAAAAATAATAAGAGTGAGATATATAATAAACTAAAATGTTTCGATTAAATTCGTAATTGTTTTGAGTATCAGAGCTCTTTTCAGAATTAAAGACAATGCGGAAATAAAATCAGCTGGTAAAAAGTAAAATGTGATGCATGGTGCTTTTGTTTAACCTTGCTACCCCGAAGCTTTCCGGGCCCTGGTGGTTCTGATTGACCAATTGCTGAGGCACTCTCCTCGGTTCACAACTTGTATAGAAGGCCTTCCTCCCCTTCCTCCTCGAAAATAACACAGCAGTCCATATCATCATCTTCTAGAAATAGATTCTTCACGGCTGCCAATGCTTCATTTTCCTCCGACCCATATATAGTATATGCCGGCTGGAAAGTCTGCTCTAGGTGAGGTATCGGATGCTCCAGTGGGTAGTAGGGACCACGCCATGGTGGCGACCAATGATTGAACTCCTCCCAAGTGTACTCATACCCCAAACCAAATGTAGTGCCATGTTTCTTCAGCTTAATGGGTTTGGCGATTCCCTGGAGGTTTTTGCCGAGTCCCTTTCTAGGTTCGTATCCACAATAATTCAGGATACTTTCAATCTTGTTATCCCACCATTTATCTTTGTCTACAGCGTTGACTCTTTCAATATGGTGGTATGTTTCTCCGCCTATTCTCCTTCTGCCTCCAATCATCGGGATGGTCTGGCGACTATATATGGGGTTGCTACCATCGCCATGAATGATCACCTCTTGTTGATTCCATTCGAACTTCACTGCCTGATGCAGGGTCGATGCTACAGCTCCAGTGGCATGGATCCATGGTCGTCCCAATAGCAAATTGTAGGATGCTGGGACATCTATCACTTGAAAGTCAACGTCGAACCAGGTTGGCCCCATTTGCAAGCATAGGCTGATCACTCCGATAGTAGACCTTTGGGACCCATCGAAGGCTTTGACATTGATGGCCCCATCTTTGATCTCGTGCAGGCTCTTTCCCAATGTTCTGAGAGTTATCAACGAACAGATGTTGAGGCTGGAGCCTCTATCGATCAAGACTCTAGTGACGAAGTAATCCTTGCATTGCACAGTGATGTCTAGGGCCATGTTGTGACTCAGCCCTTCCGGCGGCAGCTCATCTTCATGGAAGGTGATTTTGTGGCTTTCCAGTATTTGTCCTACCATATTTTCCATTTCGCCCCCAGTTATGTTGCTGGGCACATAAGCTTCACTCAATATCTTCATCAAGGCATTTGTGTGTGCGTCAAAGCTCTGTAGAAGAGCTAGGATGGAGATTTGTGCTAGTGTTTTGTTCAACTGCTCAACGACCGAATACTCCTTAGCTTGTATTTTCCTCCAAAGATCATCGGGACCGGTTTCAGTAGTCCGTCCTGAGGCTTGCTTACTGGACTCAGCTAGGTGCTCTGGAGTGTAAACCATGCCTGTTCTGGTCATACCCTGCGCAACAATTGCTTCTCCCATCTTGGTCCTTCCTTTCATCCTTGCTTCAGCTGTGTAATCCCATGGTATGGCATTTGAGTGGAATGGTGCTATGTCTGACATTGCTACAGGAATGGGTACCCTCGGTGGTAACACAACAACTTCAAAGAGTACAGATGCCTTTGGAGCCCCAAACTCAACCTCAATTGGCCCGGCCACCTTCACAGAAGAAGGTGCTTCAAATTCGAGAGGCATAGACATGTTTACTTCGTCGCCCCTGGAAAGCTGGTTCTGCACAACAATCGGGTTAAGTGTGACTGCCGGTTTCTTTGGCTCATCATCCTCAGGAATCAATCCTATCGATCCCTTGTGGTCCTAGTCATCTTCGATCTCGATCATGTGAATGTCCCCACCTCTGTGATCAGGTAGAGAGTTGTTGTGGACATTAGGAACAGGCTCATTTGCTACGATAACCTTATTGTCGATCAGACTTTGAATCTTGTCCTTCAACGAACGACACTTATCAATAGTATGTCCCTTCATGCCGGAGTGGTACGCACATGTCTTATTAGGGTTGACCCACTGGGAAGGATGTTCTGGAGTTATGGCAGGGGTAGGGGAGACGTAACCAATAGGTTTAAGTTTCTCATATAGTTGGTCAATTGGCTCAGCGATGGCTGTATATTGTCTGGGAGGTCTGCGGTCAAAATTTGGTCTGGGTCTTGGGAAATTTTGGCGAGTGGGAGGTGATTGGTAGTGAGAGGGTTGAGCATTATAAGCTTGGTAAACAGGTGCAGGTTGAGAGTATCTGGGTGAAGTGAGTTGATATGTGGGAGGTGGAGATGATTGATAAACGGGTGGTGGATTTTGGTAAGAGGGTGCGGGTGCTTGGTAATTCGGGATACACTGATGTGTAAGTGGAGGTGATGGGTAAGTGTGGTATTTTAGTGGTGATTTGGCTCCCTGTGCGACCATCACGACATTGACATCCTTCTTCTTGGACGTACCACCTGACTGTAAAGCCTTGTTGGTGGCATGCAATGCTTCAAGATTAGTAACCACACCATTCTTAATGTCTTCCTCAATTCTTTCTCCCAGCTTGATGATATCGGAGAATTTCTGGCCCTCGATCAGCATCAACATCTCATAATATTATGGGTCCAGAGTCCGGACGAAGAATCTGTACATTTGTTCCTTTTTTAAGGCCGGCCTGACCTTAGCAGCCTCTGATCTCCAACGAGTAACATACTCGCAGAATGTCTCGGTAGGCTTCATCTTCAGATTCTGGATGTAGAATACATCTGGTGCATTCTCTGTATTGAATCGGAACCTATCTATGAAATCCGATGCCATACCTACTCAGCTTGTCCATTTCTTGGGGTCTTGATTGATGTACCAGGATAAAGCATCCCCCTTCAGGCTTCTCATGAAGAGTTTCATACGGATTTTCTCATTCCTTCCGACTCCGACCAGCTTATCACAATATGTCCTCAGATGGACTCTAGGATCTCCCGTGCCATTGAACATTTCGAACTTGGGAGGTTTGTAACCCTCTGGAAGTTCAACATCTGGCTGAATGCAGAGGTCCTCATAATTCAGCCCCTCTATGCCTTTGTTTCCTTCCATGCCCTGGACTCGGCTGGTCAACTTCTAGAGTTCTGCTGCCAAGTTTCTGATAAGAGAGTCCTTGTCATCAGACTCAGGTGCGCTTGAGATTGGTTGAGTGTAGTGGGGTATGGTATCTACGTAGATGGGAGTGTTGTGGGGGTGGTCGTTTGTGGTGTTCAGTGGTCCAGGAATGAGTAGTGGAGTGTGGCATGTGTTGCAGTGTTGAGCATGAGCGGGTTGCATCTGTGGTTATGGGGTGTTCTATGGTGGTGCGGGATTTTGGGCATTTGGAAAGTTGACATCAGGAGCGGTGAGAGTGAATGATAAATTTACCAAGTTCCGAACTTGATCTAGTTCTTCTTGGATCTTCAACAGTTTCTGCTCAAGTTGGGCAGCAGTTTCCTTAGCAACCGGGTTACCCTGAGGAATCTCAATTCTTTCATTTTCCTTTATGGCACTTGAATCTCCCATTCTACCTTTGTTCTTGTTCCGGATAGGAGGAGAAGGAGGAGGAGGAGGTGGAGGGCCCTTGGATCTCGTACTGTATGATGATGGTGCCGGAATGCATGAACTAACATTTGGGGAGGGGAATAAAAAATAAAGAAAAACAAAAAGGTAACAAGTTAGTGAGGGTTATGAGAAGAAAATGTTGCAATATTTAAACACATTGTGCAAGAATTGCGTCCTAATTTGGGTGCCTCGTTGTGGCCGAGGTAGGCCTAGCGACAAATTAATTTGGAGAACTTATAATGCTAAATGCCTCACTTTATTTATAAAAATAAGACGAATCCAAAACGACGCTAAATAACAGAAAATAAGATTTCACTAGTGGCCAACGACCTTATTACATCATTAAAAGCAAAATAAAAGACTCCTAACTACTTGGTCCCAGAAGGACCTTCCCTAGATTCGGTATCTTTATCCCCCTTGAACAGCTTCACCAGCTCGCGCAGTCCTAACAGCAGATAAGCTTGGGCCAAATGTCCGCCTGCATTCCCTTCAGCGTTTTGACAATCTTCAATCCTCTTGAGGAACATTCCTTCTAGCTCCACTAGACCCCGCTCCAAATACCTTAGTCGCTTGTTGGAGATGACAGCCATATCATTCCATTCCTCGATCAACTTCTGATGGGCTTCTTGTATTTCCCGATGCTCACTTTCACACTCTCGAATCCTCTTGCGCAGTTGATTGTACTTAACCCGTGCTTCAGATTTCTCGTCGATGATTTTGTGTCCGTAAATGAACCCAGGCTGACCCATACCATTGTGATTATCTACCAACCAACCTGAATAGTGCGGCACGCAACTAGCGTGATACCTATCTGGCTTAATAGATTCTTTCCCCAAAACGAACTTGCAATGCCACATGTGTTCAGCTTGGAATTTTTGAGGGCTATCATCATCCTGAAAATCAGCCCTAAAGTGACTCATTTTGTCGACCCTTGGTATGATTTGCTTTCTTCCCGCCTGCCTCATGGCTCGGAGGGGAACGTAGGGATAAGTTCCTCTTAGACCAATGAGTATGAGAAATGGTGCGTCTTGGGATTGAACAATGAATTCTTCCGTAGGGAACCATTCGACCATCCACTGTACCTGGTCTTCTTTTAGATTCTCGAATAGCTCCACCCATCTTCCAGCGTCGTTAGGCATATAATTCATACGCCTTGGCTGGTGGAAGGCAATGTGATCATCCCAGTCTCTGCGTATGATCTCTTGTCGGTATTCTCCTTTCTGGAGGTGCTCCATAAGCCAGAGCTGAAGTAATAAATTGCATCCCTCAAAATGACTAGCCTTTCGCTGACAATTGTCCAGAGCCCGCTATATCTCAGCAACGATCATGGGCACTATACTGAAAGGTTGTCCACCAATTCCTTCCATTAGAGTCTTGGTCACCATGGCCAGTCTGGTGTGGATCCTAGCCTTCTTCATAGGGAACACTATCATCCCCAGGAAACAAAACATGAATACGAAGACCCTTCTGTGAATATGCCCCAGTGAGGTGAGGGCAAATTCATCTGAGTAGGTGCGGTATGACTTGCTATGGCTGTACCTCTCGTACATATAGTCAATTGGGATGTAGGAGTCTTTCAAATAGGTCAAGTCTGGGTTCTTCTTCAGTCCCATCATCTTAAGGAAACCCCTACCCTTGCGATTCTCTAGCATAAGCAAACCCGGAGTCTCCTAAGGAATACCAGCGAAGCCTCCTATTTCTTCGAGCAAAGGAGTCATTTCAAGGTCCCCGAAGCAGAACACGGACCTGTCACTATCCCAGAACAGAGTTGCAGCCTCTATGATTTTGTTGTCAGGCTGGATTTCTAGAAGAGAAGGCAGATTCCCTAAGTATTTGCGGACGAGTGTCTGATCACTGGAGTGGAGATCTTCCCACCAATTTAGCAGCCTTGGATGAATGTTGGTTACCATGCCAAATCTGGGGACTTCGTGCCTCCTTTTCTGCAAAACAGAGTGTTAGACCCTTACCCTGCCAGACTCGACTATTTATACCAATAATTAGTATAAACAACATTTAGTTCTCCAAATAAATGCACAGAACATGTAGGTGTCCATTTGGGTTTTAGGGAAACCCAATGGACTTTGGACAAGGCTATCTTAATGAGTCATTATGTGAACATAACTGACTCGGCTAGGTTTGACCATGATGCATGCACAGTTAGACAGAGTAAGGTTTCTATCGGGGTGTTAGACAGGTACCCTTGAGCGGACAACTCAAGAGGGAAAGGCACGGAACCGTCGATTGCACCGCTGATCGACTGGTTTTACCGCAAATACGCCTTTGCCGAATTTAAAGGGTGATAATATTGGAAGAGCGCAACCACTCATTATAAGTGTTGCTATGGTATTGGTTTGGCACGAGTGGAATATGATGTTGAAGATGCAGTTTACAAGAATGAAACAAATTGACATATATTTTAACGTTTATAAGATAAATGATTACAATAATTGCAGTAATTACAACAGTATTGAAATAAAGCAGTAAAGGAAAGCAGCTAAAGGAAAGAAAAGACATGAAGAGCCAAGTCAGTTTCATAGTGAAAGAATAAAAGACAGTAAATAAAGAAATTAATGAGATAGTAAAGTCACAAGCAACATGCAATGGTAAAAGCCTAAAGAAAATCCCCAGCAGAGTCGCCATGCTGTCGACGCCCCCTTTTTCTCTAACTGTGGGGTTAGAAATCGGGTATACGACATTGGGAAGGACAACTCTATTCCCTTTCGAGAATTGGGTTTCGGAATTTGAAGAGTCGCCACCTAATGATTATAGTGCATTAGGACACTTTTTTAGAAGAGTTTGAGTTGGAAAACCAGAGTTCGGGTGAGGGCTAGAAATTATCTCGAGGGGATGGTGTTAGGAACCCTTCAAGATCCACTAGTGTGATTCCTGGCCATGTTACAATTGTGACTTTACAAGTAAACAATTAAGGCTCAAATAAGGATTCACGTATAACATTGCAATCAGGTTGAAAACTTTCGAAGGTAAGTGGAGAGGGCAGAAATTTATAAAAAAATGACTTGAATAGTTTTACAAGAAGAGATGAAAGCAAATAAAGGGAGAGGAGTCCAAAGTTTATAATCAATATGGATCACTTCAATGCAATACCCAGCAATCACTCCTCAGAAGAGGGGTCACACGTGATATTAACGCATCGGTCATCATATCCATATCTACCCTTCCCACTCCGTTAAGGTGTTAAAGCGTAGAATGGTATCGTTACTTATTGCATGCTATTACCTATCCCAACCCTATCAGTCCCGGAGGCATATGGGACTACTAATCCTAAAGGGGAGGGAGTTGGGGCTTTTTCGGAGTTTTCAAAAGGATAAAAATCTAGCCGACAAGCAATAGCAGATAGTAGTTTAAAGGGAAACAAATATCAGTTAAGGCTCAAGTCGGCCTCCTCATTCAAAGCAGCAGATTATTTAGCATGACTTACAAATACTGGTTTTGTCTGTATTAAACTTAACGTAGGAAGGGTGGCTAATTTATCACATATTTTTCAGATAAGAAGTCCGAATTAGGCCTGCCTGCTTTTTGTAATTATCAAAACTTATGCAATTACAAAATTTTACCCTAAGGCTTGCCTAGGCGTTAAACAGAACCTATAGGTATGATATCTATTAGTTTCGGAAATAAAGAAGTAAACTGATTGTAGAAAAAGAATTGTCAATTACAGGGACATAAGATCTGCAGGCGTTAAACATTATAGCTACTGATTTTAGGCTTATAAGCGAGTTGACGATTCAGGTTTAGTTAACAACTCCTATAGACATGCTTTCTAGGTGTTTCTGATTTGAGCACTGTTATTGCTTATGCAGGAATCTTATAGGCAGGTTGTCTACATGCAATTGATTAGGTATTTAAATCCTATAATAGGTTTGCCTAATGACAGATGCAGAATGCAGAAAGTCCTATAGGCATGGTGTCTATATGAAGATGCAGAATTTCAGAAGTATAGTAATTCCCTATAAACATGGTATCTATATGAGAATGCAGAGTTTCAGTGATTTGCAGAACTTTAGAGAAAAAAAAGTAATCCCTATGAACATGGTATCTACATGAGTGCAGAATTTCAGAAGTATAGTAATTCCCTATGAACATGGTATCTACCCATTGCATGCATAGTCCCCTACTCTTTTCCATTAGCCGACCCCAAATGCTTATTACAAGATTATTATAGACCAGAATGAACAAGAAAAAATATATCAGAAATTAAAGGTTCCAACCAAGGAGAGCCTAATTAAGACCCAGGTCTGAAATATGAAATAAACCAACTTCCAAAGATCAAATTCCAAAGTCTTTCTCTTATTTGGGATGTGTCAAAGTTCCAAGGAGCTTCATGAACTCCAGGCAATGCTTACACCCCAAATATATTGCAGAATTAGATTATAGTGCAGTGTGGAATGGCCAGCCCTCAAATGTCCAAGTTCAGAGGGAACTCAAGGTCCCAAAGCAAGGCTGAAAAGAGAGGGGCAGAACTTAAGGTTCTAGGAATAGGTGAAGGTGCAATAGAGGGGAATCAGGGAATGCCAAGGCAGGCTGATGGTCATGCCCAGCAATTAGGAATGCTGGCACACCCCTGACCAGCCTGTCAGCTAAAAATTAGAGAGCTAGGACCTATTGAAACTCAGGTTTAGCCCTGGACAACAACTTCGATGTTGCCAGGCTATACCTCAACTCAACACACCTGAGGGAATGGGGTATGGGAAATTGAAAGAGCCTAGGATCCAAAGGATCCAGCTTTAATCCATGGACAATAACTTTGTGTATTGCCATGTCTTAAACCACAACTCAAGCACATAAAGGGGTATGGGGAATGGGATTCATTGCAATAACAGATAGCAAGACATAAGCATACTATCATTGAAGTTGAACTCTACAAAGCAGTAAAGTAGGCATGGACATAAAAACGGGTAAGTAAACATATTGGGGTTGATGCTAGAATCAAAAATAGGACATACCAGTTGTAGGAAAAACAAATGAAAGCAGAAGTCTTGAGAAAGCAAAAGTTCAGAAAGTTTTAGAAGGGGTTGTGAGAATTAAGTGAAGCTCTGAAAATGTATTCCGTCCCGTGAAAAGAAAAAGAGTCGAGTATTTATAGCTTGGAAAACAGGTAGAGAGTAAGGGAAGAATCATAGTAATTATGGAACTATGTATTAATTATAATCAATCAACATAAGAAGTTCCTTTAATTAAGGAGTTCAAACTCAAATGGTAATGGATAACAATCAGTTAAGGAAAGAGAATCAATTAAACATCTTGTGTAAAGTAGGTAATTAGGGGTAAATACATAGGGGTTTAACTAGGGAAAGAAAATTTTAAAATATACGGCTAGCCCAAATAAGGCAAGAACACAGTAAATCAATTAGTACCTAGTAAATCAAGGTATCAGGGATTCGACATTACCAATGAACCAAGTCAGAAAGAGAGGAAAGATTTTAAATTAAGGAAAATCAGTAGCAATCAATTAGGCCTATTAAAAGGGATTCTGAATCAATCATAAGTTGGAAAGCCCTTTTACAGAAAGGTTCATCACATATAAAAACCATACAGAAACATTAAGCATGAAAGAAAAATTGTCATGCCATCGCAAAATCAGTGGAAAATCCAATAACAGAGTTTAGAAGAGTTCAAAGCAACAGAGTAAAGAAACTAATTCGAAGCGTGATGAGAAAAAACTGATAAGAACAGTAGAAGGAAGCATGCTTAAGAAGATCCTTTTTAGAAGAGGCTTAAACAAAGTTCAGTAGAAGGGAAAAATACTAAGAGCACTTAAGAACACGATAGAAGAATACAATAGGTGAAACATACCAGAACATAGTAGAAGAAAATAGTAGAAAAGCATACAAGGACTTAGTGTTGAAAACACAATAGCAGAACATACAAAAACGGAATATAGAAAGCACAGTATAGGAACATACGTGGTAGAAGGAAAACATAAGAACACAGTAGAGGCAAATACATACAAAAGAAAAGAAGAAGAAAGTCAGATAAACACTTACGTATTTTTAGAAAACCCTAGATGGTAAAAGAGGCTTCGAAAAGTAATTTTTGAAAGAAAAGTTAGGGAAATTGTTTGAACACCCAAGTAGAGCATAGATACACAATAGATCTAAAATAAAAATCGGGGAAAACCTCGACGGGTTAGGGTTTCAGAAGAACCCTAGAAAAAGCTTTGAAAAGGTCACCGATCTGAGTCGGAGAGGTCAGAATCGGGCTAAAAACACCATGGTATGCCGGAGCAAGGCCAGAATCTTTGAATCGGTGAAGGTCTAAGTGAAGACCTTCGAGGTCTGGCCTCGAACCTTCGAGCATCAGGCATGCTAGAGCTGGAGGAGGTGAGTGTAGGCTGTCCATGGCCTGAGAAGCCATGGACTCCGGTGAAAACACGGTGGAACAAGGTAGGAGGAGGATAGGGTTCCGAAGGACCTTGAGAGTCTTGAGAGATTTTTGGGATTCAGAGGCGGCATCATAGTGCAAATGGGGTTAGGGTTAGAGGGGTTAGGGGATTAAAAAAGGAAAGGGTGAATCAGGATCATTGATCAAAATGATCAACGGCCAGGATTTAAAAGGAAATCCGGACGGGTTTGAAAATAGGTTAAGGGGTCGGGTAAAAATAAGAACTGGGTCGTCCGAATTTGAGTTTGAAATTGGGTGAGTATTAGGCTAAAATTGAAATGTAATGGGGCTATAATTGAAATGAAATGAGGCTACATGTTAAATAGCCAGTTTTACCCTTTTTTTATTTATAAAAAATAGTAAAATGATTTTAAAAACAAATTAAAAGCACCGAGCTAATTAATAATATATAAAAATTAATCTAAAAATTCTGGAAATGATTTTATGATTGCAAAACGCTATTAATCGTAATATAGGCCATAATTGCAATTTTATGTAATTTAGCTTAAAAATATCAAATGAATTTGTAAAAATATGCAAAAATCACGTTAATTATGTTTTGGTGTAACTCTGAGGATGGAAATAAATTATTCACCAAAATGATAATTTTGGAAATAATTATTGGATTTTGTACTGTTAAAATAGACAATAAATTGGTTTTGAAAATCTTTAACAATTTGGGAAAAATACCAAAATACTTGGGCATTCTTATATATGCATACACATGCTATTTTGAAAGTATTTTGTGCATAAAAATACATAAGGAAAAATTGGGTATCAATAGCTACCCCTCTTTACCCGGGAAGGATGAAAGAGTTGTCGGGTAAAGATAAGATGGCCAATTTTTACCGGAAGTGGCGATTTGAAAGGAGTTTTGATCGAGCTCTGGTTCCTGCGCTGCCTACATATCCCTGGTCTCACAGGAATCAGGCCATATGTAGTTCAGGATCCATTGACGGAATATGCCGATGGAGATTTGAAACGGACGAACGCGATGTTTAGATTGAGAGAGGTTTCAGAAAATCGATAGGCTGCGAGAAATGGAGCAGGATCGCTCCTACTGAGGCGGCCATTGCCAGCTGGTGTACCTGCAAGTAAGCAATACGAGTGTATATCGTGTGTAAATTTAAACGTGATGCAAGTTCCCACTGGACCATGAATGCTGCCCTCGGACGGTTAGGATGACGTCCTCGAACCATGACGCCCTAGGCCATGAGACGTATGGTAAAGGATTCGCAGGCTATAAAATGATGTTCTCGGGCTATGAGAATGGTGCCTCTGAACCATGATGCCTTTGAATAATGATATGCAAAAGATAAAATGGGGTCCTCAGGCCATGGTATGGCGTTCTCGGGCTATGAAAATGGTGCCTACAAACAATGAAGCCTTTGGACAATTTGGCGATCTTTCAGCCCATGAAATGCAGAAGGTGGCGATCTTTCAGCCGATGCAAGACGTAAATAAAGGTGGCGATATTTCAGCCGATGCAAGAAAGATAAGGTGGCGATATTTCAGCCGATGCATGAAAATAAAGTGGCGATATTTCAGCCATGCAAGAAAATAAAGTGGCGATATTTCAGCCATGCAGGATGGAGACAGAGCTTAGTGTCGGAAGGCAGAAAGGCAACCTTATGCAGATAATGATGGAGGTAGAGCTTAACCTCGAAAGGAAGAAAAGTAGCCTTATGCAATGTAAAAAAAAATGCAGATGGAGACAATGCTTAGTCTCGAAAGGCAAAAAGGTAGCCTTATGCAGAATGCAGATGTAGACAGAGCTTAGTCTCAAAAAGCTGAAAGGTAGCCTTGTGCAATGCAGGAAATGCAGATGGAGGTAGAGCTTAACCTCGGAAGGCAGAAAGGTAGCCTTATGCATAATGCAAATGGAGACAGAGCTTAGTCTCGAAAGACAGAAAGGTAGCCTTATGCAGAATGCAGATGGAGACAGAGCTTAGTCTCGAAAGGCAGAAAGGTAGCCTTGTGTAATGCAGGAAATGCAGATGGAGGTAGAGCTTAACCTCGGAAGGTAGAAAGGTAGCCTTTTGCAATGTAGAGAAATGCAGATGGAGGTAGAGCTTAACCTCGGAAGGCAGAAAGGTAGCCTTATGCAAAATGCAGATGGAGACAGAGCTTAGTCTCGAAAGGCAGAAAGGTGGCCCTATGTAATGCAGGAAATGCAGTTGGAGGTAGAGCTTAACCTCGGAAGGCAGAAAGGTAGCCGTATGCAAAATGCAGATGGAGACAGAGCTTAGTCTTGAAAGGTAGAAAGGTAGCCTTATGCAGAATGCAGATGGAGACAGAGCTTAGTCTCGAAAGGCAGGAAGGTAGCCTTGTGCAATGTAGGAAATGCAGATGGAGGTAGAGCTTAACCTCAGAAGGCATAAAGGTAGCCTTATGCAAAATACAGATGGAGACAGAGCTTAGTCTCGAAAGGTAGAAAGGTAGCCTTATGCAGAATGCAGAGAAATGCAGATGGAGGTAGAGCTTAACCTCGGAAGGAAGGAAGGTAGCCTTATGCAAAATGTAGATGGAGACAGAGCTTAGTCTCGAAAGGCAAATGAGTAGCCTTATGCAGTGCAAAAATGTAAAAGGATGATTAGTAGTAAAATCTCTTAGCTGATAGTCGATTAAGACTATATGACTGCTGGGGAGATTGTGTACGGATAGCAATTGCGGGCAAGTGATGATTCTGAAAAGTTGCATTCTTGGGAAAGTATGCGTACATAAATATACCTGACGATATTGCAAGTCGAGTGCCTGCATCCAGAGAAAATCGTGAGTTCTGTGAGGGGAAAGGTTAGTTCATCTTCCCCGGACTCTTGACGTTGTGTGTCATTGGGGTAGCATCGCTAAACAACAACAATTCGGATAATAGTTATGCATGATTTAGTAAATATAATGTATATAATTGAAAATAGTTTTCTTTAGATGAACCAACGACTGCGACATGGTTCAAGACATTGCAACCTCTTTTTCTCCGTAATTTTGAGGGTCCTCCTCAAAATTCTGCCCCAGTTTGCTGAGCGGACATTTCTGACGACTGTGCTAAATGACTAAAAACATCTTTGGAATTTTGAGGGTCTTCATCAAAATTCTGCCCCCAGTTTATTGGGATGGCGCTTCTGGCGATGCATGAACCAAAATTAACTTCGGAATTTTGAGAGTCCTCCTCAAAATTCTGCCCCAGTTCCAATAGCGAAAAAAATGGAATTTTTATTAAATTGTGACCGAACCCATAGGGTTGCCTACTTATCCCCTCTTAAACGGGAATCAGGTCAGGCGTAGTTCAAATTACATCATTAAGGGAATCATAAGCGGTTACACATAATATCGTTTCACTGCATCTGAATTGATTGGCTTTGGCCAGACTTCTCCATTCATCTCTGCAAGAATAAGGGCTCCTCCAGTTAGAACCCGGTGAATACCATGCACGGACCCTGCCAATTGGTAGAGAACTTCCCCTTGGCTTCATCTTGATGTGGGAATATTTTCTTCAACACTAGCTGCCCCGGTGTAAACTTCCTTGGCTTAACCCTTTTGTTGAAGGCTCTGGACATTCTATTTTGATACAACTGACCGTGGCAAACTGCATTCATCCTTTTCCCATCTATAAGGGCTAACTGCTCGTAGCGACCTCTTACCCATTCTGCATCGTCCAATTCTACTTCTTATATGATCCTTAAGGAGGGATTTTATACCTTGGGGGGGATGTTGGATCTGTTGGCAGTTTGTGAGCTACAATGGATGTGCTGAGACCAGTCATATCACCATATGACCGGGCAAATATGTCTTCATATTCCATTAGGAACTCCGTGTACTCTCTCTTTTCCGATAATGACAGGTGAATACTGATGCGTGTTTCTTTGACATTCCCTGTATCTCCCAGATTAACGACCTCAGTTTCGTCCAAGTTAGACTTAGGCCTATTTTCAAAATTCTCAACTCCTCTGACGACCTCTTCTGGCATATCATCCTCTGCTGAGTCCGTATCCGTTTGTTGCATAGTCTCGTTGCAAGTCACAATCGTTGGTTCATCATCAAGGCACGTAATAGTAATGTTGTGTAAAATAAAGTGAATGATAGAAAAATAATAAGAGCGATATATATAATAAACTGAAATGCTTCGATTAAATTCGTAATTGTTTTGAGTATCAGAGCTCTTTTCTGAATTAAAGACAATGCGGAAATAAAATCAGCTAGTAAAAAGTAAAATGTGATGCATGGTGCTTTTGTTTAGCCTTGCTACCCCGAAGCTTTTCGGGCCCTGGTGGTTCTGATTGACCAATTGCTGAGGCGCTCTCCTCGGTTCACAACTTGTATAGAAGGGCCTTCCTCCCCTTCCTCCTCGAAAATAACACAGCAATCCATATCATCATCCTCCAGAAACAGATTCTTCACGGCTGCCAATGCTTCATCTTCATCCGACCCATATATAGTATCTACCGGCTGGAAAGTCTGCTCCAGGTAAGGTATCGGATGCTCCAGTGGGTAATAGGGACCATGCCATGGTGGCGACCAGTGATTGAACTCCTCCCAAGTGTACTCATACTCCAAACCAAATGTAGTGCCATGTTTCTTCAGCTTGATGGGTTTGGCGATTCCCTGGAGGTTTTTTGCCGAGTCCCTTTCTAGATTCGTATCCACACCAATTCAGGATTCTTTCAATCTTGTTATTCCACCATTTATCTTTGTCTACAGTGTTGACTCTTTCAATGTGGTGGTATGTTTCTCCGCCTATTCTCCTTCTGCCTCCAATCATCGGGATGGTCTGGCGACTATATATGGGGTTGCTACCATCGCCATGAATGATCACCTCTTGGTGATTCCATTCGAACTTCACTGCCTGATACGGGGTCGATGCTACAGCTCCAGCGGCATGGGTCCATGGTCGTCCCGCCAGCAAATTGTAGGATGCTGGGACATCTATCACTTGAAAGTCAACGTCGAACCAGGTTGGCCCCATTTGCAAGCATAGGCTGATCTCTCTGATAGTAGACCTTTGGGACCCATCGAAGGCTTTGACATTAATGGCCCCATCTTTGATCTCGTGCAGGCTCTTTCCCAATGTTCTGAGAGTTATCAACGGACAGACGTTGAGGCTGGAGCCTCCATCTATCAAGACTCTAGTGACGAAGTAATCCTCGTATTGCACGGTGATGTGTCCTACCATATTTGCCATTTCGCCCCTAGTTATGTTGCTGGGCACATAAGCTTTGCTCAATATCTTCATCAAGGCATTTTTGTGTGCGTCAGAGCTTTGTAGAAGTGCTAGGATGGAGATCTGTGCTGGTGTTTTGTTCAACTGCTCAACGACCGAATACTCCTTAGCTTGTATTTTCCTCCAAAGATCATCGGGACCAGTTTTAGTAGTCTGTCCCGAGGCTTGCTTACTGGACTCAGCTAGGTGCTCTGGAGTGTAAACCCTGCCTGTTCTGGTCATACCCTGCACAGCAATTGCTTCTCCCATCTTGGTCTTTCCTTTCCTCCTTGCTTCAACTATGTAATCCCATGGTATGGCATTTGAGTGGAATGGTGTTATGTCTGACATTGCTACAGGAATGGGTACCCTCGGTGGTAACACAGAAACTTCAAAGAGTACAGGTGCCTTTAGAGCCCCAAACTCAACCTCAATTGGCCCGGCCACCTTCGCAGAAGAAGGTGCTTCAAATTCGAGAGGTATAGACATGTTTACTTCATCGCCCCTGGAGGGCTGGTTCTGCACAACAATCGGGTTAAGTGTGACTGTCGGTTTCTTTGGCTCATCATCCTCAGCAATCAATCCTATCGATCCCTTGGGGTCCAAGTTATCTTAAATCTCGATCATGTGAATGTCCCCACCTCTGTGATCAGGCAGAGGGTTGTTGCGGACATTAGGAGCAGGCTCCTTTGCTACGATAACCTTATTGTCGATTAGAGTTTGAATCTTGTCCTTCAACGAGCGGCACTCATCAATGGTATGTCCCTTCATGCCGGAGTGGTACGCACATGTCTTATTAGGGTTGACCCACTGGGAAGGATTTTCTGGAGTTATGGCAGGGATAAGGGAGACATAACCAGCAACTTTAAGTTTCTCATACAGCTGGTCAATTGGCTCAGCGATGGATGTATATTGTCTGGGAGGTCTGCGGTCAAAATTTGGTCTGGGTCTTGGGAAATTTTGGCGAGTGGGAGGTGATTGGTAGTGAGAGGGTTGAGCATTATAAGCTTGGTAAACATGTGCAGGTTGAGAGTATCTGGGTGAAGTGAGTTGATATGTGGAAGGTGGAGATGATTGATAAACGGGTGGTGGATTTTGGTAAGAGGGTGCAGGTGCTTGGTAATTCGGGATACACTGATGTGTAAGTGGAGGTGATGGGTAAGTGTGGTATTTTAGTGGTGATTTGGCTCCATGTGCAACCATCACGACATTGACATCCTTATTCTTGGACGTGCCACCTGACTGTAAAGCCTTGTTGGTGGCCTGCAATGCTTCAAGATTAGTAACCACACCATTCTTAATGCCTTCCTCAATTCTTTCTCCCAGCTTGATGATATCGGAGAATTTCTGGCCCTCGATCAGCATCAACATCTCATAATATTGTGGGTCCAGAGTCCGGACGAAGAATCTGTACATTTGTTCCTCTTTTAAGGCCGGCCTGACCTTAGCACCCTCTGATCTCCAACGAGTAGCATACTCGTAGAATGTCTCGGTAGGCTTTATCTTCAGATTCTGGATATAGAATACATCTGGTGCATTCTCTGTATTGAATCGGAACCTATCCGTGAAATCCGATGCCATACCTACCCAGCTTGTCCATTTCTTGGGGTCTTGATTGATGTACCGGGATAAAGCATCCCCCTTCAGGCTTCTCATGAAGAGTTTCATACGAATTTTCTCATTCCTTCCGACTCCGACCAGCTTATCACAATATGTCCTCAGATGGACTCTAGGATCTCCCGTGCCATCGAACATTTCGAACTTGGGAGGTTTGTAACCCTCTGGAAGTTCAACATCTGGCTGAATGTAGAGGTCCTCATAATTCAGCCCCTCTATGCCTTTGTTTCCTTCCATGCCCTGGACTCGGCTGGTCAACTTCTAGAGTTCTGCTGCCAAGTTTCTGATAAGAGAGTCCTTGTCATCAGACTCTGGTGCGCTTGAGATTGGTTGAGTGTAGTGGGGTATGGTATCTACGTAGATGGGAGTGTTGTGGGGGTGGTCGTTTGTGGTGTTCAGTGGTCCAGGAATGAGTAGTGGAGTGTGGCATGTGTTGCAGTGTTGAGCATGAGCGGGTTGCATCTGTGGTTATGGGGTGTTCTATGGTGGTGCGGGATTTTGGGCATTTGGAAAGTTGACATCAGGAGCGGTGAGAGTGAATGATAAATTTACCAAGTTTCGAACTTGATCTAGTTCTTCTTGGAACTTCAACAGTTTCTGCTCAAGTTGGGCAGCAGTTTCCTTAGCAACCGGGTTACCCTGAGGAATCTCAATTCTTTCATTTTCCTTTATGGCACTTGAATCTCCCATTCTACCTTTGTTCTTGTTCCGGATAGGAGGAGAAGGAGGAGGAGGAGGTGGAGGGCCCTTGGATCTCGTACTGTATGATGATGGTGCCGGAATGCATGAACTAACATTTGGGGAGGGGAATAAAAAATAAAGAAAAACAAAAAGGTAACAAGTTAGTGAGGGTTATGAGAAGAAAATGTTGCAATATTTAAACACATTGTGCAAGAATTGCGTCCTAATTTGGGTGCCTCGTTGTGGCCGAGGTAGGCCTAGCGACAAATTAATTTGGAGAACTTATAATGCTAAATGCCTCACTTTATTTATAAAAATAAGACGAATCCAAAACGACGCTAAATAACAGAAAATAAGATTTCACTAGTGGCCAACGACCTTATTACATCATTAAAAGCAAAATAAAAGACTCCTAACTACTTGGTCCCAGAAAGACCTTCCCCAGATTCGGTATCTTTATCCCCCTTGAACAGCTTCACCAGCTCGCGCAGTCCTAACAGCAGATAAGCTTGGGCCAAATGTCCGCCTACATTCCCTTCAGCGTTTTGACAATCTTCAATCCTCTTGAGGAACATTCCTTCTAGCTCCACTAGACCCCGCTCCAAATACCTTAGTCGCTTGTTGGAGATGACAGCCATATCCTTCCATTCCTCGATCAACTTCTGATGGGCTTCTTGTATTTCCCGATGCTCACTTTCACACTCTCGAATCCTCTTGCGCAGTTGATTGTACTTAACCCGTGCTTCAGATTTCTCGTCGATGATTTTGTGTTCGTGAATGAACCCAGGCTGACCCATACCATTGTGATTATCTACCAACCAACCTGAATAGTGCGGCACGCAACTAGCGTGATACCTATCTGGCTTAATAGATTCTTTCCCCAAAACGAGCTTGCAATGCCACATGTGTTGAGCTTGGCATTTTTGAGGGCTATCATCGTCCTGGAAATCAGCCCTAAAGTGACTCATTTTGTCGACCCTTGGTATGATTTGCTTTCTTCCCGCCTGCCTCATGGCTCGAAAGGGAACGTAGGGATGAGTTCCTCTTAGACCAATGAGTATGAGAAATGGTGCGTCTCGGGATTGAACAATGAATTCTTCCGTAGGGAACCATTCGACCATCCACTGTACCTGGTCTTCTTTTAGATTCTCGAATAGCTCCACCTATCTTCCAGCGTCGTTAGGCATATAATTCATACGCCTTGGCTGGTGGAAGGCAATGTGATCATCCCAGTCTCTGCGTAAGATCTCTTGTCGGTATTCTCCTTTCTGGAGGTGCTCCATAAGCCAGAGCTGAAGTAATAAATTGCATCCCTCAAAATGACTAGCCTTTCGCTGACAATTGTCCAGAGCCCGCTATATCTCAGCAACGATCATGGGCACTATACTGAAAGGTTGTCCACCAATTCCTTCCATTAGAGTCTTGGTCACCATGGCCAGTCTGGTGTGGATCCTAGCCTTCTTCATAGGGAACACTATCATCCCCAGGAAACAAAACATGAATACGAAGACCCTTCTGTGAATATGCCCCAGTGAGGTGACGACAAATTCATCTGAGTAGGTGCGGTATGACTTGCTATGGCTGTACCTCTCGTACATATAGTCAATTGGGATGTAGGAGTCATTCAAATAGGTCAAGTCTGGGTTCTTCTTCAGTCACATCATCTTAAGGAAACCCCTACCCTTGCGATTTTCTAGCATAAGCAAACCCGGAGTCTCCCAAGGAATACCAGCGAAGCCTCCTATTTCTTCGAGCAAAGGAGTCATTTCAAGGTCCCCGAAGCGGAACACGGACCTGTCACTATCCCAGAACAGAGTTGCAGCCTCTATGATTTTGTTGTCAGGCTGGATTTCTAGAAGAGAAGGCAGATTCCCTAAGTATTTGCGGACGAGTGTCTGATCACTGGAGTGGAGATCTTCCCACCAATTTAGCAGCCTTGGATGAATGTTGGTTACCATGCCAAATCTGGGGACTTCGTGCCTCCTTTTCTGCAAAACAGAGTGTTAGACCCTTACCTTGCCAGACTCGACTATTTATACCAATAATTAGCATAAACAACATTTAGTTCTCTAAATAAATGCACAGAACATGTAGGTGTCCCTTTGGGTTTCAGGGAAACCCGATGGACTTTGGACAAGGCTATCTTAATGAGTCATTATGTGAACATAACTGACTCGGATAGGTTTGACCATGATGCATGCACAGTTAGACAGAGTAAGGTTTCTATCGGGGTGTTAGACAGGTACCCTTGAGCGGACAACTCAAGAGGGAAAGGCACGGAACCGTCGATTGCACCGCTGATCGACTGGTTTTACCGCAAATACGCCTTTGCCGAATTTAAAGGGTGATAATATTGGAAGAGCACAACCACTCATTATAAGTGTTGCTATGGTATTTGTTTGGCACGAGTGGAATATGATGTTGAAGATGCAGTTTACAAGAATGAAACAAATTGACATATATTTTAACGTTTATAAGATAAATGATTACAATAATTGCAGTAATTACAACAGTATTGAAATAAAGCAGTAAAGGAAAGCAGCTAAAGGAAAGAAAAGACATGAAGAGCCAAGTCAGTTTCATTGTGAAAGAATAAAAGACAGTAAATAAAGAAATTAATGAGATAGTAAAGTCACAAGCAACATGCAATGGTAAAAGCCTAAAGAAAATCCCCAGCAGAGTCGCCATGCTGTCGACGCCCCCTTTTTCTCTAACTGTGGGGTTAGAAATCGGGTATACGATATTGGGAAGGACAACTCTATTCCCTTTCGAGAATTGGGTTTCGGAATTTGAAGAGTCGCCACCTAATGATTATAGTGCATTAGGACACTTTTTTAGAAGAGTTTGAGTTGGAAAACCAGAGTTCGGGTGAGGGCTAGAAATTATCTCGAGGGGAAGGTGTTAGGCACCCTTCAAGATCCACTAGTGTGATTCCTGGCCATGTTACAATTGTGACTTTACAAGTAAACAATTAAGGCTCAAATAAGGATTCGCGTATAACATTGCAATCAGGTTGAAAACTTTCGAAGGTAAGTGGAGAGGGCAGAAATTTATAAAAAAACGACTTGAATAGTTTTACAAGAAGAGATGAAAGCAAATAAAGGGAGGGGAGTCCAAAGTTTATAATCAATATGGATCACTTCAATGCAATACCCAGCAATCACTCCTCAGAAGAGGGGTCGCACGTGATATTAGCGCATCGGTCATCATATCCATATCTACCCTTCCCACCCCGTTAAGGTGTTAAAGCGCGAAATGGTATCGTTACTTATTGCATGCTATTACCCGTCCCAATCCTATCAGTCCCGGAGGCATATGGGACTACTAATCCTAAAGGGGAGGGAGTTGGGGCTTTTGCGGAGTTTTCAAAAGGATAAAAATCTAGGCGACAAGCAATAACAAATAGCAGTTTAAAGGGAAACAAATAGCAGTTAAGGCTCAAGTCGGCCTCCTCATTCAAAGCAGCAGATTATTTAGCATGACTTACAAATACTGGTTTGGTCTGTATTAAACTTAACGTAGGAAGGGTGGCTAATTTATCACATATTTTTCAGATAAGAAGTCAGAATTAGGCCTGCCTGCTTTTTGTAATTATCAAAACTGATGCAATTATAAAATTTTACCCTAAGGCTTGCCTAGGCGTTAAACAGAACCTATAGGCATGATATCTATTAGTTTCGGAAATAAAGAAGTAAACTGATTGCAGAAAAAGAATTGTCAATTATAGGGACATAAGATCTGCAGGCGTTAAACATTATTGCTACTGATTTTAGGCTTATAAGCGAGTTGACTATTCAGGTTTAGTTATCAACTCCTATAGACATGCTTTCTAGGTGTTTCTGATTTGAGCACTGTTATTGCTTATGCAGGAATCTTATAGGCAGGTTGTCTACATGCAATTGATTAGGTATTTAAATCCTATAATAGGTTTGCCTAATGACAAATGCCGAATGCAGAAAGTCCTATAGGCATGGTGTCTATATGAAGACGCAGAATTTCAGAAGTATAGTAATTCCCTATAAATATGGTATCTATATGAGAATGCAGAGTTTCAGTGATTTGCAGAACTTTAGAGAAAAAAAAAGTAATCCCTATGAACATGGTATCTACATGAGTGCAGAATTTTAGAAGTATAGTAATTCCCTATGAACATGGTATCTACATGAGTGCAGAATTTCAGAAGTATAGTAATTCCCTATGAACATGGTATCTACCCATTGCATGCATAGTCCCCTACCCTTTTCCACTAGCCGACCCCAAATGTTTATTACAAGATTATTATAGACTAGAATGAACAAGAAAACATATATCAGAAATTAAAGATTCCAACCAAGAAGAGCCTAATTCAGACGCCAGGTCTGAAATATGAAATAAACCAACTTCCAAAGATCAGATTCCAAAGCCTTTCTCTTATTTGGGATATGTCAAAGTTCCAAGGAGCTTCAAGAACTCCAGGCAATGCTTACACCCCAAATATATTGCAGAATTAGATTATAGTGCAGTATGGAAGGGCCAACCCTCAAATGTCCAAGTTTAGAGGGAACTCAAGGTCCCAAAGCAAGGCTCAAAAGAGAGGGGCAGAACTTAAGGTTCTAGGAATAGGTGTAGGTGCAATAGAGGGGAATTATGGAATGCCAAGGCAGGCTGGTGGTCATGCCCAATAATTAGGAGTGTTGGCACACCCCTAACCAGCCTGTCAGCTAAAAATTGGAGAGTTAGGACCTATTGAGGTCAGGTTTAGCCTTGGACAACAACTTGGATGCTGCGAGGCTATACCTCAACTCAACACACCTGAGGGAATGTGGTATGGGAAATTGAAAGAGCCTAGGATCCAAAGGATCCATCTTTAATCCATGGACAATAACTTTGTATATTGCCATGTCTTAAACCACAACTCAAGCACATAAAGGGATATGGGGAATGGGATTCATTGTAGTAATAGATAGCAAGACATAATCATACTATCATTGAAGTTGAACTCTACAAAGCAGTAAAGTAGACATGGACATAAAAACGGATAAGTAAACATATTGGGGTTAATGCAAGAATCAAAACTAGGACATACCAGTTTTAGGAAAAACAAATGAAAGCAAAAGTCTTGAGAAAGCCAAAGTGCAGAAATATTTAGAAGGGGTTGTGAGAATTAAGTGAAGCTCTAAAAATGTATTCCGTCCCGTGAAAAGAAAAAGAGTCGAGTATTTATAGCTTGGAAAACAGGTAGAGAGTAAGGGAAGAATCATAGTTATTATGGAACTATGTATTAATTATAATCAATCAACATAAGAACTTCCTTTAATTAAGGAGTTCAAACTCAAACGGCAATGGACAACAATCAGTTAAGGAAAGAAAATCAAGTAAACATCTTGTGTAAAGTAGGAAATTAGGGGTAAATACATAGGGGTTTAACTAGGGAAAGAAAATTTTTAAATATACGGTTAGCCCAAATAAGGCAAGAACACAGTAAATCAATTAGTACCTAGTAAATCAAGGAATCAGGGATTCGACATTACCAATGAACCAAGTCAGAAAGAGAGAAAATATTTTAACTTAAGGAAAATCAGTAGCAATCAATTAGGCCTATTAAAAGGGATTCTGAATCAATCATAAGTTGGAAAGCCCTTTTACAGAAAGGTTCATCACATATAAAGAGCATACAGAAGTATGAAAGAAAAATTGTCATGCCATCACAAAATCAGTGGAAAATCAAGTAACAGAGTTTAGAAGAGTTCAAAGCAACAGAGTAAAGAAACTAATTCGAAGCATGATGAGAAAAAACTGATAAGAACAGTAGAAGGAAGCATGCTTAGGAAGATCCTTTTTAGAAAAGGCTTAAACAAAGTTCAGTAGAAGGGAAAAATACTAAGAGCACTTAAGAACACGATAGAAGAATACAGTAGGTGAAACATACCAGAACATAGTAGAACAAAATAGTAGAAAAGCATACAAGGACTTAGTGTAGAAAACACAATAGCAGAACATACAAGAACGGAATATAGAAAGCACGGTATAGGAACATACATGGTAGAAGGAAAACATAAGAACACAGTAGAGGCAATACATACAAAAGAAAAGGAAAAGAAAGTCAGATAAACACTTACGTATTTTCAAAAAACCCTAGATGGTAAAAGAGGCTTCGAAAAGTAATTTTTGAAAGAAAAGTTAGGGAAATCGTTTGAACACCCAAGTAGAGCATAGATACACAACTGATCTAAAAGAAAAATCGGGGAAAACCTCGACGGGTTAGGGTTTCAGAAGAAACCTAGAAATAGATTTGAAAAGGTCACCGATCTGAGTGAGAGAGGTCAGAATCAGGCTCAAAACACCATGGTATGCCGGAGCAAGGCCGGAGATGGCCGGAATCTTCAAATCGGTGAAAGTCTGAGTGAAGACCTTAAAGGTCTGGCCTCAAACCTTCGAGCATCAGGAATGCCCCGTAGGAGGTGAGTGTAGGTTGTCCATGGCCTGAGAAACCATGGACTCCGGTGAAAACACGGTGGAACAAGGTAGGAGGAGGATAGGGTTCTGAAGGACCGTGAGAGTCTTGAGAGTGTTTTAGGATTCAGAGGTGGCATCATAGTTAAAATGGGGTTAGGGTTAGAGGGGTTAGGGGATTAAAAAAGGAAAGGGTGAATCAGGGCCGTTGATCAAAATGATCAACGACCAGGATTTAAAAGGAAATCCGGACGAGTTTGAAAACGGGTTAAGGGGTCGGGTAAAAATAAGAACTGGGTCGTCCGAATTTGAGTTTGAAATTGGGTGACTTTTAGGCTAAAATTGAAATGTAATGGGGCTATAATTGAAATGAACTGAGGCTACATGTTAAATAGCCAGTTTTACCCTTTTTTATTTATAAAAAATAGTAAAATGATTTTAAAAACAAATTAAAAGTACCGAGCTAATTACTAATATATAAACATTAATCTAAAAATTCTGGAAATGATTTTATGATTGCAAAATGCTATTAATCGTAATATAGGCCATAATTGCAATTTTATGTAATTTAGCTTAAAAAATATCAAATGAATTTGTAAAAATATGCAAACATCACGTTAATTATGTTTTGGTGTAACTTTAAAGATGGAAATAAATTATTCACCAAAATGATAATTTTGGAAATAATTATTGGATTTTGTACTGTTAAAATAGACAATAAATTGGTTTTGAAAATCTTTAACAATTTGGGAAAAATACCAAAATACTTGGGCATTCTTATATATGCATACACATGCTATTTTGAAAGTATTTTGAGTATAAAATATATATAGGAAAAAATTGGGTATCAACAAGGATGCTTAACCAATTGAAGTTTGTTGGAAAGTTTGACATTAAGGGATGGAAAGTGTATTATGACCACGACACACCAAGTAGACAGACATGTTAGTCAATGCTGTGATCGTGAAAAGATACTACGTTTGGCGTACTCGAGGCTGGGAGGCCTTTTTTCTTCTACCCAAACACTTTACACCCTTTTTTATCCCTTTTGAGCTTATATTATTTTCTTTGACCACCCTATTTTGGAATCAAGTTTAGAGTTAAAATCCCAATAAAAATGAAAAATGAAAAAAATGATGAAAAAAAAGTCCATGCCCCAAGAGTAGAAATTGGGACAACTCTTAAAAAGTTCAAGTGAAAAGAAAAAGAAGAAAGAACAGTCAAAGGTCCATTCCCCCGAAAAATAGAAGCTGGGGCAATTTGTTTTGAAAAAAAAACGAAAGAAAGATGAAAAAAATTTAGTTAGGTCGGAGGTTTGAACTACGTTTGACTTGATTCCTTTAAAAAAGAATACGTAGGCAGCCTCACGGTTCGGTCTAACCAAATAAGAGTCAAACAAAATCCCAAAAAATCCTTAGTATTTAAAACTGGGGCAAAGAGTTTATTTTACTTTTTAGAGAGTCGATTCTAAGAGTTGTAAGTTTACAACCCTTCATTTTGAGTCTACTTTAAGCCTTCATGCCATCCCTTCTTTCCAACCATATCCAAAAACCTTCCAAATAAAGACCTCCTGATATGCCTTCAAGAATGCCAAGAGAAGCATGCAATGGATCAACGGTTGTCACGCGACATAGAACACTGTCAAGTTTCTCACAAAAAAAGGGGAAAGAAAAGAAAAAGAAAAATGAGAGAGTCTTACTAGTGAAAACCCTCACGGGCACTGTAAGGCAGCGGTAAGCAGAGATAAACAAATGAGAGAAACTTATTGGTGAAAACCCCTCAGGCACTACTTGTTGAAAGTGAGTCATGAAGATGATGCGAAGAATTAGCATAAACAAGCCCGACTTCAAGGGTCATAAGAATGGTAAAAGGGAAGATTGGATTAGTTTGGTAGATCGACCATTAAGTCCAAAATGCATGTCATGATCATTAAGGCTGGCTATTGAAAAAAAAGAACTCTTCCTTCTGTCCTTCCGACAGGGGCATTTCTTGTTAATACTTGTTTCTTTGCATCATTGTGTCCTTAACTCTGAGTTAGTCCTATCAAAACAAGTAAGAAAAGATTTCAAAATCTACTACTAGCTTTTTAGTTACATAAAGTAAATTTGGTCAGCACACCCAGTTGTTACTTTCAACATGCCTTGAGGATTCATGCAAATGCTCCCCCAAAAGACTCTTTTCAGTCTACTTGGCGCAAGCAAAGATAACTTGTGCTCTATCTGACAGAAAAATTTCTCAAATAGCAGGAAGTCATTCAAGATATCAGAAAAGGTCACCTAAGAAAAGATCTCTAGTTGGGATAAGGCTGATGAGCCACAAATACAAATGGTACTGGGTGTGAAACCATTAGGGTTGATGCAAAGCAAAAGTCTCCTGAAACCGACTTAAGCTTATTGAGTAGAAGCCAAGCTACCCAAGACTCAAGGCCACAAACCAACAACCATTTTCAAAACTGACAAATTTTTCTTTATGTGAAACGGGAACAATGCAGTGCAAGGAAAGTGGTTCAAAAAAAGAAGAAAAAAAACAAAAAAAAGAGAAGAAAGAGAAAAGAAGAGAAGGGCCGACAAAGGGAAGTTTCTCAAATCTTTTACTTTATTTATCTTGCTATTGTGCATAAAATCTTGCCGTTGATCTTCACATTTTTTCCCTCCTAGGATAAAAGGTCCTAGTCTGATGGATTTTCCTCCCAATAAAAATCTTAGTATGATGAATCTTTCTCCTAAGATAGAAAACCTAGTCTGATGAACTTTCTCCTAGGATGAAAATCTTATTCTAATGTATCTTTCTCCTAAGATACCAAAAAGAGAAGAAGAAAAAAGACCTAGTCTGATGAACTTTCTCCTAGGATCGAAATCTTAGTCTGATGAATATTTCTCCTAAGATAGAAGACCCAGTCTGATGAACTTTCTCCTAGAATAGAAATCTTAGTCTGATGAATCTTTCTCTTAAGATACCAAAAAAAAGAAGAAAAGAGACATAGTCTGATGAACTTCCTCCTAGGGTCAAAATCTTAGTCTGATGAATCTTTCACCTAAGATAACAAAAAAAAAGACCTAGTCTAATGAATTTTCTCTTAGGATCGAAATCTTAGTCTGATGAATCTTTCTCCTAAGATAGAAAACCTAGTCTAATGAACTTTCTTCTAGGATAAAAATCTTAGTCTGATGAATCTTTCTTCTAAGATAACAAATAAAACCCCTAGTCTGATGAATTTTTCTCCTAAGATAGAAGACCTAGTCTGATGAACTTTCTCCAAGGAGATAAATCTTAGTCTGATGAATCTTTCTCCTAAGATAGAAAACCTAGTCTGATGAATTTTCTCGTAGGATAATATTTTTTTTTAAAAAAGTCTGGATTTGAAAAGAAAGGGGGAAATTTTTAGTTTTCTTAAGTTATCAATCTTTAGTTCTTTTTTAAATAAATTAGGGGTCCCGCCTGGAGAATAGTGTCAGTTTTTACTTTAGTCAAACTTAGTTTATAGTTTTCCGCAAGATCAATCTTAAATCTAGGAGATGCACTTCCTAGTCTGGGTCATTCAGTCTTTTTCTTAGCAGACGCATTTGCTAGTCAAAGTTTTCTTGGTTTTACTCATAGGAGATGCACAACCTAGCCGAGTCTTCAATTTTACTCTCATTATTGCATCCTTCATCAATAGTATAGGTGATTTATAGTTCTGCTAATAACTCACAAATCTTCCTAGTGCAAACTGGGGCAGAAAAGTTTCTTTGTTGTGTTTGTTTTGTTGTAGTATTAGGCGCCCACCTGGAGAACAAGGGTATTTATTTCAAGAGTTTCAAGTTTTAAGTCGGTAGCAAGCGCCCACTTGGAGAATGAGGGAACTCATTTCAGAGTCATTTGAATTTTTAAGTCAGTAGCAGGCGCCCACCTGGAGAATGAAAGTATTCATTTCAAGTTCTAGTTAGCGATAGCAATATCCCTCCTGAAGAATAGGGGCAACCTCAAGTCCTGTTGTCAATTCAAGTTAGAAGTAGCAGAAGCTCTCCTCAAGAATGCGGGTCGACAAGAGATATGTAGGTTGTCCAAAACTATGAATCGGTTGCACATTTCTCTTTTATTTTCCTTCTCTTTTAAATAGCGATATGATCAAAAATTAGTGACACGACTCACTTTGTCTTTGCTTGAAAACTCTTCTTGTTTTCAAACAAAGAGGGGCAATTGTGAGCACCTAATTTTTTACCATATTTGGATTTTCACTCACTTTTTAGTATTAAAATAGATTAAAGTTTAATCACTATATTTTAGCTTTTATTTTACATTTTCATAGGTTTTATTTGAGAAAATTAAAAAATCACACAAAAAAAATTCACATTTTTAAAGTATTAAATTTCATTCCAATTTGCAAAAGGAAAGAAAACTCACAAAAATATGTTTTTCTCTTGACTTTAGTAAGTTAGTGATTTTGAATTATTTTAAATAATTTTTAGATTAGAAGTAGATAATTGTTATTTTAATTATAGGAATAGTATTTTTATTTTTGTCTATTTATATATTCTTTAAAAAAGAGAATCAAAAAAAGGAAAGAAAAAAAAGGAGCAAATAAATCATATGTTGACACATCATCACAAATGGACAAAGTTGCATAACAAACTCACATGCTCAAGGGACGTCCATTTTTGGCCAAAAGAAAAGATTTCTACACAATCAGATAGAGCATATTTTTTTTACTCGTCCTTATCCCTCTTTTTGCTTTCTCCCCGCGTAAAATACACTTTATAAATACATACACATAACAAAGAGGAGGGGGGGTGGGGTAGAAAAAAGGGGAACAAAAAAATACAGAGAAAAGGGGATTTGCACGACAAAAACGGGAAAAAAGGACTGAAAAATAAAAAAGAAAAAAAGAGGAAAGAAACGAGAGAGGGAAATAGTTAATTAAGCAAAATTGATTCCTCCGTCAATTTCCTCGACCACTCGTGTGACGACCCAAAGGGTCATCACCTGTTTTCTTACTCATTATGTGCTTCCGAGGCCTTGAAAACCTAATTTAGAGTCGCTTCGACTTGAGTGCGCAGTCCGGGCGAGTAGCCAGAAAGCTTAAATATGAAATTTTGTGAGAAATGCTAAGTTTTAATGTTAAAATGAATAAATTTGACTTTAGTCAATATTTTGGGTAAACGGACCCGAACCCGTGATTTGACAGTCCTGGAAGGTCCGTAGGAAAATATGGGACTTGGGTGTATGCCCGGAATCGAATTCCGAGGTCCCAAGCCCGAGAAATGAATTTTTGAGTAAAATTATTTTTCTGAAATTGTCAATGAAAATTGATTAGAACATGTTGGTATCGGGCCCGTATTTTGGTTCTGGCGTGCGGTACATGTCTTATATGTGATTTAAGAGGTTTATGTAAAGTTTGGTTAAAATCGGACGCCGTTTGACGTGTTTCGGACTTGAAATCTTAAATTAGAACTTGATGAAGTTTTGGAAAAACTCTTGATTTTGAGGTTTGATTCATTATTTTTGAGGTTAGTTTGGCGATTTGATCGCACAGGTAAGTTCGTATGATGTTGATTGAGTTAGTGCATGTGTTTGGTTAGGATCCCCGAGGGCCCGGGAGTGTTTCGGAGGTGTTTCGGAATGGTTTTAGCCTTGTAAAAGTTGCAGGTTCAGGAAGTTGCAGGTCTCTGAACCCTTTAGTGCGGTCCGCAAGAAATCGCGTGCGACCGCAGAGGGGCCTGCGCGGCCGCGGTCGCTTTGTGCGGGGCGCGGTGGAGGCTGTGCGGCCGCAGTCGCCTTTGTGCGATCCGCACATGGTGCTGAACTGCAGGTCTTCAGGGAGGCCTGTGCGGCCGTAGTCCATTTAATGCGGTCTGCGGTGGAGCTCCGCGGCCGCGGTCCTTTTTATGCGGTCCACGGTGAGGGTCTGAGATGGGTATAAATAGACGGGATTTTCAGTTATTTTTCACTTTTCAAAACCCCAAAAAAACATAAGAGGCGATTTTTCAAACAACCTTTCTTCTCCTAATTAATTGTAAGTCTTTTTTAACTAGTTTTCTTCAATCATTAACATCTTTTAACATGGTTTCAACTTAAAATCAAAGATTTTCATGGGGGAAATTGGGTGTTTTGGGTAGAACCTAGGTTTTCCAAAATTGGGCATTTGGACCTCAATTTGAGGTCCGATTTCAAAACAAATTACACATTTGGATTCATGGGGAAATGGGTAATCGGGTTTTGGTCCGAACCTCGGGTTTCGACCACGTGGGCCCGGGGGTGATGTAGAAGAGTTCAAAGCAACAGAGTAAAGAAACTAATTTGAAGCGTGATGAGAAAAAACTGATAAGAACAGTAGAAGGAAGCATGCTTAAGAAGATCCTTTTTAGAAGAGGCTTAAACAAAGTTCAGTAGAAGGGAAAAATACTAAGAGCACTTAAGAACACGATAGAAGAATACAGTAGGTGAAACATACCAGAACATAGTAGAAGAAAATAGTAGAAAAGCATACAAGGACTTAGTGTAGAAATTTTTGGGTAAAACTTTGGGAAAACTCATTTTCATGCATTGGGGTTGATTCATTTAACACTTATTGATGTAATTAAGTAATTTGTGATTAGATTCAAGCAGATTGGTGGTGGAATCAAGGGGGTAAAGCTATAATTGAGGCTTGAGCGGTGTTCAAAGCTTCGAGGTAAGTGTTTGGTCTAACCTTAGCTTGAGGGATTAGGAGTTGAGTCTTATTTTGTGCGTGCTAATTGTCGAGTATGACTTATAGGCATGGTGACGAGTATCTATACATTGGTGTCTAACATGACCGTGAGTATTTATATTGCGGATATTCTGATCTTGTTGTATCTTTCATGCCTAAATGATGATTTCTATATGTTGTAGAAAGCATGTGAAAGAAATTATGATCTTTGAACTTCGAGAAGCATTGGCTCTAGTGGTAATACGAATTGTGAAAGTATATGAGATAAATGAAACCTTTTGGAGCATTGGCTCAAGTGGTAAAGTGAGTTATAAAGTAAGAAGTGAAAGAAAGAGAAAAAGTTATTAAATTGTTCCCTTGCCGGGATGTTTGTTGCTTTGTTGATTATCTCCCTTGACGGGATGTTGATTTATTGATATTGTTCCCTTGCCGGGACTTAGCTGTTTAATTGTATTCCCATGCCGGGATTTCTATTATTATTATTTGTTTAATCCCTTGCCCCTTGTTTGTGATTGTTGTTTGGGTGAGGAAGAGCGATAAAGCACGAAGGGTGATGCCGTGCATTGTTTGCTATTGTGAGGAAAAAGTGTAAAGCACGAAGGGTGATGCCGTGCCGATTTATGTACCATTCCGTGCCGATTTTATTGATTATATGGTGAGGAAAGAGAGTAAAAGCACCAAGGGTGATGTCGTGCATTTGTTGATTTCTGATTTCCTTATTGATATCCGAGTTATGTTGTTTCTTTCATTACCTGATGTTATTTTATTATTCGAGGTATTAGATTTCCTTACCCTATTTTCCTTGTGATTGTTGTTTGGGTGAGGAAGAGCGTAAAGCACGCAGGGTGATGCCGTGTATTGTTTTGGGGAGAACAAGAGTAAAAGCACGAAGGGTGATGCCATGAAAATTGTTGATTTCTGCTTCCTTGTTGATTTTCTAGTTATGTTGTTTCCTTCCTTACTTGGTGCCTTTCTATTCGGAACTATATTCACCCCCATAGCATGTTTTCCCTACCCCCACAGCATGTTTCCGCTTCCCGCATTGACTGGTTATTCTTATATCTCTTTTCCGTTGTATATATATATATGAACTGCACAGGTTTATTTGGAGTCTGGTCCTAGCCTCATCACTACTTCGCCGAGGTTAGGCTGGACACTTACCAGCACATGGGGTCGGTTGTGCTTATACAACACTCTGTGCTTTTTTGCACAGATCCAGGTCTTGGATAGAAGCAGTAGTGTGGGAGCCAACCTTCAGTCCAGTGAGACACCGAGGTAGCCTTGCAGGCGTCCGCAGGCCCGACGTGTCCTCTATCTTTTATTTCAGTCTGTTATCTCATGTTTCCGAGACAAACAGTTTATATTCTTCTTTCAAACGGTTGTATTTAGTACTCTTAGAAGTTCGTGAGTAATGTGACACTAGTTCTTGGGTAGAGGCATATGTTGATTTCCGCATTATTGTTCAGTTTCTTTAATTTATGTCTTCCGCATATTTATTTAACTTTCGTTGTTTTCATGATATTACTGATAATTATCAAAAGAAGTAATTTGTTAATGAAGTAGCAGTTAAGAATTGGCTTGCCTAGCTCATATTAGTAGGCGCCATCACGACTACCGACGGTTAAAAATTCGGGTCGTGATAGTTGGTATCAGAGCTCTAGGTTACATAGGTCTCACAACTCACTAATAAGCTCAGTAGAGTCTGAGGGATCGGTACAGAGACGTCTGTATTTATCCCCCAGAGGCTATAGAGTTAGGAAAATTTCACACTTGTTCTTTCTTGTCGTGCAGATTTGTTCCTCAAATGCTAACTGGATTTCTACTCTGTTCTATCGCAGATGGCGAGAACACGCTCTTCCTCATCTACCGCTCAGCAGCCCGAGCCCCCAGCAGTAGCTTCTACCAGGGGCAGAGGGCGTGCTAGAGGCTGAGGTAGGGGCAGAGCTCAGCCCCAAGTAGTAGCACCAGTGGCGGAGCCTTATGTTGATTTTGAGGAGGAGGTTCCAGCTCCAGCAGTTCCGATGGGCCCAGCTCAGGTCCCAGAGGGGTTCATTGACACCCTAGTTCTTTAGGACGCTTTGGTCCGATTGGTGGGCCTCATGGAGAGTGTCACCCGAGCGGGTTTGCTTCCTGTAGCACCAGCCACTTCTCAGGCTGGAGGAGGGGCTCAGACTCCTGCTACGTGCACTCCAGAGCAGGTAGCTCCCTAGGTTCCGGTCCAGCAGTTCAACCAGCTGTGGCAGTTCAGCCGGGTGTAGTAGCTTAGACTGGCGATGGAGCGACTATGTCCGCTGATGCTTTGTGGAGGCTGGATAGGTTCACCAAGCTATTCACTTCTACATTCAGCGTTGCATCAACTGAGGATCCCCAGAATTATCTGGATAGTTGTCACGAGGTTCTTCGGAACATGGGGATCGTTGAGACCAGTAGAGTTGATTTTGCTAACTTTTGTCTGTCTGGATCCGCCAAGACTTGGTGGAGGGATTATTGCTTAGCTAGACCAGCCGGTTCGCCATCTTTGACTTGGGAACAATTTACAGTGTTGATTTTGGAGAAATTTCTCCCTGTAACTCAGAGAGAGGCCTTTCGGAGGCAGTTTGAGCGCCTCCAGCAGGGTTCCATGACGGTCACCCAGTATGAGACCAGGTTCATCGATCTAGCTCGCCATGCTTTTGCCATACTTCCCACTGAAAGAGAAAGGGTGAGGAGGTTTATTGATGGTCTTATTCAGCCGATTCGTCTTCAGATGGCAAAGGAGGCCGGGAGTGAGATCACTTTCCAGGAAGCGGCCAATGTGGCCCGCAGAGTTGAGATGGTTCTGCCACAAGAAGGTGGGCATGGGTCGGATAAGAGGCCCTGTCATTCAGGCAGATTCAGTGGTACCTCGTCTGGAGGTAGAGATTCATATAGTAGAGGCCATCCTCCTAGGCCCTTTCAGTCAGCTCTCCACATCTCTCATGGTACGTCAGGTGGTCGTGGTTCTCAGACGCACTATTCTAATCAACACCCTTACAGTGCACCACCAGCTCCCATCAGTGCACCGCCGCTTCAGAGTTTCCGAGGTCATCATTCAGGTCGACAGGGCCGGCAATTTTAGCAGTCGAGGGCTTGTTACACTTGTGGTGATCCCGATCACATTGCCAGGTTTTGCCCTCGAGCACCAGGTAGCTCTCAGCATCAGGGTTCTCGTGCTATGGTACAGGCACCAGGCATTCCACAGCCCGCCCAACCAGTTAGAGGTAGGGGTAGAGGTGCTAGAGGTGGAGGTAGAGGTCCTAGAGGTGGAGCTCAGGCCGCCAGAGGTGGAGGCCAGCCGCAGCAGGCCATCCCAGAGAGGTAGTTCAGGGTGGTGGGGCACAGCCCCGATGTTACGCCCTTCCAGCTAGGCCCGAGGCTGAGGCTTCAGATGCAGTCATTACAGGTACCATTCTGGTTTGTGATAGAGATGCTTCAGTGTTATTTGATCCAAGGTCTACGTATTCGTATGTGTCATCTTATTTTGCACTGTACCTGGTCATGCCTAGTGATTCATTGAGTATTCCTGTTTATATGTCTACACCGGTGGGTGATTCTATTGTGGTTAATGGAGTTCATCGTTCTTGTATTGTGGTTATTGGGGGTATTGAGACCCGTGTTGATTTGTTGCTATTAGACATGGTTGACTTCGATGTTATATTTGGGAGGACTGGTTATCCCCGTACCACGCCATCTTGGACTGTCACGCCAACACTGTGACCTTAGCCTTACCGGATTTTCCCCGTTTAGAGTGGAGGGGGACTCCTGGTCATTCTACCCGCAGTGTTATCTCGTACGTGAAGGATCAACGTATGGTTGAGAAGGGGTGTTTGGCCTATTTTGCTTATGTTCGCAATTCTAGTGTTAAGGTTACCTCTATTGATTCGGTGCCCGTGGTTCATGAGTTTCTTGATGTTTTCCCTTCAGACCTGCCGGGTATGCCACCCGATAGGGATATTGATTTCTGCATCGATTTGGTTCCGGGCACTCAGCCCATTTCTATTTTGCCATATCGCATGGCCCCGCCAGAGTTGAAAGAGTTGAAGGAGCAGTTGCAAGACTTGCTTGAGAAGGGTTTCATTAGACCCATCATTTCGCCTTGGGGTTCACAGGTGTTGTTTGTCAAGAAAAAGGATGGTTGAATGAGAATGTGCATTGATTACTGGCAGTTCAACAAGGTCACCATCAAGAATAAGTATCCACTACCGAGGATTGATGATTTGTTCGATCAGCTTTAGGGTGCCAAGGTATTTTCAAAGATAGATTTGAGATCTAGCTACCATCAGTTGAGGATTAGGGCATCCGATGTCCCTAAGACAGCTTTTCCCACTCGGTATGGCCATTACGAGTTTTTGGTCATATCATTTGGGTTGAAAAATGCCCCAGCAGCTTTTATGGATTTGATGAACCGAGTGTTCATGCCTTATTTGGACTCATTCGTGATAGTCTTCATTGATGATATTCTGGTATATTCCCGCAGCCAGGAAGAGCACAAGCTGCATCTTAGAGTGGTTCTTAAGACTCTGAAGGATAGTCAGCTATATGCAAAGTTCTCGAAGTGTGAGTTCTGGTTGAGTTCAGTTGCATTCCTGGGTCATGTCGTATCAGCAGAGGGTATTCAGGTTGACCCGAAGAAAATTGAAGCAGTCAAGAACTGGCCTAGACCAGCATCAGCTATAGATATTTGTAGTTTCTTGGGATTGGCAGGCTACTATCGTCGGTTCGTAGAGGGGTTCTCATCTATCACAGCCCCGATGACCAGGTTGACTCAGAAGGGTGCCCAGTTCAGATGGTCGGACGAGTGTGAGGCAAGCTTTTAGAGGCTCAAGACAACTCTGACTACGGCACCGGTGTTAGTACTGCCCACGGGTTCAGGGCCTTACACAGTCTATTGTGATGCTTCCTGTATTGGGCTTGGTGTAGTGTTGATGCAGGATGGCAAGGTCATTGCCTATGCTTCGAAGCAGTTGAAAATTCATGAGAAGAATTATCCCGTTCATGATTTGGAGTTGACAGCCATTGTTCACGCATTGAAGATCTGGAGGCATCATCTGTATGGCGTCGCATGTGAGGTGTTCACTGATCACAAGAGTATTCAGTATTTGTTCAAGCAAAAGGAGTTGAATTTGAGGCAGAAGAGGTGGTTAGAGTTGTTGAAGGATTATGATATCACTATCTTATATCACCCGGGAAAGGGCAATGTGGTGGCCAATGCTTGGGTCATTGTTGATAAGCTGACCAAATCAGCGCATTTTATTCCTGTGGCAGTCTCCTATTCATCCGAGAGGTTAGCTGAGATGTATATCCGGGAGATCGTTCGCCTTCATGGTGTGCCGGTATTTATCATTTCGGACCTAGGTATGTAGTTTACCTCGCATTTCTGGAGAGCAGTTCAGCGAGAGTTAGGCACCCAGGTTGAGTTGAGTACAACATTTCATTTTCAGACAGACGGGCAGTCCAAGCGAACTATTCAAATATTAGAGGTTATGCTCCGAGCTTGTGTCATTGACTTTGGAGGTTCGTGGGATCGATTTTTGCCTTTAGTGGAGATTGCCTATAACAACAGTTACCAGTCGAGTATCCAGATGGCTCCTTATGAGGCTTTATATGGTAGGCGGGGTCGATCTTCGGTTGGATTGTTTGAAATGAGAGAGGCTCGATTTTTGGGTATAGATCTGGTTTAGGAGGCCTTGGACAAGGTCAGGATCATTCAGGATAGACTACGTACAGCCCACTCCAGGCAAAAGAGCTATGCAGATCGCAATGTTCGAGATGTGACTTTTATGGTTGGTGAGCGGGTATTGCTCCGAGTGTCGCCTATGAAGGGCGTGATGAGATTTGGGAAGAATGGTAAGCTTAGCCCTAGGTTAATTGGTCCCTTTGAGATTCTTGATCGAGCTTATCAGCCGTGTATCCAGTTTTTCATGTGTCCATGCTTCGGAGGTATCACGACGATCCATCCCACGTGTTAGATCTCAGCACTTTCCAGTTGGACAAGGACTTGTCCTATGAGGAGGAGCCGGTAACTATTCTATACCGGCAAGTTCTTTAGTTGAGATCCAAGAGTTTTCCTTGTTGATACCCAATTTTTCCTTAGGTATTTTTGTACCTAAAATACTTCCAAAATAGCATGTATGTGCATATATAAGCACACCCAAGAGTTTTAGTATTTTTTTTAACGGTTTCTAAACCGATTTGCTACCTATTTTAATACCAAAAAATCCAAAATTATCATTTTTGGTGAAAAAATTATTTCATTCCCGTATTTACACCAAAATATAATTAAGGTGATTTTTACATATTTTTTACAAATTTATTTGGCATTTCTAAGCTAATTGCATGTAATTGCAATTATGGCCTATTTTATGATTAATAACATTTTATAATTATAAAATTGGTTCCAATATTTTTAAATTGATGTTTATATAGTATTTGTTTGCTCAGTATTTTTAATTTTCTTTTAAAATCATTTTTACTATTTTTATAAAATAAAAGGGAAAAATTGGCTATTTAACACTTAGCCTATTTCTATTTCAATAACAGCCTTTCTCCCTTTCAATTGTAGCCTCAATTGGCCCAATTTCCAGCCCATTTCGATAGGAACCTGACCCGTACCCAATTCAATTACCCGGTCCAACTCCGATCTAATCTGAGCCGTTGATCAAATGAGATCAACGACCCAGATTTTATTTCCTAAAATTAAATCCCAACAACCCCCCCAGACCCCTCATTTTCCAAGACGGTCTCTCTCTCTCTCTCTATACTGACTCTTGCTCTCCCTTCCCTCTTAAACCTTCTGATTCTCTCCGATGAATCCACCGCCTCCCCGGCCATCTCCGGCCACCTCCCTTCAACCCCAAGGCTCCGATGGACCTTTTATCGTCCTGTTCAACACCTCGAGGACCTTCGAGGCTTATGGACCATGGCGATTTGAGACCTAGGGTTCCTGGTTCTTCTATATGCGAGTTCTCCGGTGTGATTTCAGACGAAATCACACCCTATATGTCACGATCTATGAGGTTACGACAGGTTTTTCCCACTTTTATTAGGTTTCTTTTTTTGAAACTCTAACTCTCTCCTGAATCTCTCAAAAACGGAGTCATTTCATGCTATCCTCATGTTTTCCTCTGTGCTCTGTTTATTCTCGAGTTTATTCTGAAAGACCCTTTGCTTTGAACCATTTTTTACTTTCTTTGAAATTAGGAATTCTGGGATTTCTTTTTATGCATGCTTCGATTTATTTTCTTTATGATTAAAACCTTTTTGTTGTTTATTTTGACCGATTTCTATGTTTTTACTGTTTTTTTGGTTTGACTACTAAAAACCCTAATTTCTAGAAAATGTTTCTTCATTCGGTTATGTGTGTTAGCATGTTTCTTTGCTTCGATTACCTGTGTTAGCCTAATTTCCTTTGTCTTGTCTCTATGTGTTAGCATATTTCCTCGTTTGATTGTGTGTATTAGCCTGATCTCCCTTGCTTTGGTTCTGCCTACTAGCCTATTTGCTTGATTCTTGTTGATGTTTCATAGTCACCATGCTTTGAATATGTCTTGCTGAATCTTAACTTGTTTTCACTATCTCTGAGTGGTTGTGTTTGTTCATCCCTTGCTCCTTCCTAGTTAACTTTGCTCGCTACTTTTGTTCATTTACCTCTATTTATATGTTAAAAATGCAGAATCATGACTTCACATGATTGATTCTGATTTTCCTTGATTGATTGGTTATTCAAAAACTTTCTTAAAAAAAACTTAATATTCTACCCGCCCGTTTGAATTAATTGGCTTTGTAACCTCATTTGTTATAGTACTCAATTCTTTTAAGCCTTTCCTTAATTGGAATTTTCCTGAATTTGGTCTTACTCGACTAATATATGCAATACTGAACCTTGACTCTTTCCTTATTTAATCCTACGCTGATTTTTCCTATTTGCCTTATATGGTGCTAAATCTTTTCGTTTGATTTTGATTCCCCTAATTAATGGGAGTACTTCCTTGATTCATTGATTAATTGATTCTGAGTTCTTCAATTAACATATTTCCATGATTTTTACCTTATTTTATCCCCTACTTTTGACTATAAATGCCCTAAGTCTTTACAAAAAAGAGAGGAGAAAACAGTCTTCTGACTTACACACACCACTGAATACTTTAAAAATCTGCATTCCCTTTTGCTCTTTTGCTCTACTGCTGTTCTCTCCTCCTTCTTATTAGCCGGCTAAAATCCAAGGCTAATATACTATTACTACTTGTCTTTGCATCCTACTCTTGCTCTTTTACTGGTATGTCTTAACTCAGTTCCCATCAATCATCCTAATGTGTTTACTTATAGTCTTTATATCTATGCCTATTACCTGTAGAGTTTGACATGTTCATATGCTACTGTACGCTTTACTTTCCTGCAAATGCATGATCCCTACTCCCTTACCCTCTATGTGTTTATAAATGGGGATTCAAGGCATGGAAACATGAATTGTTGTCCATGAACTAAATTTTGACCCCAAGTAAAGAGTGTGTCAGTATGTTTCATTGTTGATCATGCCCTTTGCCCCCCTCTTCCTTTGTTTACTGTTTCTGGTATGAATTCCCTATCATTACCCCTATGTATGCTGAGTTAATGTTTATGGTCTGGTAGCCTTTAAATGGCTATCCAGACCTGAACCTGGCTTTCAATAAGTCATAACTCCTCAATTTGAAAATAACAAATTGGTCAAGGGTGTGCTAGCACTTCAAATTGCTTGGCATGACCATCAGCTTATCATTTCCCCTCCCCTGCACTTGCACTTACTCTTAGACTTTAAGTTATGCCCCTCTCATATGAGCCTTGCCTGGGGACCTTGAGTTCCCTCTGAACTTGGACATTTGAGGGCTGGCTTTTCCGCACTGCACTACTGTAATTCTGGAATGATGTCTGGGGTGTAAGCACTGCCTGGAGCTCTTGAAGCTCCTTGGAACTTTGACACATCCCAAATAAGAGAAGGCTTCAGAACCTGGATCCTTGAAAGTTGGTTTACTACATATGTTAGACTGGGAGTCTGAATTAGGCCCTCATTGGTTGGAATTATTATTTCAGATGTATTTTATTTATTTTTTGATTAATTCTGGTCTGTAATAATCTTGTAATAAACATTTGGGGTTGGCTAGTGGAAAAGGGCAGGGAACTATGCATGCAAGGGTTAGATATCATGCCTATATGGGTTATCATTTCTGAAATTATGTATCCCATCTAGAGATCATGCTTGTAGGAATTACTGTCTCTAAAAGTTCTGCGTTTTACAAATCACTGACACTTTGCATTTTTATATAGATGCCATGTCCGTAGGAACTCTGCATTTTCATACTATGCCTATAGGATTTTCTGTACTTTCATACAAATACCATGTCTATAGGATTTTCTGCAATTTTGCATATGCATCCGTCATTAGGCAAACTTGTTATAGGATTTAAACAACTAATCAATTGCATATAGAAGACCTGCCTATAGGATTTCTGTATAATAATAACAGTGTTTAAAAATTGTGTTTAAAATTAGTGACACTTAGAAAGTATGCCTATATGAGCTATTAACTAACTTGAATCGCCAATTCGTTTAAAATCAGTAACAATAATGCGTAAGCACCTGCAGAACTTATGTTTTTGTAACTGACAATTCCTTTCTGCAATCAGTCTACTTCTTTATTTCCGAAACTTATAGATATCATGCCTATAGGTTCTGTTTAATGCCTAGGCAAGCCTTAGGGTAAAATTTTATAATTGCATCAGTTTTGATAAGTACAACCAGCAGGCAGGCCTAATTTGGACCTCTTATCTGAAAATATGTGATAAGTTAGCCACCCTTCCTACGTTAAGTTTAATACAGACCAAACCAGTGTTTGTAAGTCATGCTAAATAATCTGCTGCTTTGAATAAGGAGGCCGACTTGAGCCTTAACTGCTATTTGTATCCCTTTTAACTGCTACCTGTTATAGCTTGTCGCCTAGATTTTTATCCTTTTGAAACTCCGCAAAAACTCCAACTCCCTCCCCTTTAGGATTAGTAGTTCCATATGCCTCCGGGGCTGATAGGATTGGGACGGGTAACAGCATGTAATAAGTAGCAATACCATTTCGCGCTTTAACACCTTAACAGGGTGGGAAGGGTAGATATGGATATGATGACCGATGCGCTAATATCACGTGCGACCCCTCTTCTGAGGAGTGATCGCTGGGTATTGCATTGAAGTGATCCATATTAATGAAAAACTTATGACCCCCTTCCCTTTATTTGCTTCCATCTCTTCTTGTAAAACTGTTCAAATCTCTTTTTTCATGAATTTCTGCCCTCTCTACTTACCTTCGAAAATTTTCAACCTGTTTGCAATGTTATATGTGAATCCTTATTTGAGCCTTGATTTGTTTACTTGTAAAGTCACAATTGTTACATGGCCGGGAACCACACTAGTGGATCTTGAGTGGTGCCTAACACCTTCCCCTCGGGATAATTTCTAGCCCTTACCCTAATCTCTGGTCTCTTCGTCTCAAACCCTTCTTAAAGTGTCCTAATGCACTATAATCATTAGGTGGCGACTCTTCAACTTCTAAACCCAATTCTCGAAAGGGAATAGAGTTGTCCTCCCAATGTCGTATACCCGATTTATGACCCCACGGTTAGAGAAAAGGGGGTGTCGACAACATGGCGACTCTGCTGGGGATTCTTTAGGCTTTTACCATTGCATGTTGCTTGTGACTTTACTATCTCATTAATTGCTTTATTTACTGTGTTTTATTCTTTCCCTACGAAACTGACTTGGCTCTTCATGTCTTTGCTTTCTTTTAACTGTTTTCCTTTACTGCTTTATTTCAATACTGTTATAATTACTGCAATTATTGTAATCATTTATCTTATGAACGTGGAAATACATGTCAATTTGTTTCATTCTTGTAAACTGCATATTCAACATCATATTCCACTCGTGCCAAACAAATATCATAGCAACGCTTATAATGAGTGGTTGCTCTCTTCCAATATTATCACCCTTTAAATTTGGTAAAGGTGTATTTGCGGTAAAACCAGACGATCAACGGTGCAGTCGACGGTTCCATGCTTTTCCCTCTTGAGGTTTCCGCTCAAGGGTACCTGTCTAATACCCCAATAGAAACCTTACTCTGTTCAATTGTACATGCATCATGGTCAAACCTAGTCGAGTCAGTTTTGTTGTCCACATAATGACTCATTAAGATAGCCTTGTCCAAAGTCCATTGGGTTTCCTGAAACCCAAACGGACACCTACATGTTCTGTGCATTTATTTGGAGAACTAAATTCTTTTATGCTAATTATTGGTTTAAATAGTCGAGTCTGGCGGGGTAAGGGTCTAACACTCTGTTTTGTAGAAAATGAGGTAGGAAGTCCCCAGATTTGGCATGGTAACCAACATTCATCCAAGGCTGCTGAATTGGTGGGAAGATCTCCACTCCAGTAATCAGACACTCGTCTGCAAGTACTTAGGGAATCTGCCTTCTCTTCTAGAAATCCAGCCTGACAACAAAATCATAGAGGCTGCAACTCTGTTCTGGGATAGTGACAGGTCCGTGTTCCGCTTCGGGGACCTTGAAATGACTCCTTTTCTTGAAGAAATAGGAGGCTTAGCTGGTATTCCTTGGGAAACTCCGGGTTTGCTTATGCCAGAAAAGCGCAAGGGTAGGGGTTTCCTTAAGATGATGGGACTGAAGAAGAATCCAGACTTGACTTGTTTGAAAGACTCCTACATCCCATCGACTATCTGTACGAGAGGTATAGCCATAGCAAGTCATACCGCACCTTCTCAAATGAATTTGCCCTCACCTCACTGTGGCATATTCACAGAAGGGTCTTCGAATTCATGTTTTGTTTTCTGGGAATAATAGTGTTCCCTACGAAGAAGGCTAGGATCCACACCAGACTGGCCATGGTAACCAAGACTCTGATGGAAGGAATTGGCGGACAGCCTTTCAGTATAGTGCCCATGATTGTTGCTGAGATATACCGGGCTCTAGACAACTGTCAGTGAAAAGCCAGTCATTTTGAGGGATGCAATTTATTACTTCAGCTCTGGCTCATGGAGCACCTCCAGAATGGAGAATACCGACAAGAGATGTTACGCAGAAACTGGGATGATCACATTGCCTTCCACCAGCCAAGGCGTATGAATTATATGCCTAACATTTTCGCTCAGCCAAAAGACGCTGGAAGATGGGTGGAGCTATATGAGAATCTAAAAGAAGACCAGGTACAGTGGATGGTCGAATGGTTCCCTATGGAAGAATTCATTGCTCGATCCCGAGACGCACCATTTCTCATACTCATTGGTCTAAGAGGAACTTATCACTACGTTCCCCTCCGAGCCATGAGACAGGCTGGAAGGAAGCAAATCATACCAAGGGTCGACAAAATGAGTCACTTTAGGGCTGATTTCCAGGACGATGATAGCCCTCACAAATGCCAAGCTCAACACATGTGGCATTGCAAGCACGTTTTGGGGAAGAATCTATTGATCCAGACAGGTATCACGCTGGTTGCGTGCCGCACTATTTGGGTTGGTTGGAAGATAATCACAATGGTATGGGTCAGCTTGGGTTCATTCACGGACATAGAATCATCGACAAGAAAGGTGAAGCACGGGTTAAGTACAATCAACTGCGCAAGAGAATCCGAGAGTGTGAAAGTGAGCATCAGGAAATACAAGAAGCCCATCAAAAGTTGATCGATGAATGGAAGGATATGGTTGTTAGCACCTACAAACGACTAGGGTATTTGGAGCGGGGTCTAGTGGAGCTAGAAGGAAAGTTGCTCAAGAGGATTGAAGATTGTCGGAACGCTGAAGGGAATGCTGACGGACATTTTGCCCAAGCTTATCTGTTGCTAGGACTGCGCGAGCTGGTGAAGCTGTTCGAGGGTGATAAAGATGCCAAATCATAGGAAGGTCCTTTTGGGACCAAGTAGTTAGGAATCTTTTATTTCGCTTTTAATGATGTAATAAGGCCAATGGCCACTAGTGACATTTTATTTTCTTAGCATCGTTGTGAATTCATCTTATTTTTATCAATAAGATGAGGCATTTAGCATTATAAGTTCTCCAAATTAACTTGTCGCTAGGCCTACCTCGGGCACAATGAGGCAACCAAATTAGGACACGATTTATATTCTTGCATAATGTGTTTAAATATTGCAACATTTTCTTCTCAAAACCCGCACTAACTTGTTACCTTTTTTTGTTTTTCTTTATTTTTATTCCTCTTCCCAAAGGTTAGTTCGTGCATTCTAGCACCATCATCATACAGTACGAGATCCAAGGGCCCTCCACCTCCTCCTCCTCCGAGTCCTATCCGGAACAAGAGCAAAGGTAGAATGGGAGATTCAATCGCCAGAAAGGAAATTCAAAGAATTGAGATTCCTCAGGGTACCCCGGTTGCTAAGGAAACTGCTGCCCAACTTGAGCAGAAACTGTTGAAGTTCCAAGAAGAACTGGATCAAGTTCGGAACTTGGCAAATTTATCATTCACTCTCATCGCTCCTGATGTCAACTTTTCAAATGCTCAAAATCCCGCACCTCCACAAAACACCCCACAACCACAGATGCAACCCACTCATATTCAACATTGCAACACATACCACACTCCACTACCCATTCCTGAACCACTGAACACCCCAAACGACCACCCCCACAACACTCCCATCTATGTAGATACCATACCCCACTATACTCAACCAATCTCAAGTGCACCTGAGTCTGATGACAAGGACTCTCTTATCAGAAACTTGGTAGCAGAACTCAAGAAATTGACCAGTCGAGTCCATGGCATGGAAGGAAACAAAGGCATAGAGGGGCTGAATTATGAGGACATATGCATTCAACCAGATGTTTATCTTCAGGAGGGATACAAACCTCCCAAGTTCGAAATGTTCGATGGCACGGGAGATCCCAGAGTCCATTTGAGGACATATTGTGATAAGCTGGTTGGAGTCGGAAGGAATGAGAAAATCCGTATGAAACTCTTCATGAGAAGGCTGAAGGGGGATGCTTTATCATGGTACATCAGTCAAGACCCCAAAAATGGATAAGATGGGTAGGTATGACATCGGATTTCATGGATAGGTTCCGATTCAATACAGAGAATGCACCGGATGTATTCTACATCTAGAATCTGAAGAAGAGGCCTACCGAGACATTCCGCGAGTATTCTACTCGTTGGAGATCAGAGGCTGCTAAGGTCAATCCGGCCTTAGAAGAGGAACAAATGAACATATTCTTCGTCCGGGCTCAGGACCCATAATATTATGAGAAGTTGATGTTGATCAAGGGCCAGAAATTCTCCGATATCATCAAGCTGGGAGAAAGAATTGAGGAAGGCATTAAGAATGGTATGGTCACTAATCTTGAAGCATTGCAAGCCACCAACAAGGCTTTACAGTCTGGTGGCACGACCAAGAAGAAGGACGTCAATGTTGTGATGGTCGCACAGGGAGCCAAATCACCACTAAAATACCACACTTACCCGTCACCTCCACTTACATATCAGCCTGTCCCAAATTACCAAGCACCCGCACCCTCTTACCAAAATCCATCACCCGTTTACCAATCATCTCCACCTCCCGCATATCAACCCACTTCACCCAGATACTCTCAACCTACACCTGTTTACCAAGCCTATAATGCCCAACCCTCTCACTTCCAAGCACATCCCACTCGCCAAAATCTCCCCAGACCCATACCAAATTTTGACCGCAGACCTCCCAGAGAATATACAGCCATCGCTGAGCCAATTGACCAGCTGTATGAGAAACTTAAAGATGCTGGTTACGTCTCCCCTATCCCTGCCATAACTCCAGAAAATCCTTCCCAGTGGGTCAACCCTAATAAGACTTGTGCGTACCACTCCGGCATGAAGGGACATACCATTGATGAGTACCGCTCGTTGAAGGACAAGATTCAAACTCTGATCGACAATAAGGTTATCATAGCAAAGGAGCTTGCTCCTAATGTCCGCAACAACCCTCTACCTGATCATAGAGGTGGGGACATTCACATGATCGAGATCGAAGATGACTGGGACTCCAAGGGATCGATATGATTGATTGTTGAGGATGATGAGCCAAAGAAACTAACATTCGCACTTAACTCGATTGTTGTACAGCACCATCCCTCCAGGGGCGATGAAGTAAACATGTCTATACCCCTCGAATTTGAAGCACCTTCTTCTGCGAAGGCTGGCCGGGCCAATTGAGGTTGAGTTTGGGGCTCCAAAGGCACCTGTACTCTTTAAAGTTGTTGTGTTACCACCGAGGGTACCCATTCCTATAGCAATGTCAGACATAACACCGTTCCACTCAAATGCCATACCATGGGATTACACAGCTGAAGCAAGGAGGAAAGGAAAGACCAAGACGGGAGAAGCAATTGATGCACAGGGTATGACCAGAATAGGTAGGGTTTACACTCTAGAGCACCTAGCTGAGTCCAGTAAGCAAGCCTCGGGACGAACTACTGAAACTGGTCCCGATGATCTTTGGAGGAAAATACAAGCTAAGGAGTATTCGGTCGTTGAGCAGTTGAACAAAACACTAGCACAAATCTCCATCTTTGCTCTTCTATAGAGCTTTGACGCACACAAAAATGCCTTGATGAAATTATTGAGCAAAGCTTATGTGCCCAGCAACATAACTGGGGGCGAAATAGCAAATATGGTAGGACAAATACTAGAAAGCCACAAAATCACCTTCCACGAAGATGAACTACCATCGGAAGGACTGAGTCACAACATGGCCCTACATATCACCGTGAAATGCGAGGATTACTTCATCACTAGAGTCTTGATCGATGGAGGCTCCAGCCACAACATCTGCCCATTGATAACTCTCAGAACATTGGGAAAGAGCCTGCACGAGATCAAAGAAGGGGCCATCAATGTCAAAGCCTTCGATGGGTCCCAAAGGTCTACTATCGGAGAGATCAGCCTATGCTTGCAAATGGGGCCAACCTGGTTCGACGTTGACTTTCAAGTGATAGATGTCCCAACATCTTACAATTTGCTGTTGGGACGACCATGGATCCAAGCCTGCTAGAGATGTAGCATCGACCCTGCATCAGGCAGTGAAGTTCGAATGGAATCACCAAGAGGTGATCATTCATGGCGATGGTAGCAACCCCATATATAGTCGTCAGACCATCCCGATGATTGGAGGCAGAAGGAGAATAGGCGGAGAAACATACCACCACATTGAAAGAGTCAATGTTGTAGACAAAGATAAATGGTGAGATAACAAGATTGAAACTATCCTGAATTGGTGTGGATACGAACCTGGAAAGGGACTCGGCAAAAACCTATAGGGAATCGCCAAACCCATCAAGCTGAAGAAACATGGCACTACATTTGGTTTGGGGTATGAGTACACTTGGGAGGAGTTCAATCACTGGTCGCCACCATGTCATGGTCCCTATTACCCACTGGAGCATCCGATACCTTACCTGGAGCAGACTTTCCAGCCGGTAGATACTATATATGGGTCGGAGGAAGATGAAGCATTGGCAGCCGTGAAGAATCTGTTTCTGGAGGATGATGATATGGATTGCTGTGTTATTTTCGAGAAGGAAGGGGAGGAAGGCCCTTCTATACAAGTTGTGAACCGAGGAGAGAGCCTCAGCAATTGGTCAATCAGAACCACCAGGGCCCGAAAGGCTTCGGGTTAGCGAGGCTAAACAAAAGCACCATGCGTCACATTTTACTTTTTACCAGCTGATTTTATTTCCGCATTGTCATTAATTCTGTAAAGAGCTCTGATATTCAAAACAATTACAAATTTAATCGAATCATTTCAGTTTATTATATATCTCGCTCTTATTATTTTTCTATCATTCACTTTATTTTACACAACATCACTATTACTTGCCTTGATGATGAACCAACGATTGTGACTTGCAACGAGACAATGCAACAAGCGGATACGGACTCAGAAGAGGTCGTTAGAGGAGTTGAGAATTTTGAAAATAGGCCTAAGTCTAACTTGGATGAAACTGAGGTCGTTAATCTGGGAGATACAGAGAGTGTCAAAGAAACGCGCATCAGTGTTCACCTGTAACCATCAGAAAAGAAAGAGTACACGGAGTTCCTAAAGGAATATGAAGACATATTCGCCTGGTCATATGATGATATGACTGGTCTTAGCACATCCATTGTAGCTCACAAACTGCCAACAGATCCAACATGCCCGCCGGCAAAGCAAAAGCTCAGAAAATTCAAACCCGACATGAGTTTGAAACTCAAAGAAGAGGTTACCAAGCAAGTCAAAGCCAAGGTTCTCAGGGTAGTAGAGTATCCGACATTGTTATCCAACATCGTGCCAGTGCCAAAAAAGGATGGGAAAGTTAAAGTTTGTGTTGACTACCGGGATCTTAATCGGGCCAGTCCCAAAGACGACTTCCCCTTGCCTAACATACACATTCTTATCGACAACTGCGCCAAGCATGAGTTGCAATCTTTTGTTGATTGTTTCGCTGGGTATCATCAGATATGGATAGATGAGGAAGATGGAGAGAAAACGACTTTCATTACGCCATGGGGAATGTACTGTTAAAAAATAATGCCGTTCGGTTTGAAGAACGTTGGTGCCACCTACATGAGAGCCATGACTACCATCTTTCATGACATGATACACAAGGAGATCGAGGTATATATGGATGACGTCATCATCAAATCCAAGAAAGCCAAGGATCACATGGCAGATCTAAGAAAGTTCTTCAACAGACTGAGGGGGTACAATCTGAAACTGAATCCCGCCAAGCGTGCATTCGGGGTCCCTACTGGAAAATTATTGGGTTTCAGCGTGAGTCATCGAGGAATAGAATTGGATCCATCAAAGGTCAAAGCTATCCAAGAATTGCCACCGCCAAAGAACAAGAAGGACGTGATGAGTTTCCTGGGAAGACTTAACTATATCAGCCGGTTCATAGCTCAATCCACGGTCATTTATGAACCAATCTTCAAAATGTTGAAGAAGGACGCTGCTACCAAATGGACTGATGATTGTTAGAAAGCTTTTGACAGAATTAAGGAATACCTGTCAACGCCGCCGGTCTTGGTTCCGCCTGAGCCAGGAAGACCCCTATTGCTTTACCTTGCGGTATTGGATAGAGCATTCGGTTGTGTTCTGGGACAACATGATGAAACAGGGAGAAATGAGCAAGCCATCTACTATCTCAGTAAGAAGTTCACACCGTACGAGGTCCGGTATTCTTTTTTAGAACGCACTTGTTGTGCTCTGACTTGGGTCGCGCAGAAGTTAAGGCATTACTTCTGTGCTTACACTACTTATCTCATATCCAGAATGGACCCTCTGAAGTATATCTTCCAGAAGCCCATGCCAACTGGCAAGCTCGCCAAGTGGCAGATCCTGCTAAGTGAATTCGACATTGTTTACCTAACCAGAAAGCAATCAAAGGGCAAGCTTTGGCGGACCATCTCGCCGAGAATCCCGTGGACGGAGAATACGAGCCCCTAAAAACATATTTTCCTGATGAAGAGGTATCTTTCATAGGAGAAGATATTGTAGAATCCTATGATGGGTGGAGGTTGTTTTTCGACGGAGCTGCAAATTTCAAAGGAGTTGGCATAGGAGCAGTCTTAGTATCAGAAACCGGCCAGCACTACTCGGTATCCGCCAAGCTTAGGTTCCCTTGCACCAATAATATGGCCGAATATGAAGACTGCATCTTGGGGCTCAAAATGGCCATTGACATGAACGTTCAGGAGTTGCTAGTGATTGGGGATTCAGACTTGCTCATACATCAGGTTCGAGGAGAGTGGGCAACCAAGAACTCTAAGATACTTCCCTACTTGCATCATATACAGGAGTTGAGGAAAAGGTTCACAGAGACAGAATTTCAGCACGTCCCCAGAGTCCAAAATGAGTTTGCGGATGCATTGGCTACTTTATCGTCCATGATCCAGCATCTAGATACAAATTTCATTGATCCCATCCCAGTAGAGATTCATGATCAACCAGCTTATTGTGCCCACGTTGAGGAGGAAGCGGATGGAAAACCATGGTTCCATGACATCAAGGAATACTTGATAACATGGGCATATCCAGGACTTGCCAACGCTACTCAGAAGTGTACACTTCGTAGGCTATCCAGAAACTTTTTTCACGGTGGAGGAATCCTATACAGAAGGACTCCCGATTTGGGTTTACTAAGGTGTGTCGAAGCAAAAGAAGCATCCAGGCTATTGGACGAAGTGCATGCAGGGACCTGCGGGCCGTACATGAACGGTTTTGTCTTGGCCAAGAAGATACTCCGAGCAGGGTATTTTTGGATGACTATGGAAACAGACTGTATCCAGTATGTTCGCAAATGCCATCGTTGTCAGATACATGCAGATATGATAAAGGCACCTGCAAATGAGCTTACTGCGACAAGCTCACCATGGCCATTCGCCGCTTGGGGAATGGATGTTATCGGACATATCGAGCTTGCCGCATCAAATAGGCACAGGTTCATCCTAGTGGCAATCAATTATTTTATCAAATGGGTCGAAGCAGCATCATACAAGGTGGTCACTAAGAAGGTTGTGGCGGGTTCCATCCATGACCGCATTGTTTGTCGGTTCGGGGTTCCGAAATCAATCATCACCGATAATGGTTCCAATCTCAACAGCGACTTGATGAAAGCAATGTGTGAAACTTTCAAGATCAAACACAAGAACTCTACAGCCTACAGGCCTTATATGAATGGAGCTGTGGAAGCAGCCAACAAGAATATCAAGAAGATACTAAGGAGGATGGTCGAAAGGCACAAGCAATGGCATGAGAAGTTATCATTCGCCTTATTGGGATACCGCACTATAGTCTGCACATCGACCGGAGCAACTCCCTACATGCTGGTTTATGGTACAGAGGTGGTCATCCCCGCTGAGGTAGAAATCCCCTCCTTAATGATCATACAAGAAGTAGAATTGGATGATGCAGAATAGGTAAAAGGTCGCTACGAGCAGTTAGCCCTTATAGATGGAAAAAGGATTAATGCGGTTTGCCACAGTCAGTTGTATCAGAACAGAATGTCCAGAGCCTTCAACAAAAGGGTTAAGCCAAGGAAGTTTACACCGGGAAAGCTGGTGTTAAAGAAAATATTCCCACATCAAGATGAAGCCAAGGGGAAGTTCTCTCCCAATTGGCAGGGTCCGTACATGGTCCACCGGGTTCTAACTGGAGGAGCCCTTATTCTTGCAGAGATGGATGGAGAAGTCTGGCCGAAGCCAATCAATTCAGATACAGTGAAACGATATTATGTGTGACCACTTATGATTCCCTCAATGATGTAATTTGAACTACGCCTGACCTGATTCCCATTTAAGAGGGGATACGTAGGCAGCCCTATGAGTTCGGTCATAATTTAATGAAAATTTCATTTTCTTTGCTATTGGAACTGGGGCAGAATTTTGAGGAGGACCCTCAAAATTCCAAAGTTAATTTTAGTTCATGCATCGCCAGAAGCGCCAGCCCAGTAAACTGGGGCAGAATTTTGAGGAGGACCCTCAAAATTCCGGAGAAAAACAGGTTGCAATGTCTTGAACCACGTCGCAGTCATGGTTCATCTAAAGAAAACTATTTTTTGATTATATATTTACTAGAGCATGCATGACTATTATCCGAAAGACGATCTAACCTTTCCCCTTACATAATCACGATTTTTCTTTGGATGCAGGCACTCGACTCGCAATATCGTCAGGTATATTTATGTACGCATACTTTCCCAAGAATGCAATTTCTCAGAATCATCACTTTCCCACAATTGCTATCCATACACAATCTCCCCAGCAGTCATATTGTCGTAATCGGCTATCAACTAAGAGATCTTACTACTAATCATCCTTTTTCCCTGCATTGCATAAGGCTACCTTTCTGCCTTCCGAGGTTAAGCTCTACCTCCATCTGCATCGCATAAGGCTACCTTTCTGCCTTTCGAGACTAAGCATTGTCTCCATCCGCATTTCCCTGCATTGCATAAGGCTACCTTTCTGCCTTCCGAGGTTAAGCTCTACCTCCATCTGCATCGCATAAGGCTACCTTTCTGCCTTTCGAGACTAAGCATTGTCTCCATCCGCATTTCTCTGCATTGCATAAGGCTACCTTTCTGCCTTCCGAGGTTAAGCTCTACCTCCATCTGCATCGCATAAGGCTACCTTTCTGCCTTTCGAGACTAAGCATTGTCTCTATCCGCATTTTTCTGCATTGCATAAGGCTACCTTTCTGCCATCCGAGGTTAAGCTCTACCTCCATCTACATCGTATAAGGCTACCTTTCTGCCTTTCGAGACTAAGCATTGTCTCCATCCGCATTTCTCTACATTGCATAAGGCTACCTTTCTGCCTTCCGAGGTTAAGCTCTACCTCCATCTGCATTCTACATAAGGCTACTTATCTGCCTTTCGAGACTAAGCTCTGTCTCCATCTGCATTTTGCATAAGGCTACCTTTCTGCCTTCTGAGGTTAAGCTCTACCTCCTTCCTGCATGGCTGAAATATTTCCGCTTCATCTCTCTTGCATGGCTAAAATAGCCTTTTTATTTTGCATCGGCTGAAATACCGCCACCTTTATTAACATCTTGCATCGGCTGAAAGATCGCCACCTTCTGCATTTCATGGGCTGAAAGATCGCCAAACTGTCCAAAGGAATCATGGTTCGGATGCATCATTCTCATATCCCGAGAACATCATTTCATAGCCTGCGAATCCTTTATTATACGCTTCCTGGCCCAGGAGGTCATGGTCCGAGGACGTCATCCTAACCGTCCAAAGACAACATTCGTGGTCCGATGGGAACTTGCATCACGTTTAAATTTACGCACAATATGCGCTCGTATTTCTTAGTTGCAGGTACATCGGCTGGCAACGGCCGTCTCAGCAGGAGCGATCTCGCTCCGGTTCCCGCAGCCTATCGATTTTTCAGAAAGCTTCTCTCAATCTAAAATATCGCGTCCGTCCGTTTCAAATCTCCATCGACATATTCCTCCAATGGATCCTGAACTACATATGGCCTGATTCCTGTAAGACCAGGGATATGTAGGCAGCTCAAAAACCAGATCTCGGTCAAAATTCTTTTCAATCGCCGCTTCCGGTCAAAATTGGCCATCTTATCTTTACCCGACAACTCTTTCATCCTCCTCAGGTAAAGAGGGGCAGCTGTTGATACCAAATTTTTCCCTAGGTATTTTTGTACCCAAAATACTTCCAAAATAGCATGTATGTGCATATATAAGCACACCCAAGAGTTTTAGTATTTTTTTAACGATTTCTAAACCGATTTACTACCTATTTTAATACCACAAAATCCAAAATTATTATTTTTGGTGAATAAATTATTTCATTCCCGTATTTACACCAAAATATTATTAAGGTGATTTTTGCATATTTTTTACAAATTTATTTGGCATTTTTAAGCTAATTGCATGTAATTGCAATTATGGCCTATTTTATGATTAATAGAATTTTATAATTATAAAATTGGTTCCAATATTTTTAAATTGATGTTTATATAGTATTTGTTTGCTAATTATTTATAATTTACTTTTAAAATCATTGTTACTATTTTTATAAAATAAAAGGGGAAAATTGGCTATTTAACACTTAGCCTATTTCTATTTCAATAACAGCCTTTCTCCCTTTCAATTGTAGCCTCAATTGGCCCAATTTCCAGCCCCATTTCGATAGGAAGCCGACCCGTACCCAATTCAATTACCCGGTCCAGCCCCAATCTAATCTGAGTCATTGATCAAATGAGATCAACGACCCAGATTTTATTTCCTAAAATTAAATCCCAACAACCCCCCCAGACCCCTCATTTTCCAAGACGGTCTCTCTCTCTCTCTCTCTCTCTCTCTATACTGACTCTTGCTCTCCCTTCCCTCTAGAACCTTCTGGTTCTCTCCGATGAATCCACCGCCTCCCCGGCCATCTCCGGCCACCTCCCTTCAACCCCAAGGCTCCAATGGACCTTTCATCGTCCTGTTCAACACCTCGAGGACCTTCGAGGCTTATGGACCATGGCGATTTGAGACCTAGGGTTCCTGGTTCTTCTATATGCGAGTTCTCCGATGTGATTTCAGACGAAATCACACCCTATATGTCACGATCTATGAGGTTACGACAGGTTTTTCCCACTTCTATTAGTTTTTTTTTGAAACCCTAACTCTCTCCTGAATCTCTCAAAAACGGTGTCATTTCATGTTATCCTCATGTTTTCCTCTGTGCTCTATTTATTCTCGAGTTTATTTTGAAAGACCCTTTGCTTTGAACCATTTTTTACTTTTTTCGAAATTAGGATTTCTGGGATTTCTTTTTATGCAAGCTTCGATTGATTTTCTTTATGATTAAAACCTTTTCGTTGTTTATTCTGACCGATTTCTATGTTTTTACTATTTTTTAGTTTGACTTTGCTAAAAACCCTAATTTCTAGAAAATGTTTCTTCATTCGATTATGTGTGTTAGCATGTTTCTTTGCTTTGATTACCTGTGTTAGCCTAATTTCCTTTGTCTTGTCTCTATGTGTTAGCATGTTTCTTCATTTGATTGTATGTATTAGCCTGATCTCCCTTGCTTTGGTTCTGCCTACTGGCCTATTTGCTTGATTCTTGTTGATGTTTCATAGTCACCATGCTTCGAATATGTCTTGCTGAATCTTAACTTGTTTTCACTATCTCTGAGTGGTTATGTTTGTTCATCCCTTGCTCCTTCCTAGTTAACTTTGCTCGCTACTTTTGTTCATTTACCTCTATTTATATGTTAAAAATGCAGAATCATGACTTCACATGATAGATTCAGATTTTCCTTGATTGATTGGTTATTCAAAAATTTTCTTAAAAAAAAATTAGCATTCTACCCGCCCGTTTGAATTAATTGGCTTTGTTACCTCATTTGTTATAGTACTCTATTCTTTTAAGCCTTTCCTTAATTGGAATTTTCCTGAATTTAGTCTTACTCGACTACTATATGCAATACTGAACCTTGACTCTTTCCTTATTTAATCTTACGCTGATTTTTCCTATTTGCCTTATATGGTGCTGAATCTTTTCGTTTGATTTTGATTCCCCTAATTAATGGGAGTACTTCCTTGATTCATTGATTAATTGATTCTGAGTTCTTCAATTAACATATTTCCATGATTTTTACCTTATTTTACCCCTACTTTTGACTATAAATGCCCTAAGTCTTTACAAAAAAAAAAAAGGAGAAAACAGTCTTCTGACTGACACACACCACTGAATACTTTCAAAATCTGCATTCCCTTTTGCTCTTTTGCTCTACTGCTGTTCTCTGCTCCTTCTTATTAGCCGGCTAAAAGCCAAGGCTAATATACTATTACTGCTTTGTCTTTGCATCCTACTCTTGCTCTTTTACTGGTATGTCTTAACTCAGTTCCCAGCAATCATCCTAATGTGTTTACTTATAGTCTTTATATCTATGCCTATTACCTGCAGAGTTTGACATGTTCATATGCTACTGTACGCTTTACTTTCCTGCAAATGCTTGATCCCTACTCCCTTACCCTTTATGTGTTTATAAATGGGGATTCAGGGCATGTCAACATGAATTGTTGTCCATGAACTAAATTTTGACCCCAAGTAAAGAGTGTGTCAGTATGTTTCATTGCTGATCATGCCCTTTGCCCCCCTCTTCCTTTGTTTACTGTTTCTGGTATGAATTCCCTATCATTACCCCTATGTATGGTGAGTTAAAATTTATGGTTTGGTACCCTTTAAATGGCTATCTAGGCCTGAACCTGGCTTTCAATAAGTCATAACTCCTCAATTTGAAAATAACAAATTGGTCAGGGGTATGCCAGCACTTCAAATTGCTTGGCATGACCACCAGCTTATCATTTCCCCTCCCCTGCACTTGCACTTACTCTTAGACTTTAAGTTCTGCCCCTCTCATATGAGCCTTGCCTTGGGACCTTGAGTTCCTTCTGAACTTGGACATTTGAGAGCTGGCTTTTCCGCACTGCACTACTGTAATTCTGGAATGATGTTTGGGGTGTAAGCTCTGCCTGAAGCTCTTGAAGCTCCTTGGAACTTTGACACATCCCAAATAAGAGAAGGCTTTGGAACCTGGATCCTTGAAAGTTGGTTTACTACATATGTCAGACTGGGAGTCTGAATTAGCCCTTTATTGGTTGGAATTCTGATTTCGGATGTATTTTATTTATTTTTTGATTAATTCTGGTCTGTAATAATCTTGTAATAAACATTTGGGGTTGGCTAGTGGAAAAGGGCAAGGAACTATGCATGCAAGGGGTAGATATCATGCCTATAGGGGTTATCATTTCTGAAATTCTGTATCCCATCTAGAGATCATGCTTGTAGGAATTACTGTCTCTAAAAGTTCTGCATTTTACAAATCACTGAAACTCTGCATTTTTATATAGATGCCATGTCCGTAGGAACTCTGCATTTTCATACTATGCCTATAGGATTTTCTATACTTTCATACAGATACCATATCTACAGGATTTTCTGCAATTTTGCATGTGCATCCGTCATTAGGCAAACTTGTTATAGGATTTAACAACTAACCAATTGCATATAGATGACCTGCTTATAGGATTTCTGTATAATAATAACAGTGTTTAAAAACAGTGTTTAAAATCAGTGACACTTAGAAAGCATGCCTATAGGAGTTATTAACTAAATTGAATCGCCAATTCGTCTAAAATCAGTAACAATAAAGCGTAAGCACCTGCAGAACTTATGTTTTTGTAACTGACAATTCCTTTCTACAATCAGTCTACTTCTTTATTTCTGAAACTTATAGATATCATGCCTATAGGTTCTGTTTAACGCCTAGGCAAGCCTTAGGGTAAAATTTTATAATTGCATCAGTTTTGATAATTACAACCAGCAGGCAGGCCTAATTTGGACCTCTTATTTGAAAATATGTGATAAGTTAGCCACCCTTCCTACGTTAAGTTTAATATAGACCAAACCAATGTTTGTAAGTCATGCTAAATATTCTGCTGCTTTGAATAAGGAGGCCGACTTGAGCCTTAACTGCTATTTGTATCACTTTTAACTACTTATTTGAGCCTTATTGTTTACTTGTAAAGTCACAATTGTAACATGGCCGGGAACCACACTAGTGGATCTTGAGGGGTGCCTAACACCTTCCCCTAGGGATAATTTCTAGCCCTTACCCTAATCTCTAGTCTCTTCGTCTCAAACCCTTCTAAAAGTGTCCTAATGCACTATAATCATTAGGTGGCGACTCTTCAACATCTAAACCCAATTCTCGAAAGGGAATAGAGTTGTCCTCCCAATGTCGTATACCCAATTTCTGACCCCACGGTTAGAGAAAAGGGGGCGTCAACATTCTTTCTATTCGTGTCCAGTGGAGAGGTCAGCCTCTTGAGGCATCGACCTGGGAGTCCGAGTCCGATATGCAGAGCCGTTATCCTCATTTATTCCCCGACTCAGGTACTTCCTTCTTCTGTCCATTCGAGGACGAAAGGTTGTTTTAGAGGTGGAGAATGTGACGAGCCAAAGGGTCATCACCTATTTTCTTACCCATTATGTGCTTCCGAGGCCTTGAAAACCTCATTTAGAGTCGCTTCGACTTGCGTGCGCCATCTGGGCGCGTAGCCAGAAAGCTTAAATATGAAATTTTGTGAAAAAATGCTAAGTTTTGATGTTAAAATGAATAAATTTGACTTTGGTCAACATTTTGGGTAAACGAACCCAGACTCGTGATTTGACGGTCCCGGAAGGTCTGTAGAAAAATATGGGACTTGGGTGATCCCTGGAATTGAATTCCGAGGTCCAAAGACCGAGAAATGATTTTTCGAGTAAAATTGTTTTTCTGAAATTGTCAAGGAAAATTGAAATGAAAATTGATTAGAACATGTTGGTATCGGGCCCGTATTTTGGTTCCGGCGCATGGTACATGTCTTATATGTGATTTAAGAGGTTTATGTAAAATGTGGTTAAAATCGGACGTCGTTTGACGTGTTTCGGACTTGAAATCTTAACTTTGAACTTGATGAAGTTTTAGAAAAACTCTTGATTTTGAGGTTTGATTCATTGTTTATGAGGTTAGTTTGGCGATTTGATCGCACGGATAAGTTCGTATGATGTTGATTGAGTAGTGCATGTGTTTGGTTAGGAGCCCCGAGGGCTCGGGAGTACTTCGGAGGTGTTTCGAAATGGTTTTAGCTTTGTAAAAGTTGCAAGTTCAGGAAGTTGCAGGTCTCTGAACCCTTTAGTGCGGTCCACGAGAAATCGGGTGCGACCGAGGAGGGGCCAGCGCAGCCACAGTCGCCTTTGTGCAGTCCGCACAGGGTGCTGAACTGCAGGTCTTCAGGGAGGCCTGTGCGGCCGCAGTTCGTTTAATGAGGTCCGGTGGAGCTCCGCGGCCGCAGTCCTTTTTATGCGGTCCGCGGTAAGGGTCTGAGAGGGGTATAAATAGACGGGATTTTCAGTTATTTTTCAATTTTCAAAACCCCAAAAAAACATATGAGATAATTTTTCTAACAACCTTTCTTCTCCAAATCAATTGTAAGTCATTTTTAACTAGTTTTCTTTGATCATTAACATCTTTTAACATGGTTTCAACTTAAAATCAATGATTTCCATGGGGGAAATTGGGTGTTTTGGGAGGTTTTCCAAATTGGGGATTTGGACCTCAATTTGAGGTCCGATTTCAAAACAAATTATACATTTGGATTCGTGGGAAAATGGGTAATCGGGTTTTGGTCCGAACCTCGGGCTTCAACCACGTGGGCCCGGGGTTGATTTTTGACTTTTTGGGTAAAACGTTGGGAAAACTCATTTTCATGCATTGGGGTTGATTCATTTAACACTTATTGATGTAATTAAGTAACTTGTGACTAGATTCAAGCAGATTAATGGTGGAATCAAGGGGTAAAGCTATAATTAAGGCTTGAGAGGTGTTTAAAGCTTCGAGGTAAGTGTTTGGTGTAACCTTAGCTAAAGGGATTAGGAGCTGAGTCTTATTTTCTACGTGCTAATTGTCGAGTACGACGTATAGGAATGGTGACGAGTATCTATATGTTGGTGTCTAGCATGACCGTGAGTCTTTATATTGCGGATATTCTGATCTTGTTGTATCTTTCATTCCTAAATGATGATTTCTATATGTTGTAGAAAGCATGTGAAAGAAATTATGATCTTTGAACTTCGAGAAGCATTGGCTCGAGTGGTAATACGAATTGTGAAAGTATATGAGATAAATGAAACCCTTTGGAGCATTGGCTCAAGTGGTAAAGTGAGTTATAAAGTAAGAAGTGAAAGAAGGAGAAAAAGTTATTAAATTGTTCCCTTGTCGGGATGCTTATTGCTTTGTTGATTATCTCCCTTGCCGGGATGTTGAGATTTATTGATATTGTTCCCTTGCCGGGACTAAGCTGTTTAATTGTATTCCGTTACCGGGATTTCTATTATTATTATTTGATTAATCCCTTGCCCCTTGTTTGTGATTGTTGTTTGGGTGAGGAATAGCGATAAAGCACGAAGGGTAATGTAGTGCATTGTTTGCTATTGTGAGGAAAGAGTGTAAAGCACGAAGGGTGATGCCGTGCCGCATGATGTACCATTCCGTGCCGATTTTATTGATTATATGGTGAGGAAAGAGAGTAAAAGCACGAAGGGTGATGCTGTGCATTTGTTGATTTCTGATTTCCTTGTTGATATCCGAGTTATGTTGTTTCTTTCATTACCTGTTGTTATTTGATTATTCGAGGTATTAGATTTCCTTACCCTATTTGCCTTGTGATTGTTGTTTGGGTGAGGAAGAGCGTAAAGCACGAAAGGTGATGCCATGTATTGTTTTGGTGAGAACGAGAGTAAAAGCACGAAGGGTGATGCCGTGCAAATTGTCAATTTCTTCTTCCTTGTTGATATTCTAGTTATGTTGTTTCCTTCCTTACTTGATGCCTTTCTATTCAGAACTATATTCACCCCTACAACATGTTTCCCCTACCCTCATTGACTGGTTATTCCTGTATTTCTTTTCCATTGTGTGTGTGTGTATATATATATGAACTGCACAGGTTTATTTGGAGTCTGGTCCTAGCCTCATCACTACTTCGCCGAGGTTAGGCTGGACACTTACCAGCACATGGGGTCGGTTGTGCTGATACTACACTCTGTGCTCTTTTGCACAGATCCAGGTCTTGGATAGCAGCAGTAGCGCGGGAGCCAGCTTTCAGTCCAGTGAGACACCGAGGTAGCCTTGCAGGTGTCCGCAGGCCCGGCGTCTCCTCTATCTTTTATTTCAGTCTGTTATCTCATGTTTCCTAGACAAACAGTTTATATTCTTCTTTCAAACGGTTGTATTTAGTACTCTTAGAAGTTCGTGAGTAATGTGACACCAGTTCTTGGGTAGAGGCATATGTTGATTTCCGCATTATTGTTCAGTTTCTTTAATTTACGTATTCCACATATTTATTTAATTCCATTGTTTTAATGATATTACTGATAATTGTCAAAAGAAGTAATTTGTTAATGAAGTAGCAGTTAAGAATTCTCTTGCCTAGCTCACATTAGTAGGCGACATCACGACTCCCGAGGGTGAAAAATTCGGGTCGTGACAACTCGTCCGTTGTTGCAACATCTCACGTTTCTCTTTTGTTTTCATTCAAAAGAAAATAGCCATCTTTTTCACTCCATGAAAGCCATCCTTCTCCTCCATTAATCATTCCTCTAAAACCATGAACAACCTAGTAGTATGTCTGTCCAAGAATAGCCACTAAACCACCCAAAAACAATTCAAAAAACAGCATCCATAAAACACCCCAAAACTTAGCTGAAAAACACAGCAAAGTAGCCATGAAAACGAGCTCAAATCCCTCACCAAACTCCAGTGAAAATCCAGTCCGAAAAGCTGCAAAAAATGCAGCAATATATCACTAAACACGCTGGCAATTTCCTCTCCAAAAACAGCTTCGAATCGGCCAAGTTCGAGTTTGCCGATGAGGTGATGTTCGAGTTTGTCGGTTCGAGTTTCCGACAATGTCGCCTTTAGAATTCTCTTTCCGTTGTTCAATTATTCTGGGGAAGATTCCGACTCTGTGCTTGCTTCATTAATACAAAGGTTCATTTTGATTTTATCTCGATATTTTCAATCTTACTTCGCGATTCAAGGGCATGTTTTGAACTTGTTTAAATGTTTTGAGTTTATCATTTCTGTCCAATATGAGTATTAGATTGCTGATGAGGAATTGATAGTCAAGCAAAGATATAAATTGCTAAGTTATATGAAAAGGCCCAGAAGATTAAATGGCCGGTGTTTGGTTGTTTTTCTTTAATAGTCATTTTATTATATTTCATGTTAAATGGCTTATGTGGCTTCCTTGATTGCTAAAATTTGTTCTTCTGGTTAAATCTACAGATGTTATTAATCGTTTTTGTTGTTCTCCTTCATTAAAGTTAGGAGAAATAATAGGGAAGAAGATCACAATTTGTTTTAAAGCCAAATGGACCGTATTCACATGTAAAGTGTGGTTTGGGTTTGGTCGAAATTTGGGCCAAAAGAATTCTATTAGCCCACCTTTCCATAACTAATTTACTATACTTCTTCCACAATAATTTTCATAAACTCTTGGGCCTCCAACAATAATCTCAAATTAGATTAGGAAGTAAATCACAAACAGCGTAGCTTGCTTTAGGCGCGACTTAATCTATTATCGTGATTATGTATACGTTCCCGTAACATAATTATGATTTTTCTAAAAATAAATCGAGGTATGCATTTGCGCAACTTCAGCCAAATTTTCTTAATAATAATAATGCGTAATTAATTGTGGACATGTACGCGTGACATGATTCTTGACGCGCCAAACGAAAAGAGTACACGTACGCATGACTCATTTTTTTAGATAACTCCCTATTTAGGAATAATTAAGAAAATAAAAGCGGAAAGAGGTAAATGCACATTGGTTCTAAAATAAGTAATTAGATATTTTGATTGAGCCAAGTATGATTAAATCGACCGTGCTAAAACTATGGAACTCAGGAATGCGTAACACCTTCTCTCGGGTAACAAAATTCCTTACCAGGATTTCTATGTTTCGCGGACTGTAAAACAGAGTCAAACTTCTTTGATTCGGGATTTTATACTGGTGGCTTGGGACACCATAAATTATCCCAAGTGGCGACTCTGAATTTGATAAATAATCCCATTTTGATTGTCACTTAAATTGGAAATAACTCCCTTATACCCTTTCCGGGTTAGAAAAAGGAGGTGTGACAATAACACCTTAAGGCCAATGGCCTTCGCCAAAGAAAAGAGTTCGACCTCGATCAAACAACGACGGCTTAATATTTCAACGAAAATTCGAAATAGCATCCTTAAGGCCAAGGGCCTTCACCAAAGAAAAGAGTCGACCACGATCGAACAACAACGGGTTAATATTTTGACGAAAGTTTGAAATAATACCCTTAAGGCTAACGGCCTTCGCCAAAGAAAATAGTTTGAGCTCGATCGAACAACGACGAGTTAATATTTCAATGAAAGTTCGAAATAACACCCTTAAGGCCAAAGGCCTTAGCCAAAGAAAATAGTTCGACCTCGATCGAACAACGACGGATTAACATTTTGAAGAAAGTTCGAAATAACACCCTTACGGCCAAGGGCCTTCGCCAAAGAAAAGAGTTCGACCTCGATCGAACAACGCTGAGTTAATATTTTGACGAAAGTTTGAAATAACATCCTTAAGGCCAAAGGCCTTCGCCAAAAAAGAAAAGTTTGACCTCAATCGAATAATGACAGGACAGTACTTTATCAAAGAAAAAAAAAAGAAAGGGAAAGAAAGACTGGGACTCACGACGGGATAATACTTCAATATAAGCCCGAAAGTAATATCCTTACGGCTAAGGTCACTATTAGAAAAATAGTTCGATACCGTTCGGACTATGATAAGACAACATCTCAATACAAGTTCAAAAACACCGTCTTGCTAGCCAAAGCAGACATCAAGGTCCCATTCTACCCGCGTGACACTAAATTCCCAAAGAGTAGGAAACTCGTCATGCGGGAATCTACTTCGCACCAAAGTATGAAGAGAAAAACAAAACAAAATATAGAGGGCATATAACAATGAAAAATTCCTCTTTATACAAAGTCACTGCACAAATAGTCGCAGATTACGTACGGCCCGAACCAACCGTCTAAAAAGGGGGTTGGGGAAGAAACAACGACCACCAACAACGAATAAAAAAATAGAAAATAGACAAAGACAACATTCTTTCACTCGGTGTCATCACCGCCACCATCATCACCACCATCTTCAGGAAGTGTTCCCTCATCATCTGCGCCTTCATCGGCCTCCGGTGTCGCAGAGTCATATCCACAGTTGACACGAGCCTCTCATGCCTTTTTCCGTGCTCCTTCATATGCGGCCTCAGTAACATTGCCCGCCTCCCACAAACTCTTGTATATATCCCGCTGGGCTTCGACATGAACCCAAAGCTTGTGTAAGCGGTGGGGAACAACGGCGGAGGAAGACTAAATTTGAGCCAATAGCTGCTCCTTTTCGGCCTCAAGAGGCGTGACCCGATCTCCTAAGGTCGATGCTTCCCGGTCGATCTCACCAATGCGTTCCTCAAGACTCGCCTCCATTAGCATAACCGTCACCCTTTCCGACTCCTGCTCGGATCAGAGTACGTGGATAGTATTCTCCAAGGCCGCCTCTCTTGCTGAAGCCGAAGACCAAGCACTCTCAATTCTCTCCAACCCGACAACCTTTCTCTCCAACTTAGCCAATTTTCCCATCCACTCCGCGCTCATCGCCTCGACTCGGATAAGGTTCTAGTCCATCTCAGACTGCATTGACCCAAGTTTACCCTTAATATAGTCACACTCTGCGGCCACCCCCTTGCCTAACTCAAGCTCTCCGTCCTTCGCACGAAGTTGCTCCTCGAGCACACTACTTCTGTGAATGGCCTCCATCAATTGCTGGTCCCTCTTCTCTAATTCCTCGCCAAGGGACCGAGCACCGGGATTCTCCCTCAGCCGCTCATGCATCTCACCGCACCTATCGCGATAGCGCCGATATTTATTCAACGCCTTTAGGAAAATCTTAGTCTGAGTGTCAGCCCTACAAGCGCTCTCAATCTCCAACATGTACATCTGAAACATGAAAAGAGGGGTCAAGACCGTATCGTCTATAAAAATAAAAGAAACATGAAAGAAAGGCGGAACATACTCTCAGGCCCAGAGCGGCCACTTCATGCGTCAAGTTGATATCAGGAACATTCCGAAGAGCCTCATTCACGGTAGCAGAACACAAAAGGTCGAATTGCACCACCAAATCCTCCGTGTCCCCCAGGAGATTAATATCTTATGGGATCTCAAGAATACGGGGTAGGCCTCCCGCATGAACCACCGAGTGGGTACGACCCTCTTCAAACATCCTAACATCATCGGGATCGAGGCTGACTTGGATTCGTAGTCATCGATCACTATACCCTTTCCCCTTTCAACAGCCGAAGAGGAAGCACGACCAGGTAGTGAGGACGAAGGACCGTCCGGAACGACAACAGCGGTCTCAGAAATTTGACCCCCCATTGCGGCCAGTTGCTGATCAACAGCAGTGGCAGGAATCTCCGTCGACAGGGCATATATAACGGCCGGCTCCGTCTCCATAGGCGGAATGGTATCAACCCTGCCCCAGATTCCATCAAGGGAGAGTCTTCGTCCAGATGTATCACAGCTGGAGGTATTGTCCCAAACTCCACTCGTCGCCTCTTGAATGGCCCCGCTCCTTCGTCGGCATGGGAAGATTCACCCGACGGATGAGCGGGATAGGTTAGAGCCTCAATCTGAGGGATGGCCTCCGTAGGTATGATCGCATCCTTAGACTCGACTGAAGCAGCCCTCAGCGAAGGTCGAGTAGTAGATATTGTAGAAGGGCGAGCAAACGATGCAAGTTGACGAAAAGCCAATGAAGGAGCCCTCTCCCTCCACACTCTCCCTTACATCGACGAATAGCACATAAGAAACCAAGTAAAAAAGAGAAAAGGGAAAAGTAGCGAACAAAAACGACATCTCACCTATAAGGGGCTTACGTCCATATTTTTCATAGATGGTCGACCAGGGGCGGACCCTTATCGTATGAGGAAGGATGGCACTTACCCACTCGTGGATGACTTCAACAAATGGAGGGGGTAGTTTCGTAGCTGCAGAAACATAATAGGGTTTTAGTACAACGAAAAGCGGTCCGACATCTCTCCGACTAAAAGTACAGAATTTACGCACAAAGTTCCACTTCTTAGGGAACCCCGTAGGATCCGCCACAAGGTGCTCAGTCCTCACAAAGAAATAATTATCATAAAATAGATGATTAGCCTTGTCATCCATCTTAACCACCATACTCTTCGACCCTCGATGGCGCATGTGAATCATCGTGTCGCGAATGAGCTGAGGGGCGAAGATATTGAGCATATGCCCCAAAGTGATCTCACGACCGGCGAACTCCGCAAACTTGAAAAACATAAGGAATAGCTTATATTACAGGTACGACAAAAGTTGAGTGGGGCTTACCTCATAAAAAAGGGGTAGGCGTAGAACACGTAGTACCCTGGGCGGTCAAAATGGACTATGTCGTCCCCTACTGCTAGCAGTATTTTGATGTACCGAGAAATTCCCCACCTAGCCTTCAATTCTGCGATCTCCTCTTATCTTATAACAGAGTGAACAGGTTCCGGCTCCTCCCCGGCGGGACTGCAGAAGTCGGTCCATGCTTCCCGGGGCGAGGCAAGATCTGGGCTACCGATGGGACCTCCTCATCCTCCACCACTTCTGCTCCTCTGGTGGCCAGAACATCACTTTCTGGTGCCGGAATTGTGACAGGGATGTCAGCGCGAGAAGAATAACCAGCCATTGTGCCAATTTGGTGAAGCAAAAAGACAAAGAAAAGGGAGGATGAAAATTTTTCGGTTAACTAGGGACAAATAAAAATTCAAAGTATCAGGAAGAAAGTATATTCGCGAAGTTCTTTCAAGCATAGGATAAGAAAGTGTGTCAATCGAATGATGTGTTCCTTCTATTTATAGGAGACATAAATCCCCCAAACACGAAACCCAAGAGTTGCCAATCAAATCCGATAGGGCACGAAACGTTTCAATTTCTCGGGAATGTGTGTCATAATGGCGGCAACCACGAACAATGTTTCAATCCAAATGACGTTTCAATTCCAAAACAGCCGCAATGGTTCAAAGATATCGAAAGGTTGCCAATATGTTGTTTGACTCTGAAAATCATACCCAAGGAGCAGACAGTCAGATTTCTCCTAGACAAACGGAAATCATCTTCCGCCTACCGGGCCCGACAAGGGATGACACCGGCAGACGGAGGGACTAATTGTATTGGTCAAAATCTGACCGTTGTGGTTAACCTAATTAGGACCATGTCCAAACAATGGGATAAAGAAAGGTGACACTATTTACGCCAAATCACGTATTTACCGAATGACAAAAACGGGCGCGAAGTAAGGGAGGCTATGCCCCAAATATATGGAAATGACTCCATGACTATATATAGGAATGAGACCTTCCTAGAAAAGGGGGATTTTTTCTCTCCTTCTCCTCTGTAATCTCCTTAAGAAAAAGTAAGGAAAACAATCTTCCAATAGATTTTCTACAACAGTCATCTTTACCGATTGGTGAGAGAAGAAAGGAAAGGCTTCGATAATTTACCGCTTCTACTTCATTTTATATATCATTTTCTTGTTTGTTTATAGATATGGAATTTACTGTGTTTGACTAAGATTTACCTCTTCAACTTTTTTAATTGATTTAATCAAAAAGGTTTCAATATCTTTTGGTCAAACAAGCAGGACACTGCATCCGATACCTTAGAACTTGTAACTGAGTGAACCAACATACGTTTTTCATTCCTAGGCACGAACAATGGATTCTTCATGATAAAGATATTCTCAAAAATTTGGAATTTTAAATATCGGGCATATTAGCCCATAAGTCTTTCAAGAATCTAATACATGTTTACGTGAATATGATGCCAATATTCTAAATATAAATACATAATCAGTGTACGTAGAGTTTTTATAACGAGGACTGCTTAAATACCTAAATTTTCTTGACTCGCAATGCCTACTAAAATTACAGCGGGCTCACAATAATCAGCTATAAAAGAGAGGAAGGGGCCTAGCAGGTAACCATGTCATCATGAATCTCAATACCTGCATCCACAAAAGAGATGCAATGCCCCGACAAAAGAAATATGAGTACATAATGAGGAGTACTTTATGTATCATCAACCCCTGGACAAGAACATATAGAAACTATGAAAAGGTGATATGCAATTTCAAAATATTTCATAAAACATATACATATGTTCTTTAAACAAACTTATTATCTTAGATGGGAGTCCCTAGTCCCTTACATAAACATATCCACCATGTGTATCTCATGGTGCTCCGACTTTTAGTCGAGACGAATTGGACATCTCACCATAATACTATATGAATGTTGATAAGTTTTTTAGCAAGAAAAATAATCCCAACCTAGGGAACCTAAATCAAAGGTGTCTATCTAATCACCCAAACCAATAGGTACGACAATAGTTGTTACACCCCATGTTTTCGTATGTGAAAGTACGCCATAAGTAAATTGATGGAAGCTTAGAAATGGATGTTACATCCCGCATTTTCGTACGTTAAAGTTTCATTGTAAGTTAATCGACGTAAATTCGGGGATGAGATTATAAGTATTATGCTATTTCAAATAAGTGATAAGTAAATTCGTGAAAATGAGAGGGTCAACGAATCGAAGAAAATGAGTTTCATCGAAGTTTGATATTTTGAGATAATATATGGTGCAAGCTATAATACTCGGTATTTATGGACTAGTGCCATACAAGGTACCACAAGACCATGATATTGAGGTGTATAAAGTAAGTTAAAAGATAGTAGTATTTTAAGTAATTTGAGATAATTCTTAATTATGTGGATAATAGGGTAATTATAGATTTTTAAGTGGGAGATTAACTTGTATATTGAATTTCTAGGATAATTATTTAAATGAGATTTCAATAATTGTTAGGGGGACAATATCCAAGTGGGCGTATGGAAACATGGAAGCAAATTGCCAACTATCCTTATACTTAAGGATGAGGTGGCACAATCCATATGCACCTTATCTCATTTTTGAGATTGAAAGATTGTTTATTAAGGCTTCTCTAAATTTCACAAAGTCAAAAGGCTAAGACTTTGTGAAATTACAACGACAATACGGATGGATATTAGGATCAAATTCACCTAGCGAAATAGATTGGAAACGTGAATTTTCTTCGAAAAAATTGTATACGAAGTTATACTATGTAATAGCAACGGGATTTTCAATTCTAGGAGAGCACGGTACAATCTTTTCTCAAAAATATCATACGGATTTTTTCCTACTTCGATCCACTATTACGTATTTTTGCAAAAGGCATATGTTAGAGGGATTGTCAAGAGAATCGGTTCAGGTATGTTAAGGCTATACTTCCTTTTTTTGGTACGATCCATACAAAACAAACGAAATGAGCAAATGCACAACTTTTATAAATGACTCTATACATATAAATACAAGAGGTTCCTATGTTCTTGTTACAACCCATATCCACATGTGTTAGTTCATGCCATATATTAGTTAACATAAATCCAAGAAGGAATTATCTTTGAGATGATAAGAAGTCAATCCTATTGGTCTTAAGTGATACAAGAGTGTATAAGGGTGATTAACCAGTATTAGAAGTTAAACGAATCAAGGATGTTGTAACTTAAATTTTCAGGTAATCTAGCGGTGCTTAATACACTCAAGAGGCCATTTATTAAGGTATTTTAATCATATAATATCCGTATCATAAGTCTTGAAGTCAAACGAGTTATGAAACAAAAGTCGACAAAAGTTGTCGCAACATAGGTTCATAATTTTACTTAAACATTAGGTCAAATGTTTCTAATCTTTGCTCATAATTTACAAGGAATTACAGGGTGATATACCAACCAAATTAAATATCTATGAGTGTAGTTTCCAACGCATTAAACCGTTCATCGATACGATCTCGGAGTAGAGAGATATTCGCGTTTTCGCGAGACTGCGCCAAGCACCTCTCTATGGGGCCCACTAAGTCGGTTTAAGATATTTGGACCTATATAGGATGCCTCCAACCCGTTTTAAGTCATTTCTTTTCACTATTTTCAGACCTTAGAACCCTAGGAACATCCTCTCAAGGTTCTCTCAAGATTCAAGACCCAAAAAAAGGGCAAACAACACAAATCAAGTGTCGGGAATTCTGTGGCGCTAGTAAGTCTCTTGTTCTTCTTGTTGTTGCTCATTTTTGTGTCGTTTCAGCTCGTGTGGGAGGTTGTTTTAAAGGGTTTATGTTCTGTAAATACTCCCTCATGTTCCTAATATCAATCCTAGGTGATTTCAAGCCTTCTAAAGTGATTCTAGTGCCGAAAAACACTAATTGATCGCTAGTTTCGCTTTTTTGTTGTTGTGGCAGCATTGGAGGGACATTTCATGGAAATTTAAGGTCAAATTGGAGTTTTTCTTTATGTATAAAGGTAAGGAACCTATTACTCTATATGTATTTAAGATTATCCAAGTTGCGGCTAAGCCATTGAAGCTAGAACTTGTGAGATATATATCGAAAGGCTTGGTAGTAATGTTATTGTTTTGTGGACTGTTTTGCGTTGTTGTTGGGCTGCGTATTTTACTACTATCTTGTGGAAGTTTTGGAGGAGGAAGGGTGTGGAGAAACACCATATATATGTAGGGTTATGGTCTGATAGTTATTCGTAACATTTCCAGGTTGTTTGACACGACTACGGTGGTCGTCGTATGTATGGAGTGATTAGGCTATGTGTGGACTATTTTGGGAGGCTCAATATGTTTATTATTGATGTTGTTTGGGATGTTTGGTGACTGTTTTGAATGGTGTGAGGTCATATATATAGGGGAGGTGCTGTCCGTTTCATCGTAAAATAGGTTGTGGTCGATACATAATAGTTATGACGCTTAAATGATAACGATAGTATCGTTTCTCTTATTGTAGACTAAGGAGTTTTGACAATTGCATAGCTTGAGATTGGGGCAGTATATACAAGGTATGTGAGGCTATCCCTTTCCTTCTTTTGCACGATTCCGATTGTACATAATGTAATGAACGAGCTTCCAAAGATACTCTACTCTTAGAAGCAAGCAGTACTTACATTGTTTTCCCTCTTATGGAACGATTGATGTTAATGTTGCTTCTCTTATTCTTATGTTATCAATGTTATTGGTACTTCCTGATTCTTATAAGGTTCATAGTGAAGAGTTAGTCCTAATAACGTGTACAGAGGATACCGACCTTACGTCACTCCGAAAGGTTTAGAATGTGATTCCATGAGTCGAGCATGCATTATATATATGTATCTATTTTACTCTACCGCGCCACGTTATAGTTGGCCGGGTACGACACCTATTTTGCAACCACTGATCAGTTGGGTTTTACCGAGCTCCACGTGGCCGGGTACGATTCTACCGAGCCTATTATGGCCGGGTACGATATGATGATAATGATGCCCACAGAGGCGAATGCTTTAAAGGTTTATGTATTTATACATATGTATCATGCATTTCATGTAAGTAGCCCTCAGAGGTACTAAAATGTTACAGGTTGTATATTCTCTATCCTTGCTTACATTACTGATCGTATTTATGGTTCCTTGCCTTACATACTCAGTACTTTATTCGTACTGACGTCCTTTTATTTGTGGACGTTGCATGTCGTGCTGCAGGTCCTGATAGACAGGCAGGTGCAGCTCCCCCACCACAGTAGACTGTCCAGTTCAGCGGTGATTGGCGAGATCCCTTCTCCGGACTTGCCTTGGTCTTGGTATGCAATTTTTGTTATAGACATTATGGGTATGTCGGGGCCCTGTTCCGGCTATGTTGCAACATTTATGTTCTTTTAGAGGCTCATAGACAGGTGTCGGCTCATGTATAGTTTGGTATGCCTTGTCGGCTAGTTTTTGTTGTATGGTCTTTCATAGTAGCGTGGTAGCTCATACCTTATACGTATTTTCTTGATTGTCTGGTCATCCCATGCTATGTATGTTCATGCCGTCATATTTTATTGCTGGTTGTCCATGATCTAGGTCTACTATTTATATTGATCTCGTCAGCCTTAAAAGATAATAATGAAGGTTAGATGAAATGTACGTTGGTGCTCGGCAAGTGTGGTCGGGTGCTAGTCATGGCCCTTCAGTTTGGGTCGTGACAAACATGGTATCAGAGCAAGTCTGTCCTAGGGGTTGTCTATGAGCCGTGTCTAGTAGAGTCTTGATTATGGATGTGTAGCGCGCCACATTTATAATCAGGAGGCTACATGACATCTAGGGTTGTTACCTTCTTCCTGAATCTAGATCGTGCGTAGAGTTGAGTCGTAAGTGTTCGTCTCTAATATTCACCTTATTTTTTTTCAGTGATGCCTTCGACTAGGAAGCAAACGATTAGTGGACGGCTTGATACAGCAGCGGGAGAGGGTACCAGTCAGGTGCCCCAAGTCAGAGAAGGACAAGGTGAGGCTCAAAGTGAGATGCCCTCTCATACCTTATCTACTCCATCTCCTCCAGAGGGTATTAGAAGGCACCCAGCGCCTCCAGTTCCTCCGTCTGGCACTCCAGACCAGGATATACAGAGTGCTTTGTAGTTATTGACTAGCTTGGTAGCTGCTCAGGCTCAGAGGCAGAATACAGGTGCTGCTGAGAAACCAGTTAGTACAAGAGTTCGTGATTTTATTAATTTAGACCCTCCAGTGTTTACCGGATCAGACCCCAAGGAGGACCCACAGACTTTTATTGACCAGGTTCATCGTACACTTCGGGTTATGCATGTTAGTGATACAGAGGCAGTAGAGTTGGCTTCTTATCGGCTACGGGATTTAGCGGTTCTCTGGTATGATAGTTGGGAGAGATCCAGGGGTCCGAACCCTCCTCCAGCTGTGTGGAAGGAATTTTCTAAGGCCTTTCTTCGTCACTACTTGCCAGTTGAGATACGACGAGCTAGATCTGATAAGTTCTTGAACCTTAGACAAGGTAATATGAGTGTGCGAGAGTACAGTATGCAGTTTGATTCTTTGGCAAGGTATTATCCCCATATGGTGGCCGAGATGAGTGATAGGGTGCATATGTTCGTGAATGGGTTGGGACCACATCTGATAAATGAGTGTACGACAGCCTCCTTGGTGGAGGGCATGGATATTTCCCGTATTCAAGCTTATGCCCAGACCCTAGAGGATCGTAAGCGCCAGCAGAGGGCAGTTAGGGAGCAGGATAGGGGCCAACATAAGAGGGCGAGATTTGCAGGGTATTCTGATGACTTCAGAGGCCGCATCAGGCCACAGTTTTCGAGGAGTTCGGCGCCACCTGTAGCTAGTGCTCCTCCACAGTTTCAGAGGCCTCGATATGATCGATCCTATTCTGGTCCAGGTCAGAGTTCGCGGGCATCTGGCTCACAACATCACAGGGATACTAGTCAGATGAGACCCCCAACACCACATTGTGATCAATGCGGCAAGGCCCACTTTGGACTGTGTCGTCGAGGTTCTGATGCATGCTATTCGTGCGGGCAGCCTGGCCATATGATGCAGGATTGTCCTAATAGAGGAGGTGATGGTATGGCTCAGCCGACTGGATCTGTGTCTGGTTCTTCCTCATCAGTTCGACCTCCAGCACGGGGTTTTCAGCAGTCGACAGGTCGTGGTAGGGGTAGAGGTGTAGTGCCGAGTTCGAGTGGTGCTCAAAATCGAACCTATGCTCTAGTAGGTCGACAGGATCTCGAGTCGTCTCCAGATGTTGTTACAGGTATTATATCTGTGTTTTCTTATGATGTATATGCGCTGATTGATCCGGGATCTACATTATCATATGTTACACCCTTTGTGGCTAATAAGTTTGGCATTGAACCTGAATTGATAAGTAAACCCCTCGCGGTATCTACTCCGAATAAGAGATTCTGTGATTGCTAGAAGGGTATATAGAGGTTGCACTGTGATGATTTGTAGTCGTCAAACCTCGGCAAATTTATTTGAGTTAGAAATGGTTGATTTTGATGTGATAATGGGAATGGACTGGTTGGCCTCATGCTATGCAAATGTTGACTGTCGTACGAAGATGGTTAGGTTCCAATTTCTGGGTGAACCCGTCATTGAATGGAAAGGGAACATTGCTACACCGAAAGGTAGGTTTATTTCCTATCTTAAGCTAAGGAAAATGATCTCAAAAGGTTACATTTATCATCTCGTTCGCGTTAGGGGTGCGGAGGCGAAACCGCCTACTTTACAATCAATCCCTGTGGTCAACGAATTCCCAAATGTTTTCCCAGATGAACTCCCAGGCCTTCCTCCTGAAAGGGAGATTGAGTTTAGCATTGATGTGTTGCCTGATACTCAACCGATCTCTATTCCTCCATACAGAATGGCCCCGGCAGAGTTGCAAGAGTTGAAGGTGCAGTTGAAGGACTTGCTAGATAAGGGCTTTATTAGGCCTAGCACTTCACCTTGGGGTGCACCAGTCCTATTCGTGTGGAATAAAGACGGGTCGTTACGGATGTGTATCGACTATCGACAGTTGAATAAGTCTACTATAAAGAACAAGTATCCACTTCCAAGAATTGATGACCTGTTTGACCAACTCCAGGATACCAAGTATTTCTCCAAGATTGATTTACGTTCAGGGTATCATCAGGTAAGGGTTAGGGAGAAAGATATTCCAAAGACGGCCTTCCGGACAAGATATGGGCACTTTGAGTTCTTGGTGATGTCGTTCGGGCTAACAAATGCCCCAGCAGCTTTTATGGATCTCATGAATACTATATTCAGGCCCTATCTTGATGTGTTCGTGATTGTATTCATTGATGACATTCTAGTGTATTCTCGTTCGGAGGCGGAACATGCGGGCCACTTGCGGATAGTATTACAGACGCTTCAAGATCGTAAGTTATATGCTAAGCTCTCCAAATGTGAATTATGGCTGAACTCAGTAGCATTCCTTGGCCATGTGATATCTGATGAGGGTATTAGTATCGACACTCAGAAGATCGATGCAGTAAAGAATTGGCCGAGACCTACAACACCATCAGAAGTCCGCAACTTCCTAGGGCTAGCATGATATTATAGGCGGTTTGTAGAAGGATTTTCTTCTATATCATCACCATTGACTAAGTTAACATAAAAAGCTACCAAATTCCAGTGGTCTGACACTTGTGAACGTAGTTTTCAGAAGTTGAAGAATCGATTGACATCTGCACCAGTGCTCACTCTTCCTGAAGGAACAGAAGGTTATGTGGTATATTGTGATGCCTCAGGTATAGGTTTGGGGTGCGTATTGATGCAGCGTGGGAATGTGATTGCTTATGCATCAAAACAATTGAAGAAGCATAAAAAGAATTATCCAACCCATGATTTGGAATTGGCTGCAGTAATATATGCTTTGAAGATATGGCGGCACTACTTATACGGCGTCCATGTTGACATCTACACAGATCACAAGAGTTTACAATACATCTTCAAGCAGAAAGAGTTGAATTTGAGGCAGCGTAGGTGGCTTGAATTATTGAAAGACTACGACGTCGAGATATTGTATCATCCCAGTAAAGCCAATGTTGTGGCAGATGCTCTCAGTCGTAAATCAATGGAAAGCTTAGTACATATTGAGGCAGGTAGATGGGGGTTGATTAAAGAGCTTCATCAGCTAGCCAATATGAGAATCAGATTGTTAGACTCTGATGATGGAGGTGTTACTGTACAGAATACATCAGAATCATCTTTGGTAGCCGAGGTAAAACCACGACAATATGAAGATCCTATCTTAGTACGATTAAGAGAAAGCATTCAACAGTGTAAAAGTATGGCTTTTGGGATCGGAAAAGATGGGGCACTGAGATACCAGAGCCGATTGTGTGTGCCTAATGTGGCAGGGTTGCGAGAGAAGATTATGAATGAGATTCATCAATCCCGATATTCCATCCATCCCGGCTCGACAAAGATGTATCATGATGTCAAGGAGCAGTATTGGTGGGATAATATGAAGAAGTCTATTGCAGAATTTGTAGCCCAGTGTCCCAATTGTCAACAAGTAAAGATAGAACATCAGAAACCCGGTGGATTGCTTCAAAATATAGAGATTCCGACCTGGAAGTGGGAGGTGATTAATATGGACTTCATTATTGGATTACCTCACTCTTATCATAAGTTTGACTCCATCTGGGTGATAATTGATCGACTTACAAAATGTGCCCATTTTTTGCTAGTAAAGACAATTTACACGGCTGAAGATTATGCGAAGTTGTATATCAAGGAGATTGTTAGGCTTCATGGTGTGCCCATATCTATTATATCAGACCGAGGAGCTCAATTTACGGCTAACTTTTGGAGGTCTTTCCAGAAGGGTTTAGGCACACAGGTAAATCTCAGCACTGCATTTCATCCGCAGACTGACGGACAGGCTGAACGTACCATTCAGACACTGGAAGATATGCTACGAGCATGTGTTCTATATTTTAAGGGTAATTGGGATGATCATCTTCCACTCATAGAATTGCCTATAACAATAGCTACCATTCCAGTATTAAAATGGCCCCATATGAGGCACTATACGGGAGGAGATGTAGATCACCAGTTAGATGGTTCGAAGTCGGTGAAACAGAATTATATGGGCCAGATTTGATTCACCAAGCTATTGAGAAGGTGAAAGTGATACAGGAGCGATTGAGGACGGCACAAAGCAGGCAAAAATCTTATTATGATGTCCGACGTCGTGATCTAGAGTTTGAGGTTGGTGATTGGGTTTTCCTGAGGATCTCACCAATGAAGGGTATTATGCGTTTTGGGAAGAAAGGTGAGCTGAGTCCAAGGTATATCGGGCCGTATAAAATTCTTCGACGAATTGGACAGGTTGCTTATGAGTTAGAATTGATATCCGAATTGGAATTTGTTCACCCGGTATTCCATGTATCTATGTTGAGAAAATGTATTGGAGACCCTTCTCGAGTCATCCCTAACAAAGATGTACAAGTTACAGAGGACCTATCATATGAAGAAGTGCCAGTGGCGATATTAGATCGGCAAGTCCGCAAGCTGAGAACAAAAGATGTAGCTTCCGTCAAAGTATTGTGGAGGAACAAAAATATGGAAGAAATGACATGGGAAGCAGAAGAGGAGATGAAGTCTAAATACCCTTACTTATTCCAGAATAAAGATAACAAGGATGCTGGTGGAAGATAGAATACATTGGAAGGTGAAACGGCTCTATGAGGTAAGCAATAATTTGAGAATACTCCTCCTTAATACAAAATGGTGATATGTAGATAATGTAAATACGCATAATGCTTTGTGTAGCCTTGTGAAGCCATATGTTGGGATTAATTACTTGCAAGTTTTGCTAGTGACCATTTTATAGGGGAAAATTGATCGGAAATTTCCATTGGAATCCACGATGATTTAAACTCCCCATAAACCCTTACATTCGAGGACGAATGTTCCTAAGGGGGGGAGGGTGTTACAACCCATATCCACATGTGTTAGTTTATGCCATATATTAGTTAACATAAATCCAAGAAGGAATTATCTTTGAGATGATAAGAAGTCAATCCTATTGGTCTTAAGTGATACAAGAGTGTATAAGGGTGATTAACCAGTATTAGAAGTTAAACGAATCAAGGATGTTGTAACTCGAATTTTCAGGTAATCTAGCGGTGCTTAATACACTCAAGAGGTCATTTATGAAGGTATTTTAATCATATTATATCCGTATCATAAGTCTTGAAGTCAAACGAGTTATGAAACAAAAGTCGACAAAAGTTGTCGCAACTTAGGTTCATAATTTTACTTAAAAATTAGGTCAAATGTTTCTAATCTTTTCTCATAATTTACAAGGAATTACGGGGTGATCTACCAACCAAATTAAATATCTATGAGTGTAGTTTCCAACGCATTAAACCGTTCATCGATACGATCTCGGAGTAGAGAGATATTCGCGTTTTCGCGAGACTGCGCCAAGCACCTCTCTATGGGGCCCACTAAGTCGGTTTAAGATATTTGGACCTATATAGGATGCCTCCAACCCGTTTTAAGTCATTTCTTTTCACTATTTTCAGACCTTAGAACCCTAGGAACATCCTCTCAAGGTTCTCTCAAGATTCAAGACCCAAAAAAGGGCAAACAACACAAATCAAGTGTCGGGAATTCTGTGGCGCTAGTAAGTCTCTTGTTCTTCTTGTTGTTGCTCATTTTTGTGTCGTTTCAGCTCGTGTGGGAGGTTGTTTTAAAGGGTTTATGTTCTGTAAATACTCCCTCATGTTCCTAATATCAATCCTAGGTGATTTCAAGCCTTCTAAAGTGATTCTAGTGCCGAAAAACACTAATTGATCGCTAGTTTCGCTTTTTGTTGTTGTGGCAGCATTGGAGGGATATTTCATGGAAATTTAAGGTCAAATTGGAGTTGTTCTTTCTGTATAAAGGTAAGGAACCTCTTACTCTATATGTATTTAAGATTATCCAAGTTGCGGCTAAGCCATTGAAGCTAGAACTTGTGAGATATATATCGAAAGGCTTGGTAGTAATGTTATTGTTTTGTGGACTGTTTTGCGTTGTTGTTGGGCTGCATATTTTACTACTATCTTGTGGAGTTTTGGAGGAGGAAGGGTGTGGAGAAACACCATATATATGTAGGGTTATGGGCTGATAGTTATTCGTAACATTTCCAGGTTGTTTGACACGACTACGGTGGTCGTCGTATGTATGGAGTGATTAGGCTATGTGTGGACTATTTTGGGAGGCTCAATATGTTTATTATTGATGTTGTTTGGGCTGTTTGGTGACTGTTTTGAATGGTGTGAGGTCATATATATAGGGGAGGTGCTGTCCGTTTCATCGTAAAATAGGTTGTGGTCGATACATAATAGTTATGACGCTTAAATGATAACGATAGTATCGTTTCTCTTATTGTAGACTAAGGAGTTTTAACAATTGCATAGCTTGAGATTGGGGCAGTATATACAAGGTATGTGAGGCTATCCCTTTCCTTCTTTTGCACGACTCCGATTGTACATAATGTAATGAACGAGCTTCCAAAGATACTCTACTCTTAGAAGCTAGCAGTACTTACATTGTTTTCCCTCTTATGGAACGATTGATGTTAATGTTGCTTCTCTTATTCTTATGTTATCAATGTTATTGATACTTCCTGATTCTTATAAGGTTCATAGTGAAGAGTTAGTCCTAATAACGTGTACAGAGGATACCGACCTTACGTCACTCCGAAAGGTTTAGAATGTGATTCCATGAGTCGAGCATGCATTATATATATGTATCTATTTTACTCTACCGAGCCACGCTATAGTTGGCCGGGTACGGCACCTATTGTGCAACCACTGATCAGTTGGGTTTTACCGAGCTCCACGTGGCCGGGTACGATTCTACCGAGCCTATTATGGCCGGGTACGATATGATGATAATGATGCCCACAGAGGCGAATGCTTTAAAGGTTTATGTATTTATACATATGTATCATGCATTTCATGTAAGTAGCCCTCAGAGGTACTAAGATGTTACAGGTTATATATTCTCTATCCTTGCTTACATTACTGATCGTATTTATGGTTCCTTGCCTTACATACTCAGTACTTTATTCGTACTGACGTCCTTTTATTTGTGGACGCTGCATGTCGTGCTGCGGGTCCTGATAGACAGGCATGTGCAGCTTCCCCACCACAGTAGACTGTCCAGTTCAGCGGTGATTGGCTAGATCCCTTCTCCGGACTTGCCTTGGTCTTGGTATGCAATTTTTGGTATAGACATTATGGGTATGTCGGGGCCCTGTTCCGGCTATGTTGCAACACTTATGTTCTTTTAGAGGCTCATAGACAGGTGTCGGCTCATGTATAGTTTGGTATGCCTTGTCGGCTAGTTTTTGTTGTATAGTCTTTCATAGTAGCGTGGTAGCTCATACCTTATACGTAGTTTCTTGATTGTCTGGTCATCCCCTGCTATGTATGTTCATGCCGTCATATTTTATTGCTGGTTGTCCATGATCTAGGTCTACCATTTATATTGATCTCGTCAGCCTTAAAAGATAATAATGAAGGTTAGATGAAATGTACGTTGGTGCTCGGCAAGTGTGGTCGGGTGCTAGTCATGGCCCTTCAGTTTGGGTCGTGACAGTTCTTGATTCCCCATATGTCTTATTATTATATCGTTTGTTCATGGGTCTCAGAAAATACATAAGTAGATAAAGTTTATTTCATGATATTAATCAGAGGCATAATGGTATTATGACATTCCGAGAGATTTTATTGATTTACTTCTCATGCATTGCATTTATTTATACATGTCATTGACCTAAGGCTGGCAAACGGGCCGGGCTCGGGCATAAATGGGACTTGTGGGCCTAGGCTTCGTGGGCCTGGGCGTAAATGGTCTCGGGTTTTTTGTAATGACTCAATCGGTCGTTTTGAGCTTTTTCACTTTGCTCGTCAGTTCTCGAGCGTGACCTGCCCCGTGTGATGTATTATGACTTATATAAATCGTTGGTTTTGGTTTTCAGGGTAATCAGAATGAATTTTGAAGAACAGTTCTCAGTTGAAGCTTGAAATTTGAAAGGTTTGACCGAGATTTGACTTGTTAGTATATGATCCCAGATTGGGATTTTTATAATTTGGTTATCTCCGTTAGGTGATTTGGGACTTAGGAGCGTGATCGGAATGTATTTTGGAGGTCCGTGGAAGGTTTAGGCATGAATTGACGAAATTGAGATTTTAGCGTTTTCCGGTTGATAGGTAAGATTTTGATATAGGGATCGGAATGTAATTCCGGAAGTTGCAGCAACTCCATTTTGTCATTTGGGATGTGTGTGCAAAATTTGAGGCCATTCAGACGTGGTTTGGTTGGGTTTTTGATCAAAAACGGAATTCAAAAGATTTTAGAAAGTTTGGCTTGAATCCAATGTATTTTGGTTTATTTGATGTTATTTGAGGAGTTTTGAATATTGGAACAAGTTTGTATAAGGTATTGAGATATGTTTGTGATTTTGGTTGAGGTCCTAGGGGCCTTGGGGTGATTTCGCGTGGTTGATGGAAGAATTTGGAATTTAAGTTGCAGCTGAAGCTTTTGGTTCTGTCATAACCGCACCTGCGGTTGGGAGGCCTCATATGCGTCCAATATGAAGTCCTTCAGGAACCGCAGAAGCGGTGTCGTGGGGGCACCTGCGGTAGCGCAGGTGTGAGTGTTTAACAGCAGATGCGGAGTTTGCCATTTTTAATGAAGACCGCAGATGCGGTGGAAAAGTTGTAGAAGCGGTAATGGGACCGCAGGTACGGAAATACCTGGGTCAGAAAGTTTATAATGTTCCTTCATGAAATTTTGCTAAGTTCTCCTTTTTTGAAGACGGTAAGCGAGCTAGGGCAGTGAATTCAAGGGAGAATCAAAGAGAATCAGTTGGGTAAGTTCCCTAAGCCTCATTGCGCATGTTTATGACCATTTTTCCATTGTTTAATCAAGATATTAGTGGAAATTAAGGAAGAAAATTGAGGGATTAGGGCTTGAGATTAAGAGACCATTGAGTGGGGATTTGAAAGGCCATTTGAGGTCCGATTTTGATGTTCTTGATATGTATGAACTCGTGAGAGGATGAGGATTCCATTGATGTTAATTTTATCAGATTCCAAGACATGGGCCCGGGGGTCGGGCTTGAGAAATTTCGGGATTTTGATGTAAATTGGATATTTTCGAGTGGGCTTCATTCCCTTAGCACATTTTAGTGATTATGTACTGATTGTGGCTAGATTTGGAGCATCCGGAGGTCGATTTGTGTGAGCAAAGGCTTCACGGGCTAGAATTTAGATCGGATCGAGGTGAGTAATGATTGTAAATGATGTTCTGAGGGTTTGAAACCCCGGATTGCACATCGTAGTGCTATATTAAAGTGAGACACACGCTTGATGACGAGTGTGGGGTCGTGCACTATTGGGGATTCTGACTTGGTCCGTCCCGATTGATGATTTTACCGCTTATTTGACTGAAATCTATTTGCTATCATCATTATTTGGGCTGAATGCCATATTTGGGCTTCATTCCAACTATTTGAACCCTTCGGGGATTTTTGTTGATATTTCCTTACTGTTTTGACTTTATACTTGAACTCATTCATGTTATTTTCTAGTATTTTCAAAACTCAGCCATGTTCACATTACTTTAACACTTGAAATGACATTTCACATAATATTTCAAAATTCAGCCATGTTTATTTTGTGAGGATATTTTTTGGGTCGAGCTGCACGCCGCAGCGGTGATACACGTATTTTGATTATGAGGCCGAGGGCCTGAGATATGTACGCCACATGGTGGCTTGTTGATATGAGGCCGATAGCCTAGAGATGATTCCATGAGATGGCTTGATATTGCGCTTGGGCCGTAAAGGGCCCCTCCAGGAGTCTACACACCCCTAGTGACCGCGGGTACGCATTGTGATGTGAGATATAGCCCGAGGGGCTAATATTGTTCTATGTGATAGCCCGAGGGGCTTATATTGTTCTATGTGATTGCCCGAGGGGCTGGTATTGTTCTAATGTGATTGCCCGAGGGGCTGGTATTTTTCAATGTGATTGCCCGAGGGGCTGGTATTGTTCTGAGATATTGCCCGAGGGGCAGATTGTTGATACTGTGCCCGAGGGGCGAACCTTATGTGCTTATCTTTCTTATTTGCCTATCATTTACCTGTTTAATTATGTATTTGTGCCCGAGGGGCGGATTTTCTATGCTTACCTGCTCTAATTGTTTTGCATTCATTTGCGTAACTGTTGAACAGTCATTTTCAAAGAAGTTAAATTGAGCTAAGATGTTTTTAAGAGATTTTGCAGCTTCATTTCTTTCTTACTAGTCTTGTACTACTTCTATACAGCATGTTGATGCACTTTTCGTAATTTCTTACCATTCAGACTTTAGGTATGATTATTACTCAATAAGTTGGAGTACTCACTTTACTTCCTGCACCTTGTGTGCAGATTCAGGTATTTCTGAACCCGGTAGCGGGTATTGGCTGATCGAAGGCAGAGTCATCGGAGTTTAGCAAGCTAGATGTCGGTGTTCGCAACACTACTTTTCTCCCTTCTTATTTCATTAATCTATATTTTGCACATTTCAGACTTTTCAGTTGTATTTAGACCCTAGTAGATGCTCATGACTTGTGACACCCCAGTATCGGGCTGTCTTCCGCACATTATAAAATCTTTTGCTTAACCTTTGGTTTATTTACTCATGCTTAGATTGTTTATTAATGTTCAACTGTTTAAAAATTGAATTGGGACTAGTTGGCGGGCCTTGTCTTCACGAGAGGCGCCATCATGACCGGGTCCACGTTTAGGGTCATGACAAGTTGGTATCAGAGCCTAGGTTACATAGGTCTCCTGAGTCATGAGCAGGTTTAGTAGAGTCTCGCGGATTGGTAAGGAGACGTCTGTATTTATCCTCGAGAGGCTGCAGAACATTTAGGAAAAACTTCAAATTCTTGAATTCTTATCATGCGCCCTCGATTTAGCTTGAAATGTAACTCTTTGAATTCGTTCCACGCGTTCGTATGTGCGCATGAGTGCTCAGTACCAGATGTGCATCGATGGCTTGAGATACCCTAATCGAGGGGCGAGATGTGACCTTTGTGAGTTGATGTTGGGCGAGTCTGGAGGACTTGAGGCTGAAATTTCGCCTATAGCTTGAGCACCGAGGTGCTGATTGTTTGAGCAAGTATTTTTGAACTTATATGTTCGGTAGTGTCCCTATTAGTGGAAGTGACAGCTGGATGGCTATGTGATGAGTATGTTAGTACTGCGAGATGTATCCATATGATTGGAAGCGACAAGAAGGGTCTGCTGGAGGATAGAAGAACTATTAGGTGCATGATTTCCATCTTGATTCGAGGTATAGCCCCGAGTTATGGGCGTGTGAAGAATCTTTTCATGTTTCCCAGTTAGGAGTGAAGTAAATTTCATGTTGCGCTATGAGTTCAGACTTAGGAAGACTAAGTGACTGCGTAAAGTTTATGACTGTGGAAGGTTTGTAGAAAGGTTAGTTTGAGGCGAAGCAGGTGTGGGTTACCTCCTGCGGAGTGTTCGGAAGTTTGTGCGATCTTTATGTTGTCTAATAAAAGATCTCATTTGCAAGTGAAAGATATGTGCTGTAATTTAAATTAGGCCGCTTAAGAGAGTGGGTTTAACTATTGTGAGAGTGAATGCGAGATTTGCAGAAGATTTAAAGTACCTGATGGTCTGTGTTTTCCCAAGCTTACAAAGGATTTGAGTTTAATCTTACTGTGGTATTATGGCAACAATAGAGTATATGCGTTATGAATTATTGAGTGTATTTTGATCTATGGCTTTGGGCTAAGTGGGGGAGCCTGCTATTGATTAGTTGATTGCACGGTTATATGCTATATCAGTTCTAGTTTGAGGCGTTCGGGTGAATCAATTATGGCTGGCGGAGATTGAGACCGAGGATGGCTCGAGTAAAGGAAAATTCTTAACAAAGGTTATAGGATGCTTCATAGGTGTGTGAGAATCACGGGATGTCTTGAGTTATTGTTGGTAAAGGATGCTCGGTACATAGAGCATGAAGTTGTTTAGTTGTAATGGAATGATGTCACATCCTGCGGTGTCAAAGTGCTAATGAGGCACAGGTTGTTCGGTTCGTTTGATCAAGCTAATTGCAATTTGAGTAGAATGGATGACTCTTGAGAATGGTTCTAATGGGTTCAAGATTTTTCATGAAACAATTGGGTATCTTCAATTTGTATATGTCGCTAGAAACTAAGTTTTCATTGGAAGATGTCAAGACTTATGGTATTTTCTATATTAATTATGGAATTCTATATATCAGTATCAAGAAGATGAAGGTAATGGATCTGGATTCGTAAGAAGTCTCTTCAGGGTAAGCATTTTGAATGCGGTGTTTTTGGGAATATCTAGAGAGTTTTCAGCGGCTTATGGATCATAGGACGGTGTGGTTTTATGCTTAGGTCTCGTGTGGTAAGTATGGATTGAGGAACTGTGATGTTATAGCAAGAAGAAGTATCAAGTTGAAGGTAAATCATAAGGGAGCTCGGATAGATGGGACAACTTGGTAGTAGGCCAGATTGGTATGGTAAGGATATGATTAGTTCCTTGGGTGTTTACGAGGTAATGAGTTTCTACAGGTATTTCACGGCAATGCTCTTGGGTTTTAGTGGCCTGCGTAGGTCGGTTGAGTTAGGAGGATTCAGTCCTGACATGCTTGGAATTGGAGAGTTCTTGTCAAATTCTACTGTGGCTAGAGATGTATATTTTCTACTAGTGTGAGTAGCATGGGATGTATAGTGATTTTCTTCTAGATTGGGCTCAATGGAAAGTTCTTGGTTAGTTGAGTACATAGTCTCTTGTGGCTTGGAATGAGATATGAAGTTCTAACTTTACCCTAGGGTGGTATGGCATATGCGGTATGTTGTGAAGGATTGAGATTCTGTGTGTAAGGTTATGGTTCAGTTCAGAAAGGAAGGTCATAAAGCTCTTAGGTAACGGGCAGTTTCAGATGATTGAGAAATAGTATTGCTAATTGGAGGAAATTTTGACGAGAGTATAAGTTTCACAAAAAGGCAATGTGGTTAAGTTAATGGTATTTTGGTAGTATTGCGGCACTTTCTTGCTAGATCGACTGCTGATATTCGAGTTTGCTTGGCGTCATAGAAGAATTTTAAAGTATCTCTCGTGAAATGATTGGATTTTAGAGGTGTGGTATGTATTCGGACGGTGAAAATTGGATCGAATATGGTGATTCATGTGCCATATGGATTTGGAGATGGGGAGTTCTCATATTCAGACTATGTTGTGGGTGTGGGCCATGTGAATCGACACTTTTTAGTGACTAACGGGGTTTGGAAACCCGAGCAGATCTTTTGTTGCTTGGTATGTTAGATTTTGGATGTGATATTGTGTTCAGACTGGTTGTCTCTGTATTGTGTCATTCTGGACTATTGCGCCAAGGCGGTGCTATTGGCTATGCCGGGAATGCCACAGATTGAGTGGCGAGGTTCGATGGATTATGTTCTTGGTAGAGTGGTTTTATATTTCGAAGACCCAGCGGAGGGCTGGGAAAAATTGCCTTCTTTATTTGGGCTCTCATGAGGGATGTCAGTGCGGAGGCTCCTCATATAGATTCATTTCCGATGGTGAGGGACTTTTCGGATGTGTTTCTTGTGGGTGGGCATGTCGCCAGGGGAATTTCAGTATTGATTTGATGCCGGGCACCGTATCATATGGAACCGACAGAGTTAAAGGAGTTGGAGGAGTAGCTTCAGGATTTCCTTGATAAGGAGTTCGTTGGCAGGCCAATGTGGATGCGTGTTCTAACTTGAGTCGGCTTGGTTGGCTCCGAATTGTATTGTTGTGGGATGTGTTGATTCGATTCTTATTGAGATTTTTAGTAATCATGGGAGATCTATGAGTTACCTTTCCGTGTTGCGAGGTGTTAGGATTTGTTGGTTATCGGCATATGTGGTACGGTGTTATTAGGGTCTCTCAGTGGAATTCGATCGGGAGGAGTATTGGATATTATTTGGCGAGTGGCGTGTCCTTCGGGTTGTATGGTGTTATGTATCTGCTTTACCGTGGTTATGATGATTTACTTTGGTTCTAAGCATCGATTGCGCGTGGTCGTCAAGCTCGAGCAGAGTGACTTGAGGTGTTTCATGTGGAGCAGTGTTTGGATAGGATTGCGCTTTGCAACGAAGTTATATGGAGGTATGACCTTGTGGGATAGATTCGTGTGTTCTGTTTCTATGATGTGAGATGGGTTCTCAGCCTTGCGTTATGGGGGTACCGGTGAGCTTGCGGTACAACTCATTCATTTGAGTCACTTTTCATGATTTGAGTATGTTCGGATTGTTGCTTATTGGTGCGCGGATTGCACAATTGCAGTTTTAGTCTATATTGAGGTGTCATGTCACCAGAGTGGTGTTGGACTAGATGAGATCGTTGGGATCTTTAATTAATACAATCGGATTCAGTTTCAGCGTGTTGGAAGGATAATATCGAGGTTCGGCTCAGAAATTTGCTATGGTCTTTGCCAAAAGAGAAGTGGCTTCATGAATGGTTGGTCTGAGAAATGGTTATAGTTTACTGCGTGTTTCGTTTATCATTGGCATTATATGGAAGCGTTGGAATGAGATTTTAGTTGATAAGAGGTTTTCTATCAGTATTCAATTGTTGTGTGCAGCTGCTGTGATCAAAAGTTATCGCTAACAGTGTTTGAGTTATGTGGTATATCTTGTAATTGCACCCGAGGTTGCAGGTATGGGTTATTATAGTTGGTTCGGGCTTATTCTGAATATAGATATGAGATTCTGATCTTGTGAATGATTTCGGTTGTGGAAATGTGGTTCTAAGGTTTATGGGCTAGGTTGGATTGTGAAATTTCAGTTACATTGTGTTATTGGACCTATATTAGATAGGGTGATGTGGGATCACCCCCGGGTATATGCATGGTAGGGTTATTCAGCGATTGATTGGCTTTTGCAACAACTCTGGGCACGTTCGAAGACAAACGTATGTTTAAGTGGGGGAGGATGTAACAATCTGACTGGTCGTTTTGAGCTATTGCACTTTGCTCGTCAGTTCTCGAGCATGACCTGCCCTGTGTGATGTATTATGACTTATGTAAATCGTTGGTTTTGGTTTTCAAGGTTATCAGAATGAATTTGGAAGAACAGTTCTCAGTTGAAGCTGGAAATTTGAAAGGTTTGACCAAGATTTGAATTGTTAGTATATGATCCCGGATCGGGATTTTTATGATTTCGTTAGCTCTGTTAGGTGATTTGGGACTTAGGAGCATGATCGGAATGCATTTTGGAAGTCCGTGGAAAGTTTAGGCATGAATTGGCGAAATTGAGATTTTAGCGTTTACGGTTGATAGGTGAGATTTTGATATATAGGTCCGAATGGAATTCCGGAAGTTGCAGTAGCTCCGTTATATCATTTGGATGTATGTGCAAAATTTCAGGTCATTCGGACGTGGTTTGATTGGGGTTTTGATCAAAAACGGAATTCGGAAGATTTTAGAAAGTTTGACTTGAATCCGATGTGTTTTGGTTGATTTGATGTTATGTGAGGAGTTTTGAAGATTGGAACAAGTTTGGATAAGGTATTGGGATATCTTTGTGCTTTTGATTGAGGTCCCAGAGGCCTCGGGGTGATTTTAGGTGGTTGACAGAAGAATTTGGAATTTGAGTTGCAGCTAAAGCTTTTGGTTCTGTCATAACCGCACCTGTGGTTGGGAGGCCGCAGGTGCGATGATCGCAGATGCGTAAAGCAGCCGCAGATGCGGCCAATGTGAAGTCCTTCAGGATTCATAGAAGCAGTGTCGTTGGCGCACCTGCGATAGCGCAGGTGCGAGTGTTTAACCGCAGATGCAGAGATTTGTTATTTTTAATGAAGACCGCAGATGCGGTGGAAAAGTCGCAGAAGCGGTAATAGGACCGCAGGTGTGGAAATATCTGGGTCAGAAAGTATATAATGTTCCTTCGTGATATTTTGCTAAGTTTTCCATTTTTGAAGACGGGAAGCGAGCTGGGGCAGTGAATTCAAGGGAGAATCGAAGAGAATCAGTTGGGTAAGTGTTGATACCCAATTTTTTCCTATATATTTTTAATATGCAAAAGACTTTCAAAATAGCATATGTATGCATATATAAGTATGTCCAAATATTTTATTATTTTTTCTTAATTTTTTAAAGATTTTTAAATCAATTTATTGCGCTATCCTATCCAGAAAAAAAACAATAATTATTCCTAAAATTATCATTTTTGGTGATTCATATATTGGACTCTCATATTTATACTAAAATATAGCTAATTTAAATTTTGCATATTCTTACAAACTTATTTAGTATTTTTAAAGCTAAATTGCATATAATTGCAATATTAGCCTCTTTTAGATTAATTACATTTAGATCTATAAACATTAGGTCCAATATTTTTAATTTGACAATTATGTGTTATTAATCATTTTAGTATCTTTAATTTATTTCCAGAAATTACTCTACTATTTTTATAAAATAAATAAGGGAAGAGTGGCTATTTAAAATATAGCCCAATTGTGTTTCAATCGTAGCCTGAATTGAACCCCAATTTTAAAGCGAATTACCCAGCCCAAATCCTAGCCATACCTGACCCACGACCCAATTAGAATAACCCACCCGGTTCCCCTACCTACCCATTCAATCCAGGCCGTTGATCAAAATGATCAACGGCCACCACCAACCCTTTCCTTAATTAATTCCCAACTACCCCTAAACCCTAACCATTTCTCGCCTACAGCCACCTCTGAACCCCCCTTCTCTCTCAATCGTCTCTCATTCCCCTCTCAAACCCTAACCGCCGCCCTCAAATACCACCTGAAAATTTTTCAAAGCCATTGGAGGCCTGTATCCACTTCCCTTGGCTTCTATGTGTTCGAGTACTGTGGTTTCAAGGCAGATCGGGAAAGCTCAGTCTAGACCTTGGTCGATTTTAGTTCTTATAGCTGTCTCCGGTCATCTTTGACTTTGCTCCGGACAGCCATGGCTATTCAAGCCGGACTGTTGACTTCGCCTGCTTAGATCGATGGTTTCCAAGCCTTTCTCACCATCTGGGGTTCTTCTAAGACCCTTACCTTTGAGGTTCTTCTGATTTCTTTAGATCTGTTTTAGATCCGTGTTTACTCTAAACTTTTAAACACTTTCTCAAGGTTTCTTTCAAAACTCTACCTTCAAAAACCCTTATCTTTTCCGATTTGAGTTTCCGTTAAGTTATTTCGAAACTTTCTCTGATTTTCTAACATGTTCTACTGTGTTTCCTTATGTTGTTCTTTTACTTGAGTTTTCATGTTAAGGGTTTTGACCTTTTGAGATTTCTGAATCTATTTTGTTAGTATTTGTCCAATTTACTTGCTTTTCATCTCTAGAACCCGATTGATGGTGAAAACCTTAAAATTTTGGGTTCATTCGAGTCCTGAGACTACTTGTTCATCATGCTATGAATTCGATTAATTTCAAAACCCTAATTTCTTTGGACCTATTCAAACTTCTGAAAACTGCTTCATCTATTTGAATTAGCTCGACTGGATTCGAAGTCTTTTTTGTTTCAACTTATGTTTCTCTATGTGATTTGGTTTCTTGCAAGCATTGAAACTAGACTATATTTTTCAGAAAAAAGTCTTTTACCGGACTTTTGCATGCTTCTGATACACTTTTTCCCTATTACTAAGTTGACCTATGTGACTACCATGTTGCGGTAATTCACTATCTACTAATTTTGTGATTGTTATTCTCTTTGTCACAAGTTCATCCTCACATGCCTAATGTTTATGCACTCTTTTATATGCTAAATTCCCCTTTAAAATGACCTTCAATTTTGGACTGATTTCAAACCTCCCGTGTAATTCTGATTGCACCCGTGTATTTGATTCTTTCCTTGTTTTACTGATTTCCTTGTTTTTTTTGAATTTGTTTGAAAACTTCCCCTTAGACTTTAATTCTATTGTCTTTAACTTGGTTTACTTGTTTATTCTTGGGAACCCATGTCACTCTCCTTAAATCAGTGATTTTGAAATCCTTGACTCCCTGATTTGCTATGTACTGATTTTCGATTGTCTCCATATGCTGCAACTTTACTTTGTTTTCTTTCCTTATTTGGCTAACCGAGTATTTCAAAGATTCTTTCTTTAATTAAACCTCTACGCACTTACCCCTAATTGTCTACTCTGCACATGATGCTTACTTGATTTCTTTCCTTAAATGTTTTCTGCCCATTATCGTTTGATTTTAATTCCTTATTTAAAGGAAGTCCTTATACTGGTTTGATTTTAATTGGTACATAGTTCCATAACTACTGCTAAACTATGATCCTTGCCTTATTTTCCGCCTGTCTTCAAACTATAAATACCCTGCTCTTTCATTAACACAGAAAGAACACACTTAGTTCTGAAATCACTTACACTCAAAATATTCTCTCTTGCTATTTGTACTGTGGCCTGTCTTCAAAGTCCTGCTACCTGCTTTTACTATATTTTTCTTCTTTGAACTGGTATGTTCTGATTAAGATTTCAGCTCCATAACAATATGTTTACTTAATACTTTTGCCTTCTTGTTTGCCTACTGCTTGTGTTTAGTCCAGTACTTAATTTAGTATGCTATAATTTCCTTCTACCTGTTTTGAATCTATTATGTGTCCTAAACCCCTACCCCAATGTGTTTGATACTGATGGTTTGTTTGAGGCATGACAGTATTAAGTATTGTTGTCTATGACTCAAACGTGATTCCCCTGGGATCATAACATCTATGTTACCATTATGTGATTGTGTATTCAGGTTGATTTTTTAAGCATAACAACACTCCTCATTGTTGTGCATGCCCAGAATTAACTAATGCCTAAGTGCATAGGCTCTTTGCAATCCCCAATCCCCGAACCCCTTTGTGTGAAGTCCTTAACTCTATAACTGTTTCCCAGCACCTTTTTCCTTCTTCTTTACTTTGTTTCTTCACCTGCACTCTCTCTTAGACTTAAGTTTTGCACCCCCCCCCCTCTCTTGTGAGGCTTGCCGTGGGACTCGTGAGCTCCCTCTGAACTTGGACACTTGAGGGCTGGCACTTCCACACTGCACTTGTCCTTATTCTGGTAATAGAATTTGGGTGTTAGCACTGCCCGGAGTCCCATTGAGTCTCTTAGGCAACTCTGACACACTCAAATTGGAAAAAGACTTTGGATCAATAGTCTTTGAGTTGGTTTATCTTGTAACTCAGAGAGGAAGTCAAGAATCAGGCCTCCTCTGGTTGTACTTTCTTTGTATTTTTCTTTTCTGATGTAATTTGTTATTCTAGTTTGTAATAAGTTGTAATAAACATTTGGGGCTGGCTAGTGAAAAAGGTTGGGTAACTATGCATGCAAGGGTAGAAAATATGCCTATAGAGTGTTTTAACTTCTGTATATTCGAACTTCACGAAAACCTGCTTATAGGGTATTTTTAATGCTGCATATTCAACTTCATGTAGAAAACCTGTCTATAGGGTACTTTTAATTCTGCATATTCAAACTTCATTTAGATGCCATGCCTATAAGGTTTAAAACGAGTAATGCATAGAAATCATGCCTATAGGGGTTTCTTAAATCAATCTGATTCGCTGTCATTCGCAGTCAATGTTAGATAACATGCTCCTAGGAATTAAAGTCAGTAATAGTAGATACTACCACCTGTAGAACCTGTAATCAGTTGAGTTTTTTTTGTTCATTATGCTTCTCTTAATAATCTAATTCCCTCGCTTAACAAGGTTTAACAAGCATTCTTATAGGATTTCGAATAATTTATTTCAAGCTTCTACTATCTCATCACCTTTTAAATTCAGTAGATATCATGCCTATAGGACCCCGTCTAAACACTTAAGCAAACCTTAGAATAATAGCTATAAAATTGAATCTGTTAATCACTACAACCAGCAGACAGGCCTGATTCGGACTTCTTATCTGAGTTATGCAATAAACTAAAACTGCCTCAACAATCTCATCTCCCTCGTCTTTAATGCTTTTCAATCAGACCTAAGCAGTATGTGTAAGACATGATACTTTATGTGTTTGTTCGAGGAGGAATACTTGAGCCTATATGCTTATGTGTTTTCCCTTTCATATGCAATATGTGCTTTTGTATGTCGCCTTAGAATTTTTACCTTTGAAACTCCAAATAAGCCCAGCATCTCTCCCTTTTAGGATTAGTAGTCCTAAGTGCCTCCAGGATTGATAGAAATGGGACGGGTAATAGCATGCAATAGGTAATCGAGACCAATCCGCGCTTTAATACCTTAACGGGGTGGGAAGGGTAGATATGGATATGATGACCACGCAATAATGTCACGTGTAGCCCCTCATTGAGGAGTGATTACCGGACATTGTGTGGGGTGATCCATATTAAATATAAACCTAGGACCCCTTTCCTTTATTTGCAAACTCTTTATTTATTTTTTAAATTTAACTCCTTATTCTAAAAATTCAGCTTTTCTAATAGTTCTTTCAAAACATGTTTACTTTCAAACCATTGTGTTGAAATCCCTTATTATTTGAGCCTTATCTGCTTATACGTTAATTGCACCTCAATTAACAATAATTGTCTGGCCAAAAACCACACTAGTGGATTCTGAGGGGTGCCTAACACCTTCCCCTTAGAATAATTTCAAGCCCTTACCCTATCTCTAGTTATTCAAATCAAACTCTTTTGGTGTCCTAATGCACCCTAATCATTAGGTGGCGACTCTCCGAATTCAAACCTAGTTCCCAAAAGGAATGAGTTGTCTCTCCAAATGTCATAAACCCAACTTCCGCTTAGGAAAGAAAAAGGGGGTGCGGCAGTAAGTTCCTTAAGCCTCATTACTCATGTTTATGATCATTTTTCCATTATTTAATCATGATATTAGTGGAAATTAAGGAAGAAAATTGAGGGATTATGGCTTGAGATTAAGAGATCATTGAGTGGGGATTTGAGGGACCATTTGAGGTCCGATTTTGATGTTCTTGAAATGTATGAACTCGTGAGAGGATGAGGATTCCATAGATGTTAATTTTATCGGATATCCGAAACGTGGGCCCGGGGGCCGGGCTTGAGCAATTTCGAGTGTAAATTAGATATTTTAGAGTGTGCTTCATTCCCTTAGCACATTTTAATGATTATGTACTGATTGTGGCTAGATTTGGAGCTTCCGAAGGTCGATTTGTGTGAGAAAAGGTATCGTGGCTAGAGTTTGGGCCGGATCGAGGTGAGTAATGATTGTAAATGATGTTTTGAGGGTTTGAAACCCCGGATTACACATCGTAGTGCTATATTGAAGTGAGACACACGCTTGATGACGAGCGTGGGGTCATGCACTATTGGGGATTGTGACTTGGTCTGTCCCGATTGATGATTCTACCGCGTATTTGACTGAAATCTATTTGCTATCATCATTATTTGGGCTGAATGCCATATTTGGGCTTCGTGCCAACTATTTGAACCCTTCAGGGATTTTTGTTGATATTTCCTCACTGTTTTGACATTATACTTGAACTCAACCATGTTATTTCCACTGTTTTTAAAACTCAGCCATGTATGCATTGCTTTAACACTTGAAATGATATTTCAAATAATATTTTGGGCTGAACATCATGTTTTACTGTAGCCCGAGTGGCTTATGTGATTTTTTACTATGTAAGGTCGAGGGCCTGTGTTGTGAGGATATCTTTTAGGTCGGGCTGCACGTCGCAGCGGTGATACACAAATTTTGATTATGAGGCCGAGGGTCTGAGATATGTACGACACGAGGTGGCTTGTTGATATGAGGCAGAGAGCCTAGAGATGATGCCACGAGATGGCTTGATATTGCGCTTGGGCCGTAAAGGGCCCCTCCAGGAGTCTGCACACCCCTAGTAAGCGCGGGTACCCATTGTGATGTGAGATATAGCCCGAGGGGCTGATATTATTCTATGTGATTACCCGAGGGGCTGATATTGTTCTATGTGATTGCCCGAGGGGCTGGTATTGTTCTATGCGATTGCTCGAGGGGCTGGTATTGTTCTGAGATATTGCCCGAGGGGTGGATTGTTGACATTGTGCCCGAGGGGCGAACCTTATGTGCTTATCTTTCTTATTTGCCTGTCATTTACCTGTTTAATTGTGTGTTTGTGCCTGAGGGGCGGATTTTCTATGCTTATCTGCACTAACTATTTTGCATTCATTTGCGTAATTGTTGAAAAGTCATTTTCAAAGAAGTTAAACTGAGTTAAGATGTTTTTAGGAGATTTTACAGCTTAATTGCTTTCTTACTGGTTTTGTACTGCTTCTATACAACATGTTGATGCACTTTTCGTGATTTCGTACCATTTAGACTTTAGTTATGATTATTACTCACTGAATTGGAGTACTCACTTTACTCCCTGCACATTGTGTGTAAATTCAGGTATTTCTGAACCCGGTAGTGGGTATTGGCTGATCGGAGGCAGAGTCATCGGAGTTTAGCAAGGTAGCTGCCGGCGTTCGCAACACTATTTTTCTCCATCCTTATATCATTAATATGTATTTTGCACATTTCAGACTTTTCAGTTGTATTTAAACCTTAGTAGATGCTCGTGATTTGTGACACCTCGGTATCGGGCTGTGTTTGGGTTGTCTTCCGCACATTATAAAATATTTTGCTTAGACTTTGGTTTACTTACTCATGCTTAGACTGTTTATTAATGTTCAACTGTTTAAAATTGAATTGGGACTAGTTGGTTGTCCTTTTCTTCAAGAGAGGCGCCATCACAACCGGGTTCGGGTTTAGGGTCGTGACACTTTTGGAGGTAACAGGACCAAGACTGGGACCACGAACTAATTGTCCCAAGCTAATTGGGCCAGTCCCAGGCCTATGTGGGACTAAGGGAGCCGCTCCTATTTTTTAAAAAAAAGTTATCTAAGGAAATGTCTTGTAAATTATATATATATATATGGTCCTAAGAGGGCCTGGCTTTTTTAAAAAAAAATTTTATCCAAGGCAATTTCTTGTAAATTATATTATATAGCTATGACTTAAATTTTTTTAATTAAAATTTAAAAGACAAAATATTGTAAAAAGATATTCAAAGGAATGCATTAGAATTTTTATTATTATGATATTAACAAAACATGGCCCAAACTTTCTTAGTCCCTCCCCCCCCCCCCCCCAAATGGAATGAGCACAACCAAGGTGTTAATACCACCATTGAGAAGAAAAAGAAACTAATCAAGATATGCCAAAATACAAGTTACATATTAATTTTACATGGTATCTCTTACAAATTTCATAAATCCATCAATGTTCGGAGGAATTTCCGTTGGTGGTAGCGGAAAAGAAGCTTGTTCATCACCGCTTTCGGGTGAAGCTGCATCCTCTGCAAGTTCAGCTAGAATTTCTTCGTAAGCTTCGTCTACCTCTGGTTGTGATTCAGCAAGTCCAAAATTTCTTCGTTCCGAACGGAACCAATCTCTGAAAAGTACTAATTTTTCAAGCTCTCCCTCATAGACGCTCTATAATCACTGAGTTGAAGTCTTGCTTGACTGAAAGCGCTCTCCGATGCCACTATTGAAGCTTGAATGGTTAAAATATCTCGGGCCATCCTTGAAAGGATTGTAAATTATTTTTCTTTGTCTTCCACCATTCCAAAAGATTAAATGAGCCTTCGGGATTCACTTCCTCAAGTCCCTGTGATAAATAAACTTCAAGCTTATTTAGTTGTGAACAATTACTAGTGCTACAACCTTAAGAACCCCTGAACCCGGTCCAAGCAGTAAGTGCTCTTACTCCTACAATTCTATTAGATGACTGAGAACTAGAAGAAGGAGTTGGAACATTTGGTCTAGCATTATCTATTGCAATTTTATAAGCATTATAAATAGTTTAAGCATTTATTTTAATTGAGGCTTGTGCGTCCGAAAGTGTAGACAACTACTCATCTTCAAGTGCTAAACCATTATAAATAGATTGATACCAATATTGAGGACCTCCAAATTTTATAGTAGGATTTAACATGGTAGCAACACCATAAATAGGGGAATAGGGAAAAACATATTTTTAAAATTTCTTTCTCCTAGAATCAATAGCTTCTTCATAAATTTCCCCACCCTCTGAAAAATAAGCAAACAAATTTGCAAGTTCTGCAAGATAAACTAAACAGTTAGAAATAGTAGGATAATACTGCCCAAAAAATTCATTTGTAGCAACATGAAATCTTTCTAAAAAATCTACAAGCATTTTAACATTAGCCCAATCCACATTTATAAGGTGCTCATCACCATCACTTACATGAGCATTAAAAGTTGAGTTTATGGGGTTTCTATATTCATATGCAATAACTAAACTTTCATACATGTAATTCCATCTAGTTGGACAAGGTTTAGGAACCTTTCTTTCTCTTAGGCCAAATTCATCACATCTTTTAAAATATTCTCTAAGTCTACTTCTACGGTTTGAATAAAAAAGCCAGTGAAGAGCCATTTTAACCTTTTCAATTTCAACATTTAAAATTCTCATACCATCACCCACAATTAAATGGTAAAATGTTACTAAATGCAGGATTTAGTGTAGTGGTAAGCAAGGCTACAACATTAGTGTTACTAGTAGCATTATCCATTGAAATTGGCATTATTTTATCACTAATGCAATAATATCTATAAATATCCGTAACAGTGCTAGAAATAAATTGCCCTGTGTGACGTGAATTAATTATTCTATAAGCAATAATGCGCTTTTGCATTATCTAATCATCATCAATCCAATGACTGGTAACAGTAAGGTAATCACAGTCATTACCACTTCTACCAATATCAATTGTAATAGCAACACGATAATTTATATGAGTAAATAAATAGCGCAAATATTGTTCATATTCATGTTTATATTTATAAATATCGCTCTTTACGATTGTGCGAGGAAAACCTTTATAAGTAGGATTAAAAACTTTTCTAATATAATGCACAAAGTGAGGATTAGAACGAAAACTATAGGGTAAGCACATAACAGTAACCATTTTTACCAATTCTTCCCGATCTTTTTTTAGATCATAATATAAAATACCACCTGGTAACAATGTTAATTCCTGGTTGAAATTGATTTGACCCGGTACTAGGGTCAGGCTGACTAGGTAGACTTGTCCCCCCGGCCGCAGCTTTCATTTGATAATATTTAACTTTATCTTGAGGGTGTATCATTATGTGTCTCCTCAAACTTCGTGTCCCCCCTCCCCCCAAGTAACATAGTTAAAAGATAACTCTTTGCCACAAGTTTTACATTTAGCTTTTTTTTTCTCTTATATGAATAAAAATGGCCAAACAAGAGATGTTTTGGCCTGTCTAGAAGGTTGTCTAGATAAAGTAGGGTTAGTAACAGGGGGTCAACCGGGGCATTATTTGGATTAGTTGGGTTAACTTCAGCAATAGGACTAGTGGGTGTATCGTCATCCAGATGCATTTCATCTAAATCTATTTCCTATTTATCTTCTTCATCAATAGTTGGATTACCATAAAGATAATTCATATATTCATGATCTAAGTGTTCACCACCTCCAACATTATGCACATATTGACTATCAATAAATTATAATAAAGTATTATCACTATCAAGAATAGGAGCATGTGGAGGGCGGGTATAGGTGTTTACCGTGAAAATGGTAACAACAATTAAATTTGTAAATAGGATTCTAAAAATATATGATCTATTCCCGAGTAGTTGTTAGAGCAGTTAATGATAATAATATAGATTTTAACGATGAAATGCAAGCTAAAATGAGATAATAATCAAACCAGAGGGCCTGCTACCAGGATGTAGGTATGGTCGATGGGGGACCTTGGGGTCAAAGTCAGGGTCGAATTCGAGCTATCGGGGATAGTCGGGAATGGGATAACAGTTGAAGATATAATTAAATAAGGCTCTTTACGGCCGATACTGAGCGTATGTGATGAAGAACAGGTAAGAAAGCGATGGATATTAAGGTAACCTCGGGCCAGTGAGAACGAATAAATTAGAAAGAAAAGAGAGAAAGCGAGAGGGATATTATTGCACTTGTGGAGAAATGGAGCAACATCAGTCGAGTCTACAAAGTAATGGGGATCCCCTTTATATAGGAGGGGAATCTGTTATGGTACAGAACATGTTAATCGTAAAGGTACGGAGATAGGATGGCTAGACATGACATCTTGAAAATAGGCCCCGGATAGACGAACCATATCAGGTTAAGTTGCGTGCCTTGGGAACTCCCCTCTCGCCTGTCATAGCTTGTTGTACCTGTCAGAATACAATATACTTTGGACCGATATATATGTCCAGCCTCGAGGATGAGTCTTGACCTTAACTTCGAGCTTCGAAGGGCACGACCGCGAGATGGTTCTATGACGGGGGGAATCAGGCCCCTAGATTCACCGTATACAGATAGTCTCCGCATTTCTTAGAGTGAAGGCAACAAGAAACAATAAGAAACTGTTTTGAACCCTTGATTCCTCTAGTGCCCTTGCGAACGGATACAAGGTATTAAGGCGCATTATATGCACCGTTCCTGCAGATTTCGGCATTGACTGCGGCGGTTGGCTTCCTTCAATATACCTAGGATGCTTTTATAAATATTTGTTTCTTCCTTTTTAGATTCCACCCTTGTTCAAAAACCCTCAGTGAGGTCTGTTCCCCCTCGTTCTCATTCTTTCTCAGGGACGCAATCCCCTTTTTTCTTCTTTCTTCAGATTTCTCCAAGAATGACGAATATTACCACTTCTACTTCCCAGGAGGCTGCAGGCTCATCCTCTTCACTTTTCGCTCGAGGTGAAGTGGCCACTCTCCCCCTTACTCAGGAGTGCGTTCCGGGACCCTTTGTGATGACCTCCAATTTTAGGGTCGAGAGACCCTCCTCGAAGTTAGGGCGCCACGAGCCTGTGACTCGGTATATTAGTTTGATAACGGACAGCAAAAGAGTGAAGGCAGACTACTGCTGGGGATATACCGTGCTCGTGGAGATCCCCGCTCAGGATGAAGATATTACAGCTTATAAAGCCAGCTTTCTGAGTGTGTATACCTACCCATTCTCTTTGGGGCCGGTGGGGCCATCCTCACCCCTAATTGACCCTGTGATTATCGACTTCTGCCTGAGTAACCAGGTGACTCTAGGTCAAGTCCACCCTTCGTTCTAGCACGTGGTTTATATGATCAGACATTGTTCGAGCATGATAGAGGGAATTCCCTTCACCCTGAACCATTTGATCTGGATGTATAACCCTTATCTGCTCCACGAAGGCTTAGTCAAGCTTCGCTGTCGAGCTTCGAGGTCCCTTTTTGCCCCCACTGAGGAATTCAAGGATGATGCATGGTTATGCTGATTCGTCCGAGTAAGGACGTCTGATCTGATTCCAGCAGAAAAGATGTTGTTCCCTGACAAATGGAACATTGAGCGTAAGTAGACGTGGTGCCCTTGCCCTTTCTTGGTAACTTCTTTATACATATGACTCTTCCTTTCTTGTCTTTTTAGCCACAATGATCTACCCTGGCGCGGTGCTTAACCTTCAGGGCTGTCGGTCGTTTGCACTCAATCTGCCCGTATACCGACCAAGCGTGGCGGGATTTATCCTGAGCTCGATGGTATGTCGGAGGCCCTGGTAAGCCTTGAGACTTGACACATACGTGCATTTTGATGTAGCTTTCTCCATACCGTGCATTTTAACATCTGCATCTATGCAGGTCTAGGAGGAACCCTACTGGTAAGGGAGGCGCCATCCGTTGGAGGGGACACTCGGATACATGACGAGGAGAGGAAGAGGCAGGAGAGCTTACCGGTGAGCCGTTGGAGCCCAAGAGGATCAGAGTGGAGGATTCCATGGTTGACCCACTAGCTTCAGTATCCAGTACGACGGTAAATCCTCGTGCTGAAGGCGAGGGAGAAAGCAGCTTCTCCGCACCTTTTAAAGAGCGTTTGCGAATAGATGCTTCCAAATAGGAGTTTGATGCTGGCGCTGGTCAGATTCATGGTGGCGAGGCAATTGCTTGGGTATCGAGCACTGACCTTGAATTGACAGGTGGCCGGAGTTCTTCCCAAATTGGGATGCCCTTGATAGGCAGTTTGGAGGGACCTCGAGCTGGGTCCAAGGATGAACCGAGGACGGAGATTCAGGTTAACCTCGTTAGCCCATTGGATATTGTTGATTCTCCAAAGGGGGATATCCTTCCATCTTCCAGAACGCAAGAGGAGTCTTGCAATGAGCCTTTTGTGGCGGGAGCACTAATCAAAGGCCGAGACGCACTTGGGAGGCCGGCGTTCACCCTTGAGGGTAGTTTCGAGGTCGATGCCTCATCTATTTTTGGCGAGATGGGCAGGCTTTGTGAGCGGGCAACTTCATCTAACCTTGTTTGCTGCTTCGGGCTGCTCCATCCTTTATCTTCTTAACTTTTTTATGTGATTTCAGCCCAAGAAACTTTATAACTAGGCCCTCGCTCAGTGCCAGGATGAGGTAAATCATCGTGAGCGCGAGAATGCTTTTTTCACCGAACAGGTTATCAATTCCTTGATTTTGCTATCATTTAAGCCCTTGTAAAATTTCCTCGCTTATAACTCTTCGTGCCTCGATCTGTGCAGTTTGAGAAGGAAAACACCTTACTGAGAGGGGAGCTTCAGGCCAAGGATGCTGAAATCTCCGAGCTTAGCCGGCGTGTGAGCGAGGTGTCTTCTGAAAGGGACAACCTCAAGGAGAGAGTTACCTTGAATGAGTGCCAGCTTCAGGGCGTGAGGGAGGATAACAACAAGTATAAGAGCCTTCATTCCGAGTTGGTGGCCACATTGCTCCAGATCAAAATTGAGGCCGAGGCGCTTGTATATTCGCATGGGGGAGGAGCGGTTGTCGCAGATTCCTATGTAGAGAGGGTGTTCGAGGGGGCTGGCCCAAATTTGCCTCGAACCGTGGGTCATGCTTGGCCGGTTTCCCGAAGGCTGACCATCGAGGGCGTATTGTATGGCAGCTCGAGCGGGGTTAAAAATGGGGGTGGATCCCCGGAGAGGGGGGATGTTGTCGAGAAGGGGCCATCGGGGGATTTGTAATTGCCTGGATGCAATCTTTGAGGCCGTTGGTTTGGCAATAGATTAGAATCTGTTGTTTTATTTCCTGTTGATCTCCCTTTTCGTTGTACAGTACTTTTTAATTTGGCATTTGTATGAGGAGAATTCTGCGATTCTGTTTCCCTTTCTGTTTTGAATTTACCAATGATTGGCGAAAAACCTTTAGAACTATAATATAGCCTTGTGGCCCTTTTGGGTTGGCTTGGGAGTTTGTCGCATGGCTGGTTGATGCGGCCTCTGATGTGAACCGCCATGAGGGATCTCACGCTTTTTCCCATCTGTCTTGCATTGGATTTCCGGGGTGGGTTTGTCCCGAGCCTTGTTGATTTCTTCTTTCCCGTGCTCGCGCGGTCGGGTGATGATGATTCTTATCTTTTGCTATTCGGCATTTTGTTGTATCAACTATTTTGGGTCCAGTCTCTGAGTCGCGTTGCGATTCTAGCTTTAATCGACCTAAAGTTCGTTTCCTACCTGCATGGGCAGGCAATGATGGCCTTTTGTGCTTTAGGTCAAAGTAACCTTATAGGCGCGTGGCCCGGAGGCTCACTCGATCGGTAAACAATGGAATTTATGTCGTGCCCTTAGGCATATTGTAGTTTAGCCATTTCGGGTCTACTATCCGAGTCGAGTTGCGACTCGAGCTTTAATTGACCATTAAGTACTTTCGATTTTCCGACCGTCGATAGTGCCTCTTATGCTGTTTTGGCCGTTGAGACCTTTTTATATGTGGCTCAGAGGCTTGCATAGTTAACTATTTTGGATATGGTTTCCGAATCGGGTTACGATTCGAGCTCATTTTAATCCTCAAGTTGTCAATTTTTAAGCTGGTGACAATAGCTCTTACGCTATTTGGTTGTAGAGACCTTTTAGTGTGCGTACCGTAGGCTCATTTTGCTAGCGAGAATGGCTCCTACACTGTTTTGCCTGTGGGCTTTTTGTAGGCTTTGTTTTCCGCTCATTAAGGTCTTTTGAAATAGTTTTGCCTGACCCGTCGTCAGTTCTATAAGAACCTCAATTTCAAGTTGTTAACGGTGATGTTTCAAGCACCTCGGAAGGTTCATAGCTCGTAGGCTGAGTAGGTCAAAGCCTTTGTGATTTGGCGCTGACATGGTCGAAGCTCATTTTTTCCTGTTTAGGGAAGCCTGTTTTAACCGGTTCTTTCTGAAGTATGTTAGAATTAGTGGCCTGTGATTTTGTTTAGCGACGGTCGGGTGTCCCCGAGTCGTGTTAGTTTGGCTGTATCATCCGTTTTGACCGTAGTCATATGTGTTTGGCCGGAGCCATTTTTGATCCCTAGTAATAGTTCAGGCATCTACACCGAGGGTATGCCCTTTTGGGACTCTTACAAATGCGACGTATAGCCTGAACTTCTGGATTTTCATGCCTGTTGAGATCTTACAGTTTGTCATGCCTGTTGAGGTCTTACAATTTTTGTTGTAATGTAGAATAGATCTGGTTACGCAGAGTCTGCCTGCTAGGGGTCTTATAGTTTCAAGTTTCCCAATGCATGGCGATTGGCAATGAATGACAGTCTCTAAGTCATCGAATTTGTTTAAGCTTGAAGATCGCTTTTCGTGAGCTCAAAGTTGCCTTGTAGGGGCTTTATGAGCCCGGAGTTCCGACCCTGGGGTCGTACACACGCTGAATTACTGACGCTAAGTGTCCGAGTATCTTGGGACGCGTTTGGTGGAGAGGCCCCTGTCAGGCGTTTACTTGAGATTTCCTTGTTTGGAGAATAAGATGTTAAAAGATATCCTTTTATTGCTTGGTGTAGATACATGCTATTTTGTTTTTGCAAGCTCAGCCCGATACATTGTTTCCTATCGGAGCCTTGTTCGTCTTTTTCCCGGGGTAGGACTGACTACGAAAGAAATCTTGTAGGTTCATCGAATCCTTCTGGGGAAATGTATGGACGTCGTCTCGTTAAAAACCTTGCTGGGAAAAACCCGTTTCGGGGTAACAAACCCGGTCGAAGGAAAAGAATGCGACGTTTGCTCGAGGACATTTGTGGGGTTCTACATCCAACCGCCCTAGCAGTAATACCGCTTAAGCATCGATATATTCCAGTTACTCGGAAGCTGCTCGCCTTCCATGGTACCAAGCTTATAGGACCCTTTGCCAACTATCCCAAGGAGACGGTACGGTCCTTCCCAATTTTGGCCCAGCTTCCCCTCATTAGGGTTTCTGGTGTTGAGGGTAACATTCCTTATGATCAAGTCTCCGATTCCAAAGTATCGGAGATTCATTCTTCTGTTGTAGTATCTTTTGATTTTCTATTTCTGGGCGGCCATCCAAACCAGCGAGGCTTCCTGTCTTTCGTCGAGCAGCTCGAGGGTCGTTGCCATGGCTTTGTTGTTTGACCCCTCTCTAGTGTGTCGGAATCTAGAGCTTGGTTCTCCGGCCTCCACCGGTATCAATGCCTCGGCGCCATACACTAGAGAGAAGGGTGTCTCCCCGGTGCTCGATTTTGGAGCTGTCCGATATGCCCACAGCACCTCGGGCAGCATTTCTCTCCATTTTCCCTTGGCGCTTTCCAACTTCTTTTTTAAGTTTTGAATGATGGTTTTATTTATAGATTCGTCTTGGCCATTTGCATGAAGGTGGTATGGCATCGACAGGATTCTCTTTATTTTGTTGTCTTCAAGGAACTGTGTTACCTTGCTCTCATGAATTGCCTCCCGTTGTCGCATGTTATTTCGGACGGGATTCCGAATCGATATACGATGTGTTCCCATATAAATTGATGACGTCCTTCTCTCTTATTCTCTCGAAGTCCTGCTCTTCCACCTATTTTGAGAAATAGTCAGTCATAAATAAAATGCATCTGGCCTTACCTGGCACCGTCGGCAAAGGGCTGACAATGTCCATCCCCCATTTCATGAATCGCCATAGTGATAAAATGGAATGCAGTTGTTCTTTGGGCTGGTGGATCATGGGAGCGAACCTCTGACATTTTTCGCATTTTCGGATGAATTCCCTGACGTCTTTTTCCATGCTGTCCCAATAGTAGCCCGCTTTGATCACTTTTCAGACTAAGGAATTGGCCCTAGAGTGATTTTTGTAGGTGCCCTCGTCGATCTCCTGGAGCACGTAATCTATGTCGCCCTTCCCCAAGCATATCGCCAGGGGACCATCAAAAGTTCTCTTATAAAGAGCCCCATATTCGTCGAGTGAGAACCGGGCCGCTTTGGTTCGCATGGCCCTCGATTCTTTTGGATCCGTGGGTAGCTTTTTGTCCTTCAGATAAACAATGTATTTGTTTCTCCAATCCCATGTTAGGCTGGTGGAGTTAATTTCCATGTGACCTTCCTCGACCACAGATTTGAACAGTTGAACAACGGTTCCGGGGAGTAGATCTTTTTCATCAGCGGAAGATCCTAGGTTCGCGAGGGAATCGGCCTCGCAATTTTGCTCTCGAGGTACATGGACTAAGGTCCAATCTTTGAAGCGACGCAATGCGATTTGGATTTTGTCCAAATACCTTTGCATCCTGTCTTCTCGGGCTTCATAGATTGCGTTTACTTGGCTTACCACGAGGAGCGAGTCGCATTTTGCCTCGACAATCTCGCTCCCAAGCTTTTGGCCAACTCTAAACCTGCAATCATAGCCTCATACTTGACTTTATTGTTAGTCAGTTTTGTGGTTTTTATGGATTATCTGATTATGCCGAAGATGGGCGGCATTAGGACTATACTGAGTCTGGATCCCCTTATGTTTGTGGCACCATCTATGAACAGGGTCCATACCTCGGGGGATGTGCCTAATTTTAATAAAAGCTCCTTCTCTACATCAGGCACGAGGGTTGGCGAGAAGTAGGCCACGAAATCCGCTAGGATTTGGGACTTGATGGTCGTCTGAGGTTGATACTCGATGCCGTACACTCTGAGTTCGATGGACCACTTGGCCAATCGACCCGATAACTCAGGTTTATGTAGTATACTTCGGAGGGGATAAGTTGACAGGACGCACATACGGTGGCACTAAAAGTAAGGCTTCAGTTTGCGTGAAGCGCTTATTAGTGCGAGAGCCAATTTTTCTAGATAGGGGTACCAAGTTTCGGCGTCCCCCAAGGTTCGGCTCACATAATAAACAAGAAATTGCGTACCTTGCTCTTCTCGTACCAATACGCCACTTACCGTTATTTTGGATACGACCAGGTATAGGTATAATGTCTCATCCTCCTTGGGCGTGTGCAGCAAAGGCGGGCTAGACAGGTAACGTTTCAGTTCTTCCAGCGTGTATTGGCATTCTGGAGTCCATTCGAAGTTGTTCCTTCTTTTGAGCAAGGCAAAGAAATGGTGACTTTTGTCCGAAGATCTCGATATGAATCTGCCTAGGGCCGCGGTCCGCCCCGTCAGCCATTTAATGGCTTTTACGTTGTTTACCACTGTAATCTCTTCGATGGCCTTTATTTTGCCAGGATTGATTTCGATCCCCCTGTTTGAGACCATGAAGCCCAGGAATTTGCCCGAACCTACTCCGAAGGCGCACGTCTCAAGATTGAGCTTCGTGTTATAGCTTCTGAGGATGTCGAAGGTTTCCTGCAAATGGGTCAGATGGTCCACTGCGTGCAGGGATTTGACTAGCATATCATCAATATATACCTCCATTGATTTTCCTACTTGGTGCTCGAACATTTTAGAAAACCTAGGTTCTACCCAAAACACCCAATTTTCCCATGAAAATCTTTGATTTGAAGTTGAAATCATGTTAAAAGATGTTAAAAAGTGAAGAAAATGAGTTAGAAATCACTTACCAATCGTTTTGGGGAAGAAACGTTGTTTAGAAATTTGCCTCTTACGTTTTGGGGTTTTGAAAAGTGTAAAAATAATTGAAATTCACGTGAATTTACACCACTCTGAAACTCCCTGTGTGGACCGCACAAAAAAGATCGTTGCCGCACAGGCCTCCCTGAAGACCTGCAGATCATAGCCTCGTGCGGACCGCACAAAGCTGACCGCGGCCGCACAACATCTACCGCAGACCGCTCAAAGGCGACCGCGGCCGCGGTGGCCCCTCTGCGGCCGCACACGATTTCTTGCGGACCGCGCAAGAGGGTTCAGAGAATTGTCATATTTCCTGAACCTGCAACATCAGATCTTTTTAAGCCTAAGGCATCCCGGAACCTACTCGAAACTCACCCGAGCCCTCGAAACTCTAACCCAAGTATATACACAGCCTCAAAGACATTCTACGAACATATTCGTGTAATCAAATCGCCAAAATAACATCATGAACATCGAATTAAATCTCAAGATCAATGAAATTTTCAAAAACTCCATCAAGTTCAAATTTAGGAATTCAAGTCCAAAACACGTCAAACGGTGTCCGATTTTAACCAAACTTTACAAAAACCTCTTAAATCACATATAAGACCTGTACCGGGCACTGGAACCAAAATATGGGCTAGATACCAACACGTTCTAATCAATTTTCATTTCAATTTTCCTTAACAATTTCAGAAAGCAATTTTACTCAAAAATTCATTTCTCGGGCTTGGGACCTCGGAATCCGATTCCGGGCATACGCACAAGTCCCATATTTTCCTACGGACCCTTCGAGACCGTCAAATCGCGGGTCCGGGTCCGTTTACCCAAAATGTTGACCGAAGTCAAATTTTATTCATTTTAATATCAAAACTTAGCATTTTTCACAGAATTTTATATTTAAGCTTTCCAGCTACGCGCCCAGACTGCGCACGCAAATCGAAGCGACTTTAAATGAGGTTTTTAATGCCTCAAAAGCATATAATGGGTAAGAAAACAGGTGATGGCCCTTTGGGTCGTCACAGTATTCCCTCATGTTTATTCCAGTTTGCCCATGACAACCCTTTTTAGCTCATTTACCAATGACAGTACGATAAGAAAGATATATTATGTTGGTACTTGGTTGAGTGAAGCACCGGGTGCCCATCATGACCCTTCAATTTTAGTCGTGACAATATTCCAATAGTATCATGTGCAACTTCGGGTATTTGCTCTCTTTATAAATATTTGCTTAGTTGATTAAGAATACTCACAAAATAGTTTATAAAATATTTTATTTTATTTGGGCACATTTGGCCTTAAGTCATTGTCATTTAGTTATAGATACCTGTCATCAATAACCTATATTTAGTTCTTCAAAAGTCTAATTCAACTCATAATAATACTCATTATTTTATGTAGGATCTATTCTTGTGTAACAATCTCAATTCTTCCATTTAAGGTGTTAAGGAACTCAATTCATTTTGTTAAAGACACCCAACTCTATTATTTATCTTTACACACTCCTATTTATCATTTTTTTCTTAGAACCCTAGTTCATACATGCCCAATTCAAGAACTAGCATATTTTTTTATGCAAATAATGATTCTTAGTCCAACATATTTTTTTATGTTTAAAAATCCTAGCTTTGAGATCTTGTAGAGATTCTTGACTTTTGATGGATCCCTATGAATATTGATCCATGAATGATGCTAGAACTAATATTTAATGGTATTATATGACCATTAATGTATCATAGAAACTCAGCTGGAAATGCATTTAGTTACTGATGCTTTATCTTTTTTCTAGAACCCAAAATTTGGCTCCGAAATTTCATATGATTCTCTCACTTCGAACTGCCTCTTAAATCGCCTCGTTGCCTTGCATAGCCTCCTGCGTAGTCCCTCATGTAGTCCCTCATGGCCCTGAACCTCCTCTTATCTCTTTGGTTGGCTACTGGATTTAGCTGCGCATGATGCGTAGCCTACACACAATGCGTGTGTATGAGGGAGCTCGTGTGCATAGTTCTTGGCTTTTCATACGTAGTGAGATGGTCTTATGTGTGTGGTTATGCATAGGCAGCTCCTATCCTGCATAAGAAGGCTTCTCCTATGCATAAATCTAATATATGCTACATAGGCTGCATTTAGGGGTATTCATAAAAACCTGAAAAACCGAACCAAATCGACCAAAAAACTCGATACTTTTTAGGATTGGTTTGGTTTTGATTTTGAATTATAAAAGCTGATTGTATACGGTTGGAATCGGGCTTACCCGATTTTACTATTTGATCGAGACTAGGGAGTTGCATCAAAGGTGGGCCTCGTGGTGGATCAGACCAAAGCACGAGGACAAGGTACCGAGTTCGAGAAACGAGGTGTCTGTCAAGATCGAGGCCAGTAGCGATTGAGAATAAATAGGACAGACTTCAAGCAAAGCGCAATAATAGAAAGGTGAGATATTCGTAGCTGGTCGAAGATCATGGCGGAAATCTCGAAACAGATCAAATCAATGGAGGTTGTTTAGGCTAATCATGGGATTTACTTAAGTAATTAAAATTGTACCATAGATAGGATTCCTCTACTATATAAAGAGGGTTCAAATCATTTTGAAGGCATCTTACATTCACGCGTATCAAAGCAATACAATAGTTTCTGTCTATCATATATTCTTGTTCATCAGTTTACTTAGTTGTTAACTATTCGAGTACTGATAGCTCGAGGGTGTACTAGCTCGAGGGATTTGTCCAAACATTGGTTTGCCTTACATTCTTGTCAATTTCCATCACTTATCTTTATGTTTATCAATTGGTATTAGGCGAAATCGCGTATCCTTAAAACTATATTATAAGTTTAATTGTTATCCAATTTTTAGGGTTAATAGTTTGGTGCCCACCTTGAGGCTAAGGATAATAGTGATTGTTTGGTATTAATACTCGTAACACATACTACTTTACGCTTGTTCTTGTGAGTGTTTTTGATTTCAGGATCAACATGTCTAACTCGCAAGCAGTACCCACTCAGGCCAATAATGGCCTCAGCTTCCATGCAGAAAACGATAATGTAGCGCCCCAAGGATCGAAGTACCTTACGCTGGCCACGAGGGAGTACCAATCAGAGACCCCGTCGATGTCAGTTCACATGTCTCCCTAAATACAAATCTAGACGTTGATCATGAAGGTAGCATACACAGGAAAGTTCGATCAGGTGGTCGAGGCACGCAGGGCAGAGAAGACGGTGAAGTTAGCCTCCAATTGCTATTTGAAATGCTACAGGATCAGCAAGTCGTTATAGTGCAACTACAGAATCGGCATCGAGCACCAAGTAGGATCGAACCAGAAACTATTCTCATGGCCGAACCTATACCGAAGAGATCAAACGCCAATGATTCGGGGGCTGACCCTGCTATTATGAAAATGCTCGAGGAGCTCACTAAACGGATTGAATCAGGAGAAAAGAAAATCGAGGCAAATGAGAAAAAGGTAGAAACATACAACTCCCGGGTTGACCAAATACCTGGGGTACAACCAATTCTAAAGGGTTTGGATTCGAAGAAGTTTTTTCAAAGGCTTTTCCCCCCAAGTGCGGCTCCGAAGCCTATCCCAAAAAAATCCGCATGCCAGAAATTACCAAATACAAAGGAACCACCGAACCTAATGAACATGTCACTTCTTATACGTGCGCAACAAAGAGGAATGACTTAGAAGATGATGAGTTTGAATCTGTTCTATTGATAACGTTTGGTGAAACTTTATTGAAAGGGGCAATGATATGGTACCACAATTTGCCACCCAATTCCATCGACTATTTCGCCATGCTTGTAGATTCCTTCGTGAAGTCACACGTTGGAGCAGTAAAGGCTGCGATTAGGAAGTCAGACCTCTTCAAAGTAAGACAAAAGGACAACAAAATGTTAAGGGAATTCGTATCTCAGTTCTAGATGGAACGCATGGACCTACCCCCGGTCACAGACAATTGGGCCATTCAAGCTTTTACTCAAGGTTTGAAAGAATAAAGTTCGATAGCATCACAACAACTAAAGCAGAATTTAATTGAATATCCAGCTGTAACCTGTGCCGATGTACGTAATTGATACCAGTCAAAGATCAGGGTCGAGGATGATTAATTGGGAACTCCTGGTTCTGTTTACCTAAATAGGCCCGTCGGTAGAATTCAAAGGGACATCGACAGAGAACCCCGATCAAATAGAGATCGGTATTAACCATACAACACAGATCATATAACCAGTGGCCCAGGACATAATCCAATTCAAAATGACCGAAGGAATGATCGAGGACATATCAACCGACAACTCATGAGTAAAAGTGGCTTCGATAAACATGTCGAGCCCACAGAAGCACCACGACTATCAGAATACAACTTCAGCATCGATGCATCGGGAATTGTATCGGCCATCGGACGGATCAAGGATACTAGATGGCCCAGACCCCTACAGACTGATCCAGCTCAAAGGAACCCTAATCAAATATGAAAATACCATGGTACCCATGGTCACAAAACCGAAGACTGCAGGCAACTAAGGGAGGAGGTAACTCGCTTATTCAGCGAGGGTCATCTTCGAGAATTCTTAAGCGATCGAGCTAAAAATTACTTCAGAGACAGCGATGCAAACAGGAAGAACCACAACACGTAACTCATATGATCGTTGGTGGGGTTGATATTCCTCAAGGACCAACAATTAAATGCACCAAAGTTACAATCACAAGGGAGAAGCATACCCGGGACTACATACCAGAAGATACCTTATCTTTCAACGATGAGGAAGCAGAAGGGATCGAACAGCCTCACAATGACGCACTGCTAATATCTATCCTTATGAATAAAATTCAAGTAAAACGTCTATTGATTGATCCAGGAAGCTCGGCAAATATTATTCGATCAAGGGTCGTAGAGCAACTCGGCCTCCAAAATCAAATCATGCCCACATCTCGGGTACTTAACGGCTTCAACATGGCATGTGAAACCACCAAAGGGGAAATCATTCTGCCAGTAAATAGGGCCGGAACCATCCAAGAAACGAAGTTCCACATGATCGAAGGCGGCATAAGGTACAACGCGCTGCTCGGAAGTCCTTGGATTCATAATATGAGAGAAGTACCCTCGACGCTTCATCAAGTTTTGAAATTCCCAACATCAGAAGGAATATAAATGACGTATAGTGTACAACTCGCCGCCAAAGAAATTTTGCAATCGATGAGGTAATACCATTATTGACAGTGTCATCAACAAAGGGTTCGGAGTCGAAGGGAAAGAAAGAAGTCAAATAGCAACCACTGTTATTGGCCTCGGCCCAATCAGAGGAGCAGGCACTTTCAAGGATGATGATTATATGATACCTTGAACCTTTATAATCCTCGATGATTTTTATTGTCACGACCCAAACCTATAGGCCGCAACGAGCACTAGTACCTTACTCAACCGAGTACCAACATAACATTTCTTTCTTATTGTATTTTCATTGGCAAATGGGGAAAATGAGCCGTCATGGGCTAACAGGAATTAACATAAGGGAATAATCAATATAGAACGACTCAACCTGTCACGACCCTAAACCTGGACCCTGTTGTGATGGTGTCGCTCGTGAAGACAAGGCCAACCGACACTACCCATTTCTATATTTAACAGTTAAATATTAGGGGACAGTCTAAGCATGATCAAATAAACTAAGGTTTAAGCAGTTAATAGCATAATTCACGAAAAATAACCCAACATAGCCTGATACCGGGGTGTCACTAGTCATGAGCAGCTAAACAATCCAGAATATTCCAAATCAAACTACAGGATTTAATACAAAAACTAAGAACATGAAGAAATAAGATATGGAAGAGCTCCGGGCTATGAACACCTACAGCTACCTAGAGACTCCTCGGATCCGCCTGAGCCGGAAATGATCAGAACTTGGGAGCGGGACCAGATACACCTGAATCTGCACACAGGGTGCAGGGAGTAAAGTGAGTACTCCAATTCAATGAGTACTCCAACTCAGTGAGTAATAATCATAAATAAAGACTGAAAGCAGGAAATCACGTAAGGCACAAAAGCATGCTATAATGAAGTAGTAAAACCATTAAAAAACAGTAAACCAGTGAAAGATAGGTAAGAATCCTTTAACTCAAATTTAACTTCATGAAAAGCCTTTTTCAACAATTAAGCATGGTAATTGACAAGAAATTAAGAAAAAAGATAAACACATAAAGGTTTGCCCCTAGGGCACAGTATCAACAAATTTGCCCCTCGGGAAATATCTCAAAACAATACCAGCCCCTCGGGCAATACATAGTACAATACAAACCCCTCGGGCTCAATCTCACATCACAATGGGTACCCGCGCTCATTGGGGGTGTACAAACACTTGAAGGGTCCCCTTACGGCCCAAGCGCAATATCAAGCCACCTCATGCTATCATCACTAGGCCCTTGGCCTCATATCAATCAAGCCACCTCGTGGCGTACATATCTCAGGCCCTCGGCCTCATAATCAGTATCAAATGTTTCCTCACAACATAGGCCCTCGACCTTACTCAATCAAAATACTCACAAGCCACTCAGGCAATAGTAAAACATGATTCTCAGCCCAAAATATCATTTAAAAGATCATGTAAGTGTTAAAATAGAGTAAACATGGCTGAGTACGAAAACAGTAAAATATAACATGATTGAGTTCAAGTATAAAGTCAAAATAGTGAGGAAATACTAGTAAAAATCCCCGAAGGGTTCAAATAGACGGCACAACGCCCAAAATAAGGCATTCATCCCAAATCATGATGATAGCAATTAGATTTTAGTCAAATATGCGGTAAAATAGTAATTCAGGACAAACTAAGTCATAATTCCCAACAGTGCACGACCCCACGCTCGTCATCAAGTGTGTGTGTCACCTCAATATAGCACAACGATGTGCAAGTCCGGGGTTTCACACCCTCAGAACATCATTTACAATCATTACTCACCTCGAACCGATCAAATCTCTAGCTTGCAACGCCTTTGGCCCTCGAATCGGCCTCCACTCGCGCCGAATCTATCCAAAATAAGAATGAGGACGCCAAAACATGCTAAGAGGACGAAGCCTAAGCAAAAATAATCAATTTACAACACATTCCGAAATTACCAAAACCCGACCCCTGGTCCCACATCTCGGAATTCAAAAATTTTTAAATCAATAGATTCCTTATCTCCCCACGAGTTCATACATATCAAAAGTTCTGAAATCCGACCTCAAATGGTCCTTCAAATTCTCAAGCAAAGGTCTAAACTTCCAAGCCCTAGTTTCCCCAATTTTAGCCCTTAAATTCCATTAATTATAGCTCTAATCAGTGAAATAATAGCATAACAATGAGTTTCAGGTCCAAATTCCTTACCTCAATGAAGTTCCCTTAAAATCCCTCTTCAAAATCATCCAAAAAGATCCCAAGCCGAATTAGAAATGGTGAAAATAGCTCAAAATCGCGAAGGACACAATTTATACCTTCTGCCCAGGTATTTTCGCATCTGTGGCCCTATAACCGCTTCTACTGAACTGCATTTGTGGCCAATCAACCGCTTTTGCTGTTTTCACTTATGTTCTTCTATTCCGCATCTGTGATCCCTTATCCTCATCTGCGACATCGCAGATGGGGTCCTCCTCACCGCTTCTGCGGTTTCCTACCTATATCCCAACTTCCGCTTCTGAGCCCTTTTTCCCGCATATGCGGCATCGCACCTGCGGTCCCCAAGCCGCAGGTGCGGAAATAGCAGAACCAGCAAATCTGCAGCACCCTTCAAAATCCAAACTTCCCGTCAACCATCTGAAATCACCCTGAGGCCCTTGGGACCTCAACCAAAGGCACCAAAATATCCCAAAACCTTATTCAAACTTGTACAAATCTTCAAAACACCTCAAACAACATCAAATCAACCAAAACACATCGGATTCAAGCCTAAGTTTCCAAAATCTTCCGATTTCCGCTTTTGATCGAAAACCCAACCAAACCACGTCCGAATGACCTAAAATTTTTCACACACATCCCAAATGACACAACACAACTACTGCAACTCTCGAAATTCCATTCTGACCCCTATATCAAAATCTTGCCTACCAACCAGAAATCGCCAAAATATCAACTTCACCAATTCAAGCCTAAATCTACTCTGAACCTCCAAAACTCATCCCGATTGCGCTCCTACTTTCCAAATAACCTCTCGGAGCTATTTGAACCATCAGAACTCACATCTGAGCACTCTAACACATAGGTCAACATACAATTGACTTTTTCCAACTTAAGCTTCCTCAAAAGAGACTAAGTGTCTCAAAACCTTTCCAAACCTGAGCCAACTAACCCGATCACTCATAGAACCAATAGACAAAGCAATAAGAAGCAGAAATGGGGGAAACGGAGTGGTAACTCATGAGACGACTGGCTGGGTCGTCACATCCTCCCCAACTTAAATAAATGTTCGTCCTCGAACGAGTCAAGAACATACCTGAAGCCTCAAATAGGTGAGGATATCTGCTCTGCATCTCCCACTCGGTCTTCCAGGTAGGCTCCTCCACGGGTCGACCTCTCCATTGCACTTTCACTGAAGCTATATCCTTTGACCTCAACTTTCAAACCTGATGACCCAAAATAGCTACTGGCTCCACATCATAAGTCAAATCATCACCCAACTGAACCGTGATGAAATCTAAAACATGAGACGGATCCCTAATATACTTCAGGAGCATAGAAACATGAAATATTAGATGCACACTCGATAAGCTGGGTGGCAAAGCAAGCTCATAAGCCACCTCCCCAATCCTCCGAAGCACCTCAAAAGGTCCAATGAACCGCGAACTCAATTTCTCTTTCTTCCCAAATCTCATAACACCCTCCATGGGCGAAACCTTCAACAGAACCTTTTCACCAACTATGTAGGACACATCTCGAACCTTTTTGTCAGCATAAATCTTTTGTCTCGACTGCACTATACGAAGCCTCTCTTGAATCACCTTCACCTTTTCTAAAGCATCATATACCAAGTCTGTCCCCAATAACCTATCCTTACCGGGCTCGAACCAACCAACTGAATATCTACACCGCCTTCCATACAAAGCCTCAATAGAGCCATCTGAATACTTGACTAGTAGCTGTTTTTATAAGCAAATCCTGTAAGCAGTAGAAACTGATCCCATGACCCTCCGAAATCAATGACACAAGCATGAAACATGTCCTCCAATATCTGAATAGTGCGCTCGAACTGCCCGTCCGTATAAGGGTGAAAAGTTGTGCTCAACTCAACCTGGTACCCAACTCTCGCTGCCACAAACCTCCAAAACTACGATGTAAACTGAGTGCCCCTATCTGAAATGATAGAAACAGGGACACCATGCAAACGAACAATCTCCCGGATATAGATCCCTGCCAACCGCTCTGAAGAATAGGTAGTACACACAGGAATGAAGTGCGCGGACTTGGTCACCCGATCCACAATCACCCAAATAGCATCGAACTTCTTCAAAGTCCATGGAATTCCGACAACAAAGTCCATAGTGATCCTCTCCCACTTCCACTCGGGAATATCCATCTGCTAAAGCAAGCCACCCGGTCTCTAATGCTCATATTTCACCTACTGCAATTAAGACACTGAACTACAAATCCCATAATGTCTTTCTTCATTCTCCTCCACCAATAGTGCTGCCTCAAATCCTAATACATCTTTGCGGCACCCGGAAGAATTGAATACCGCGAGCTATGGGCCTCCTCCAGAATCAACTCCTGAAGCCCATCGACATTGGGCACACAAATCCGACCCTGCATCCTCAACACCCCATCATCACCAATGGTCACATCTCTGGCATCATCGTGCTAAACTCTGTCCTTATGGACAAGCAAATGCGGATCATCATATTGGCGCTCTCTGATGCAATCATATAAGGAAGACCGAGAAACCACACAAGCCAATACCCGACTGGGCTCCGAAATATGTAATCTCACGAACCGATTGGCCAAGGCCTGAACATCAACTGCAAGAAGTCTCTCCCCAACTCGAATATATTCCAAACTCCCCATACTTACCGCCTTTCGGCTCAAGGCATCGGCCACCACATTGGCCTTTCCCGGATGGTACAATATAGTGATATCATAATCCTTAAGCAACTCCAACCACCTCCGCTACCTCAAATTGAGATCCTTCTATTTGAATAAGTGTCGGAGGCTACGATTATCAGTAAACACCTCACAAGACACACCATACAAGTAATGCCTCCAAATCTTCAACACGTGAACTATGGCAGCCAACTCCAAATCATGAATGGGGTAGTTCTTCTTATGGGGCTTCAATTGACGAGAAGCATAAGCAATAACTCTACCCTCTTGAATCAAAACACAACCAATACCAACTTTCGAAGCATCACAATACACGGTATATGAACCTGAAGCTGATAGAAGAACCAACATTAGAGCTGTGGTTAAGGCTATCTTAAGCTTCTAAAAGCTCTCCTCACACTTGTCCGACCATACAAATGAAGCACCTATCTGAGTCAACTTGGTCAAAGGCGATGCGATAGATGAGAATCCCTGAACAAACCGGCAATAATAGCATGCCAAACCAAGAAATCTGCAAATTTCGGTGGCTGAGGACGGTCTGGGCCAACTCTAAACCGCCTCTATCTTCTTCGGATCAACCTGAATACCCTCGCTGGACATCACATTCCCCAAGAAAGCCACTGAACTGAGCCAAAACTCACTCTTGGAAAATTTTGCATAAAGCTTCTCCTCTCTCAATCTCTGCAACACAACTCTTAAATGCTTCGCGTACTCCTCCTGACTACGCGAATATACCAGAATATCATCAATGAAGACAATGACAAATGAGTCAAGATAAGGCCGGAACACACTGTTCATCAAATGCATGAACGCTGCTGGGGCATTGGTCAACCCAAAAGACATCACCAAGAACTCATAATGACCGTATCGGGGCCTGAAAGTTGTCTTAAGAATATCTGAGTCCCTGATCTTCAACTGGTGATAACCTGAACGGAGATCCATCTTGGAGAACACTCTCTCTCCCTGAAGCTCGTCGAATAAATCATCAATGCGAGGCAAAGGATACTTGTTCTTAATTGTTACCTTGTTCAATTGTCTATAATCAATGCACATCCTTATAGTGCCATCCTTTTTCTTCACAAATAGAACCGGCGCACCCCAAGGTGACACACTAGACCAAATGAACCCTTTATCCAGGAGTTCCTAAAGCTGCTCGTTTAATTCCTTCAACTCCGTTGGTGCCATACGATATGGAGAAATAGAAATGGGCTGAGTGTCCGGCACCAGGTCAATACCAAAATCAATACCCTTGTCCGGTGGCATGCCCGACAGGTTTGCAGGAAACACATTGGGAAAATCCCTCACAAATGGAACAGAATAAATACTGGGAGTTTCAGCACCGACATTCCTCATAAAGGCTAGATACGAAAGACAACCCTTCCCAACCATACGCTGGGCTTTCAAGAATGAGATAACTCTACTAGGAACATAATCAGTCACACCTCGCCACTCAATGCGTGGTACACCCAGTATAACCAATGTGACTGTCTTAGCATGATAGTCCATAATAGCACGACACGAAGATAGCCAATCCATGCCCAAAATGACATCGAAATCCACCATACACAATAATAAAAGATCCACACAGGTCTCCAGACCCCCAATAGTCACCACACACGACCGGGACACACGGTCTACAACAACAGTATCGCCTACTGGGTAGATACATGAACAGGTGAAGCAAGAAACTCAAGGGGCATACCGAAATAACGAGCAAAATATGATGACACATAAGAAAAGGTGGAACCAGGATCAAATAATACAGACGCATCCTTGTGGCAGACTGAAACAATACCTGTAATAACAGCATCTGAAGCAATAGCATTAGGTCTGCCCGGAAGCATATAGAAACGGGCCTGACCACCACCTGATCAACCTTGCCCTCTAGGGCGACCCCTAGCTGACTGGGCGAGTGGTGGTGAAGTAACTGGCGCTAAAGCCGATGACTGATTCACCCGCATGCATCAAACTGGAACCAACATAGCACATAACCATGTAATCGAGTAATTAATAGTAGACTCCCCCACTTGGCTCGAAGCCATAGACCAAAACATACACAATAACTCATAACGCATATACTTTATTGCTGCCATAATACCATAGCGAGATTAAACTCAATCCTTCATAAGCTCGTGAAACACAAACCATCTGGTACTTTATATCTTCTACAAATCTCGCATTCACTCTCGTAGTAGTCAAGCCTACTCTCTTGAGCAACCCAAATTTAAATTGTAAAACATATATTTCCCTGGTAACAGAGATCTTCCAATAAATGACACAAGGGATTACGCAAACTTTAGAACAATCCGCATGAGATAACCCCAACTGCTTTGCCTCAAACTAACATTTCTATATACCTTCCACCGTCATAAACATTACGCAGTTACTTAAACTTCCTGAGTCTGAACTCAGATCGCAACATTAAATTTACTTCACTCCCAACTAGGAAACATGGAAAGATTCTTCACACACCCATAACTCAGGGCTATACCTCAAATCAAGATGAAAATCGAGCACCTAACAGCCCTTCTATCCTCCTGCAAACCCTTCTCGTCTCTTCCAAATCACATGAATACATCTCGCAGTCACATAACACTCATCACGTAACTATCCAGTCATCACCTCTCTTAATAGGGACATAATAGAACATATGAATCCAGAAACACACGCTCACGAAATCAACAGCTCAAGGCTCAAGCTATAGGAAACAATCCGGCGTCGAGTCCTCCAGACAGGCCCAACATCAACGCACAGAGATCACACCTCGTCCCTCGATCAGGGAATCACAAGCCATCGATGCATATCCGATATCGAGCGCTCATGCGCGTATACGAACGCATGGAAAGAATTCGAAGAGTTACTTTTCAAGCTGAATCAAGGACGCACGATAAGAATTCAAGAATGTGAAATTTTTCTTAAAGGTTCTGCATCCTCTCAAGGATAAATACAGACATCTCCGAACTCATCCCCGATACTCTACTAAATCTTCTCATGACTTGTGAGACCTATATAACCTAGGCTCTGATACCAACTTGTCATGACCGTAAACATGGACCCGATCGTGATGGAGCCTCTCATGAAGACAAGGACAGTCGACACTACCCATTTCAGTATTTAACAGTTAACCATTAGGGGACAGTCTAAGCATGATCAAATAAACCAAGGTTTAAGCAGTTAATAGCATAATTCACGGAAAATAACCCAACACAGCCCGATACCAGGGTGTCACTAGTCATGAGCATCTAAACAATCCGAAATACTCCAAATCAAACTATAAAGTTTAATACAAAAACTAAGAACATGAAGAAATAATATAGGGAAGAGCTCCGGGCTGTGAACGCCAATAGCTACCTAGAGACTCCTCGGATCCGCCTGAGCCAGAAATGATTAACACTCGGGAGCGGGACCAAATACGCCTGAATCTGCACACATGGTGCATAGGGTAAAGTGAGTACTCCAACTCAGTGAGTAATAATCATAAATAAAGACTGAAAGCAGGAAATCACGTAAGGCACAAAAGAATTCTATAATGAAGTAGTAAAACCATTAAAAATAGTAAACTAGTGAAAGATAGGTAAGAATCCTTTAACTCAAATTTAACTTCATGAAAAGCCTTTTTCAACAATTAAGTATGGTAATTGACAGGAAATTAAGAAAAAAGATAAACACATAAAGGTTCGCCCCTCGGGCACAGTATCAACAAATCTGCCCCTCGGGCAACATCTCAGATCGGGAAATCACATATAACAATACCAGCCGCTCGGGCTCAATCTCACATCGCAATGGGTACCCGCGCTCACTGGGGGTTTACAGACTCCTAGAGGGGCCCCTTACGGCCCAAGCGCAATATCAAGCCTCCTCGTGGCATCATCATTAGGCCCTCGACCTCATATCAATCAAGCCACCTCGTGGCGTACATATCTCAGGCCCTCGACCTCATAATCAATATCAAATGTTTCCTCACAACATAGGCCATTGGCCTTACTTAGTCAAAATCCTCACAAGCCACTCGGGCAATAGTAAAACATGATTCTCTGCCCAAAATATCATTTAAAATATCATGTAAGTGTTAAAACAGAGTAAACATGGTTGTGTACGAAAACAGTGAAATATAACATGACTGATTTCAAGTATAAATTCAAAATACTGAGGAAATACCAGTAAAAATCCCCGAAGGGTTCAAATAGTTGACACATGGCCCAAATATGACATTCAGCCCAAATCATGATGATAGCAATTAAATTCCAGTCAAATACGCGGTAAAATAGTCATTCGGGATGGACTAAGTCACAATCCCCAACAGTGCACAATGCCACGCTCATCATCAAGCATGTGCATCACCTCAATATAGCATAACGATGTGCAAGTCCGGGGTTTTATACCCTTAGAACATCATTTACAATCATTACTCACCTCGAACCAGTTAAATCTCTAGCTCGCGATGCCTTTGCCTCTCGAATCGGCCTCTACTAATGCCGAATCTATCAAAAATCAGAACGAGGACGTCAAAACATGCTAAAGGAACGAAGCCCAAGCGAAAATAATCAATTTACAACAAAAATACCGAAATTACTAAAACCCGACCCCCCGGACCCACATCTCGGAATTCGATAATTTTTAAATCAATAGAATCCTTATCTCCCCACGAGTTCAGACATATAAAAAGTTCTGAAATCCGACCTCAAATGGTCCTTCAAATCCTCAAGCAAAGGTCTAAGCTTCCAAGCCCTAGTTTCCCCAATTTTAGCCCTTAAATTCCATTAATTATAGCTCTAATCAGTGAAATAATAGCATAACAACGAGTTTCAGGTCCAAATTCCTTACCTCAATGAAGTTCCCTTAAAATCCCTCTTCAAAATCGTCCAAAAAGCTCTCAAGCCGAATTAGAAATGGTGAAAATAGCTCAAAATCGCGAAGGACACAATTTATACCTTCTGCCCAGGCATTTTCGCATTTGCGGCCCTATAAGCAGTACCGAATTTGTGGCCAATCAACCGCTTTTGCGGTTTTCACTTATGTTCCTCTATTCCGCATCTTCGATCCCTTATCCGCATCTGCAACATCGCAGATGCGGTCCTCCTCACCGCTTCTGCGGTTTCCTGCCTACATCCCAACTTCCGTTTCAGAGCCCTTTTTCCCGCATATGCACCGTCACACCTGCGGTCCCCAAGCCACAGGTGCAGAAATACCAAAAGCAGCAAATCTGCAGCACCCTTAAAAATAAAAACTCCCCATCAACCATCCGAAATCACCCCGAGGCCCTTGGGACCTCAACCAAAGGTACCAAAATATCCCAAAAACTTATTCAAACTTGTACAAATCTTCAAAATACCTCAAACAACATCAAATCAACCAAAACACATCAGATTCAAGCCTAAGTTTCCAAAATCTTTCGATTTCCGCTTTTGATAAAAAACCCAACCAAACCTCGTCCGAATGACCTGAAATTTCGCACACATATCCAAAATGACACAATGGAACTACTACATCTCTCGAAATTCCATTCTGATCCCTATATCAAAATCTCGCCTACCAACCAGAAATCGCCAAAATATCAACTTCGCCAATTCAAGCCTAAATCTACTCTGAACCTCCAAAACTCATTCTGATCGCGCTCCTACGTCCAAAATCACCTCCTGAAGCTATCCAAACCACCGGAACTTACATCCGATCCCTCTAACACATAAGTCAACATTTGACTTTTTCCAACTTAAGCTTCCTCAAAAGAGACTAAGTGTCTCAAAACCTTTCCAAACCCAAGCCAGCCAACCCGATAACTCATAGAACCGATAGACAAAGCAATAAGAAGCAGAAATGGGGAAAACGGAGTGGTAACTCATGAGACGACTGGCCGGGTCGTCACACAATCTCACATAAAAAAACTTATATACGTGACATACAGGCCTATAAGGCCAACATGATCATTTGTAAACTCGAAACATAGGCCGGCAAGGCCATACAGGCATTCGTATACATGACATCTATATATGGCGCCGTTGCCAGGGACTTAGAAATTAACTATTTTTCTGGATTAGACTTTTACTTTTATTTTTACAAGTTTTTCCTTCTCTTTTTGTAAATATTTTATTTTTATAACTATTTAATTTGTCGCTTAGTGTGTTTTAATTCTCTCAGTATGACATCTGGGGATGAAACATACGAAGGTAAGGTTATTAATGAAAATGCTCGGTTGACGGAAGACTTTTATGGCCCGTCTTTTTGGGCTTGCAAGACCTGAACCCTTTGAAATTGGAATTTGAATATGGGAGTATGGGTTGCTATTGGGACGTATATTCTCGATTAGGCAAATATGTGGAATAAGTTATCTTCTAACAACGTTGGTAAATGATTGATCTAAGGAGAGAGATGAACTTGCACATAAAATTGATTATTTTGGCTTGGCTGTACATAACTTAGATGCAGATTTGAGTGCAAAGGTTGATGCGTGTAATGCCCAACAATTTAATAATGAGTTGTGTGAAGCTGAAAAAAATATTCTATACCAAATTGAGGAGCTAAAACGAGAAAACCAATCACTAGACCATGTTTTTCTTGAGGATGTCAATATTGAGAAGAGTGCTCTAGAGTAATATGAGGGAGTAGATAACATTAAATTGGGAGACTTGAGTGTGTGTAAATATGGGGATGCAAATAGTAGTAAAATTCATGAGTTAGGGCGCATTAGACCTCATTCCAACCATTTTTCCACATTGTGTTTAGATAGTAAGATAGTAATCGAGCCATCTGAGCCTATGAGGGAGTGAAAGGGTGAGAGTGCCTATATTCTTGAATTTGTTGTGGCAAAAAGCAAAAATTACATTCCTCATCTAAAGTCCAAGAAATGCAGAATGAAAAATTTATTACTTGGCCTAGTTATCTTTTAAGCCCCACCACTGGAGCATAGCCGCAGACAGGATGCCATGTTAGGGGTAAAATTCATAAGTTCAAGGTGGAGGAAAAAGTGGTTCACATCGTGCCGCGACGTTAAATTAGGCGCTTGTTGGGAGGCAACCCAACTTTACTACATTCTTTTATTTTTGTCTATTTTATTATTTTTATTATTTTTGTAGTGTTGTTTTATTTTGTAGAATTATGTGCACCAGAAGAAAGCCATTGGAAGTGTGCAAAAGCTAGCCAGATTATTGGAACTAGTATGAGGTACCCGCACAAAGGACCATCCTTGTGAGAAGTCTGAGTACCCTGTGAGCTGCTAGTGCTTCGGCATTTGGCCTTTCAGGGAGTTTCTTGTCCACCCTTGTTATTTTTACTTTATTTGTGCATTGGGAACACTGCACTCTTTTAAGTGTGGGGTGGAAGATTCTTTTTTTTATATAGTATTATATTAGTATATTGTTAGTTTCTTATCTTTTTATTATTAGATAGCTTTTTATTATAAATAGCATAGTTAGTAGAATTAATGGTATGGTATGGTAATAGTAGTTTAAGTAGCTTAATTAAAAAAATCAAAAAAAAATATACTTTTCCCGACGATGGATCTCCTAGACAGTTTTCTTGAGGGATTAAAGTCTAACAAAAAAACACACAAAAATTAAGAAAATAGAAAAAGTCAAAGTACGTCTTTTAATTTCTTTAGGTAGTAATAATTCCCCGTGGTTTTTCTTTGTGCCTAGGTTCTTTTCCATGGGATGTAGTTTGAACCGGGTAATTTTTTTTCATTTTAGAGTAGATTAGAATTTAGGGAATAAATGGAAGAAAGATGAGATTCCTAGGCTCTCTTGACTTGTTTGATAGTAGCATATTTAGACTTTGGCATGTGTAGTACCTTTCCTATGTTTTAAAATTGATCATGATGCCTTTATAATTTGGATAGCATGCTTTCTGATGCATATGTCTCATTTACTTGACTTATGTTCACTTTGTGCTTAATGTTTAATATCTCGTGGCTTTGTGAATACTTGCATTATTTGAGAGTCGGAATGGGACCGTCCATAGTGAGTCATGTGCCATGTGTGGTGAGGTTTTTGAGTAGTCTATGTATTGTACTTGTGTCAAGAACTTGCCCGGTATGTGAGTCGAAGCGAAATTTTGTGTGATGCTCGATTTGAGAAATGATTTTAGGCTTTCTTTGGTCTTTTTGAGCTTAAATGCTCATCACAAATAAAATCTATCCCTAGTTAACCCTTTTGAACCTACATACCTTTATTTGGCACCCACATTACAAGCCTATACCCTTTTTTATTCTCAATTTACATTGTTTTGATCCTTTTACCTCTTAAAGCACTTTAATTGTGAGATGAGCGCTAAAAGAAGTAAGAAGGAACTAAGTGCGGGGTGGCTTTTGAGTGGAACTAATGAAAGTAAGAAATGTGTACTTGTTTTGTAAAATAATACACCACAAGCAGAAATTGAAAAAAAAATAGTTTGAAAAAAAAAAGAATAATCTGGAAAAAAAAAAGGAAAAATAGATATGAATAACTTGTTGTCTTGTTCTTGCTAATGGGTATGAATTAGAGCGGTGCTTAAAGAAGAAAGGAATATTTTTGGGGTAATATTGTTTGTGAAAGTAAGGTGGATTGAAGAATTTGCGCTTAAAGTTGATTATGTGATGTGTTAAAGTGCTTAGGAGGGTTAGTCACTATTCTTATATATATCATACTCGTCCCTTAGCCTACATTACAACCACAAATGTCCTAATTGATTTTAGATCAAGTGGACCTACATTAGTGGAGATTTACATTATGGGCAAGCCTATGGTACCAATTGCATGCATGTGACTTCTTTATGAGGGTGAGATATTTTCTTTGATATATATGAGTCCTTAAATTATATGTGATCATGAGATTCGAATGCGTGGAGTAAAATTACTCTCTTGTTCTTGTTGAGAGGGCACATGGTTTCACAAGGGATAGGTAACATTATTAGACTCATCTCTATGATGTTGGGTGTTCAAGCCATGAGTGCATTGTGACATTGAGCTAGTTTTTGAGGCTAGGATTGTTATGAGTATGTTGTCTTTGTTTGAATATTTTCGAAGTTGGAATAAGAAAAAGGGAAGTGTATGTGATTGCATATGCAATGGGCTAATTATTGGTATCAACCAGAGTCATGGGTGCTTAAGCTTAATTGAAATGTGTGGCTTGATATCGATAAGCTTAATTTTGTTCGATCGGGTGTGGGTTGATTCTATTTTTCTCGAGGACGAACAAAGGTTTAAGTGTGGGGTGGTGATATTGGGCATATTTCTATAGATTTTGATGTTACTTTACCCATGTTTTAATTGCTTTTTGGTACTATTTGGTCTTAAAATGCCCAACATGGTTTAGTTATTGATTTTATGACTAATTGAGTTGTGTGTGATGATTTAGGGTGTTTGGAGTGCAAAAATATGAAGAAATAATGCTCCAACTAGAGGAGAAGAGGGTAGATGTGTCGCATCCATCCTTGGAAAGAAGGTTATTTGGTACATCCTTAGCAGTGAAGTCGGCCCATAGCATCCGCACCTAGGCAAAGCTGAGATGGAGGAACAAAGGGTGGATGCGAAACATCTATCCTAGCATGCGAAGCTGAGAAGTAGAGGACGATCGTATCCACCCCAACATCAATCCCTGAAGCTGAGTCGAACTAAGAATAGGAGGCCCACGACTTTGGTACGCAATATATAAGCCAAAAACACCTCTTTTAGGTCAGGGAACACACTTTTGACAGACTTTTGACCGTGGGAGAGCCCACAGCCGCCGTGGAGGCCGGTTTCATCTTTTCTTCCACCAAACTTTGTAATTTTTATATTTCTTTATATGATTTATTGTTTGGCTTCCATGTCTATGTGGAGCTAAACTTCACGTTCTAAGGTTGTAGTTCTTTCATGACTATTGTTATTTGAATATTGATTTTGATTTTGATTTCTTGATTTATCGTATTGGTTTATTTATTCAATCTTTTATTTAATTATTTGATTGCTTGATCACCAATTAAATACTATCTACAAATTTAGAGTTGAACTCAAAAGTGGGAATTCTAGATTGCATATAGGATTGAGTAGAGCAAGTTCTTGAACCTGGGCATTGGAGAACGAATTGCAGTTAGGATAGACATATACCTAATTGCCTTGCTTGGTTGATTTACAGGAATTATAAATGTGTTCTTGTTAGTTCTAATTCGATAGACATATAGGCGTTAGGTTAGCTTGAATAGGCGAGTAAGAACTCGACAGATTCTTATGAGCAATATTAACCTTGTTAACAAATAAACTAGATAAATTAGTTAGTCAATTCAATTGAAGAATATAATATGATTGTTAGATAGACCATAACCCTAGATCGTTTTCATTACATTGATATCATAACAATCTACTCTTTCTCTATTCAAAGTTCATTATTTATATTTCTTTATTTAATTAGTTTAGAATCAAATATTTCTAGGTTTAATTCTTGTTTAGATAATTAGGATAGTCTAATTTAGTTAATAGTTAATCACAAGTCCTCGTGGGTTCGACATCCAACTTTTAGTCACTTTATTACTTGACGACCGCGTATACTTGCGTGTGTATTTGGCCGTAACAGTATACAAGCCTCTAAGAGTACACACTTAACATAAAGGTTGGGACAGGGCCCCGCCATACCAAACAATACGCATCTAAATCATACTGACCAAACAAGCAACTCCAAAGCAAATGAAGTGCACTAACATCTTCGGCTGAGCTGATAGCCTACTTGGAGGACTCTCGACCTGTCTATCGGGACCTGCGGACATGAAATGCAGTATCCCCAGGCAAAAGGGACATTAGTACGAATAATTTACTACGTATGTAAGGCACATAAATAAGTACATAATAGACATGGAAGAAATATAGAGTAAATGACTCAACCTGTAAGTTTGGTTAACTCTGTAAATCATGAAATAATTATAGTATCATTCATATGCATATGAATGTCATGTCATGCATAGGTACATGTGTTCATAGCATCATCAAGCCTCTAAGGGCATCCTATCATATGATCTCGGCCACTGTGGGCAAAATCATCAACATATACCAGCTGATCAGGTGGTGGTACGTATATAATGCCATAACCTTTTCCATATATATATATATATATATATATATATATATATATATATGTGTGTGTGTGTGTGTGTGTGTGTGTGTGTGTATAATGCCATCTGGTCATGGGTCAATGTGCATGTATAAATGCATGAAATGCATATGAAATATGTTAATAAAATCTCTCAGTACGTCATAAGATCATTATATCTCTGATTAATATCATGAAATAAACTTTACCAACTTACGTATTTTTGAGACCCATGAACAGATGATAAAATAATATGACATGTGGGGAATCAAGAACATAAGCATCTCTAATATTTCTATGAATAGAATGATAGAATAATATGACACACGGGGAACCAAGAAATAAACATCTCTAGTATTTTTATGAATAGAGTCATTTATGGAAGTTGTGCATTTGCTCGTTCCGTTAGTGTCATATAGATTATTCCAAAAAGAAAGAAGGGATCGCCTTAACATACCCGGAGTAGGGAAAATTCATATGATGTTCTTGAAAAAGGTTTCAACGTACTCCTTTAGAACCGCAAAATTTCACGTTTCTAATATGCTAAGAAATCACATTGCAGTGTCTTTGGAGGAACTTGAATTGTAAGAATTGCAAATGTTCTGTTATGAAGTGTTGTATTCAAAATATGAAGTGTTGCTAAATTCTGATATGAAGTCTTTGTATTCAAATTACTTTTACAAGTCTTTTTATTCAAAATGTGAGAATGAGGTGTCTTTTAATTATTAATTAGGTTGCCACCTAATCCAAAAATGACAAAGAATCATTTGTTTAGAACGTGGCTTGCTGCCACATTTTGGGGGGAGATTTAATCTTATCTTATAATTTATTAATTAATTAGGTAATGTCCAGTTACTCGATAATTAACCAATTACCCACATAATTAAGAATTATCTCAAATTACCTAAAATACTACTCATTTTTAATATACTTTATACATCATACTATATGGTACTAGTCCATAAATATCAGGTATTATAGCTCGGATCGTATTTTATCCCAAATCGACAACCTTTAATGAAACTCATTTTCTTTAATTTGTGTACTCTTTATCCTTCATGGCACTTGCTTATCGCTTGTTATAAATAGCATAAATACGTTAACCCAAGATAATCCCATCCCCAAGCTACATCGATTAACTGAAGACGAAACTTTAACGTACAAAAATATGGGTTGTAACATCATTCCCCCTTTGGAACATTCGTCCTCAAATGTTGACCGATGCACTTATCATTATTATAGCCTATAGTCCTTACAAATACTTTAGTACTCTCCTTGTCGTCTTAGGTAGTTGTTCTGTGAATAAATCCAAAGTCTAGGGTGATCCCACCTGTAGGTCTCTTTCTTACACCACGAAATGTGGTCGGGATTCTTCCAATCTCGTAACTCTTGCTACCTTCTGTCATGCAGCCGGTTCAACTTTTTCCTAGTAAGTACACCTATACGACTCTTCTTTCCTTTTTCCTCCAGCTTTTACCCAATCTCTAGGCTTCACTTTGTAAACATATACAGAGCTTAATAAGATGTCCCTCTGGGCATCTATGTGTATACTGAAGTTCTTCGTTGGGTAATTTGTTGAACCCACGAATATTGCTATACCTTATTTCGGTTATCCATCTGTATGACTTTACTGCACCTAGGTAGGTCATATTATACCATAACTCTTACCTCGATTTATCCTTACTGAGGTCTGCTACCAAACTCCCAGTTAATTTCATTGCTTATCCCATATGTATAAATCCAAGTACTTTAATGCTCCCTCATTACTTCTCATCTCAAGAATGACTGCCTAATCTCATCTCATACTTTGTGACTTCTGTCCATTCATTGTTGATTCACCTTAACGTTGATCTATCATCTATCACTGATAACTTGATCTCTTATGTAATATTTTTGCTAGGGCTCACTTGGCATTGAGGAACATTTGAAGTGATTTTCTCGTCACCTTCTCTTTCGCCCTCTCTTGTCCTTATTCCAATCTTCCAAAAACCTTGTTGTTTTACCATACTTTAGCTTGCATCCTACATATATCTATTTATACTACTCGCAACCTTTCTTCAACTTGCTTGCGTCATAGATTTCCTTATGTCATTCTGGAACATCAAACATGACATCACATCATCTCTAACTCTTCTTTACAGTCTTAATTAGCTTCCTCGATACCTAAAAACCAAAGGCTGGAAGACATGCTAGTGACGACACTGCTATCATTCCTGGATGCTGAATCCCCACACTTCTAGCCTTCTATCCAAAGTATGAACTATTCCCAACCTCCTACATTTGAGTATCACGTACGCTGCCCACCTTTACCTTACTTACATTAAAATCTTGCATAACATTTTGTATCTCTTTCATGACTTTCCTTCCACATAGGTATGATTCACATCCATAACTTGAAGTTTTATTCTAATACTTTCAACTCTGGTGTATACATAATCCGATGAGAGCTTTATACTGACTTCTTATAAGGGTGGTATTCTTCTGATGCCCTTATATAATATGGTTACTGTACTATCTCTCTTGTACCTCTGATATTTAAGAGTGATCCTATAATGTTCTCAATCATGAGGTCTATAATTTTTTGGGTCCAATAATCAAACTCCTGATTTACTTATTTGGTGTAACTCTTTAGTTTCCTCTTCCTTCTGATCAACCTTTATGTAGGCTTAAGCTATCTTCCGATCTGCAGCTCCTGCTATTAGTCATTACCTTAGCCTTTCATGGGTGTTAGGGAATATCCATGATACAATCTTCTAACAACTCAATCCTTTGTCTATGCCCTGGGCTCAATTCTTTCTTTTAACTTATACTGGAGTTTTCTACGGCTGTATGATTGTCAACATATGTGCTGCATGGATAATACTCCAAATTCTTGAGTGTATCCATAACGTACTAACTCTGGATTATTGGTCGAATAATTCCTTTCATTTCATCTCACCTTTCCTTAAACGTATGCAATTACTTTTTCTGGTCTTTCCGCCCTCTTGTTGTGTGCATACTTAACTTATCCTAGTTCCCACACATGCCAGAAATTTGTTCAACTCATATGGTCTGGAATATTAACTTTGATTTTTATCCCCGATCATTAGCCATGGTAGGTGCCACTTTCTTTTGGAGTGCATATAATTTTTGTTGTGAGACTGCTTTTACATAACCATTTCTCCTTCGAGTTACTATGTTTAGGTTGAAGCCTTCTTCCTTATTTCCTCAGCTAGTCTTCCATTATAGTACTTAGGGAGGACCCTCTGACTCTTGTAAAGCTGCAAGCTTATTACATCGTATACTCGATGGAATTTATGATGTTCTTCCTCGCCTCTAATTATCTGTAGTTACTGACCTCCATGCTTTTGTGCTTGTAGGGTTGCTCCTGAACTAATATTTTGACTGTCTTCCTACTGGCATTCTCTTTTATTTCTATAATACTCATACGGTACCTTTTTTTAACTTCTCCAACTCTTATATGAATATATCTCAAGTATTACAATGTCACAACTACGAGTTAAGATTCCCCATGTTGAGGTTCCCTATGTTTATCTTGCATTGATCTGTTGATTTGTCTTTATCCTCTTGTCTAGTCATAACTGGGCTCTTCCTGAATAAACTACTAACTACATTGTTGGCCTATTCCTGTATCAATATTCCGCGTAATCTTTCTTGGATTATTTCCTTTGTCTTAACTTACCTCTCACACTGGCTCCTTATTAATCAATAACATCTCGGATAGGAACCCTTACTTCCTCTCCTTGACATCATGTTTGCATATTGCACAGGTATTGTAGCATATCTGTAGGCTTTGAATGAGTGCAATCTCATTTTTTTTTCATTTTATCACATTTTTCCTTTACCATTCCATAATTATTAGAACCACTTAATTCTGAGTTAATGCCACATCAGTCTATATCCCCCCCCTATAGGGGAGTACTAATATTTAGTGCTACGAATATCTACCAATAGATGTTTTACCTATTCATCACTGGTGTCTTCTCAGATTATCGATGGCCCTTACTCGTGTGACGACCCAAGGGTCATCACCTGTTTTCTTATCTGTTTTGCGCTTTCGAGGCCTTGAAAACCTTATTTGTAGTCGCCTCGATTTGGTGCGCAGTTCGGGCGCGTAGCCGGAAAGTTTAAATAAGAAATTCTATGAAAAATGCTAAGTTTTGTTATTAAAATGAATAAAATTTGACTTCAGTCAACATTTTGAACGAACGGACCCGGACCCGTTATTTGACGGTCTCAGAGGGTCCGTAGGAAAATAGAGGACTTGGGCGTGTGCTCATAATCGAATTCCGAGATCCCAAGCCCAAGAAATAAATTTTTAAGTAAAATTGTTTACTGAAAATGTTTAAGGAAAATTTAAATGAAATCTGATTAGAAAGTAATGGTATCGGGCCGGTAATTTGGTTCCGGCGCCCGGTACAAGTCTTATATATGTTTTGAATCACTCCTATAAAGTTTAGTAAAAACGGACGTCGTTTAACGTGATCCGGACCCTAATTGGGAATTGATATTTAAAAGGAAATATAAGAAATTTCACTGATCTTGAGTCTTAATTCGAAGTTCATGATATTATATTGGTGATTTGATTACACGAATATGTCCGTAGGGTGTTTTTGAGGTAGTGTGCATACTTGGGTTAGAGTTTCGAGGGCTCGGGTGAGTTCCGAATCCGGGATGTCGTACGCTTAAAAGATCAGATGTTGCAGGTTCATGAAAATACTGCAGGCCTCTGAACCCTTTAGCGCGGCCCGCGAGGAATCGCGTGCGGCCGCGGATGGGCCAGCACGGCCGCGGTCGCCTTTGCGCGGTCCGCGCGGGGCAAAGATCCGCAGGTCTTCAGGAAGGGCCAGCACGGCCGTGTTTGCCTTTGTGCATTCCACGGTGGGTACTGTGCGACCGCGGTCGGCTTTGCGCGGTCCGCACAGGGGGCTTCAGAGGGGTATAAATACACATGCATTTCAGTTATTTTTACACTTTTCAAAACCCCAAAACATAATAGGCAATTTTCTAAACAACTTTTCTTCTCCAAAACAATTGGTAAGTGATTTCTAACTCATTTTCTTCACTCCTTAACATCTTTTAACATGATTTCAACTTCAATCAATGATTTTCATGGGGGAAATTAGGTATTTTGGGTAGGACCTAGGTTTTTCTAAAATTGGGGAGTTGGACCTTAATTTGAGGTCCGATTTCAAAACAAACCATATATTTGGATTTGTGGGGGAACGGGTAACCTGTTTTTGGTCCGAACCTCGAGTTTCGATCATGTGGGGCCGGGGCCATTTTTGACCTTTCTGGGTAAAACCTTGTAAAACTTATTTTCATGCATTGGGGTGAACTCATTTAGTATTTATTGATGTAATTAAGTAACTTGTGACTAGATTCGAGCGGATTGGTGGTGGAACCAAGAGGTAAAGTTATAATTGACGCTTGAGTGGTGTTCAAGGCATCAAGGTAAGTGTTTGGTCTAACCTTAGCTTGAGGGATTAGGAGTGGAGTCATATTTGCTACTTGCTTCTTGTTGAGTACGACGTATAGGCATGGTGACGAGTATCTATACGTTGGTGTCGAGCATGACCGTGAGTCTTAAATTGAAAGTGGTTGTGTCCTTAAATGACATTTTAGATGCTTTAATTAATGATCTTTTATATTGCGCAAAGAATTGTTCTATCCTCACAGATCTTATTTATGTTTGAGCATTGTCATTATTTGGGCTGAGTACAAGCTAAGTTAAGATCCTCGGGATGATTGTTTCGATATTTTTGTTCCCTTGCCGGGAAACTATTATATTGCTTTTGTTCCCTCGCCAGGAGGTTATTATATCGCTTATGTTCCCTTTCCAGGATTTCTTGTAATTGTGTGATTAAATGGGAGCGGGTAGTACACCTAGCACAAGATATTATGAAATAGGAGCGGGTGGTATGCCTACCACAAGATATTATGAAATGGGAGCGAGTGGTACGCCTACCACAAGATATTATGAAATGGGAGCGGGTGGTACGCCTACCACAAGATATTATGAAATTGGAGCGGTGGTACGCCTACCACAAGATTTTATGAAATGGGAGCGGGTGGTACGCCTACCACAAGATATTATGAAATGGGAGCGGATGGTACGCCTACCACAAGATATAATGAAATAGGAGCGGGTGGTACGCCTACCACGAGAAATAATGAAATGGGAGCAGGTGGTACGCCTACCATGAGATATGAGAAATGGGATCGGGTTGTACGCCTGCAACAAGATGAAACTGAAAGTGAAAGTTGCCTTTACTTTCTTTATTTGTGATAGAAGTTATATGGCTAGCTTCCTTGTTATTCCCTGTTATTTTCTTTTAACTGCTATCCCTAAAGCATGTTTCCCTTCCCCAACTTTAACTGTTTATTACTTATTTACTTTTCCACCATATATTGTATAACTGCACAGGTTTATCTGGAGCCTTGTCCTAGCCTCGTCACTACCTTGCCGGGGTTAGGCTAGACACTTACCAGCACATGGGGTCGGTTGTGCTGATGCTACACTCTGTGCTCTTTTGCATAGATCCAGGTCTTGGACAGCATCAGCAGCGCGGGAGCCAGCCTTCAGTCTAGTGAGACACCGAGGTAGCCTTGCAGGCGTCCGCAAGCCCGGCGTCTCCTCTATCTTTTATTTCATGTATTCGAGACAAATAGTTTATATTTTCTTTCAAACGGTTGAATTTAGTACTCTTAGAAGTTCATGAGTAATGTGACACCAGTTCTTGGGTAGAGGCACGTATTGATTCTTGCATTATTGTTTAGTCTTCTTTAATTTAAGACTTCTGCATAATTATTTAATTCCGTTGCTTTCATGTTATCACTGATAATTTTTAAAATAAGTAATTGTTAATGAAGTAAGTAGTTAAGGATTGGCTTACCTAGCTTACATTAGTAGGCACCATCACGACTCCCGAGGGTGGAAAATTCGGGTCGTGACTAGTTGGTATCAGAGCTCTAGGTTACATAGGTCTCACAACTCACGGACAAGCTCGGTAGAGTCTGAGGGATCGGTACGGAGACGTTTGTATTTATCCCCAGAGGCTACAGAGTTAGGAAAATCTCACACTTGTTTTTTCTTGCCGTGCGGATTTGTTCCTCAAATGCTAATTGAACTTTGTACTCTGTTCTTCGCAGATGGCGAGAACATGCGCTTCCTCATCTACCGCTCAGCAGCCCGAGCCCCCTGAAGCAGCTCCCACTAGGGGCAGAGGGCGAGGCCGAGGCCGTGCTAGAGGCTGAGGTAGGGGCAAAGCTCAACCCCGAGCAGCAGCACCAGTGGCGGAGCCTCAGGTTGTTTTCGACGAGGAGGTTCCGGCCCCAGCAGTTCCAGTGGGTCCAGCTCAGGTCCCAGAGGGGTTCATTGCCACCCCAGTTCTTCAGGACGCTCTGGTCCGATTGGTGAGCCTCATGGAGAGTGTCACCCGAGCGGGTTTGCTTCCAGTAGCACTAGCCACTTCTCAGGCTGAAGGAGGGGCTCAAACTCCCGCTACTCGCACTTCGGAGCAGGTAGCTCCCCAGATTCAGGTTCCAGCAGTTCAGCCAGCTGTGGCAATTCAGTCAGGTGTAGTGGCTCAGACCGGCGATGGAGAGGCTATGTCCGTCGATGCTTTGTGGAGACTGGACAGATTCACCAAGCTCTTCACTACTACTTTTAGCGGAGCTTCTTCTGAGGATCCCCATGATTTCCTATACAACTGCCACGAGGTTGTCTGGAACATGGGCATTGTTGAGACCAATGGGGTCGATTTTGCTGCATTTCACTTATCTGGATCCGCCAAGACTTGGTGGAGGTATTATTGCTTAGCCAGGCCAGCCGGGTTGCCATCTTTGACATGGGAGCAGTTTTCAGTGTTGTTTCCAGAGATATTTCTCCTTGTGACTCAGAGAGTGACCTTCTGGAGGCAGTTTGAGCACCTCCAACAGGGTTCCATGACGGTCACCCAGTATGAGACCAGGTTCATTGATCTAGCTCACCATGCTCTTGTCATACTTCCCACCGAGAGAGAGAGGGTGAGGAGGTTTATTGATGGTCATATTCAGCCGATTCGTCTTCAGATGGCCAAGGAGGCCGGGAGTGAGATCACATTTCAGGAGGCGGCCAATGTGGCACGCCGAGTTTAGATGGTTCTGTCATAGGGAGGTGGTCATGGGTCGGATAAGAGTCCCCGTCATTCGTCCAGATTCAGTGGTACCTCGTCTGGAGGTAGAGATTCATATGGTAGAGGCCATCCTCCTAGGCCCTTTCAGTCAGCTCTTCAGGTCTCCCATGGTACTTCAGCTGGTCGTTGTTCTTATACGCATTATTCTAATCAATAGTCTTATAGTGCACCATCATCCCCTATCAGTGCACCGCCGCTTCAGAGTTTCCAGGGTCGTCAGCCCTAGCATCTGAGGGCTTGTTTTACTTGTGGCGACACGAGGCACATTGCTAGGTATTGCCCACGAGTTTCGAGTAGTTCTCCGCATCAGGGTTCTCGTGCAATGGTACATGCACCAAATGTCCCACAACCTGCCCATCCAGCTAGAGGCGGGGGTAGAGGTGTTAGAGGTGGAGGTAGAGGTCCTAGAGGTGGAGCTCAAGCCACCAGAGGTGGAGGCCAACCAGTAGCAGGTCGTCCTAGAGAGGTAGTTTAGGGTGGTGGGGCCCAGCCCCAATGTTATGCACTTCTAGCCAGGCTCGAGGCTGAGTCTTCAAATGCAGTCATTACAGGTACTATACTGGTTTGTGATAGAGATGGTTCAATGCTATTTGATCTAGGGTCCACGTATTCATATGTATCATCTTATTTTGCACTATACCTGGTCATGCCTAGTGATTCATTGAGTATTCTCGTTTATGTGTCTACACCAGTGGGTGATTCTATTATGGTCGACCGAGTTCATCGTTCTTGTATTGTAGTGTTTGGGGGTCTTGAGACCCGTGTTGATTTGTTGCTTTTAGACATGGTCGACTTCGATGTTATATTGGGGATGGACTGGTTATCCCCGTACCATGCTATCTTGGATTGCCATGCCAAGACTGTGACCCTAGCATTATCGAATTTGCCTCGTTTAGAGTGGAGAGGGACTCTTGGTTATTCTACCCGTAGTGTCATTTCGGACGTGAAGGCTCGGCGTATGGTCGAGAAGGGGTGTTTGGCTTATTTGGCTTACGTTCATGATTCTAGTGCTGAGGTCCCCTCTATTGATTCTGTGTCCGTGGTTCGCAAGTTTCCTGAGGTTTTCCCTTCAGACCTGCCGGGTATGCCACCCGACCGGGATATTGATTTTTGCATTGATTTGACTCAGGGCACCCAGCCCATTTCTATTCCGCCATACCGTATGTCCCTACTTGAGTTGAAAGAATTGAAGGAGCAGTTACAAGACTTGCTTGAGAAGGTTTTCATTAGACCTAGTGTTTCGCCTTGCGGTGCGCCGGTGCTGTTTGTTAAGAAAAAGGATGGTTCGATGAGGATGTATATTGATTACCGGTAGTTGAACAAGGTCACAATCAAGAATAAGTATCCACTGCCGAGGATTGATGATTTGCTCGATCAGCTTCAGGGTGCCAAGGTATTTTCAAAGATTGACTTGAGATATGGCTACCATCAGTTGAGGATTAGGGCATCCGATATCCCTAAGATAGCATTCCGTACTCGGTACGAGCATTATGAGTTCTTGGTTATGTCATTTGGGTTGACCAATGCCCCAGCACCCTTTATGGATTTGATGAACCGAGTGTTTAGGCCTTATTTGGACTCGTTCATGATAGTCTTCATTGATGATATTTTGATATATTCCCGCAACCTGGAGGAGCACGAGCAGCATCTTAGAGTGGTTCTTCAGACCTTGAGGGATAGTCAGTTATATGCTAAGTTCTCGAAGTGTGAGTTCTGGTTGAGCTCAGTTGCATTTCTGGGTCATATTATATCCACATAGGGTATTCAGGTTGATCCGAAGAAGATTGAGGCAGTCAAGAACTAGCCTAGACTAGCATCAGCTACAGAGATTCGGAGTTTATTGGGATTGGCAGGCTACTATCGTCGGTTCGTTGAGGAGTTTTCATCTATTGCAGCCCCGATGACCGGGTTGACTTAGTAGGGTGCCCAGTTCAGATGGTCAAACGAGTGTGAGGCGAGCTTTCAGAGGCTTAAGATAGCTCTAACTACAGCACTGGTGTTAGTTCTACCTATAGGTTCAGGGTTTTACACCATTTATTGTAATGCATCTCGCATTGGGCTTGGTGCAGTGTTGATGCTGGAGGGCAAGGTCATTGCCTATGCTTCGAGGCAGTTAAAGATTCACGAGAAGAACTATCCAATTCATGATTTAGAGTTGGCAGTCATTGTTCACGCATTGAAGATTTGGAGGCATTACCTGTATGGCATGGCATGTGAGGTGTTCACGGATCACAAGAGTCTTCAGTATTTGTTCAAACAAAAGGAGTTGAATTTGAGGCAGAGGAGGTGGTTGGAGTTGTTAAAGGATTATGACATCACTATCTTGTATCATCCGGGGAAGGCCAATGTGGTGGCCGAAGCTTTGAGTAGGAAGTCAGCCAGTATGGGTAGTCTTGCTTATATTCAGGTCGGTAAGAGGCCGCTTGTTTTGGATTTTCAGGCCTTGGCCAATCGGTTCGTGAGGTTGGATATTTCTGAGACTAGTCGAGTATTAGCTTGCACGGTAGCTCGTTCTTCTTTATTGGAACGTATCCGTGATCGGCAGTATGATGATCCCAATTTGTGTGTCCTTAGAGACACGGTGCAGCGCGGAGGTGCAAGTAGGTCACCTTAGATGATGATGGAGTTTTGAGATTGCAGGGTCGAGTTTGTGTGCCTAATGTGGATGGGCTCCAATAATTGATTTTAGAGGAGGGCCATAGCTCCCGATACTTTATTCATCCGGGCGCCGCGAAGATGTATCAGGATTTGCGGCAGCATTATTGGTGGCATAGAATGAAGAAGGATATTGTTGCATATGTGGCTCAGTGTTTAAATTGTCAGCAGGTTAAGTATGAGCATCAGAGACCTGGTGGTTTGTTTCAGAGGATTGAGCTTCCCGAGTGGAAGTGGGAGCGGATCACTATGGACTTCGTAATTGGACTCCCGCTGACTCGGAGGAAGTTCGACGTAGTATGGGTCATTGTTTATAGGCTAACCAAGTCAGCACATTTCATTCCTGTGGTAGTCTCCTATTCATCCGAAAGGTTAGCTGATATCTATATCCGGGAGATTGTTCGCCTTCATGGGGTGCTGGTATCCATCATTTCGGACCGAGGTACACAGTTTACCTCGCGCTTTTGGAGAGCAGTTCAGCGAGAATTAGGCACTCAGATTGAGTTGAGGACAACATTTCATCCTCAGACGGACGGGCAGTCCGGGCGGACTATTCAGATTTTGGAGGATATGCTCCAAGCTTGTGTCATTGACTTGGGAGGATAGTGGGATCAGTTCTTACCTTTAGCAGAGTTTGCCTACAACAACAACTACCAGTCGAGCATCCAGATGGCTCCCTATGAGGCTTTATATGGTAGGCGGTGTCGATCTCCGGTTGGATGGTTTGAGTAGGGAGAGGCTCGGTTGTTGGGTACAGATCTAGTTTAGGAGGCCTTGGGCAAGGTCAGGATTATTCAGGATAGGCTCCGTACAGCTCATTCCAGGCAAAAGAGCTATGTAGATCGTAAGGTTCGACACGTGCCTTTTATGGTTGGTGAACGGGTGTTGCTCCGAGTGTCGCCTATGAAGGGCGTGATGAGATTTGGGAAGAAGGGCAAGCTTAGCCCTAGGTTCATTGGTCCATTTGAGATTCTTGATCGAGTGGGAGAGGTGGCCTATAGACTTGCATTTCCGCCGAGCTTATCAGCCGTGCATCCAGTTTTTCATGTGTCCATGCTTCGGAGGTATCACGGCGATCCATCCCACGTGTTAGATTTCAGCACTATCCAGTTGGACAAGGACTTGTCCTATAAGGAGGAGCCGGTAGCTATTCTATACCGGCAGGTTTGTCAGTTGAGATCCAAGAGTTTCCCTTCTGTTCGTGTTCAGTGGAGAGGTCAGCCTCCTGAGGTATCAACCTAGGAGTTCGAGTCCGATATGCGGGACTGTTATCCTCACCTTTTCCCCGATTCAGGTACTTCTTTCTTTTATCGTTCGAGGATGAACCGTTGTTTTAGAGGTGGAGAATGTGACGACCCAAAGGGTCATCACCTGTTTTCTTATCCGTTCCGTACTTCCGAGGCCTTGAAAACCTTATTTGTAGTTGCCTCGATTTGAATGCACAATCTAGGTGCGTAGCCGGAAAGCTTAAATATGAAATTCTGTGAAAATGCTAAGTTTTGATATTAAAATGAATAAAATTTGACTTCAGTCAACATTTTGGGTGAACAAACCCGGACCCGTGATTTGACGGTCTCGGAGGGTCCGTCGGAAAATATAGGACTTGGGCGTGTGCCCGGAATTGAATTCCTAGGTCCCAAGCCCGAGAAATGAATTTTTAAGTAAAATTGTTTACTGAAGATGTTTAAGGAAAATTTAAATGAAATCTGATTAGAAAGTAATCGGGCCCGTAATTTGGCTCCGGCGCCGGGTACAAGTCTTATATATGTTTTGAATCATTCCTTTAAAGTTTGGTTAAAAACGGACGTCGTTTGACGTGATCCGGACCCTAATTGGGAATTGATGTTTAAAAGGAAATCTGAGAAATTTCACTAATCTTGAGGCTTAATTCGATGTTCATGATGTAATATTGGTGATTTGATAACACGAATATGTTCGAAGGGTGTTTTTGAGGTAGTGTGCATACTTGTGTTAGAGTTTCGAGGGCTTGGGTGAGATCCAAATAGGTTCCGAGATATAGTAGGCTTAAAAGATCAGATATTGCAGGTTCAGGAAAATATTGTAGGCCTATAAACCCTTTAGCACGGCTCACGAAGAATCGCGTGCGGCCGCGGAGGGGCCAGCACGGCTGCGGTCGCCTTTGTGCTGTCCGCGGTGGGTGCTGTGCGGCCGAGGTCAGCTTTGCAAAGTCCGCGCGGCGCAAAGATCTGCAGGTCTTCAGGAAGGGCCAGCGCAGCCGTTTTCACCTTTGCGCGGTCCGCAGTGGGTACTGTGCGTCTGCGGTCAGCTTTGCGCGGTCCGCACAGGGGGCTTCAGAGGGGTATAAATACACGTGCATTTCAGTTATTTTTACACTTTTCAAAACCCCAAAACATAAGAGGCGATTTTCTAAACAACTTTTCTTCTCCAAAATGATTGGTAAGTGATTTCTAACTCATTTTCTTCACTCCTTAATATCTTTTAACATGATTTCAACTTCAGTCAATGATTTTCATGGGGGAAATTTGGTGTTTTGGGTAGGACCTAGGTTTTTCTAAAAATGGGGAGTTGGACCTTAATTTGAGGTCTGAATTCAAAACAAACCATATATTTGGATTTGAGGGGGAATGGGTAACCGGGTTTTGGTCCGAACCTCGAGTTTCGACCACGCGGGCCCGGGGGCATTTTTGACCTTTTTGGGTAAAACCTTGTAAAATTTATTTTCATTCATTGGGTTGGACTCATTTAGCATTTATTGATGTAATTAAGTAACTTGTGACTAGATTCGAGCGGATTGGTGGTGGAACCAAGAGGTAAAGCTATAATTGAGGCTTGAGTGGTGTTCAAGGCATCGAGGTAAGTGTTTGGTCTAACCTTAGCTTGAGAGATTAGGAGTGGGGTCATATTTTCTACTTGCTTCTTGTTGAGTACGACGAATAGGCATGGTGACGAGTATCTATACATTGGTGTCGAGCATGACCGTGAGTCTTAAATTGAAAGTGGTTGTGTCCTTAAATGACATTTCAGATGCTTTAATTAATGATCTTCTATATTGCACAAAGAATTGTTCTATCCTCGCAGATTTTATTTATGTTGAGCATTGTCATTATTTTGGTTGATTACAAGCTAAGTTAAGATTGGTTATAGCTGATTCTCCCTTGCCAGGATGATTGTTTCGATATCTTTGTTCCCTTGCTGGGAAACTATTATACTGCTTTTGTTCCCTCGCCAGGAGGTTATTATATCGATTATGTTCCCTTGCCGGGATTTCTTGTAATTGTGTGATGAAATGGGAGCGGGTGGTACGCCTACTACAAGATATTACGAAATGGGAGAGGGTGGTACGCCTACCACAAGATATTTTGAAATGGGAGCGGGTGGTACGCCTACTACAAGATATTTTGAAATGGGAGCGGGTGGTACGCCTACCACAAGATATTATGAAATGGGTGCGGGTGGTATGCCTACCACACGATTTTATGAAATGGGAGAGGTGGTACACCTACCACAAGATATTATGAAATGGGAGCGGGTGGTACGCCTACCACAAGATATTGTGAAATGGGAGTGGGTAGTACGCCTACCACAAGATATTATGAAATGGGAGCGGGTGGTATGCCTACCATAAGATATTATGAAATGGGAGCGGGTGGTACGCCTACCACAAGATATAATGAAATGGGAGCGGGTGGTACGTCTACCACGAGAAATAATGAAATGGGAGCGGGTGGTACCCCTACCACGAGATATGAGAAATGGGATCGGGTTGCACGCCTGCAACAAGATGAAACTAAAAGTGAAAGTTGCCTTTATTTTCTTCATTTGTGATAGAAGTTATATGGCTAGCTTCCTTATTATTCCCTGTTATTTTCTTTTAACTGCTATCCCAGAAGCATGTTTCCCTTCCCTAGCTTTAACTGCTTATTACTTGTTTACTTTTCCGCCATATAATGTATAACTGCACAGGTTTATCTGGAGTCTAGTCGTAGCCTCGTCACTACCTCGTCGGGGTTAGGCTAGACACTTACCAGCACATGGGGTCGGTTGTGCTGATGCTACACTCTGTGCTCTTTTGCATAGATCCAGGTCTTAGACAACAGGAGTAGCGCGGGAGCCAGCCTTCAGTCCAGTGAGACACCGAGGTAGCCTTGCAGGCCCGGCGTCTCCTCTATCTTTTATTTCAGTTTGTTATATCATGTATTCGAGACAAACAATTTATATTTTCTTTCAAACGGTTGTATTTAGTGCTCTTAGAAGTTCCTGAGTAATGTGACACCAGTTCTTGGGTAGAGGCACGTGTTGATTCTCGCATTATTGTTTAGTCTTCTTTAATTTAGAACTTCCGCATAATTATTTAATTCCGTTGCTTTCATGTTGTCACTGATAATTGTTAAAAGAAGTAATTGTTAATGAAGTAATCAGTTAAGGATTGGCTTGCCTAGCTCACATTAGTAGGCGCCATCACGACTCCCGAGGGTGGAAAATTCGGGTCGTGACAACTCGCCTTGTGGTAATCCTTTTGTACCAAGGATAACGAAATTCCTTACTCACGAGGGTGGAATTTATTGTAACTGGCACACATAGTCCCTTAAGCTTAACTTTGCTCACATTGCTTTCTTTAGGGAAGCGTTTTCCTGACTGACCATTCTCTAAATTTCTCATGAATCTTCTTCTGTTGTCCATTCTATTATTGTCGGAACGAAACCTGAAACTCTCATGATGCCGACTATTATCCAATCACTCAGTCCCTAATTCACGTTTAGTTTATCTTGTTCACCGGCACATACTGATTTCTATTATTTTGGGGTCTAACTTTTCCTTCCAGTCATGAACTTATTCCTTGAAGTGAGGATATCACTTTACGGCCTATTCTCTTTTGTTATCTCAAGGCCTGTCACCTCTCGTCTTTTCCTTCACTTGACTATAGACTCTATAATACTATCATCTTTTTGACCTACCGTTGTCATCCATGTATCACATCTTACTCTTAATGCTTCATTAGCTCTCTTCTTATTTCCTTCTAATATTTCTATCTATCACTTTATTCTGAAAAGTTCAACATGATATTCTTTTGCTTTTAGCTCCCCTTTGCTCTATCGACTAGCTCTTCGGGTTGCCTACCATTATCTCTCTACTAGGGACGGAGTCGTACTAAGATAATATTTATCCTTTCTAGGCTTCCAGTGCCTATATTTGTAGCACTCATACCTAGTTGTACTATTTTAGAGTGCACCATTTAGGTGTCTCACAAGTAAGTCTATTAGCACCTTTGTACTATCCTTCAGAAGTGTCAACTAACGCAACCCATCCATCCATCATTTTGGGTTACTCTAACCCCAGCCAGATCCTGATATCATGTTCTTCTCTTAAAACATATCCATCAGCTCCCATAGGGCATGACTGATATGGGTGTGGCCGATTGTACATACATCTTTTGTTGTTGAAGATCATTCAAAATGCTTATATCTCTCTTCCCGAATTGTAGATAATGTTCAAAAGGTTGCACGGTTCACATTAGCTGAGGATAAAATACTGTATAGGAGAACATTCGATGGACCGTTAGCAAAATCTTTGGGACCAGGAGACACTAACTATGTTCTACAGGAAATTCACGAGGGCACTTGCGGAAATCATTTCGGTGTTGAGTCATTGGTTCACAAAGTCATCAGAGCAGGAAACTATTGGGCCGATGTGGAAAAGGACACTAAAGAATTTGTTCGAAAGTGAGACAAATGTCAATGGTATGCGACGATGATCCACCAGCCCGGAGAACAACTCCACTCAGTCTTATCCCTATGGTCGTTCATGAAATGGGGGATGGGTATCGTCACCCCTCTACCATCAGCCTCAAGTAAAGCTAAATTTATTTTGTTTATGATTGACTATTTCTCGAAGTGAATTGAAGCACATGCCTTCGAGAAAGTCATAGACTTCATCTGGGATCCACATTATATGCCAATTTGGAATGCCTGCCGAGATCGTATGCGACAATGGAAAGCAATTCGTCGGCAGCAAAGTGATGAAATTTTTCGAAGACCATAAAATAAAAAGGTTCCTATCAACACCATATTACCCTAGTGGGAACGGATAGGCCGAATCAACAAACAAGATCGTCATCTAAAATCTAAAGAAAAGATTGAATAAAGCTAAAGGAAAATGGAGAGAAATATTGCACGAGGTCCTTTGGGCGTATCAACAACGTCGAAATCTAGTACGGGGGCAATACCATTCTCTTTAGTCTACGGTGCCGAAGCTCTGATCTAAGTCGAAGTCGGGGAACCGAGCTTCAGGTTTTGGTATACAGCGGAAGAGTCAAATCATGAGGCTTTGAATATGAGCCTCGAATTGCTAGATAAAAGACGGGAAGCCGCCCTCATTCGAATGGCCGCACAAAAATAGTGGATCGAAAGGTATTACAACCGAAGAACCAATCTTCGACACTTTAAACCTAGGGACTTAGTTCTAAGAAAGGTCACCCTCAATACTCGCGATCCAAACGAAGGAAAACTTGGCCCGAACTAGGAGGGATCATATCAGGTCCTCGATATCGCCGGAAAAGGATCCTATAAACTTGGCACGATGGACAACGAGCTATTACCAAACAACTGGAACGTAACACTCCTCAAAAGTTATTACTGCTAAGCTACGACCTTCTCCATTTTCATTTACATTTTGTACTAACCAATTGCAGGTGTTCAATAGAAGACAATGAAGGATTGTTCATCACAAAATCCTTAGGTCTGAAAGCACGTGTTGCACTCTTTTTCCCTTAGATCGATTTTTGTCCCAAGTGGGTTTTTCTGGCGAGGTTTTTAATAAGGCAACCACTGTTCGTGCTAACTTAGAGCAATTCAATAGTATTCAAGGCTTTTTTACAATAAACCTCGAATACTGGGGGGCATCACCCTTGGATGTTAACTTTGCTACAAGGAAGGTACTTCATGCAAACAGGGTTTCGATAGGTAAAACTTTATAAGGGCCAAACGGTCAAACGAACCGTGCCCAGGTAGATTAATCGAGCCCTAAAAGAGAACATGTACACATGTATAATCTATTGAGAGAAGTATTTTTCCTTGCCAAATATTTCTTGCCTTAAAGAAATTTTTACTTTACGATTTCATACTTTTGATCTATTGTGAAAATAGGCTTAAGGGCCAATCACAACTGAAGTTCAAACAACTTACCTCGTAATCAAGGACTACCGTCCGGAAAATCAATGTAATCGACTTATTAAAGTCTCGAGATTATAAGACCTTAGGAAACCCTCATTTTTATAGGCCACGGCCAACCCACTCGGGGACTATCACTTCGACCAAGTTCGAAGTGTAATCAGGAAATAAGCCCAAGAGGCAAATCCCAAGTTAAAGGCTATAGCCAAACAACCACGGTTCAAAGACGTCCAAATTCCATAATAAAACAGGCCTTCTAATATTTTCAAAAAATCGGCTTAAAGGGCTACCCTCGACAAAATTATAAAGGGTTCGATAACATCAACCCTTGAAAACCCTAAGGGATACCGGATTGTTCAAACTATCGAACAAACTTTATTTCATGCTACGGCATAATGAATATTTATATGATTAACTTTTAAAGCCGAAAAGGGAAGGAGCCATTCTTTTGAGGTCATATCGGCCTAATCCAAGAGCCTAAGGGCCGTTTCATTTTTTGAGTTCGAGGAGCCATCCTCACTCAAATAAAACCTAAGAGTCATCCTACTTCGAGTTCGAAAAGCCACACTTGATTATAAAGACTACACCAGCCAGACATTGATCCAATTGCCTAAGCTTCAATCTTGTGAGCAAAATATTCATAAAGCATGAATGAATCACAAGGCAGAAATTGAAATGAAAACAAGTCAAAAAGAAAAGAGGTCTTTTCTATATAAAGATATTTACAAGGATCGATCAGGGTCCTATACAAAAAAACAAAAAAGAAAAATCCTAAGTTTCCTAATTATTTTCGGAGGCATCTCCCTCTCCATCGGGATCCTCCCCACTCTCGGAATTGCTCTTGCTTCCGACATCATCGACATCGTCTTCGTTAGAGGATGTCAATGCCTTGGCATCGTCTTCAAGCTCTTTGGCTTTCCTTATATCGCCAGTAAAATCGAAACCTCGAGCATGGATCTCCTCGAGAGTTTCCCTCCAAGATTGGCACTTCGCGAGATCGATAATCCAAAAAGCTCGATTTTGAGCAGCCTTGGCCTTGAGCATCTTCAGCATCAGATCGTTAGACAGCCATGATCGCTACCGCATCAGCCTTTACTTTTTCTGCCTCAGATTTAACCGTTGCATGTTCGGCAGCCAATCGAGCCTCGAGCTCCTCTATTTTCTTGGCTTGAATTGACATTTCCTCCTTCATTCCATGAAGTTGACTTTAGGCCGATGACATTTGGGCTCGAGAATCATCTTTCTCCGAGGCAAGACAGTTCATGTTTTGTCTCAACCCCAAGGTCTCCGCCCTCATCATATTAACCTCCTTACGGAATTGTTCGATCTTTTCGGCCTTCTGCTGAACCTGTGAGATTGAAATTTTAGCCATCGACCCCAAACTGATACTATGAGCTTCTAAGATTTTCATTACCTGCTCAATCAGGTCGGTCTGTTCTTTGTGAGACGTGGCCAATTCGACTTGGAGGTCTTTGATCTTCTATTCTTTTTGCCCGCTGAGAAGTTTGAGGGCATTTCTCTCCTCTACGAGCCTTCGAAGATCAGCCTCGTATCGGCTCAGCTCTTCTCGGGATTTATAAAATGCCTCCCGATAGAGTATCAAGGCCTATGCTGAATGAAGAAAGGAAATTAGACATGAAGAAATAATACAAGTGTGATACCGATGAGGGGAATCGAGACTTACCTGACTCGGGATTTGTTGAGCCTCATCAAAAAGACTCGATGCATCACTCAAGTAGATAGAATCTTCAACTCCTATAAAGCAACCACGGAAAAGGTCCTCCCATTCGTGAGCTCCTTCTATATTGGGAGTCATCATAGCTTGGGCATCCTGAATTGCCTCTTAAGAAAATGCAGGGAGAGTCGGCGAGTCTCCAATTATTATTACCGCAAGTGAATTATTAGTCATTTGTATTTTTAGTCTAGTTCTTGCTATTATAATAATCTAATTCTTTACCTTTATATTCTAATTTGATTACTAGTTTTCTTTTGCTATGTAGAAGAATTTCTTTTGCTAAAAAATTGTACCAATACAGGAGTCATGTTTTCATGAAACCATTTTCTGAAAACAACCCATCTGGGTTTTAGAAATTCTTCTAAACTCATTTTTCTTGCGAGTGAACCCGGACTAAAATCTATTTGATTTTTGATTGATCTACTAAGAGTTATTAAAGATCCTGAACTAAGGTCCCAACTAATAGATAAAATTCCTACCAATCCAGAAACAGGAATAGAGGTGGAAGAAATTCCATCTCAAAAAGGACCTTACACCATGTCCGAAATCAAAGATAAGATCAAAGATCAATTGTTCAGGCATATGTTTATATAAACTTTCTAAATTTTATGGTATATATTAGTAATTTGTATTTTTAGTCTAGTTCTTGCTATTATAATAATCTAATTCTTTACCTTTACATTCTAGTTTGATTGCTAGTTTTCTTTTGCTACGTACAAGAATTTAAATTATTCCATATATATATACATATATACGTATATATATATATATATATATATATATATATATATATATATATATATATATATATATATGTATATATATTATATAAAGTTTCTAAATTTTATGGTACACATCAGTCATTTGTATTTTTAGTCTAGTTCTTGGTGTTATAAAAATCTAATTATTTACTTTTACATTCTAGTTTGATTGCTAGTTTTCTTTTGCTACGTACAAGAATTTATTTTATGTTAAAAATAATTAATTTTTAATTGAGTATTAAATTATTCAAATCTATTTGATTCAATTATCATCAATATATCTTGGTAAATGATAGATTTCGCAAAGAGAAATTGATTTGATAGTGTTACGACCGAACCGACTATAAAAGTAGTTATTTAAATTTATTATTACTACACACACACACACACACAGATATATATATATATATATATATATATATATGTATATGTATATATATATATATATGTATGTATATATATATATACATACATATATATATATATATATGTATATATATATATATATATATAATTTTTAATTGAGTACTTAAATTATTCAAATCTATTTGATTCAATTATCATCAATTGTCACGACCCGGATTTTTCACCATCGGGTGTCGTGATGGCGCCTTCTATCGGAGCTAGGCAAGCCAAATATATAAAACATTTTTCCTGCTTTCTTCCAAACAATATAATAAACGAGACAAAATTTAAACGGAAGACTTTAAATCTAAAGCAACTGAGAACCAAAAGTGCGGAAGTTTGAACCAAAATGCTACCCAGAGTCTGGTGTCACTAGCTCACGGACTACTACAAAATACTACAATCAATGTGTGAAAGGAAAATACATCATGTTTGTCTGATACAAGATAAACAAACCAAAAATATGGAAAGGGACTTCGGCCTGCGAACGCCAGCTAGGCTACCTCGAGAGTCCCTGGACTGAAGATAGCTCCCAGAAGTCCTACTGCTGCGGTCCGTAAGCTGCTCCCTGATCTGTGCACAAAAATGCACAGAGTGTAGCATCAGCACAACCGACCCCATGTGCTGGTAAGTGCCTGGCCTAACCCCGGCGAAGTAGTGACGAGGCTAGACAGTACCTACCACAATTAACCTGTACAGATATATATACAACAAGTGCAAGAAAACAAATAACAAGACAATACAAAGTAAAACTGGGAGGGGACATGCTATCGGGGAGTAACACGATCCCATAATATCATATATAAGTGGACGGCGTGCCACACGATCCCATAATATCATATATAAGTGGACGGCGTGCCACACGATCCCATAATATCATATATAAGTGGACGGCGTGCCACACGATCCCATAATATCATATATAAGTGGACGGCGTGCCACACGATCCCATAATATCATATATAAGTGGACGGCGTGCCACACGATCCCATAATATCATATATAAGTGGACGGCGTGCCACACGATCCCATAATATCATATATAAGTGGACGGCGTGCCACACGATCCCATAATATCATATATAAGTGGACGGCGTGCCACACGATCCCATAATATCATATATAAGTGGACGGCGTGCCACACGATCCCATAATATAGTTCATAATATCTGACTTCATATAGTAGACCCCTTCAGGGGAGAATAACAACTCAATACCTTTAACCCGGCAAGGGGTACAGCTAACAGCCCAAAATATCCCGACAAGGGAGAATATATATATCAGTCTACACATCCCGGCAAGGGAGTATTCACAACACATTCTCCTTTTAAATCATTCTTCCTCAACCGTTCACATTATATGAAACTTATCAAATAAACAAGGAGCTTGTGTCACATTATTCGAATTAAAAGCAATCAAGACTCACAGTCATGCTAGACTTCGGTGCATAGATAACCGTCACCATGCCTATACACTGTACTCCACATTAGCAAGTAGCAAATATCATCCTAATCCTATTCCCTCAAGCCAAAGTTAGAACAAACACTTACCTCGAATGCTCCAAACCCAACTCACGCTTCTAGTATACCTTTGCCTCTTGATTCCACCACCAATCCGCTCGAATCTAGTCATAAGTTACTTAATCACATTAATAATTACTAAATGAATCACTCCCCATGCATGAAAATAAATTTTACAAGGTTTTTCCCAAAATGGTCAAAAACACCCCTGGACCCACGTGGTCGAAACTCGAGGTTCGGACCAAAACCCGGTTACCCATTCTCCCACGAGTCCAAATATATGATTTGTTTTGAAATCGGACCTCAAATTGAGGAGTCCTCAATTTGTAGAAAACCTAGGTTCTACCCAAAACACCCAATTTCACCCCGGAAAATCTTTGATTTGAAGTTGAAATTATGTTAAAAGATGTTATGGAATAAAGAAATTAAGTTAGAAATCACTTACCAATCGTTTTGGAGAAGAAAAGTTGTTTGGAAAATCGCCTCTTAGGTTTTGGGTTTTTGAAAAGTGAAAAATGACTGAGATTTTCCGAACTTGTATACCTTTCTGAGGACCTGGCGCAGACCGTACAAAAATACGTCGCGGCCGCGCCGAGTGGGAGAAAAATTGGGGCTTCTCTGAACCCTTCCAGCGCGGACCGCACTGTTTTGGTGCGCATCCGCGCTGGTTGACCTGAAATCCTAGCCCTCAGACTCAGCCACGCGGACCGCACAGAAAGGCATCGCGGCCGCGCGGCTCCAGCGCGGACCGCGCGGAAATGACCGCGGCCGCGCTGGTGTCTGCAACACCTGAACCTGCATTTTCTTAAGTCCAAGACCTCCCGGGCCCCATTCAAAACTCACCCGAGCCCTCGGGGCTCTAAACCAAACATGCACACAACCTTAAAAACATCTTACGGACTTACTCGTGCGATCAAATCGCCAAAATAACATCATATACATAGGATCAAGCCTCAAACACATGATTTTCTTTCTTCAACTTTCATAACTCAAATTCTCCATTTTTAGTCCAAAACACGTCATATGACGTCCGTTTTTAGCCAAACTTTACAGATAGTGCTTAACACATATGTAAGACTTGTACCGGGCGTCGGAACCAAAATACGAGCCCGAAACCTATATTTTCTAACCCCTTTTTCATTTCAAATTTTCATATCAAATTTCAGAAAAACTATTTCTTTCAAAAATTCATTTCTCGGGCTTGGGACCTCAGAATTTGATTCCAGGCACACGCCCAAGTCCCATATTTTTCTACGGACCCTCCGGGACCGTCGAATCACAGGTCCGGGTCTGTTTACCCAAAATGTTGACCGAAGTCAACATTATGCATATTAATACCAAAATTCATCAAATGTTTCACATAATTCACATATTTTAACATAAAAACTTTCCGGCTACGCGCCCGAACTGTGCACGCCAATCGAGGCAACTAAAAGCGAGGTTTTCAAGGCCTCGGGAGCATGGAACAAGGAAGAATTACGGTGATGACCCCTTGGGTCGTCACGTCAATATATCTTGGTAAATGATAGATTTCTCAAAGAGAAATTGATTTGATAGTGTTACGTTGAAAATGTAGTCACCAGAATAGGTATTTGGTAGTGTTCTGTGCTTTCGAGGCCTTGAAAACCTCATTTAGATCGCCCAGATTTGCGTACGAAGTCCGGGCGCGTAGCCGGAAAGCTTAAATATGAAATTTTGTGAAAAATGCTAAGTTTTGAGTTTAAAAGTTAAATTACTTTAATACCCCTTTTATTTTTATACCTTATTAATTTAATTTTTTAAAAAACTACAAGAAAACTGCCGCACATAAACGAAAAGACGCTTACAAAGATTGGGAAAAAGAGTGGTTCCAAAGAGATGCCAAACTTTGGGTCGCTTCGATTCTCTTTTTGTGGGTTTCTTTTTTCCAAATGTTGTTTTTTCTTTAATCAAGACTTCTTTTTCAAATTCAATATTTTTTCTCTTTATTCTTGGATCTTGACGTGGGATTTTGTTCTAATTTGTTGATTTCCTATACAAGCGAAGTGAAAGCAAAAAAAAAAAAATTACAAAAACTAGATATAAGGAAGAAGTAGATGAGGTTTCACATCCTGAAAATCTGTCGTTTGCCGGAAAAATTATTGTGTAATCATAGCTCAGGTAACCACAAATTCAATTTTGTGTTTTAATCATATATTTAATTAGACGTCTTTTGCTAGATTTTATTATGTCTACCATATAAACATTAGATTCTAAGGAAAAACATTGGAGCAAGCAAACTTAATCCTTAAAGGAGCTTCTGTTTACAGGCCAAGCATCTATCAAGGTATCTGTTGGGAGGAATAAATATATGAGCGATACTATTCGTATGAATTTACATGTTTTCAGCTTAACTATTGGGTCACATGGTACATAAAATTGAGGGCAGGTATGCACTTCCTAGGAGATAGGAACTAACTAGAAAGTATTTAATCATAGCTCAGGTAAGCCCAAATTCAATTTTGTGTTTTAATCATATATTTAATTATAGACGTCTTTTGCTAGAATTTATTATGTCTACCATATAAATCTTTGGTTATTTGTACAAGTACTTTTTTTAGTGTTATTCCTCAAAAATATGCTTATGATTCTTTTGATGCATGTCTATTTTCTCTTTACTTGTGTCTTTTAATATTTGGGGAGCAAAATTTTGGTCTCTAATGCTATGATCGTACTTCTATCTTTTATCCTTTTCAAAGATATATAGAAAGAATTTTTTTAGTTTGTTCCGGATGCCATTAGTTTGGTTTGGTTATATCGGATTGGCTAGCGACATAAATTTATGTATCAAAATTGGGTTGAGATAAAATTCGAAGATACTGTACTCTAAGAATGTGCAAAAATCTCTTTTATATGGATATAAAACTACCTTTTAATTTTCTTTACTCTTACTTTTGTGAATTTTCTACATACCACAAACTAGAGGTTTATAGGAGGGTAGGAGCAGAGAGTCTTCTTGTGTGTTTGACTAATTGATGTACAATGTTGCGTTCACGACCAGAAATTAAGTGAAAATTTATAACGTAACTGTGTGCAGATAAAATTATCTCTTGAACAAACACATAATGATAATATGACAAACAATATAAGGGATAAGAAAATTGAGTATGAAAGAAGCTGAAAAGGTAAATGACAAGAAGATATCTTAGTTATTTTGATCCCTCCATTTCTCATCAATATTAAGTAAAGAGAAAATTTAATCACCTTAGTTAAGTCTAGAAGTTTACTTTTGCTATATTTTGGTGTACTAAGAAAATAAAACATGATGTAAATGCTATATTTAATTTCCTAAATACATTACATAAATGGTAGTGTACTTACTTTTGTAAATGCATACAAGCTTCTTCCAAATGAATGATGAATTGTCATGTAAACAGTGGTATTTATTTTGTTTTAATAACTAACTTAATCCTTAATTTTTTTTTCCATCTTCTAATTTTCTTACTGTGAACTTCATTTTCCAATACATTACTGATTGATTCAATAATATGTCAAAGCATATCTCATCAAGTATTGATTTTACTTCTTTTTTCATCTATTTAAAGTATTATATGCAATTGTACTTTGTTAGGTTCATAATATAAAAATATTGTGATGATCCAATTTAGTAGATATATTTAAAATTTGGTAGTGCTTTTACTATTGATGCAGTACTCTAGATGCACTATGAGCTAAAATCTTATTTTAACAGGTGAATACTCGCTTGGTGAAACTTTTTAATTCACCGTTGTAATGAGGAAGTCACATCCGTGCTCCACCATTCTAAGCTATTATATTTTTTTGTAGAGATGAAACATTAATATGAACCAGCGAGGACTAGATGTGTCAAGGTTTCAGTGTGGCTCATGTTAAAAGATTAATATATAGTGAAACTTTTATGTACTTCTATGCTCACCCCAAGAAGTCAAGATGGCATTATTATACTTTTAAGACAGAGAGAGTTTTCTCTAACAAAAGATCGGCATTGTTTTTTATATTGGGTAACAACATAATTGATCGTCTGATGTTAATAGCCCAACAATTGAAAGATACAATTGTATTTGATGTCAAGGAATTGTTGGTTGAAATAGAATTGGTTCACAGTTTTAATTTGGAGAATCCCTTAGAATTCCTTTTTGGCCTCTATACTTACAAAATTTGTTGAACATTAGTGTATTATTGAAAAAATATATATTTTAACACGAGTGCATTATTGTTTTTTTAAAAATTATTTGTTTCCTGATTCCCTCCTGTTCTAGGAATTTGATAGACAAACTGTTCTTAGTACAATAAATTATATTACTTAGAATAAAGAAGAAATAATAAGGGCATATACATAAGGTGTTGGTTGCATGGAGTACTCGACTTTAAAAAATTTGACGTCACGACATGGTAAAATGAGCAATTAACTCTTTATAATCTATGTAACCGTGTGCTACATGATTAGGTGTACACGTGCAATGCACATGCCTAGAAACTACTAGTATATATATATATGTGTGTGTAATATACATACATATATATGTATGTATATTTTTATATAAAGTTTCTAAATTTTATGGTACATATTAGTCATTTGTATTTTTAGTCTAGTTCTTGCTATTATAATAATCTAACTCTTTACCTTTACATTCTAGTTTGATTGCAAGTTTTCTTTTGCTATGTACAAGAATTTATTTTATGTTAAAAATAATTAATTTTAAATTGTGTACTTAAATTATTCAAATCTATTTTTATTCAATTATCATCAATATATCTTGGTAAATGATAGATTTCTCAAAGAGAAATTGATTTGATAGTGTTACGTTGAAAATGTAGTCACCAGAATAGGTATTTGGTAGTGTTCTGTGCTTTCGAGGCCTTGAAAACCTCATTTAGATCGCCCAGATTTGCGTACGAAGTCCGGGCGCGTAGCCGGAAAGCTTAAATATGAAATTTTGTGAAAAATGCTAAGTTTTGAGTTTAAAATGAATAAATTAGAATTTGGTCAATATTTTGGGTAAACGAACCCAGACCTGTGATTTGACGGTCTCGGAGGGTCTGTAGGAAAATATGGAACTTGGGCGTATACCTGGAATCAAATTTTGAGGTCCTGAGCCCGAAAAATGAATTTTTAAAGGAAATTATTTTTTTGAAATTGTTAAGAAAAATTAAAATGAAATTTGATTAGAACAAGTTGGTATCGGGCCCGTATTTTTGTTCCGACGCCCGGTACAGGTCTTATATATGATTTAAGATGTTTCTGTAATGTTTGGTTAAAATCGAACGTCGTTTGACGTGTTTCGGACTAGAAATCCTAAATTTCAAACTTGATGAAGTATTTGGAAAAAATTCTTGATTTTTAGGTTCGATTCATTGTTTTTAAGGTTACTTTGGTGATTTGATCGCACGGATAAGTTCGTACGATGTTGTTGAGTTAGTACATGTGTTTGGTTAGGAGGCCCGAGGGCTCGGGTGTGTTTTGGATGTGTTTCGGAAGGTTTCGGACTTAAGAAAAATTGCAGAAAAAGCAGTTCAGGTGTTCTATCATTTCCTTCTTCACGTTCGCGGCATGGCCCTCGCGAATGCAATGGGTAAAATGTTGCTGAAGGAACTTCCTTTTACGCGAAAGCGTAGCCCAGGTCGCGAACGTGAGGCAGCGGGGGGCTATACCTTCGCGAACGCGTTCCTGGCCAAGCGAACGCGAAGGCCAAAAGGGCCTGGGCAGGGGGAGGGGTAGTTACTTTACGCGAATGCAACCTGTAGGACGTGAATGCGAGGGCTCGAGAAGCTAAAGCTTCGTGATCGCGAGCCCGTTAACACGAACGCGAAGGCTAACCAGCCTGACCCATCGCGAACGCGAAAGGTCTGTCGCGAATGCGTAGAGTAAAATCGCCCAGTAATCTTAGGCGATCTTCGAAGCAATTCTTCACCATAATCTCTTGGGTTAGTAATCTTTAACTCGTTTCCTTCATTTTTCATCAACGTCTATTGAAAATCTAGGCCTAAAACATGTAATTAAGGTAGAAATTAGGGAATTGGGTAGAGTTAGGGCTTTTTGATTTTTCTTGATTTAGACCTCGTTTTGGGGTCGAATTTGAAAACAAATTATATATTCGGGCTTGTGCGTGAATGGGTGATATTATATTGGTCCGAACCTCGTGTTTGACCAAGCGGGCCCGGGGTCGATTTTTGGAATTTTGGGAAGAATGCTTGGAAAGCTATAATTAGGCATTGGGTTCGCATTGTTTAGCATTTATTGATGTATTAAAGTCATTATTGTATAGATACAATCGATTTGGAGCCAAATTGGAGAGGAAAAGCGGTAATTGAGGATTGATTGTACTGTGGAAGTTTGAGGTAAGTGTTTGGTCTAACCTTAGCTTGAGGGATTAGGAGTTGAGTCTTATTTGCTACGTGCTAATTGTCGAGTACGACATATAGGCATGGTGACGAGTATCTATACGTTGGTGTCTAGCATGATTGTGAGTCTTTATATTGCGGATATTTTGATTTTTGTTGTATCTTTCATGCCTTAATGATGATTCCTATATGTTGTAAAAAACATGTGAAAGAAATTGTGATCTTTGAACTTCGAGGAGCATTGGCTCGAGTTATAATACGAATGGTGAAAGTATATAAGATAACTGAACCCTTTGGAGCATTGATTCAAGTGGTAAAGTGAGTTATAAAGTAAGAAGTGAAAGGAAAAGAAAGAGTTATTCAATTGTTCCCTTGCCGGGATGTTTGTTGCTTTGTTGATTATCTCCCTTGCCGGGAAGTTGAGATTTATTGCTATTGTTCCCTTGTCGGGATTTAGCTGTTTAATTTTGTTCCCTTGCCGGGATTTCTACCATTATTTGTCTACTCCCTTGCCTCTTTGTTTTGTGATTGTTGTCTGGGTGAGGAAGGGTGTTAAAGCACGAAGGGTGATGCCGTGCATTGTTTGCTATTGTGAGAAAAGAGTGTAAAGCATGAAGGGTGATGTCGTGCCGTACGATGTACCATTCTGTACCGATATTCAGTGACTATGCGGTGAGGAAAGAGAGTAAAAGCACGAAGGGTGATGCCGTGCACATTATTATGATACGATTGATTTGGTGAGAACGAGAGTAAAAACACAAAGGGTGATGCCATGCATATTTTTATTATAAATATTGTTTGGGTGAGGACGAGAGTAAAAGCACGAAGGGTGATGCCGTGCAAATCGTTGAATTCTGATTCTTGTTGATATTCTAGCTTTGTTGTTTCTTTCTTTTATTGAGGTTTTCTATTTGGAACTGTTACCTCCCCATAGCATGTTTCCCCTTCCCACATTGACTGATTATTTCCTATATTTCTTTTCCGCTATGCATATAGATATTTGAACTGCACAGGTTATTTGGTAGTCTGGTCCTAGCCTCGTTACTACTTCGCCGAGGTTAGTCTAGGCACTTGCCAGCTTATGGAGTCAGTTGTGCTGATACTACACTCTGTGCTCTTTTGCACAAATCCGGGTATTGGATAACAGTAGTAGCGTGGGAGCTAGCCTTCAGTCCACCGAGACACCGAGGTAGCCTTGCAGGCGTCCGCAGGCCCGGTGTCTCCTCTATCTTATATTTCATTCTGTTATCTCATGTATTCGAGACAAACAGTGTTATATTTCTTTCAAACGGTTGTATTTAGTACTCTTAGTAGTTCATGAGTAATGTGACACCAGTTCTAGGGTAGAGGCATATGTTGACTTTCGCATTATTATTCAGCTTATTTAATTTAAGTCTTCCGCTTACCTATTTAATTCTGATGTTCTCATGCTATCACTTATAATTGTTAAAAGAATTAATGTGTTAATGAAAAAGGTAGTTAAGAGTTGGCTTGCCTAGCTCTCATTAGTAGGCGCCATCACGACTCTCGAGGGTGGGAAAATCCGGGTCGTGACAAGTTGGTATCAGAGCTCTAGGTTATCTCACAACTCACAGACAAGATCAGTAGAGTCTGAGGGATCGGTACGGATACGTCTGTATTTATCCCCTAGAGGCTACAAAGTTAGGAAAATTTCACATTTGTTCTTTCTTGTCATGCGGATTTGTTCCTCAAATGCTAAGTGGATTTCTACTCTGTTCTTTCGCAGATGGCAAGAACACGCGCTTCCTCATCTACCGCTTAGCAGCCCGAGCCCCCAACAGTAGCTCACTAGGGGCAGAGGGCAAGGCCATGATTTTGAGGAGGAGGTTCCGGCCCCAGAAGTTCCGGTGGGCCCAGCTCAGGTCCCAAAGGGGTTCATTGCCACCCCAATTCTTTAGGACGCTCTGGTCGGATTGGTGGGCCTTATGGAGAGTGTCACCCGAGCAGGTTTGCTTCCTATAGCACCAGCAACTTCTCAAGCTGGAGGAGGGGCTCAGACTCCTGATACACGCACTCCGGAGCAAGTAGCTCCCCAAGTTCAGGTTCCAGCGGTTCAACCAGCTGTGGCACTTCAGCCGGGTGGAGTAGCTCAAACCGGTGATGGAGTGCTCTTCACGTCTACATTCAGCGGTGCATCTACTAAGGATCCCCAGGATTATCTGGACAGTTGTCACGAGGTTCTTTGGAACATGATCGTTGAGACCAATGGAGTTGATTTTGCTACCTTTCGTCTGTCTGGATCCGCCAAGACTTGGTGGAGGGATTATTGCTTAGCTAGACTAGCCGGTTCGCCATCTTTGACTTGGGAGCAGTTCACAACGTTGTTTTTTGAGAAGTTTCTCCTCGTGACTCAGAGAGAGGCCTTTTGGAGACAGTTTGAGCGCCTCCAGCAGGGTTCCATGATGGTCACCCAGTATGAGACCAGGTTCATCGATCTAGCTCGCCATGCTCTTGTCATACTTTCCACCGAAAGAGAGGGTGAGGAGGTTTATTGATGGTCTTATTCAGCCGATTCGTCTTCAGATGGCCAAGGAGGCCGAGAGTGAGATCCCCTTTCAGGAGGCGGACAATGTGGACCGTAGAGTTAAGATGGTTCTATCACAAGGAGGTGGTCATGGGTCGGATATGAGACCCCGTCATTCAGACAAATTCAGTAGTACCTCGTCTGGAGGTAGAGATTCATATACTAGAGGCCATCCTCCTAGGCCCTTTCAGTCAGCTCTCCAGGTCTCCCATGGCACTTCAGGTGGTCGTGGTTCTCAGACGCACTATTCTGATCAGCAGCCTTACAGTGCACCACCAGCTCCCATTAGTGCACCACCCCTTCAGAGTTTCCAAGGTGGTCATTCAGGTCGACAGGGCCAGCAGTCTCAGCATCCGAGGGCTTGTTACACTTATGGTGATCCGGGTCACATTGCCAGGTTTTGACCTCGAGCACCGGGTAGCTCTCAGCATCAGGGTTCTCGTGTTATGGTACAGGCACCAGGTGTTCCACAGCCCGCCAAGCCAGTTAGAGGTAAGGGTAGAGGTGTTATAGGTGGAGGTAGAGGTCCTAGAGGTGGAGCTCAGGCCGCCAGAGGTGGAGGCCAGCCAGCAGCAGGCTGTTCTAGAGAGGTAGTTCAGGGTGGTGGGGCCCAGCCCCGATGTTACGCCCTTCCAGCTAGGCCCGAGGCTGAGGCTTCAGATGCAGTTATTACAAGTACTATTCTGGTTTGTGATAGAGATGCTTCAGCGTTATTCGATCCGGGGTCTACGTATTCGTATGTGTCATCTTATTTTGCATCTTACTTGGTCATGCCTAGTGATTCATTGAGTATTCCTATTTATGTGTCTACACCGGTGGGTGATACTATTATGGTCGATCGAGTTCATCGTTCTTGTATTGTGGTCATTCGGGGTCTTGAGACTCGTGTAGATTTGTTGATTTTAGACATGGTTGATTTCAATGTTATATTGGGGATGGACTGGTTATCACCATACCACGCTATCTTGGACTGTCATGCCAAGACTGTGACCTTAGCCTTACCGGATTTGCCCCGTTTAGAGTGGAGAGGGACTCCTAGTCATTCTACTCATAGTGTTATCTCGTATGTGAAGGCTCGGCGTATGGTCGAGAAGGGGTGTTTGGCCTATTTGGCGTATGTTCGCAATTCTAGTGTTGAGGTTCCCTCAATTGATTCTGTGCCTGTTGTTCGTGAGTTTCCTGAGGTATTCCCTTCAGACCTGCTGGGGATGCCACACGACAGGGATATTGACTTCTGCATTAATTTGGCTCTGGGCACTCAGCCCATTTCTATTCCGCCATATCGCATGGACCCGACAGAGTTGAAAGAGTTGAAGGAGCAGTTGCAGGACTTTCTTGAGAAGGGTTTTATTAGACCCAGCATTTCACCTTGGGGTGCGCTGGATTTGATTGTTAAGAAAAAGGATGGTTCAATGAGAATGTGCATTGATTACCGACAGTTGAATAAGGTCACCATCAAGAATAAGTATCCACTGCCGAGGATATGATTTATTCTATCAGCTTTAGGGTGCCAAGGTATTTTCAAAGATTGACTTGAGATCTGGCTACCATCAGTTGAGGATTAGGGCATTTGATGTCCCTAAGACAGCTTTCCGCACTCGGTACGGGCATTATGAGTTCTTGGTTATGTCGTTCGGTTTGACAAATGCCCTAGCAGCCTTTATGGACTTGATGAACCGAGTGTTCAGGCCTTATTTGGACTCGTTCGTGATCATCTTCATTAATGATATTTTGATATATTCATGTATCTAAGAGGAGCACGAGCAACATCTCAAAGTGATTCTTCAGACTCTGAAGGATAGTCAGTTATATGCTAAGTTCTCAAAGTGTGAGTTCTGGTTGAGTTCAATTGCATTCCTAGGTCATGTTGTGTTAGCAGAGGGTATTCAGGTTGATCCGAAGAAGATTGAGGCAGTCAAGAACTGGCCTAGACTAGCATCAGCTACAGAGATTCGAAGTTTCTTGGGATTGGCAGGCTACTATCGTCGGTTCGTGGAGGGGTTTTCATCTATTCAGCCCCGATGACTAGGTTGACCTAGAAGGGTGCCCAATTCAGATGGTCGGACGAGTGTGAGGTGAGCTTTTTGAGGCTCAGAACAGCTCTGACTATGGCACCGGTGTTAGTATTGCCCACAGGTTCAGGGCCTTACACAGTCTATTGTGATGCTTCCTGTATTGGGCTTGGTGAAGTGTTGATGCAAGATGGCAAGGTCATTGCCTATGCTTCGAGGCGGTTGAAGATTCACGAGAAGAACTATCCAGTGCATGATTTGGAGTTGGCAGTCATTGTTCATACATTAAAGATTTGGAGGCACTATTTGTATGGCGTGGCATGTGAGGTGTTCACTGACCACGAGAGTCTTCAGTACTTGTTCAAGCAAAAGGAGTTGAATTTGAGGCAGAGAAGGTGGTTGGAGTTGTTGAAAGATTATGGCATCACTATCATATATCACCCAGGAAAGGCCAATGTGGCGGCCGATGCTTTGAGTAGAAAGTCAGCCAGTATGGGCAGTCTTGCTTATATTCCAGTCGGTGAGAGGCCGCTTGCTTTGGATGTTTAGGCTTTGGCCAATCGATTTGTGAGGTTGGATATTTCTGAGCCTAGTCGAGTATTAGCTTGCACAGTCACTCGTTCTTCGTTGTTGGAGCGTATCTGTGATCGGCAGTTTGATGATCCCCATTTGTGTGTCCTTAGAGACACGGTGCAGTGTGGAGGTGCCAAGCAGATTACCTTAGATGCTGATGGAGTTTTGAGATTGCAGGGTCAAGTTTGTATGCCTAATGTGGATGGGCTTCGGGAGTTGATCTTAGAGGAGGCCCATAGTTCCCGGTACTCTATCCATCAGGGGCACCGCGAAGATGTATCAGGATTTGCAGCAGCATTATTGGTGGCGTAGAATGAAGAAGGATATTGTTGCACATGTGGCTCGGTATTTGAATTGTCAGTAGGTTAAGTATGATCATCAGAGGCCTGGTGGATTGTTTCAGAGGATTGAGCTTCCCGAGTGGAAGTGGGAGCGGATCACTATGGACTTCGTTACTGGAGTTTCGTTGACTCGGAAAAAGTTCGACGCAATTTGGGTCATTGTTGATAGGCTAACCAAGTTAGCGCATTTCATTCCTGTGGTAGTCTCCTATTCGTCCGAGAGGTTAGCAAAGATCTATATCCGAGAGATTGTTCGTCTTCATGGTGTGCCGGTCTCTATCATTTCGGACCGAGGTACGCAGTTCACCTCGCGTTTCTGGAGAGCAGTTCAGCGAGGGTTAGGCACCCAGGTTGAGTTGAGTACAGGATTTCATCCTCTGACGGACGGGCAGTCCGAGCGGACTATTCAGATATTGGAGGATATGCTCCGAGGTTGTGTTATTGACTTTGGAGGTTCGTGGGATCAGTTTTTGCCTTTAGCAGAGTTTGCCTACAACAACAGTTACCAGTCGTTTATCCAGATGGCTCCTTATGAGGCTTTATATGGTAGGCAGTGTCGATCTCCGGTTGGATGGTTTGAGCCGGGAGAGGCTCGGTTGTTGGGTACAGATCTGGTTCAGGAGGCCTTGTACAAGGTCAGGATCATTCAGGATAGACTGCGTACAGCTCAGTCCATGTAAAAGAGCTATGCAGATCGCAAGGTTCGAGATGTGGCTTTTATGGTTGGTGAGCGGGTATTGCTCCGAGTGTTGCCTATGAAGGGCGTGATGAGATTTGGGAAGAAGGGCAAGCTTAGCCCTAGGTTCATTGGCCTGTTTGGGATTCTTGATCGAGTGGGAGAGGTTTCTTATAGACTTGCATTACCGCCAAGCCTATCAGTCGTGCATCCAGTTTTTCATGTGTCCATGCTTCAGAGGTATCACGCCGATCCATCCCACGTGTTAGATTTCAGCACTGTCCAGTTGGACAAGGACTTGTCTTATAAGGAAGAGCCGGTAGCTATTCTAGACCGGCAGGTTCATCAGTTGATATCCAAGAGTTTTCCTTCTGTTCGTGTTCAGTGGAGAGATCAGCCTCCTGAGGCATCGACCTGGGAATCCGAGTCCGATATGCGGAGCCGTTATCCTTATCTATTCCCGACTCAGGTACTTCCTTCTTCTGTCCGTTCGAGGACGAACGGTTGTTTTAGAGGTGGAGAATGTGACGACCCAAAGGGTCATCACCTGTTTTAATTTCATTCTGTGCTTCCGAGGCCTTTAAAACCTCATTTAGAGTCGCCTCGATTTGCGTGCGTAGTCTGTATGCGTAGCCGAAAAGCTTAAATATGAAATTCTTCGAAAAATGCTAAGTTTGGAGTTTAAAATGAATAAATTTGACTTCGGTCAACATTTTAGGTAAACGGACCCAGACCTGTGATTTGACAGTCTCGGAGGGTCCGTAGGAAAATATGGGACTTGGCCGTATGCCCGAAATCGAATTCCGAGGTCCCGAGCCCGAGAAATGAATTTTTAAAGAAAATTGCTAAGGAAAATTGAAATGAAATTTGTTTAAAACGTGTTGGTATCGGGCCCGTATTTTGGTTCTGGAGTCCGGTACAGGTCTTATATATGATTTAAGATGTTTCTGTAAAGTTTGGTTAAAATCGGACGTCGTTTGATGTGTTTCGGACTTGAAATCCTAAATTTGAACTTGATGAAGTATTTGGAATAAAATCTTGATTTTTAGGTTCGATTCATTGTTTTTAAGGTTACTTTGGTGATTTGATCGCACGGATAAGTTCGTATAATGTTGCTGAGTTAGTGTATGTGTTTATTTAGGAGCCCCGAGGGCTCGGGTGTGTTTCGGAAGGTTTCGGACTTAAGAAAAATTGCAGAAAAAGCAGTTCAGGTGTTCTGGGATTTCCTTCTTCGCGTTCGCGGGATGGCCCTCGCGAACGCGATATGTAAAATGTTGTTGAAGGAACTTTCTTCTACGTGAAACGCGTAGCCCAGGTCGTGAACGCGAGGCAGCGGGGGGCTATACCTTTGCGAACGCGTTCCTGGCCACGCGAACACGAAGGCCAAATGGGCCTGGGCAGGGGAAGGGGTAGTTACCTTACACGAACAAGACCTGTAGGATGCGAACCCGAAGGCTCGAGAAGCTAAAGCTTCGCGATCGCGAGCCTGTTAACACGAACGTGAAGGATAACTAGCCTGACCCATTGCGAACGCGAAGGGACTGTCGCGAACGCGTAGAGTAAAATCGCCCAGTGATTTTTAAAAGACAAAAACAGAACACTTACGGGATTTCTCAAAATTTCACAAAACCTCTTCTTATCCAAAATTCTTATGCGATCTTTGAAGCAATTCTTCACCATAATATCTTGGGTTAGTAATCTTTAACTCTTTTCCTTCATTTTTCATCAACATCTATTGAAAATTTAGGCCTAAAACATGTAATTAAGGGTAGAAATTAGGGAATTGGGAAGAGTTAGGGCTTTTTTATTTTTCTTGATTTAGACCTCGTTTTGGGGTCGAATTTGAAAATAATTTATATATTTGGGCTCGTGGGTGAATGGGTGATTTGATTTTGGTCCGAACCTCGTGTTTTGACCAAGCAGGCCCGGGTTCGATTTTTGAAATTTTTGGAAGAATGCTTAGAAAGCTATAATTAGGCATTGAGTTTGCATTGTTTAGCATTTATTGATGTATTGAAGTCATTATTGTACAGATACAATCGATTTGGAGCCAAATTCGAGAGGAAAAGCGGTAATTAAGGATTGATTTGGCCGTGGAAGTTTGAGGTAAGTGTTTGGTCTAACCTTAGCTTGAAGGATTAGGAGTTGAGTCTTATTTTCTACGTGCTAATTGTCGAGTACGACGTATAGGCATGGTGACGAGTATCTATACGTTGATGTCTAGCATGACAATGAGTCTTTATATTGTGGATATTCTGATTTTTGTTGTATCTTTCATGCCTTAATGATGATTCCTATATGTTGTAAAAAGCATGTGAAAGAAATTGTGATCTTTGAACTTCGAGGAGCATTGGCTCGAGTTATAATACGAATGGTGAAAGTATATGAGATAATTGAACCCTTTGGAGCATTGACTCAAGTGGTAAAGTGAGTTATAAAGTAAGAAGTGAAAGGAAGAGAAAGAGTTATTGAATTGTTCCCTTGCCAAGATGTTTGTTGCTTTGTTGATTATCTCCCTTGCCGGGATGTTGAGATTTATTGATATTGTTCCTTTTCTGGGATTTAGCTGTTTAATTGTATTTCCTTGCCAGGATTTCTACCATTATTTGTCTACTCCCTTTCCCCTTTGTTTGTGATTATTGTTTGGGTGAGGAAGAGTGTTAAAGCACGAAGGGTGATGCCGTGCATTGTTTGCTATTGTGAGGAAAGAGTGTAAAGCACGAAGGGTGATGTTGTGTCGTACGATGTACCATTCCGTACTGATATTCATTGACTATGCAGTGAGGAAAGAGAGTAAAAGCACGAAGGGTGATGTCGTGCACATTATTATGATATGATTGATTTGATAAGAACGAGAGTAAAAGCACGAAGGGTGATGCCGTGCACATTTTTATTATAAATATTGTTTGGGTGAGGACGAGTAAAAACACGAAGGGTGGTGCCGTGCAAATCGTTGAATTCTGATTCTTGTTGATATTCTGGCTTTGTTGTTTCTTTCTTTTATTGAGGTTTTCTATTTAGAACTGTTACCTCCCCACAACATGTTTCCCCTTCCCTCATTGACTGATTATTTTTTGTATTTCTTTTCCGCTGTGCATATAGATATTTGAACTGCATATGTTATTTGGTAGTCTGGTCCTAGCCTCGTCACTACTTCGCCGAGGTTAGGCTAGGCACTTGCCAGCACATGTGGTCGGTTGTGCTGATACTACACTCTGTGCTCTTTTGTACAGATCCAGGTATTGGACAGCAGCAGTAGCATGGGAGCAAGCCTTCAATCCACCGAGACACCGATGTAGTCTTGCAAGCGTCCGCAGGCCCGGCGTCTCCTCTATCTTATATTTCATTCTGTTATCTCATCTATTCGAGACAAACAGTGTTATATTTCTTTCAAACAGTTGTATTTTGTACTCTTAGTAGTTCGTGAGTGATGTGACACCAGTTCTTGGGTAGAGGCGTATGTTGACTTTCACATTATTGTTCAGCTTATTTAATTTATGTCTTTCGCTTACTTATTTAATTTCGTTGTTCTCATGCTATCACTGATAATTATTAAAAGAAGTAATGTGTTAATGAAAAAGGTAGTTAAGAGTTGGCTTGCCTAGCTCTCATTAGTAGGCGCCATCACGACTCCTGAGGGTGGAAAAATCCGGGTCGTGACAGGTAGTGTATGTCTCATATTTAAGAAAAAACTGATAAATAACCGAAAAAATTGAAAAATAGTATTACGTTGAAAATGTAGTCGCCGGCATATGCGTTTGGTAGTGTATGTATCGTATTTAAGAAAAAACCGATAAATAACCGAAAAAATCGAAAAACCGACATAACCCAATAAAAAACTGAATCGATAAAAAACCGACTTAATTGATTTCGTTTGACTCCAATATTTAAAAAACCGACTTACTTGGTTTGATTTCTTTTTAGGGAAAAACCAACCCAAACCGATCCATGAAAACCTCTAGCTGCATTGCCTACGCATCTATGTGGTTGCTCTACTATCTTTCAGTAAAAATGACCTAACTCCTTATAGATAAATGGCAAAACGTTTAGAGCATCAAAAACTAAACTGGAAAGAGCCTTTATTTGATAGGTGGTTTATCGTATAATTCTTTATAGCTTGGGAATTGTGCTCGTCTGAAGTTGGATCTTTACAAGCTCTTTTGAAATTTTAGCATGTTGCCTAATTTTCGACTTAGCTTGGTTCTAGGGCTTTCTTAGACACTAAATTACTTTTAATATACCTTTTACACTTATTACCATGTTCATATGATGCGGTTTTAGTTAGGAGAGTACAAAAGAAACCGACAAACCGTATCAACTCGATAATCCGAGTTAAATCGAGAAAAAAATCCGACTATAATTTGGTTTGATTTGGTTTGGTATTGAAAAAAAACCCGATCATAATTTATTTCGTTTAGTTTTAACTAAAAAAAGTTAAACCGAAACCAAACCAATCCGACATTACATATATAGAAATTTTAGATATATTTAATATATAAATATACTTATTTTGATGTAATTTATAAATATTTCTTAAACTTTTTCATAATTTTATCTTTTAAAGTATTATTTCAAGGTTGGACTTAGAACTTTTGAATGTTCCAATAAGTTTTATAACCATTAATATTATAACTTAAATAATACTAACAAAAGCTCAAACCAAAATCAAATCAATACTAATGCTAACAAAAGACATTCAATTCAATACTACGAACGATAATGTATTGAATATCTATTTTTGTTTTGCAATGATTTAGATAAAATGCATAACCTATTTTTATTTTTTCTTTAGTGTTTAGTCATATAATTAATACTCCCTTATTAGTCTACTTATTTTAGCATGACTTAGTACTTTTAGATTATGTTTATTTTTATTATGGCTTTTTAATTAGCAGTTTATATTACATAATTTTATTGTCTTTATTGTTGAATATTTTAGGATAATGCCATGACACATCTCATATTTTGTATTATTTTCTTGAAAAATACCTTATATAGTTATATCTTACTAGGATTAAAGAAATATTTTGAGCACAAATTATATGTTTTGTGCTACGAAAATTTTATCGAAAAAAAACCCGAAACCCCTAAAACCCGAGAAAAAATCGAGATGGAAAAACCCGAGTTTTATTGATTTGGGTTGGTCTTTAAATTTAATAATCCGACACAATTGATTTGATTTGGCAATTGCAAAATCCGAACTAACCCGACTTATGTACACCCCTAGTTCTAGTATGTAGCCTCTTTTGGCACGGGAAATGTTATTTCTAACCATTGTCGGCGGATCTTAAAATCTTAAAAACCTAATGAAATTTTTACGAAGCTTTACAGAGATAATTTTTAAACTTTGTAAATAATTATAGATGATAAAAACCTCATTGAGCAAGTATTCAAATAGGCAGAAACATTTGTCTAATTAATGCATGCCTTATATTCCAATAAATAGATTTATTTTTTATATATACTAGACGCACACACTAATACTGTGAAGAATATTTAATTATATCATTAGTATAGTTTAAGCTGTTATATATCTTAAATTTTATGTTAATAATTTTGTTATATAATATCTTTTAGATGATGTTGATAGTATAAATATTCTTTACGCACAGAAAACTCATTTTCAATTATTTGTTCTCTACTATTTAAGCATTCTATGCACCCTTTTTACCTGATTACCTTGAGTTCTTTTTTTAACCTTCTAAAAATTTTGCTTAAATATTTGAGTATAATCTAATTTAAACGTTTTTTAAAAATCAATATTTAACTATTTAATCAATTTTGTACAAAATTTGCTTTAGAATACTTCTTATTTACTTTCTATAATTTCTCAAACTCGAAACAACTTTTAATTTTTGTTTTCAACTTAGTAGTCTTAAAAAATCGCTAATCTTTACTCTCACCCCCTAAGCCTTGAACTACCCTCCAACCCCTGATAGGAAAGACACTCCATGTAATGGAGTATGTTTTAGGAAATCCAAGATTTACACCTTAAAAATCTGATAAATTTTGGAATCAAAGATTTCCATATTAGTTAATCTTTAAAATCTGAAGAAGCAAAATGATATTCACTAGTCAATAACTATAAAAAATACTGGGCCCCGAAATATAAGAATCAACACATCCAAATGTTTTAAATTCAATTCTCATTAGTTGTCACGACCCGGATTTCCCACCATCGGGTGTCGTGATAGCGCCTACTATCGGAGCTAGGCAAGCCAAATATATAAAACACTTTTCCTGCTTTCTTCCATCAATAGAATAAAAGAGACAAAATTTAAGCGGAAGACATTAAATCTAAAGCAACTGAAAACCAAAAGTACGGAAGTTTAATACACATCACTACCCAAGGTCTGGTGTCACTAGCTCACGGACTACTACAGAATACTACAAACAATATCTGAAAGGAAATACATCATGTTTGTCTGATACAAGATGAACAAACGAAAAACATGGAAAGGGACTTCGGCCTGCGAACGCCAGCTAGGCTACCTCGAGAGTCCCTGGACTGAAGATAGCTCCCAGAAGTCCTACTGCTGCGGTCCGTAAGCTGCTCCCTGATCTGTGCACAAAAATGCACAGAGTGTAGCATCAGCACAACCGACCCCATGTGCTGGTAAGTGCCTGGCCTAACCCCGGCGAAGTAGTGACGAGGCTAGACAGTACCTACCACAATTAACCTGTACAGATATATATACAACAAGTGCAAGAAAACAATAACAAGATAATACAAAGTAAAACTGGGAGGGGACATGCTATCGGGGAGTAACAGATAAAAATGAAATATCGGAAATAAGCAGAAGAGACTCCGGTTCCCATGATATATATATAAGTGGACGGCGTGCCACACGATCCCATAATATTATATTTAAGTGGACGGCGTGCCACACGATCCCAATTTTCATATACCACGTGGTAGGCGTACCACTCGTTCCTATTTCATCTTTATCACAGTGCACAATATGTCACCGACAACGGAGGCCAATAACCAATAATCACTCTAATTTGTGGTAGGCGTACTACTCGATTCCATTTCGTAAAATCATACGTGGACGGCGTGCCACACGATCCCTTTTTAATGATGTATAAGTGGACGACGTGCCACACAATCCCATAATATAGTTCATAATATCTGACTTTATATAGTAAACCCCTTCAGGGGAGAATAACAACTCAATACTTTTAACCCGGCAAGGGTACAACTAACAGCCCAAAATATCCCGACCAAAGAGAGTATATATCAGTCTACACATCCCGGCAAGGGAGTAATCACAACACATTCTCATTTTAAATCACTTCTTCCTCAACTAACACATTCCTATTCGAGTTAACGCTCCAAAAATACACCAATCACAATTCTACCTCAACCGTTCGCATTATATGAAACTCATCAGTTAACCAAGACAGTTGTATCACGTCATTTGAATTAAAAGCAATTAAGACTCACGGTCATGCTAGACTCCGGTGCATAGATAACTGTCACCATACCTATACACCGTACTTCACATTAGCAAGTAGCAAATAACAACCTAATCATATTCCCTCAAGCCAAAGTTAGAACAAACATTTACCTCGAATGCTCCAAACTCAACTCACGCTTTTAGTATAGCTTTACCTCTTGATTCCACCACCAATCCGCTTGAATCTAGTCATAAGTTACTTAATCACATTAATAATTACTAAATGAATCACTCCCCATGCATGAAAATAAATTTTACAAGGTTTTTTTCCAAAATGATCAAAAACACCCCCGGACCCACGTGGTCGAAACTCGAGGTTCGGCCCAAAACCCGGTTACCCATTCTCCCACGAATCCAAATATATAATTTGTTTTGAAATCGGACCTCAAATTGAGGTCCAACTTCTCAATTTGTAGAAAACCTAGGTTCTACCCAAAACACCCAATTTCCCCCATGAAAATCTTTGATTTGAATTTGAAATCATGTTAAAAGATGTCAAAGAATAAAGAAATTAAGTTAAGAATCACTTACCAATCATTTTGGAGAAGAAAAGTTGTTTGAAAAATCGCCTCTTAGGTTTTGGGTTTTTGAAAAGTGGAAAAATGACTGAAAATCCCGAGTTTATATACTTTGTTGTGGGCTGGCGCGGACCGCGTAGAAATGTACCGCGGCCGCGCCCAGGGAGGGAAGAAGTGGGCTTTCTCTGAACCTACCCGGCACGGACCGCACTGATTTGGTGCGCGGCCGCGCTGGTCGACCCTCTGAACCCCACCACGCGGACCGCACAGAAAAGCACCGCGGCCGCGTGGCTGCCAGCGCGGACCGCGCGGAAATGGCTGCGGCCGCACTGGGGCCTGCAATATCTGAACCTGCATTTTTAATTTCTAAGACCTCCCGGGCCCCACTCAAAACTCACCCTAGCCCTCGGGGCTCCAAACCAAACATTCATATGATCTCGAAAACACCTTACGGACTTACTCATGCGATCAAATCGCCAAAACGACATCATATACATAGGATCAAGCCTCGAAATACATGATTTTCTTTCAACTTTCATAAAACTCAAATTCCCCATTTTAAGTCCGAAACACGTCATATGACGTCTGTTTTTAGCCAAACTTTACAGATAGTGCTTAAAACATATTTAAGACTCATACCGGGCGTCGGAACCAAAATACGAGCCTGATACCACTGTTTTCTGATCAATTTTCTTCTTTCTTTTCCTTAATTAATTTCAGAGAACAATTTCACACAAAAATTCATTTCTCGGGCTTGGGACCTCGGAATTTGATTCCGGGCATACGCCCAAGTCCCATATTTTTCTACGGACCCTCCGAGACCGTCGAATCACTGGTCCGGGTCCGTTTACCCAAAATGTTGACCAAAGTCAATATTTTGCATATTAATATCAAGATTCATCAAATTTCACATAATTCACATATTTCAACATAAAAGCTTTTCAGCTATGCGCCCGGACTGCACACACAAATCGAGGCAACTAAAAGCGAGGTTTTCAAGGCCTCGGAAGCGCGGAACAAGGAAGAACTACGGTGATGACACTTTGGGTCGTCACATTCTCCACCTCTAAAACAATCGTTCGTCCTCGAACGGACAAAAGAAAGAAGTACCTTAGTCGGAAAATAAATGAGGATAACGGCCCAGCATATCGGACTCGGACTCCCAGGTCGATGCCTCAGGATGCTGACCTCTCCACTGAACACGCACCGAAGGAAAACTCTTCGACCTCAATTGCCGAACCTGCCGGTCTAGAATAGCCACCGGCTCCTCCTCATATGACAGATCCTTGTCCAATTGGACAGTGCTGAAATCCAACACGTGCGATGGATCTCCGTGATACTTCCGGAGTATAGATACATGAAACACGGGATGCACAGCTGACAAGCTAGGTGGCAAGGCAAGTCTATAAGCCACCTCTCCCACACGATCAAGAATCTCAAATGAACTGATGAACCTAGGGCTGAGCTTGCCCTTCTTCCCAAATCTCATCACGCCCTTCATAGGCAATACATGGAGCAGTACCCGCTCACCAACCATGAAAGCAACATCTCTGACCTTGCGGTCTGCATAACTCTTCTGTCTGGACTGAGCTGTACGAAGTCTATCCTGAATAATCCGGACTTTATCCAAGGCCTCCTGAACCAAATCAGTACCCAATAATCGAGCTTCTCCCGGCTCAAACCATCCAACTGGAGACCGACATCGCCTACCATACAACGCCTCATACGGAGCCATCTGGATGCTGGACTGGTAGCTGTTGTTGTAGGCGAACTCTGCTAAAGGCAAAAACTGGTCCCACGAGCCTCCAAAATCAATAACACATGCTCGGAGCATATCTTCAAGAATCTGAATAGTCCTCTCGGACTGACCGTCCGTCTGGGGATGAAATGATGTGCTCAACTGCACCTGGGTGCCTAACTCTCGCTGAACTGCTCTTCAAAAATGCGAGGTAAACTGCGGACCCCGGTCCGAAATGATAGATATAGGCACCCCATGAAGGCGGACGATCTCCCTGATGTAAATCTCAGCTAATCTCTCGGATGAATAGGTGGCTGCAACGAGAATAAAATGCGTTGACTTGGTCAGCCTATCAACAATAACCCAAACCGTGTCAAACTTCTTCTGAGTCAACGGAAGTCCAGTAACGAAGTCCATAGTGATTCGCTCCCACTTCCACTCGAGAAGCTCAATGCTCTGAAATAACCCACCAGGTCTCTGATGCTCATACTTAACCTGTTGATAATTCAAACACCGTGCCACATATGCCACAATATCTTTCTTCATTCTATGCCACCAATAATGCTGCCGCAAATCCTGATACATCTTCGCGGCGCCCGGATGAATAGAGTACCGAGAGCTATGGGCCTCCTCTAAAATCAATTCCCGAAGCCCATCCACGTTAGGCACACAAACTCGACCCTGCAATCTCAATACACCATCATCTCCCAAGGTCACTTTCTTGGCACCTCCACGCTGTACCGTGTCTCTCAAGACACACAAATGGGGATCATCGAACTGCCTATCACGGATACACTCCAATAACGAAGAACGAGCGACCGTGCAAGCTAATACTCGACTAGGCTCAGAAATGTCCAACCTCACAAACTGATTTGCCAAAGCCTGAACATCCAAAGCAAGTGGTCTCTCACCGACCGGGAGATAAGCAAGACTGCCCATACTGGTTGACTTCCTACTCAAGGCATCGACCACCACATTGGCCTTTCCCGGGTGATATAAGATAGTGATGTCATAATCTTTCAACAATTCCAACCACCTCCTCTGCCTCAAATTCAACTCCTTTTGCTTGAACAAATACTGAAGACTCTTATGATCCGTGAACACCTCACACATCACACCATATAAGTAATGCCTCCGGATCTTCAAGGCATGAACAATGGCTGCCAACTCAAGATCATGCACCGGATAATTCTTCTCGTGGATCTTTAACTGCCTTGAAGCATAGGCAACGACTTTTCCATCCTGCATCAACACTGCACCAAGTCCAATACGAGATGCATCACAATAGACTGTATAAGGCCCTGAACCTATGGGCAAAACCAATACTGGTGCCGTAGTCAGAGCCGTCTTGAGCTTCTGAAAGCTCACCTCACACTCGTCCGACCACCTGAACTGGGCACCCTTCTGGGTCAATCTGGTCATAGGGGCTGCAATGGATGAAAACCCCTCCACGAACCGACGATAGTAACCTGCTAACCCCAGGAAACTCCGAATCTCCGCAGCTGAAGCTGGTCGAGGCCAGTTCTTGACTGCCTCTATCTTCTTCGGGTCTACCTGAATAACTGCTGCTGATACGACATGACCCAGGAATGCGACCGAACTCAACCAAAACTCGCACTTTGAGAACTTAGCATACAACTGACTATCCTTCAGGGTCTGAAGAACCACTCTGAGGTGTTTCTCATGCTCCTCCTGACTGCAGGAGTATATAAGAATATCGTCAATGAAGACTATCACGAACAAGTCCAAATAAGGTCTGAACACTCGGTTCATCAACTCGATGAACGTTGCTAGGGCATTAGTCAATCCAAATGACATGACCAAAAACTCATAGTGCCCATACCGAGTGCGAAATGCTGTCTTAGGGACATCAGAGGCCCTAATCCTCAGCTGGTGGTAGCCAGATCTCAAATCTATCTTTGAAAACACCCTCGCACCCTGAAGCTGGTCGAATAAATCGTCGATCCTCGGCAGTGGATACTTGTTCTTAATCGTCACCTTGTTCAATTGCCGGTAATCAATGCACATCCTCATCGAGCCATCTTTTTTCTTCACAAATAGCACTGGTGCGCCCCACGGCAAAACACTAGGTCTAATGAAACCCTTCTTAAGCAAATCCTGAAGCTGGTCCTTTAACTCTTTCAACTCAGGCGGCGCCATACGATACGGCGGAATGGAAATGGGCTAAGTGCCCGGCGCCAGATCAATACAAAAATCGATATCCCTATCGGGCGGCATGCCCGACAGGTCTGAAGGGATAACCTTGGGAAACTCCCGAACAATAGGAACAGAATCAATAGACGGGACCTCAGTGCTAGTGTCGCGAACATAAGCCAGATAAGCTAGACACCCCTTCTCGACCATGCATCGAGCCTTCACAGAAGAAATAACACTGCGAGTGGTATGACCTGGGGTCCCTCTCCACTCTAGTCGGGGTAAATTTGGCAACGTCAAGGTCACGGTCTTGGCATGGCAATCCAAGATCGCATGATACGGGGACAACCAATCCATCCCTAATATGACGTCGAAATCCACCATATCCAAGAGCAACAAGTCAACACGGGTCTCAAGACCCCTGAATATCACAACACAAGAACGATGAACCCAGTCCACCACTATAGAATCCCCCACTGGTGTAGACACATATACAGGAATACTCAAGGTCTCACTAGGCATAACCAAATAGGGTGCAAAATAGGACGACACATATGAATACGTAGATCCAGGATCAACTAGCACAGAAGCATCCCTATCACAGACCAGAATGGTACTTGTAATCACAGCATCTGATGACTCAGCCTCTGGCCTGGCTAGCAAAGCATAGAAACGGGGCTGGGCCCCACCTCCCTGAATCACATCCCTGGGATAATCCACTGCTGACTGACCCCTACCTCTGGCGGTCTAAGCTCCACCTCTAAGACCTCTGCTGTCACGACCCGAATCAGAGGGCCGCGACAGGCACCCGGTGCTTTACTCAACCGAGTACCAACGTAACATATCTTTCTTATCATACTATCATGAGCAAATGAGCCAGAAAACCAGTCATGAGATAACAAGAATAAAACATAAGGGAATACTCAACATATGAAGACCCAAAATGATATACAAACTTATATATGTGACATACGGGCCTATAAGGCCGACATGACCATTTGTAAACTCAAAACATAGGCCGACAAGGCCATACAAGTGTCCCTACACCTGACATCTGTCTACAAGCCTCTAAGAGTACATAAAATCATAAAGATCGGGACAGGGCCCCGCCATACCAATCAATATATATCCAAAGCATACTGACCAACTAGGCAACTCCGGAGCAAGTGGAGTGCACCAACACCTTCACTGAGCTGATAGCCTAATAGGAGGACTGTCAACCTATCAATCGGGACCTGCGGGCATGACACGCAGCATCCCCAGGCAAAAGGGATGTCAGTACGAATAAAGTACCGAGTATGTAAGGCAGGAAAGCATAAACAAGAACAGTAATGTAAAGAGAGATAGAGGAGATACAACCTGTAACATCTGAGTGCTTCTGGGGACTACTGACATGAAATGCATAATTCATATATATACATGAACCCTTAAAACACTCGCCTCTGTGGGCATCATCATCATCATATCGTATCCGGCCTTAAAGAGGACTCGGTAAAAACATACCCGACCATCATAAGGCTCGGTAAAATCGTACCCGGCCATGTGGAGCTCGGTAAACCAAATGATCAGTGGTTTCACAATAGGTGCCATACCCGGCCGACTATAGCGCGGCTCGGTAGAGTAAAATAGATACATATATATAATGTATGTTCGACTCATGGAATCACGTTCTAACCCTTTCAGAGTGATGTAAGGTCATTGCACCTTCGATTAACATTATGGATATCCCTACCATCAATATGAACCTTAGTAGGATTTAAGGATCATACACACTTGTTTAGAATAACTTTATAAGGAAAGAACAACATGGACAACCTTAGTTTCTAGGAGTAGATCCGTTATGAATTAGCGTACTGTTTATGTTCATGTCACTTTAGATCATGCCAAAAGAAAGAAGTAAGTGCCTTAACATACCTTGTATATTCTTCCCAACCTCAAGCTATGCAATTTCACAGCTCCATAGTCTACAATAAGAGAAATGACACTCTCGTTATCGTTTAAGCGTCGTAACTATTATGTATCGACCACAACCTATTTTACAATGAAATGGACAGAACCTCCCCTATATATATGACTTCACACTAGTCTAAACAATCACAAACAGCCCAACATACCCCTATCACTTCATACACAATACGACAACCATAATAGTGTCAACCAACCCGAAAATGTTACGACGAATGACCAACAAACAACCTTGCCATTATGTTGTGTTTCTCCACAACCTTCCTCCTCTCAACTCCATAAAAATAGTAGTAAAAGAGACAACCAATACCCACACGAAACAGCCCAAAAATATTCCCACAAGTTCATCAACTCAAAAATAATTTTTCAGTTTACTTAAACACGTTTCGACTTGTCTTTTCTTTCAAATTGGGAAATACAACCAAAAGTACATCATTATACCTCTTATCCAATAAACCAGCCATGAATTCAACTTAAAAATAAGTTTACAACCAGCCAACCATTACACAAGAACAAACAACATACCATTCTTTCGAAACTAGCTAGGTCTATTCTTTACGATCGAGTTACAACTCGCAAACGCATAGATAATGGAAGGAGAAGCATAAACTTACCTTGTACTGAGTATAACCCACGAAACCTGGTCCTTTTTCATCAAAAATAAGTTCCTCAACACGGCTACAAGAAGGAGAAAGAGAAACTAGCAAGCTGTCCGGACTTTTCAGCACTAGAATCGCGTCGTAACACCCGGAATACCCTAGGGTTTGTGTGGGATTTTTGGGGAGGAGGATTTGCAGGGGTTCAATTAGGTTTTCTTGGTATTAAAGATAGGTTAAATAAATGAGTTTATAATCTCTTAAAAGTCCCCTCTTGACCGACTTTGTTGAGGCCTCTCTTTTTGGCAAGTAGGTGATGCACCTACTTGTCACCTACTAGCTGCGCGGTCTCGCAAAAATACGAATATCTCTATACTTCGAGATCGTATTGATAAACGGTTTAATGAGTTGAAAACTAGACCCATAGATATTAAATTTCATATATAGATCATCCCTTGATTCAAAGTATGTTTGGAGAAAAGCTCAGCTACATTTAACCTAAGTTTCAACTCATATTTGAATGTAACTTGTGATGACCTTTTCCAACTTTTGTTCCACAACTTGCTTGACTTAAAAACATAACACACGCTATCATACGACTAAAATAACTCATAACATAACCTCATTATCATGTTAATCACCCTTTTCTAACCCCAAAAGTATAGGTTATAACATTCCAAACTTGTCGACATTCGACGAAACTTATTTTCTTTAATTCATTTAGCACCTAAGCTTTCCAACCCTTTTGGTACTCGTTATTCATGGTCATAAAGATTTGTAACCTCCATTAGAAAAGGATTAACTTACTTTACGTACTTTCAAAGTTGATGTCATTTCTGAGCTTACATCAATTGACTTACGGATACTCTAACATACGAAAACATAGGGTGTAACATCTGCCTCCACCTCTATGTCCTCTACCCCCGCCTCTAGCTGGCTGGGAAGGCTGTGGGGCAACTGGTGCCTGAGTCATAGGGCGAGGTCCCTGCTGCTGAGAGCTGCCGGAAGCTCGAGGGCAATACCTGGCAATGTGCCTCACATCGTCGCAAGTGAAACAAGCCCTCGGATGCTGAGAGTAACGAAGTGGCGGGGCACTGATAGGTGCTGATAGAGAACTGAAGAGCTTCTGGTTAGAATACCGCGGCTGAGAACCACGACTCACTGGTGAACCATGAGAAGTCTGGAGAGCTGACTAAAAGGGCCTCGGAGGATGGCCTCTACCATAAGAATCCCTACCTCCAGACGAGGTACCACTGAATCTACCAGAATGACGGGGCCTCTTATCAGACCCATGACCACCTCCCTGAGAAAGTGCCAGCTATATCCGGCGGGCACCATCTGCCGCCTCCTGAAATGTAATCTCACTTCCGGCACTCATGGTCATCTGAACACGGATCGGCTGAACCAACCCATCAACAAACCTCTGCACCATCTCTCTCTTAGTGGGGAGTATCACAATGGTATGGCGTGCAAGATCAATAAACTGTGTCTCATACTGGGTAACTAACATCGAACCCTACTGGAGACGCTCAAACTGCCTACGAAGGGCATCCCGCTGAGTAACTGGGAGAAACTTCCGCAGAAATAACTCTGAAAACTGATCCCAGGTCAATGATGGCGACCCTGCTGGCCTGGCTAAATAGAAATCTCTCCACCAAGTCCTGGCGGATCCTGCTAGGCGAAAAGTGGCGAAGTCGACCCCATTGGTCTCTAAAATACCCATAGTCCGAAGAACCTCATGACAGCTGCATATGAAATTCTGGGCATCCTCTGAAGGTGTGCCACTATATGTGGTAGTGAAGAGCCTAGTGAACCGATCTAGCCTCCACAGAGCATCCGCAGACATAGCCGCACCATCACTGGACTGAACCGCAATACCTGGCTAGACCGCTGCAACTGGCTGAACTGCCATAGTTGGCTGAACTGCTGGAGCCTGGGCCGGAGGAGCTACCGGCTCTAGAGTATGAGTAGCGGGAGTCTGAACTCCTCTCCCAGCCTGAGACGTGGCTGGTGCTATAGGAAGAAAACCCGCCCTAGAAATGCCCTCCATAAAGCCTACCAATCGGACCAAAACGTCCTGAAGCACTGGAGTGGCTATGAAACCCTCTGGGACCTGAGCTGGTCCCACTGGAGCCACTAGAGCTGGAACCTTCTCGTCATAATCAATATGAGGCTCCACCTCTGGGACTGCTGCTCGGGGCTGAGCTCTGCCCCGACCTCGGCCTCTGGCACGGCCTCGGCCTCGCCCGCTGCCCCTGATAGGAGCTACTGCTGGGGTTCGGGCTGCTGCGCGGTAGAAGAGGAAGCACGTGTTCTCGCCATCTGTGAAAGAACAGAATAAGAAGACAATCGGTACTTGAGAAACAGAATCGCACGACAAGAATGAACAAAGTGAAGTTTTCCTAACTCAGTAGCCTCTGCGGCATAAATATAGACGTCTCCGTACCGATCCCTCAAACTCTACCGAGCTTGTCCGTGAGTTGTAAGACCTAAGTAACCTAGTGCTCTGATACCAACTTGTCACGACCCAGATTTCCCACCATCGGGTGTCGTGATGGTGCCTACTATCGGAGCTAGGCAAGCCAAATATATAAAACACTTTTCCTGCTTTCTTCCATCAATAGAATAAATGAGACAAAATTTAAACGGAAGACTTTAAATCTAAAGCAACTCAAAACCAAAAGTGCGGAAGTTTAATACACATCACTACCCAAGGTCTGGGGTCACTAGCTCACGGACTACTACAGAATACTATAAACAATATCTGAAAGGAAATACATCATGTTTGTCTGATACAAGATGAACAAACGAAAAACATGGAAAGGGACTTCGGCCTGCGAACGCCAGCTAGGCTACCTCGAGAGTCCCTGGACTGAAGATAGCTCCTAGAAGTCCTACTGTTGTGGTCCATAAGCTGCTCCCTGATCTGTGCACAAAAATGCACAGAGTGTAGCATCAGCACAACCGACCCCATGTGCTGGTAAATGCCTGGCCTAACCCCGGCGAAGTAGTGACGAGGCTAGACAGGACCTACCATAATTAACCTGTACAGATATATATACAAGTGCAAGAAAACAATAACAAGATAATACAAAGTAACGCTAGGAGGGGACATGCTATCGGGGAGTAACAGATAAAAAATGAAATATCGGAAATAAACAGAAGAAACTCTGGTTCCAATGATATATGTATATATATATATATATAGTGGACGGCGTGCCACACGATCCCATAATATCATATATAAATGGATGGCGCGCCACACGATCCCAATTTTCATATACCACGTGGTAGGCGTACCACTCGTTCCCATTTCATCTTTATCACAATGCACAATATGTCACCGGCAACGGAGGCCAATAACCAATAATCACTCTAATTTGTGGTAGGCGTACTACTCGGTCCCATTTCGTAAAATCATACGTGGAAAATCATACATCCCTTTTTAATGATGTACAAGTGGACGACGTGCCACACGATCCCATAATATAGTTCATAATATCTGACTTCATATAGTAGACCCCTTCAGGGGAGAATAACAACTCAATACTTTTAACCCGGCAAGGGTACAACTAACAGCCCAAAATATCCCGACCAGAGAGAGTATATATCAGTCTACACATCCCGGCAAGGGAGTAATCACAACACATTCTCTTTTTAAATCACTTTTTCCTCAACTAACACATTCTTGTTCGAGCTAACGCTCCAAAAATACACCAATCACAATTCTACCTCAACCGTTCACATTATATGAAACTCATCAGTTAACCAAGACAGTTGTATCACGTCATTTGAATTAAAAGCAATTAAGACTCACGGTCATGCTAAACTCCGGTGCATAGATAACCGTCACCATACCTATACACCGTACTTCACATTAGCAAGTAGCAAATAACATCCTAATCCTATTTCCTCAAGCCAAAGTTAGAACAAACACTTACCTCAAATGCTCCAAACTCAACTCACGCTTCTAGTATAGCTTTACCTCTTGATTCCACCACCAATCTACTCGAATCTAGTCATAAGTTACTTAATCACATTAATAATTACTAAATGAATCACTCCCCATGCATGAAAATAAAGTTTACAAGGTTTTTTCCCAAAATGGTCAGAAACACCCCCGAACCCACGCGGTCGAAACTCAAGGTTCGGCCCAAAACCCGGTTACCCATTCTCCCACGAACCCAAATATATGATTTGTTTTGAAATCGGACCTCAAATTGAGGTCCATCTTCTCAATTTGTAGAAAACCTAGGTTCTACCCAAAACACCCAATTTCCCCTATGAAAATCTTTGATTTGAATTTGAAATCATGTTAAAAGATGTCAAAGAATAAAGAAATTAAGTTAGAAATCACTTACCAATCGTTTTGGAGAAGAAAGGTTGTTTGGAAAATCGCCTCTTAGGTTTTGGGTTTTTGAAAAGTGGAAAATGACTGAAAATCCCGAGTTTATATACTTTGCTGGGGGCTAGCGCGGACCGCGCAGAAATGTACTGCGGCCGCGCCGAGGGAGGGAAGAAGTGGGCTTTCTCTGAACCCACCCGGCGCGGACCGCACTGATTTGGTGCGCGGCCACGCTGGTCGACCCTCTGAACCCCACCACGCGGACCGCACAGAAAAGCACCGCGGCCGCGTGGCTACCAGCGCGGACCGCGCGGAAATGGCCGCGGCCGCACTGAGGCCTGCAATATCTGAACCTGCATTTTTAATGTCTAAGACCCCCCGGGCCACACTCAAAACTCACCCGAGTCCTCAGGGTTCCAAACCAAACATTCATATGATCTCGAAAATACCTTACGGACTTACTCGTGCGATCAAATCGCCAAAACGACATCATATACATAGGATCAAGCCTCGAAACAAATGATTTTCTTTCAACTTTCATTAAACTCAAATTCCCCATTTTAAGTCTGAAACACGTCATATGACGTCCGTTTTTTAGCCAAACTTTACAGATAGTGGTTAAAACATATTTAAGACTCGTACCGGGCGTCAGAATCAAAATACGAGCCCGATACCACAGTTATTTGATCAATTTTCTTCTTCCTTTTCCTTAATTAATTTCAGAGAATAATTTCACACTAAAATTCATTTCTCGGGCTTGGGACCTCGGAATTTGATTCCGGGCACACGCCCATGTCCCATATTTTTCTACGGACCCTCCAGGACCGTGGAATCACAGGTGCGGGTCCGTTTACCCAAAATATTGACCGAAGTCATATTATGCATATTAATATCAAGATTCATCAAATTTTTCACATAATTCGTATATTTCAACATAAAAGCTTTCTGACTACGCGTCCGGACTGCGCACGCAAATCGAGGCTACTAAAAACGAGGTTTTCAAGGCTTCGGAAGCGCAGAACAAGGAAGAACTACGGTGATGACCATTTGGGTTGTCACATTTAATGTGATGCGGTTTTAGTTAGGAGAGTACAAATGAAACCGACAAACTGCATCAACCCGATAATCCGAGTTAAACCGAGAAAAAAAATCCGACTATAATTTGGTTTGATTTGGTTTGGTATTGAAAAAAAACCCGATCATAATTTATTTCGTTTAGTTTTAACTAAAAAAAGTTAAACCGAAACCAAACCAATCCGACATTACATATATAGAAATTTTAGATATATTTAATATATAAATATACTTATTTTGATGTAATTTATAAATATTTCTTAAACTTTTTCATAATTTTATCTTTTAAGGTATTATTTCAAGGTTGGACTTAGAACTTTTGAATGTTCCAATAAGTTTTATAACCATTAATATTATAAGTTAAATAATACTAACAAAAGCTCAAACCAAAATCAAATCAATACTAATGCTAACAAAAGACATTCAATTCAATAGAACGAACGATAATGTATTGAATATCTATTTTTGTTTTGCAATGATTTAGATAAAATGCATAACCTATTTTTATTTTTTCTTTAGTGTTTAATCATATAATTAATACTCCCTTATTAGTCTACTTATTTTAGCATGACTTAGTACTTTTAGATTATGTTTATTTTTATTATGGCTTTTTAATTAGCAGTTTATATTACATAATTTTATTGTCTTTATTGTTGAATATTTTAGGATAATGCCATGACACATCTCATATTTTGTATTATTTTCTTGAAAAATACCTTATATAGTTATATCTTACTATGATTAAAGAAATATTTTGAGCACAAATTATATGTTTTGTGCTACGAAAATTTTATCGAAAAAAACCCCGAAAACCCCTAAAATCTGAGAAAAATCGAGATGGAAAAACCCGAGTTTTATTGGTTTGGGTTGGTCTTTAAATTTAATAATCCGACACAATTGGTTTGGTTTGGTAATTATAAAATCCGAACTAACCCAACCTATGTACACCCCTAGTTCTATTATGTAGCCTCTTTTGGCACGGGAAATGTTATTTCTAACCATTGTCGGCGGATCTTAAAATCTTAAAAACCTTATGAAATTTTTACGAAGCTTTACAGAGATAATTTTTAAACTTTGTAAATAATTATAGATGATAAAAACCTCATTGAGCAAGTATTCAAATAGGCAGAAACATTTGTCTAATTAATGCATGCCTTATATTCCAATAAATAGATTTATTTTTTATATATACTAGACGCACACACTAATACTGTGAAGAATATTTAATTATATCATTAGTATAGTTTAAGATGTTATATATCTTAAATTTTATGTTAATAATTTTGTTATATAATATCTTTTAGATGATGTTGATAGTATAAATATTCTTTACGCACAGAAAACTCATTTTCAATTATTTGTTCTCTACTATTTAAGCATTATATGCACCCTTTTCACCTGATTACCTTGAGTTCTTTGTTTTAACCTTCTAAAAATTTTGCTTAAATATTTGAGTATAATCTAATTTAAACAACAACAACAACAATCTAGTATAATCCCACTTAGTGGGGTATGGGGAGGGTAGTGTGTACGCAGACCTTACCCCTGCCCTGGGATAGAGAGGCTATTTCCAAATAGACCCCCGACATCCTTTCCTCCAAGAACTTCCCATCTTGCTCTTGGGGAGACTCGAACTCACAACCTCTTGGTTGGAAGCGGAGGTTGCTTACCATCATAGGGTAATTTAAACGTTTTTTAAAAATCAATATTTAACTATTTAATCAATTTTGTACAAAATTTGCTTTAGAATACTTCTTATTTACTTTCTATAATTTCTCAAACTCGAAACAACTTTTAATTTTTGTTTTCAACTTAGTAGTCTTAAAAAATCGCTAATCTTTACTCTCACCCCCTAAGCCTTGAACTACCCTCCAACCCCTGATAGGAAAGACACTCCATGTAATGGAGTATGTTTTAGGAAATCCAAGATTTACACCTTAAAAATCTGATAAATTTTGGAATCAAAGATTTCCATATTAGTTAATCTTTAAAATCTGAAGAAGCAAAATGATATTCACTAGCAATAACTATAAAAAATACTGGGCCCCGAAATATAAGAATCAACACATCCAAATGTTTTAAATTCAATTCTCATTAGTTCTTCTTCTTCCACCCACCCAAAGACAAATAACAAAAAAAAATTAATAATAATAATAATAAACCTTCAATAAATGCCAGTCTTTTGTTTGAATATAAATAAACAGGAAAATTATAAAGGAAATGCCTTCAGAGGATTTAAACCGGTCAAATTTGAATTTTAAACATTTTGAATAGGAGTAGTATTATATTTTATAGGAAAAAGGAATATAGAATTCCACGCCTCCAAATAATTCTCATCCTCATATATACATAGACCGCTGCTGTCTGCTGATCTATGCTCCCACGACGGTCACACCTTCTCTATTTATTTATACGGTCGAAATCAGGTATGCCCGATTTCTCGGGCTTGAGAGGTCGCCTTAAGCCCGAGTTCGGGATGGATCGACGAGAAGCTCGATGGACCAGGATCGAGCTCAACGACAGAGTACGAGGCTCGAAGAATCAAGTGTTTGAAGAACGTCGGAGCCTAATGTGACCAGCCTCGAGATAATGCCGTTATGAATTTGTAACAGAATGAGCAAGATTCCTGCCACGTCCCCAAGATCATGGCGTAAATCCCGGAATAAATTTGTACGTATCCATACTAGGCGGTTAGACAGCTGCCCCAATAAGATTCTTTACTGTAAATGGAAATGTACCTTATTTAGGGTTTCCCCTGCTATATAAAGGGGACCCCAATCATTTGTAAACATTATCACTCATAAGCAAAGAATATACACTCTTACTTTCTAGCTCATATTTCATCAGAATCATCCTTTTACTTGATTGTTCTTATTTTACTGTTCTTAATCAACCTCGAGGCTACCTAGCTCGAGGTCGAGTCTGTCTTGCACACTGGTTTGATTTACCTATTTCTTTCGTTTTTACGTTATACTTCTTGGTTATTAATTAGTATTGAACTAAATCACATATCTTTAAACCCATAAATCAAGTTTAATTGTTATTCGTATTTTCGAGGTAAATAGTTTGGTGCCCACCGTGGGGCTAAAGATAATAGTGATTATTTCAGTGCTGATTCTGATAACACACGTTATTTTCACACTTCTTGTCAAGAATTTGTTGTTCTCAGGTCTAAACATGTCAAACTGGCAAAACACACCGGTACACGACAATGATGGTCTTGGATTTCATGGGGAAAACAACAATGTAGGGGTCGGTGTACCACCGATAAACCCTGGGGAAGTGCCAAATGTGGAACCAGTTGGTGTTAGTTCACACATTGCTTTGAATGTGGATCTAGGTGCAGACCCCAGATGAAGTGTACGCAGGGAAGTCCGATCTAGGGGCCATGGAACACAGGGTGTAAGGGATGGGGGAATCAACCTCCAAGTAATATTAGAGATGCTACAAGCTCAACAGATTGCCATCGCTCAACTTCAAAGCCAGAATAAAACTCCAAATATAATCGAACTAGAAAACACTCGACGTACTGGGCCGGTGCCAAAGAGATCAGACGGCAATGGCTTAGGGACTGACCCCACAATTATGAGGATGCTCGAGGAAATCACCAAGTGGATCGAGTCTGGAGAGAAGATGTAACTCCCGTGTTGATCAAATACAGGGGGCACCCCCAGTCTTGAAAGGTTTGGATGCCAAAAAGTTCATACAAAAACCATTCCCTCCGAGTGCGAATCTGAAGCCTATTCCTAAAAAGTTTTGCATGCCCGATATACCTAAATACAACAGAACAATCGATCCTAACGAACATATTACCTCATATACTTGCGGGATTAAAGGAAACGACTTGAATGATAATGAGATCGAATCAGTATTGTTGAAAAATTTAAGGAAACTTTGTCAAAAGGAGCCATGATTTGGTATCACAACTTGCCCCCGAACCCTATCGATTCGTTTGCTATGTTAGTAGATGCCTTCGTGAAAGCACATGCCGGGCCCATAAAGGTGGCGACGAGGAAATCAGACGTTTTTAAGATAAGGTAGAGGAACGCTGAGATGTTAAGGGAGTTCATATCCCAGTTTCAAATGGAGCGAATGGAACTACAGCTGGTTGTCACGACCTAGATTTTCCACCCTCGGAAGTTGTGATGGCGCCTAATAATGGGAGCTAGGCAAGCCAAACCTTAACTACCTATTACACTTTCATATTGCTTCATTTTAACAAACACGAGGCGATAACATGATAACAGTGGAATTTTATGTAAATAAGCGGAAGTCAACGGTTATAAAACTTAAAACTACGTCTATTACAACTTTTAATCTTTAACTACCCCAAAATCTGGTGTCACAGTATCACAGACTGTCTAAGAGTTACTACATACAAGGTCTGAAGAAATAATAGCATACAGTTTTTGAAGTATGAAAAATGAAACAGGAAATAGAGATAGAGGGATACGCTAGGGCCTACGGACGCATGCAGGTCTACCTTGGGTCTCTGAGTGGACTGAAGGAAGCCCTCCAACCACTGTCCGAAAGTTGCTTCGGGATCTGCACACAGTGTAGAGTGTACTATCAGCACAATCGACCCCATGTGTTGGTAAGTGCCTGGCCTAACCCCGGCGAAGTAGTGACGAGGCTAGGACGACTCCAGATAAACATGTGCAGTTATATAACATATGGCAGAAAAGTAACAAGTAATAAGCAATTAAAGCTAGGGAAGGGGAACATGCTTCGAGGGTAGCTGACAAAACAAAATAACAAGAAATAACAAGGAAGCTAACAATATAACTTTTAACACAGATAAAGAAAAGTAAAGACAACTTTCACTTTCAGTTTCCATCTTGTTGCAGGCGTGCAACCCGATCCCATTTCTCATATCTTGTGGTAGGCGTACCACCCGCTCCCATTTCATAATATCTTGTGGTAGGCGTACCACCCACTCCCATTTCATTATCTTGTGGTAGGCGTACCACCCGCTCCCATTTCATAATATCTTGTGGTAGGCGTATCACCCGCTCCCATTTCATTATCTTGTGGTACTTGTGGTAGGCGTATCACCCGCTCCCATTTCGTAATATCTTTTGGTAGGCGTACCACCCGCTCCCATTTCATAATATCTTGTGGTAGGCGTACCACCTGCTCCCATTTCATAATATCTTGTGGTAGGCGTACCACCCACTCCCATTTCATTATCTTGTGGTAGGCGTACCACCCGCTCCCATTTCATTATCTTGTGGTACTTGTGGTAGGCGTATCACCTGCTCCCATTTCGTATATCTTGTGGTAGGCGTACCACCCGCTCCCATTTCATAATATCTTGTGGTAGGCGTACCACCCGCTCCCATTTCATAATATCTTGTGGTAGGTGTACCACCCACTCCCATTTCACAGTTCATCACACAATCACAAGAAATCCCGGCAAGGGAACATAAGTAATATAATAACTTCCCGGCAAGGGAACAAAAACAATATAATAATTTCCCAGCAAGGGAACAACAATATCGAAATAGTCATCCCGGCAAGGGAGAATCAGCTATAACCAATCTCACTTAGCTGGTACTCAGTTTAATTAATGTAAATGCTCAATCATAGAAGATCATTAATTAAAACATACAAGGTGTCATTCAAGAACACAACAACTTTAAATTTAAGACCCACGAGCATGCTTGACACCAACGTATAGATACTCGTCACCATGCCTATACGTCGTACTCAACAAGAAGCAAGTAGCAAATATGACTCAACTTCTAATCCCTCAAGCTAGGGTTAGACCAAACACTTACCTCGATGCCTTAAACACCATCAAGTCTCAATTATAGCTTTACTCCTCGATTCCACCACCAATCCGCTCGAATCTAATCATAAGTTACTTAATTACATCAATAAGTGTTAAATGAATCAATCCCAATGCATGAAAAATGAGTTTTCCAAGGTTTTACCCAAAAGTCAAAAATCACCCTCGGGCCCACGTGGTCGAAACCCGAGATTCGGACCAAAACCCGATTACCCATTCCCCCATGAATCCAAATATATAACTTGTTTTGAAATCGGACCTCAAATTGAGGTCCAAATCCCCAATTTTAGAAAAACCTAGGTTCTACCCAAAACACCCAATTTCCCCATGAAAATCTTTGATTTGAAGTTGAAATCATGTTAAAAGATGTTAAAGAGTGAAGAAAATGAGTTACAAATCACTTACCAACGTTTTGGAGAAGAAAGGTTATTTGAAAAATCGTCTCTTATGTTTTTGTGGAGTTTTGAAAAGTGAAAAATAAATGAAATTCCCGTTTATTTATACCCCTCTCAGACCCCAGTGCGGACCGCATCAAATGGACCGCGGCCGCACTAGTGTACTTGAATACCTGTAGTTCATCACCCTGTGTGGACCGCACAAAGCCGACTACGACCGCACAGCCTCCACCGCGGACCGCACAAAGGCGACCGCAGCCGCACTGGCCCCTCCGCGGTCGCACGCGATTTCTCGCGGACCGCACTAGGGGGTTCAGAGACTACAGCTTCCTGAACCAGCAACACCTGGCTTTCTAATCCTAAGGCATCCCGGAACCTACTCAAAACTCACCCGCCCTCGAAACTCCAACACAAGTATACACACAGCCTCAAAAACATCCTACGGACATATTTGTGTAATCAAATTGCCAAAATAACATCACGAGCATCGAATTAAACCTCGAGATCAATGATATTTCTCAAAACTCTTTTAAACATCAAATTTCTCAATTAAGGTCCAGATTTCGTCAAACGACGTCCGTTTTTAACCAAATTTTAGGAATGACTCAAGTCATATATAAGACCTGTACCGGGCGCCGAAACCAAAATACGGCCCCGATACCATTGCTTTCTAATCAGTTATCATTTCAAATTTCCTTAAATAATTTTTGAAAATAATTTCACTTAAAAATTCATTTCTCGGACTTGGGACACCGGAATATAATTCCGGGCATATGCCCAAGTCCCATATTTTCCTACGGACCCTTCGGGACCGTAGAATCACGGATCCGGGTCCATTTACCCAAAATGTTGACTGAAGTAAATTTATTCATTTTAACATCAAAACATATTTTTCATAGAGTTTCATATTTAAGCTTTCCGGCTACACGCCCGAACTGCGCACACAAATCGAGGCGACTCTAATGAGGTTTTCAAGGCCTCAGAGACACAAAAATCAACTGAAAGCAAGTGATGACCCTTTGGGTCGTCACACCGGTCTCGGATGATTGGGCAGTACAGGCTTTTATGCAGGGTTTGAACGAGCGGAGTTTGATCGCGTCTCGACAATTAAAGCAAAATCTGATCGAATATCCAACTGTGACATGGTCACACGTGCACAATCATTACCAACTGAAGATTAGGGTTTAGGATAACCAGTTGGGAGCCCCCTCAGGTTCAGTTCATCCTAATAGATTGACAGTTAAGGCCCCGAGGTATACGGACAGGGAACCAAGATCAAACAAGGAATGTTATTAGCCATATGTCGATCGAAAAAATAATGGTTCGGGGCACAACGCTCCTCGGAACAATCGAAGAAATGATCGAGGTCAAAGCTCTCGGGGACTCATGGGTAAGAATGGTTTTGATAAACATACCGACCCCGCTGAAGCACCTCGGTTGTTGGAGTATAATTTTAGTATAAATGCATCGGGAATCGTGTCAACTATTGGAAGAATCAAAGACACCAGGTGGCCCAAGCCTATACAAATCGATCTTTCTCAAAGGAATCCAAACTTGATGTGTAAGTATCATGGAACATGTCACGACCCAAACCTATAGGTCACAACAAGCACCCGGTACCTTACTTAATCGAGTACCAACATAACATATCTTGTTTATTGTACTTTCGTTGGCAAATGGGCCAAACTTGCCATCATGGGCTAACTAGAATAAACATAGAGGAATACTCAATATAGGATGACCCAACCTGATATAAAAACTTATACATGTGATATACGGGCCTATAAGGACAACATGATCATTTGCATACTCAAAACATAGGCCGACAAGGCCATACTAGCATTCATATCCATGAAATCTATCTACAAGCCTTTAAGAGTACATACTTATCATAAGGGTCGGGATAATGACCCGCTATACTAAACAATACGCGTCTAAATCATACTGACCAAACAAGCAACTCCGGAGCAAATGGAGCGCACCAACATCTTCCGCTGAGCTGATAGCCTACTTGGAGGACTCTCGACCAGTCTATCGGGACTTGCGGGCATTAAAACCAGCGTCCCCAGGCAAGGCCAACCCTATACTACTACAAAGTGGCAAGAGTGGTCGAAACAGATTTTACCCGAGAAGGTCGGGATCGATTTTCACAGGGAGCCAGATATTGGAATTGAGTTTCTATCTAAATTGGAGTTGTGTAGTTGTTCCTAATTGCACTTCTAAACATAGTTGGTTTGGATTTTACTTCTAATTGTATACTACGAAGATGCTAAATTGAGCTAAGTTAAGCTAAGAGTAAACTATTGAAGGTTGTATAAATAGTTAAAAGGCACTAGGGAAGTGACTTTCTCCTAGGTGGATACTTGACAGGTTCTCGAGTCTAAGGCTAGGTTGTCATATTTGGGGATTATGATATAACCATTGCATGATTCTACTCACTCTATACCTCTCGGTAGTTCGAGGGATTTTGCCCTAATTGACTTTCTCAAGACCAATTGGGTATGATAATTTGTGCAAGCAATTGAGGTTCAAATTTGGTATTACTATCTCTATGTTTAACCTTTTAATTGGGGCTATCAATCTCTTGAATACGCCCCAATTCCTTGTTGGACCAATTTCATAGATTTACGCTCTTTTTCTCAAGAAGAGCCAAAGTCAACTAGGCATAACTTAGTGTTTGCAACCACTAATTTAACATTTAAAACCATAAATTAGTCCAAATATCAAACACCCATAGACTTTCAAGCCTTAAAATACAAGACCCATCAATTAGCCACACTAGGGTTGAGCCACAACCTTAGCTAATGGGTCTAGCTACTCATGATTATAGAAGAAAATAAAGAAATAGATGAAGAAAAACACATAATATTTAATTACTAGATAAAACTTGAAGATTCAATGATGAAACTAATGTAAAATTACTCAAAATGGTAAAAGAACACTATTCAAGAGCGCAACTGCTATCTAGAATACAACTGATGACCTAAAAATAGGAAAAGAAACTATTTATACTTGGACAAAAATACCCCTGCGGGGGTAGTGTGGACCGCACAAAATCGAGTGTGGCCGCACTAAGGCTCTTGGCTGAAACAATCTTCTCTCTGAACTTGGCCACTGCAGGCCACACAAAATGCACCGCGGCCACGGTGGCTTGTGTCGCAGCCCGCTCAAAATGGACCACGAACCGCATTAGCAATGTCCCTCCGACTTGGAAACTCTCTAAACTTGAGCTTTGCGGACCGCACAAAATTGAGTGCAGTCGTAATGAAGTCAATGCGGTCCGCATGAAATGCTTTGCGGCTGCATTGCTTGACTGCCTGAAATGAGCACTCTCCGAACCTCCTCTTTGTGGACCGCACATAATGGAGTGCGGCTGTGATGACCCAAAAGGTCATCACTTGTTTTAAAATGAAATTCTATGTTTCAAGGCCTTAAAAACCTTTTTTAGCATCACCTCGATTTGCGAGCACCGTCCGAGCGCATAGCCAGAAAGCCTAAATGTGAAAATCTGTGAAAAATGATAAATTTTGACTATAAAATGAATTAATTTGACTTCGGTCAACCTTTTGGCTAAATGGACTCGGACCAATGATTCAACGGTCCCAGAGGGTCCTAGGAAAATATGGGACTTGGGTGTATGCCCGGAATCGAATTCCGAGGTCCCAAGCCCGAGAAATGAATTATTGAAGAAAATTTTTCTGAAATTGTTCATAAGGCTTGGAAATGATTTTTGATTAGAACGTATTGGTATCGGGCCCATATTTTGGTTCCGACGCCCGGTACAGGTCTTATATATGATTTAAGATAATTCCGTGAAGTTTGGTAAGAAACGGAATCTGTTTGACGTGATTCGGACCTTAAATGCAAAATTTGATGTTTAAAGAAGTTTTGAGAAATTTCATTGATCTTGAGGTTTAATTCGATGTTCATGATATTATTTTGATGATTTTATTAAACGAATAAGTCCGTAGGATGTTTTTGAGGTTGTGTGTATATTTGGTTTGGAGCCCCGAGGGCTCGGGTGAGTTTTGGAAAGGCGACGGGGTGCATTATTAACTTAGAAAATTGCAGGTTTTCAGCTGTGCATAGCAGGCCTGCAGGCTTTGCAAATGCGAAGCCTGGCTCGCAAATGCGAGCGGCTTGTCGCAATTGCAAAGAAAGCTCAGGCCATCTCCCTCTCGCAAATGTGAGATTATCTTCGCAATTGCGAAGTTTCCCATTTGGCCGGTGATCGCAAATGCGATGCTGTGGTCGCAATTCCCAAGTCGCAAATGCGACATATTGATCGCAAATGCGAAAGTCCAGTTTTCCCTGAAGGGTTCGCAAATGCGAGCCCTGTTATGCAATTCTCAAGCTAGCAGAGGTCGGGGTTCGCAATTGTTCGCAATTCCCACATCTGAGACCTGCAACTTTTATACTTAGACACTCATTTTTCACACTTTTTCAAAACACAAACTCCTTTGGGCAATTTTCCAAGAAAAACTCTTCTTCCAAATCGATTGTAAGTTAATTTTAACTCATTTCCTTCAATCATTAACATCTTTTAACATGATTTCAACTCAAAATCAATGATTTTCATGGGGGAAATTGGGTGTTTTGGGTAGAACCTAGGTTTTTCAAAAATTGGGGATTTGGACCTCGATTTGAGGTCCGATTTCAAAACAAATTATATATTTGGGTTCGTGGGGGAATGGGTAATCGGGTTTTGGTTCGAACCTCGAGTTTTGACCATGTGGGCCCGGGGGCGATTTTTGACTTTTTGGGCAAAACTTTAGAAAAACTCATTTTCATGCATTGGGGTTGATTCATTTAGCGTTTATTGATGTAATTAAGTAACTTTTGGCTAGATTCAAGCAAACTGGTGGTGGAATCAAGGGATAAAGATATAATTGAAACGTGAATTGTGTTCGTGGCATCGAGGTAAGTGTTTGGTCTAACCTTAGCTTGAGGGATTAGGAGTTGTGTCTTATTTGCTACATGTTAATTGTGGAGTACGACGTATAGGCATGGTGACGAGTATCTATACGTTGGTGTCAAGCATGCCCGTGAGTCTTGTATTATAATTGTTATGACTCCGTTGTGGTTTATTGCGCTTCATATGTTATTATCACCATTGTTCCCTTGCCGGGATGTTGTTTGATATTATTGTTCCCTTGTCGGGATGTTTGTTTGATATTATTGTTCCCTTGCCTGGATGTTTGTTTTGATAGTATTGTTCCCTTGTCGGGATGTTGTTGAAATATCATTGTTCCCTTGCCGGGAAGTTGTTATATTGCACTTGTTCCCTTGCCGAGATTCCTTGTGATTATTGTTGGCTTGTAAATGGGAGCGGGTGGTACGCCTACCACAAGATAAATGAAATGGGAGTGGGTGGTACGCCTACCACAAGATAAATGAAATGGGAGCGGGTGGTACGCCTACCACAAGATAAATGAAATGGGAGCGGGTGGTACGCCTACCACAAGATAAATGAAATAGGAGCGGGTGGTACGCCTACCACAAGATAAATGAAATGGGAGCGGGGGAGCGGGTGACACGCCTGCCACGAGATACAGGAAATGGGATCAGGTTGCACGCCTGCAACAAGATGTGAAAAGAAAGTAAAATTTGCCTTTGTTTTCCTTATTCTTGTTAGTGGTTTATTTTGATTCCTTTATAATTCTCTTAATATTATGTTTTTACTTGTTATTCCCCGAAGCATGTTTCCCCCTCATATCTTTATTTGTTTATTTCTGTATTTCTTTTCCGCTGTAGATATATTTGATCTGCATAGGTTTATTTGGTAGTCTGGTCCTAGCCTCGTGACTACTTTGCCGGGGTTAGGCTGGACACTTACCAACACATGGGGTCGGTTGTGCTGATACTACACTCTATACTATGTGCAAATCCTGGAGCAAATTTTGGACAGTAGCTTGGAGGCTTCCTTCAGTCCATCCGGAGACCCAAGGTAGACCGGCATGCTTCCGCATGCCCTGTCATCTCCCTCTATCCCTATTTCCTATTTCATTTTCCTTTTATTCAGAAATAGTGTATTGTTATTTCTTCAAAGATTGTATGTAGCATCTTAGACAGTCTGTGACACTAGGTTTTGGGTGGTTAAGGCTTAATTATTTGTAATAGATGCAGTTTCAAAAATCTTATTGTTGTCTTCCGCTTAAATTTGAATTTCCGTTGTTACCACGTTATCGTCTTATATTTGTTAAAAAAAATACATGGTTAATGATGTAATTAGATTAAAGGTTTAGCTTGCCTAGCTCACATTAATAGGCGCCATCACGACTCCCGAGGGTGGGAAATCCGGGTCGTAACAAGTTGGTATCAGAGCTCTAGGTTACATGGGTCTCACAGTTCACAGACAAGCTTAGTAGAGTCTGAGTGATCTGTATGGAGACGTCTGTATTTATCCCCAGAGGCTACAGAGTTAGGAACAACTTCACATTTATTCTCTCCTAACGTGCGGTTTGGTTTCTTAATGCTAATTGAAATTCTACTCTGTTTTTCGTAGATGGCGAGAACACGTGCTTCCTCATCCACTGGCCAGCAGCCCAAGCCCCTAGCAGCAGCTCCCACGAGGGGTAGAGGGCAAGACCAAGGCCGTGATAGAGGCCGAGGTAGGGTCAAAGCTCAGCCCCGAGCAGCAGCACTAACAGCGGAGCCTCAGGTTGACTTTGATGATGAGGTTTCGGCCCCAGCAGTTTCGGTGGGCCCCGCTCAGGTCCCAGAGGGTTTTATTGCTACCCCAGTTCTTCAGGATGCTCTGGTCCGTCTACTGGGCCTCATGGAGGGTTCCACCCGAGCATGCTTGCTTCCTGTAGCACCAGCCGTCTCTTAGGCTGGAGGAGGAGCCCAGAATCCTGCTACTCGCACTCCGGAGCAGGTAGCTCCTCAGATTCAGACTCCAGTGGTTCAACCAGTTGGAGCAGTTCAGCCGGGTGTGGTAGCTCGGACCAGTGATGGAGCGGCTATGTCTGCTGATGCTTTGTAGAGGTTGGATAGGTTCACCAAGCTCTTCACTACTACTTTCAGTAGTACATCTACTAAGGATCCCCAGGATTATCTATATAGCTGTCACGAGGTTCTCAGGAACATGGGGATAGTTGAGACCAATGGGGTCAGTTTTGCCACTTTTCGCTTGTCTGGATTTGCAAGACTTGGTGGAGGGATTTTTGTTTGGCTAGACCAGCCGGATCGCCAGCTTTGACTTGGGAGCAGTTTACTCAGCTATTTCTGGAGAAGTTTCTCCCCATCACTCAGAGAGAGGCCTATCAGAGGCAGTTTGAGCGTCTCCAAAAGGATTCTATGACTGTTACCCAGTATGAGACCAGATTCATCGACCTAGCTCGTCATGCTCTTGTCATACTTCCCACCGAGAGAGAGGGTGAGGAGGTTCATTGATGAACTTATTCAGCCGATTCATCTTTAGATGGCTAGGGAGACTGGAGTGAGATATCTTTCCAGGAGGCGGTCAATATGGCCCGAAGAGTTGAGATGGTTCTGTCACAAGGAGGTGGTCATGGGTTAGACAAGAGGCCTCATCATTCAGGTAGATTCAGTGGTACCTCGTCTGAAGGTAGGGATTCATATGGTATGGGCCATCCTCCCAGGACTTTTCAGTCAACACTTCAGGTTTCTCACGGTGCTTCAGATGGCCGTGGTTCTCAGATGTAGTATTCTGATCAGCAGTCCTAAAGTGCACCACTAGCTCCTATCAATGCACCACCGCTTCATAGTTTCCAGGGTCGTCAGCCCCAGCAGTCGAGGGCTTGTTTTACTTGTGGCGACAGGAGGCACATTGCTAGGTATTGCCCTCGAGCATCGAGTATCTCTCAACATCAACATTCCCGTGCCATGGTCCAGGCACCAGGTGTTCCACAGCCCGCCCAACCAGCTAGAGGTGGGGTAAAGGTGCTAGAGGTGGAGGTAGATGTATTAGAGGTGGAGCTCAGGCCGCTAGAGGTGGAGGCCAGCCAGTAGCAGGCCGCCCCAGAGATGTAGTTTAGGGTGGTGGGGCCCAACCCCAATGTTATGCTCTTCCAGCTAGGCCCGAGGCTGAGGCTTCTGATGCAGTTATTACAGGTATGGTTCTAGTTTGTGATAGAGATGCTTCAGTGTTATTTAATCTAGGGTCTACGTACTCGTATGTGTCCTCTTATTTTGCACCGTGTCTGGTCATGCCTAGTGATTCTTTGAGTGATCCTGTTTATGTGTCTATGCCACTGGGTGATTCTATTATGGTAGATCGAGTCCATCGTTCATGTATAGTTGTGATTGGAGGTCTTGAGACTCGTGTAGATTTGCTTCTTTTGGACATGGTCGATTTTGATGTCATATTAGGGATGGACTAGTTATCACCTTACCACGCTATATTGGACTATCATGCCAAGACTGTGACCTTAGCCTTACCGGGTTTACCTCGTTTAGAGTGGAGAGGTACTCCTAGTCGTTCTACCCATAGTGTTATCTCTTATGTGAAGGCTCGGCATATGGTCGAGAAGGGGTGTTTGGCCTATTTGGCATATGTTCATGATTTTAGTACTGAGGTTCCTTCTATTGATTTTGTGCCCGTTGTTCACGAGTTTCCTGAGGTATTTCCTTCAGACCTACCGGGTATGCCACCCGACAGGGATATTGACTTTTGCATTGATTTGGCTCCGAGCACTCAGCCATTTCTATCCTGCCGTATCATATGGCCTCGCCTGAGTTGAAAGTGTTGAAGGAGCAGTTGCAAGACTTGCTTGAGATGGGTTTCATTAGACCGAGTATTTTACCTTGGGGTGCACCGGTGTTGTTTATTAAGAAGAAGGATGGATCGATGAGAATGTGTATTGATTACCGGCAGTTGAACAAGGTTACAATCAAGAATAAGTATCCATTGCCGATGATTGATGATTTGTTTGATCAGCTTCAGGGTGCCAAGGTATTTTCAAATATTGACATGAGATCTGGCTACTATCAGTTGAGGATTTGGGCATCCGATGTCCCTAAGACAGCTTTCCGCATTCGGTACGAGCATTATGAGTTCTTCGTTATGTCATTCGGGTTGACAAATGCCCCAGAAGCTTTTATGGATCTGATGAACTGAGTGTTCAGGCCTTACTTTGATTCGTTCGTGATAGTCTTCATTAATGATATCTTGATTTATTCCCGCAACCGGGAGGAGCACGAGCAGCATCTTAGAGTGGTTCTTCAGACCTTGAGGGATAGTCAGTTATATGCTAAGTTCTCGAAGTGTGAGTTCTGGTTGAGTTCAGTTGCATTTCTGGGTCATGTTGTATCAGCAGAGGGTATTCAGGTTGACCGGAAGAAGATTGAGGCAATCAAGAACTGGCCTAGACCAGCATCAGCTACAGAAATTCGAAGTTTCTTGGGATTGGCTGTGAGGCTCCGTGAAAATTTCCACTCTAAACCTGAAAGCTCGTAGTGGCAATTAGGATCATGTGTTAGAGATGCGTAAAATTCTTCGCGACCTTTTTGGACCAATCTATGGTCTAAAAAGTCAAGAAATAATATTTTCCAGAAAAGTGCGATTCTGTGGTCGAGAATGCGGTCGCATATCAGGTATGCAGACTGTATAGTCGCCACAAAGTGAGTCAGTGTGTTGGTCAAATTTGAGGTCAACTATGCGATCACATAACCGATATGTGGACCGCATAGTCATTGCATAATTCCCTTGGGAGTTTGAAAGGGGCAGTTCTACGGTGCATTATGCGACCGCAAAACGGGTATGCGGACCGCATTTTTGCCGCATACGCAGTCAGTGTGTTCAGGATTTGGGGAGAATTTTTGTGGTCCATTATGCGGGCCGCATGTCAACTTTGTGATCGCTGATCTGACTCGGGGCTCTAATTTTCTAAATTTTAAACCTGACCCCCTATCGTTATATTCGATGTAATAGCTCATTTTGAGCCTGTTTTCCTGATGCTTTTAGAGAGAGAGAGAGAGAGAGAGAGAGAGAGAGAGAGAGAGAGAGAGATAGGGGTCTTAGAGAGGGGAAGTGCCTTTTATCAATATTGATTCACAAATCCTTGTTAAAGCATTGAAGATAATCAAGTGAAGGCACCTAAATCTTCACCCCGAGAGGTAAGAAACTTGACCCCTAATCTCCGGTTTAAAATTCACACTAGAAGGAGTACTTAGATTGGGGTTCATGGGTATAAGAATGGATTTCTTGCATGCATACCAAACCATAGATTATTGGGAGGTAGTGAACTAAAAAGAAAGCAATTGGGGTATAAAATGATAGAAATTTCTCTCAAAAAGGACCTAAGTGCAAAATGCACCCTTAGTGTTTCATAATATGCTCAAACAAGCTAGAATCTTAATCTCGTCTCTAATTCTCGGTTTAATTTGTAATTCTTACACAACAGATTGAAGTGCTAAGAGTTCCGGAATTTTGTAAGGATTAAGGAAAGCTATATTGAGGTATGTATGGCTAAAACCCCATCTTTTAGAAATTGATCTTTATCGGAGATTGTGTGAACATGGTAAGATTAAAGTTGAATTGTTGCATTGCTTATTATTTTACATGAGTTGGTGTTGTAACCTTATATGTGTGAAAAATGCGTCCCAACATGATCAACGTGCTATCTTGACAACTTGAAAGGGGCAAAGGTATGAATTATGTATTGAAATGTTTAGACCTTAAATCGAGATTGCAGCTGAATATATTGTGCCATCTATGTGAGGTCTTATCCATGCTTACAATCTAAGTTGCTCTTGCATGCACCTACTGTCCTAAATGGCAAAGCAAATATTAAAATTGGGAATAATGTAAAATGCGGCCTTGTGCCAAAAATGATGTGATATGTTGTGGCCCCAAGTGCCTATGAAATGTTATATGTGAAACAAAATGATTGATGAGAAGGGAACAACGCCTTGGCAAGGCGGCCTAGCCGATCGGGCCGAGATCGGACTCCGCTCAAGAAAGCGGTGGTATTGTGAATGAACTCCGGAGAAAAAGAAAAATGAGATTGTGATCAGAGTATATGTCTCGAATGAGGAAACCTAGCCGATGGGGTCAAGATTGGACTCTGCTCAAGATAGTGGTGGTATTGGAAACATATGATGAATAGTATGGAATGCCCCAAACTAAAAAGCTATGGAAAAACGATGTGGAAGTTGTACGATTTTTTTGATTGATAATGTGGTGATCGTTTGAAGTTTTGAGTTATATTTGTGAATTCATGTTCTTGTGTAGTTCTTTCTAACTAGATGGCGTTTAGTTATACATACTAGTACTATTCCATGGTACTAACGTCCCTTTTGTCGGGGGCGCTACATATTTAAACGAATGTAGGTGGCTCCATAGCGGATAGTGCTGATCGTGTGTAGCGGAGCATCCTCTTCTCAAAATCTTGCTGAGCCCCTTCCTCCTTCAAGGGGTTTTGTGATATGCCTTTTGTTATAGATGTCTATTTTAAGGTATAGTCGGGGCCTTGTCGCCGACGTTGTTATCACTGTCTTGGGTATCCTTAGAGGCTCCGTAGACATATGTGTGGGTTATGTATGGGTGTTGGATCGGTCTAGGAACTACGTTGTAATCCTAACTCTTGCTTCTCTAAGGTGTAGTTGTATGTGATCTTGGAAACTTAACTACGGATAAATGTTGTGATTTAAAATGAACTAACATTGTAGGATGCACTATCTTTCCTCGTCTAAATAAATGAATGAAAGCATGAACTCCTTATTCGTATCGAGTTGGGTAGGAAGTGGTTGATAAGGCTTGCTCAGTTAGGTTTGCTCGATTGAGCGCCGGTCGCGCCTCCCAAGGTTGGGGCATGACAAACTTGGTATCAGAGCCTAAGGTTTTAAAGTGTCCTAGGATGTCTCGAAGCCGTGTCTAGTAGAGTCCTTCTTATCGGTGTGTTGTCGACCACATCTATAATGAGGAGGCTACTTGGACATTTAGGAATTTCACATTTCTTTGATATTCTGGATCATGCGGTGAAACTGTTCCCTATCTAATTAGTGCATTGTTCTATCTTCCAGTAAATGGCACCTAAGAAGAAAGCTAGAATTCGCCAGGAAGCCAATGCTAATGCCACTTCAGGAGTGGTTGATGATTCACTTCTTGATACTGTGGGTGAGGGTAGCCGCCCTACTATCACTCTACCTGATTCTTCTATTCCAGAGCAGACTACCCCAGTCCTTACACTTGTGGAGGGTACCACTATCCCTCCCGTTGATACCTCTGTCCCGCCTCCAGCCCCAGTTTCCGGTTCTGGTATTTCTAATGAGGATCTTATGGGAGCTATTCAGATGTTGACCCAACTAGTGGCCTCTCAGGCCCAGAGGTCAAATGTTGCACCCAGTTCATCCAGCCAACAAGGGGATTCTACTAGTTCTAGGGTGAACAGATTTCTTCAGTTAGATCCTCCAGTGTTTACGGGTGCCAATCCAAAAGAAAACCCTCAAGATTTTATTGATGAGATGCACAAGACCCTTAGGGTTATGTGTGCAACTGATACAGAGGGAGTAGAGTTAGCTGCCTACCATCTGAAAGGGGTGGCCTATTCATGGTTTGAGTTGTGGGAAGATTCCCGTGGGGAGGGGAGCTCTCCGGCTAGGTGGAGCGTGTTTGCCGATGCATTTATAGACCATTTCCTGCCTGCCGAGACAAGGGCAGCCCGTGAAGCTGAGTTTGAGAATCTGAAGCAAGATAGTCGGAGTGTATGGGAGTACCACATGGAGTTTGCCCGCCTGTCCAAATTTGCTATTCACATGCTGCCCACAATGGAGGCAAGAGTGTGTCGGTTTGTTCGGGGCCTTAATCCTTTGACTATTAATGAGGCTTCTACAGCTGCTTCAAATTTTGACATGAATTATGGGAAGATGGTAGCATTTGCTCAGGCCATAGAAGACCGTAAATTGAAGAACAGAATGGAGATAGAGGGCAACAGCAAGGCCCGGTCTACGGACAATATGAGAGAGTCACTAGGTGGGGGAAGATCAGTTTTCAGGGGAGGATCATCAGGGCCTTCCCAGTCTGTTGCACAGTCTTCAGCCAGTGCACCGCCATCAGGGCCCAGCCAGCAGCAGTGGAGTCATTTTAGGCCCGGTCAGGGCAACAGGGGATCCCATCAACGGAGTCGGTCAGGAGAGAGGTTCCAGCAGTAGTAGAGGTCCCCGTGACCCAGGTGTGGGAAAATGCACTCAGGGATTTGCTACATGGAGTTGCTCGTATGTTATGGATGTGGAATGAGGGGTCATATTTAGAGACATTGTCGTGTGTCCCGCCAGGGGACAAGTAGGGGCATAGATCAGTCATCTTGTCCAGCAGCTGCTACATCTTCAGCCTCCTCTCCATCTCGAGGTACCCCAGCACCCATAGGGCATGGTGCAGCTAGGGGTGGTGCACAGAGTTCAAGAGGACCCAATCAGCTCTATGCTATGAGTGGATGCCACACTGCAGAGGCTTTCCCAGATGTTATTATAGGTATTGTGACTGTTCAATCTCATGATGTGTATGCACTTATTGACCCCGGTTCCACCTTGTCCTATGTTATCCCTTTTGTTGCTATGGAATTCGGGAAAGAACCAGAACAACTTCATGAACCATTCTCGGTGTCTACTCCGGTTGGTGAGTCAGTTTTGGCTACTCGAGTTTATAGAAGTTGTGTTGTCACGATGTGTGGTAGGGATACAGGGCCGATCTTATTGAATTAGGAATGGTAGATTTTGATGTAATAATGGGAATGGATTGGCTTTATTCATGTTTTGCCAAGCTTGATTGTCGGACTACAACTATGAGGCTTGAATTTCCTAATGAGCCCGCTATTGAATGGGAGGGAGATAATGTAGTGCCTAGAGGTCGGTTTATTTCCTACCTTAAGGCCGCGAAGATGATCAAGAAGGGGTGTATCTATCATTTAGTTCGGGTTACAGATGCCAATGCCGATGCGCTTAGCCTTTAGTCTGCACTAGTTGTAAATGGATTTCCAAATGTCTTTCCAGATGACCTCACTGGGATTCCACCGGATAGGGAGATTGATTTTGGGATCGATGTGATGTCAGGCACGCAGCTTATATCAATTCCACCCTACAGAATGGAACCGGCAGAACTGAAAGAGCTAAAGGAACAATTGAAGGATTTGCTAGAAAAAGGTTTCATCCGGCCGAGAGTATCACCATGGGGAGCACCGGTCTTGTTTGTAAGTAATAAAGAGTCGTTGCGGATGTGTATTGACTACCGATAGCTCAACAAAGTCACAATAAAAAATAAATGCCCTTTTACCAAGAATAAATGACTTGTTTGATCAACTGGAAGGTGCTACGTGTTTCTCAAAGATTGACTTGCGGTCCGGGTATCATCAATTGAAGATAAAGGAGTAGGATATTCCAAAGACGGCTTTTAGAACTCGGTATGGGCACTTTGAATTTATGGTGATGTCCTTTGGGCTAACAAATGCCCCGACAACTTTCATGGATCTTATGAATCGACTCTTCAAGCCTTTTCTAGACTCCTTTGTGATAGTATTCATTGACGATATTCGTGTGTATTCCCGAAGTCGGGAGAACCATGCTGACCATCTCAGGGCAGTTTTGCAGACTCTTCAGCAACATCAATTGTATGCAAAATTTTCAAAATGTGAATTTTGGCTTGAATCTGTCGCGTTCTTGGGTCATGTTGTTTCCGGGGAAGGAATTATGGTTGATCCTTAAAAGATTGCAGTAGTGAAGAATTGGCCTAGACCTACCACTCTAATAGAGATTCGCAGTTTCTTGGGTTTGGCTGGGTACTACAAGAGATTTGTGGAGGGGTTTTCTACTCTTGCCTCTCCATTGACTAAATTGACCCAGAAAGCAGTTAAGTTCCAGTGGTCAGACGCTTGTGAGAAGAGCTTCCAAGAATTGAAATCAAGATTGACTACAGCACCGGTACTAACCCTACCAGAGGGTACAGATGGATTTGTGGTATATTGCGATGCTTCTAGGATCGGGCTCGAGTGCGTGTTAATGCAGCACGACAAGGTAATAGCCTACGCTTCTAGGCAACTCAAGAATCATGAAAAGAATTATCCAACTCATGACTTAGAGCTAGGGGCAATAGTGTTTGCGCTAAAGATTTGGCGACATTATTTGTATGAGGTCCATGTGGATGTTTTTACGGATCATAAGAGCCTTCAATATATTTTCAAGCAGAAGGAGTTGAATCCGAGGCAAAGAAGATGGCTAGAGTTACCCAAGGACTATGACATTGATATTCTCTATCACCCGGGAAAGGCTAATGTTGTGGCAGATACACTTAGTCGAAAATCCATGGGAAGTTTAGCTCATTTGGAGGCCCATCAGAGGTCGTTGGCCAGGGAGGTTCACCAGTTGGCTTGTTTGAGAGTTCGCCTTGCGGACTCTAATGAAGGAGGGGTAATTGTGCAGAACAGGGCAGAATCATCACTTGTGGCGAAGGTAAAAGAAAAGCAATTCAATAATCCATTATTAGCACAACTGAAAGAGGGGCTTCACAAACACAAGGCCATAGTTTTTTCCCTTGTAATGGACGATGGTACCCTACGGTACCAAGACCGACTATGTGTTCCTAATATTGACGATCTTCGGGGAAGGATCATGGCAGAAGATAACACTTCCAGGTATTCCGTGCACCCAGGTTCTACAAAAATGTATCATGATCTCAATGAAATTTATTGGTGGAACAACATGACGAAGGAAGTAGCGAACTTTATGGCAAAATGTCCGAATTGTCAGCAAGTGAAGGCCGAACATCAAAGGCCCGGTGGATTGGCTCAAAGCATAGAAATTCCAATGTGGAAATGGGAGATGATTAATATGGATTTTGTGGTAGGGTTGTCGCGCACTCCGCGCAAGTTTGACTCAATTTGGGTAATCGTGGATCGACTCATGAAATCAGCGCACTTCTTACCAATTAAAGCTACCGACATAGCGGAACAGTATAATCAGTTGTATATCAAATAAATAGTCAAGTTGCATGGCACTCCAGTCTCGATCATTTCAGATTGAGAGGCTCAGTTCACAACCAACTTTTGGAAGAAATTTCAGCAACGTTTGGGCACGCAGATAAATCTTAGCACAACTTTTCACCCCCAGACTAGCGGGCAAGCAGAGCAGACTATTCAGACGCTTGAGGACATGTTGCGTGCTTGTACTCTTGATTTCAAGGGTATTTGGGATGACCATTTGCCACTCATAGAATTTGCTTACAACAACAGCTTCCATGCTAGTATCCAGATGGCACCATTTGAGGCACTGTATGGTAGGAGATGTAGGTCTCCCATTTGGTGGTTCGAGGTTGGAGAAGCGGAATTGATAGGGCCGGACCTCGTGCATCAGGCCATGGAGAAAGTCAAGATTATCAAGGAGAGGTTGAAAACTGCTTAGAGTTTCCAAAAGTCTTACTCAGATGTTCGTTGCAGAGATTTAGAGTTTAAGGAAGATGATTGGGTATTTTTGAAGGTTTCACCTATGAAGGGCATCATGCGGTTTGGGAAGAAGGGAAAAAATGAGTCTGAGGTATGTCAGACCATACAAAATCATTCAGAGGATTGGTCAGGTGGCATACAAGCTCGAGATGCCACCCGAGCTGTCCTTGGTACACTCGGTCTTCCATGTGTCTATGTTGAGAAAGGTAGTAGGAGATCCGTCCACTATTGTGCCAGTTGAAACTATTAAGGTTAATGAAGAGCTGTCGTATGAAGAAGTTCCAGTTGTCATTCTTGATAGGCAAGTTTGGAAATTGAGAAATAAGGAAATTGCATTCGTGAAAGTGTTATGGCGGAACCAGCAAGTTGAGGAAGCCACTTGGGAAGCCGAGGATGAAATGAAAAAGAAGTACCCACATTTGTTTGAATAGTCATGAAATAGATCTTATGCATTTAGCTCCTATGAACTATTATCTTTTGATTTGATCTATATAAAACTGTTCTATCTTGTTTTGGTTATATATATATGTTGCCTATGCGGTCATGGTTAGTATTGTACGAGTTATGTTATGCCTATGAAATGTGTACCTGCTGTAAGGATGTGTTTCTAGGGCCCTCTAACAGGTGGATAAGGCCCAGATACAAAGGAAACTCTGGCGAAATTTTTGGCAATTCAGGGAGTTAGCCAAATTTGGAAACTAATAGTATGTTTAGATTGTACAAAGCAGAAGGTTGCATAGAGATTGCTAATAAGCGAACCTTGATCCTCATTCGAGGACAAATGATCTTAAGTGGGGGAGGATGTGAGGCCCCGTGAAAATCTCCACTCTAAACCTGAAAGCTCGTAGTGGCGCGGTTTGGACCTCTTTGGACTGATCTATGCTCTAAAAAGTCAAGAAATAGTGTGTTACAACCCATATCCACATGTGTTAGTTCATGCCATATATTAGTTAACATAAATCCAAGAAGGAATTATCTTTGAGATGATAAGAAGTCAATCCTATTGGTCTTAAGTGATACAAGAGTGTATAAGGGTGATTAACAAGTATTAGAAGTTAAATGAATCAAGGATGTGTAACTCGTATTTTCAAGTAATCTAGAGGTGCTTAATACACTCAAGATTTCATTTATTAAGGTATTTTAATCATATAATATCCGTATCATAAGTCTTGAAGTCAAACGAGTTATGAAACAAAAGTCGACAAAAGTTGTCGCAACTTAGGTTCATAATTTTACTTAAACATTAGGTCAAATGTTTCTAATATTTTCTCATAATTTACAAGGAATTATGGGGTGATATACCAACCAAATTAAATATCTATGAGTCTAGTTTCCAACGCATTAAACCGTTCATCGATACGATCTCGGAGTAGAGAGATATTCGCGTTTTCGTGAGACTGCGCCAAGCACCTCTCTATGGGGACCACTAAGGCGGTTTAAGATATTTGGACCTATATAGGATGCCTCCAACCCGTTTTAAGTCATTTCTTCTCACTATCTTCAGACCTTAGAACCCTAGGAACATCCTCTCAAGGTTCTCTCAAGATTCAAGACCCAAAAAAGGGGCAAACAACACAAATCAAGTGTCGGGAATTCTGTGGCGCTAGTAAGTCTCTTGTTCTTCTTGTTGTTGCTCATTTTTGTGTCGTTCCAGCTCGTGCGGGAGGTTGTTTTAAAGGGTTTATGTTCTGTAAATACTCCCTCATGTTCTTAATATCAATCCTAGGTGATTTCAAGCCTTCTAAAGTGATTCTAGTGCCGAAAAACACTAATTGATCGCTAGTTTCGCTTTTTTGTTGTTGTGGCAGCATTGGAAGGATATTTCATGGACATTTAAGGTCAAATTGGAGTTGTTATTTCTTTATAAAGGTGAGGAACCTCTTATTCTATATTCATTTAAGATTATCCAAGTTGCGGCTAAGCCATTGAAGCTAGAACTTGTGAAATTTATATCGAAAGGCTTGGTAGTAATGTTATTGTTTTGTGGACTGTTTTGCGTTGCTGTTGGGCTGCGTATTTTACTACTGTTTTGTGGAGTTTTGGAGGAGGAAGGTTGTGGAGAAACACCATATATATGTAGGGTTATGTACTGATAGTTATTCGTAACATTTCCAGGTTATTTGACACGACTACGGTGGTCGTCGTATGTATGGAGTGATTAGGCTGTGTGTGGACTATTTTGGGAGGCTCAATATGTTTATTATTGATGTTGTTTGGGCTGTTTGGTGACTGTTTTGAATGGTGTGAGGTCATATATATAGGGGAGGTGTTGTCCGTTTCATCGTAAAATAGGTTGTGGTCGATACATAATAGTTATGACGCTTAAATGATAACGATAGTATCGTTTCTCTTATTGTAGACTAAGGAGTTTTGACAATTGCATAGCTTGAGATTGGGGCAGTATATACAAGGTATGTGAGGCTATCCCTTTCCTTCTTTTGCACGACTCCGATTGTACATAATGTAATGAACGAGCTTCCAAGATACTCTACTCTTAGAAGCTAGCAGTACTTACATTGTTTTCCCTCTTATGGAACGATTGATGTTAATGTTGCTTCTCTTATTATTATGTTATCAATGTTGTTGGTACTTCCTGATTCTTATAAGGTTCATAGTGAAGAGTTAGTCCTAATAACGTGTACAGAGGATACCGACCTTACATCACTCCGAAAGGTTTAGAATGTGATTCCATGAGTCGAGCATGCATTATATATATGTATCTATTTTACTCTACCGAGCCACGCTATAGTTGGCCGGGTACGGCACCTATTGTGCAACCACTGATCAGTTGGGTTTTACCGAGCTCCACGTGGTCGGGTACGATTCTACCGAGCCTTGTGATGGCCGGGTACGTTTTTTTACCGAGCCTATTATGGCCGGGTACGATATGATGATGATGATGCCCACAGAGGCGAATGTTTTAAGGGTTTATGTATTTATACATATGTATTATGCATTTCATGTAAGTAGTCCTCAGAGGTACTAAGATGTTACAGGTTGTATATTTTCTATCCTTGCTTACATTACTGATCGTATTTATGGTTCCCTGCCTTACATACTCGGTACTTTATTCATAGTGACGTCCTTTTATTTGTGGACGCTGCATGTCGTGCTGCAGGTCCTGTTAGACAGGCAGGTGCAGCTCCCCCACCACAGTAGGCTGTCCAGTTCAGCGGTGATTGGTGAGATCCCTTCTCCGGACTTGCCTTGGTCTTGGTATGCATTTTTGTTATAGACATTATGGGTATGTCGGGGCCCTGTTCCGGCTATGTTGCAGCACTTATGTTCCTTTAGAGGCTCATAGACAGGTGTCGACTCATGTATAGTTTGGTATGCCTTGTCGGCTAGTTTTTGTTGTATAGTCTTTCATAGTAGCGTGGTAGCTCATACCTTATATGTAGTTTCTTGATTGTCTGGTCATCCCCTGCTATGTATGTTCATGCCGTCATATTTTATTGCTGGTTGTCCATGATCCAGGTCTACCATTTATATTGATCTCGTCAGCCCTAAAAGATAATAATGAAGGTTAGATGAAATGTACGTTGGTGCTCGGCAAGTGTGGTCGGGTGCTAGTCATGGCCCTCCAGTTTGGGTCGTGACAAACTTGGTATCAGAGCCAGTCTGTCCTAGGGGTTGTCTATGAGCCGTGTCTAGTAGATTCTTGATTATGGATGTGTAGCGCGCCACATTTATAATCAGGAGGCTACATGACATCTAGGGTTGTTACCTTCTTCCTGAATCTAGATCGTGCGTAGAGTTGAGTCGTAAGTGTTCGTCTATAATATTCACCTTGTTTTTTCAGTGATGCCTTCGACTAGGAAGCAAACGATTAGTAGACGACTTGATACAGCAGCGGGAGAGGGTACCAGTCAGGTGCCCCAAGTCAGAGCAGGACAAAGTGAGGCTCAGAGTGAGATGCCCTCTCATACCTCATCTACTCCATCTCCTCCAGAGGATATTAGAAGGCACCCAGCGCCTCCAGTTCCTCCGTCTGGCACTCCAGACCAGGATATGCGGAGTGCTTTGCAGTTATTGACTAGCTTGGTAGCTGCTCAGGCTCAGAGGCAGAATACAGGTGCTGCTGAGAAACCAGTTAGTACAAGAGTTCGTGATTTTATTAATTTAGACCCTCCAGTGTTTACCGGATCAGACCCCAAGGAGGACCCACAGACTTTTATTGACCAGGTTCATCGTACACTTTGGGTTATGCATGTTAGTGATACAGAGGCAGTAGAGTTGGCTTCTTATCGGCTACGGGATTTAGCGGTTCTCTGGTATGATAGTTGGGAGAGATCCAGGGGTCCGAACCCTCCTCCAGCTGTGTGGAAGGAATTTTCTGAGGCCTTTCTTCGTCACTACTTGCTAGTTGAGATACGACGAGCTAGAGCTGATAAGTTCTTGAACCATAGACAAGGTAATATGAGTGTGCGAGAGTACAATATGCAGTTTGATTCTTTGGCAAGGTATGTTCTCCATATGGTGGCCGAGATGAGTGATAGGGTGCATATGTTCGTGAATGGGTTGGGACCACATCTGATAAATAAGTGTACAACAGCCTCCTTGGTGGAGGGCATGGATATTTCCCATATTCAAGCTTATGCCCAGACCCTAGAGGATCGTAAGCGCCAGCAGAGGGCAGTTAGGGAGCAGGATAGGGGCCAACATAAGAGGGCGAGATTTGCAGGGTATTCTGATGACTTCAGAGGCAGCATCAGGCCACAGTTTTCGAGGAGTTCGGCGTCACCTGTAGCTAGTGCTCCTCCACAGTTTCAGAGGCCTCGATATGATCGATCCTATTCTGGTCCAGGTCAGAGTTTGCAGGCATCTGGCTCGCAACATCACAGGGATACTAGTCAGATGAGACCCCCAACACCATATTGTGATCAGTGCGGCAAGGCCCACTTTGGACTGTGTCGTCGAGGTTCTGATGCATGCTATTCGTGCGGACAGCCTGGCCATATGATGCGGGATTGTCCTAATAGAGGAGGTGATGGTATGGCTCAGCCGACTGGATTTGTGTCTGGTTCTTCCTCATCAGTTCGACCTCCAACACGGGGTTTTCAGCAGTCGACAGGTCATGGTAGGGGTAGAGGTGCAGTGCCGAGTTCGAGTGGTGCTCAAAATCGAACCTATGCTCTAGTAGGTCGACAGGATCTCGAGTCGTCTCCAGATGTTGTTACATGTATTATATCTATGTTTTCTTATGAAGTATATGCGCTGATTGATCCGGGATCTACACTATCATATGTTACACCCTTTGTGGCTAATAAGTTTGGCATTGAACCTGAATTGATAAGTAAACCCCTTGCGGTATCTACTCCGATAGGAGATTCTGTGATTGCTAGAAGGGTATATAGAGGTTGCACTGTGATGATTTATAGTCGTCAAACCTCGGCAAATTTATTTGAGTTAGAAATGGTTGATTTTGATGTGATAATGGGAATGGACTGGTTGGCCTCATGCTATGCAAATGTTGATTGTCGTACGAAGATGGTTAGGTTCCAATTTCCGGGTGAACCCGTCATTGAATGGAAAGGGAACATTGCTACACCGAAAGGTAGGTTTATTTCCTATCTTAAGGCAAGTAAAATGATCTCAAAAGGTTACATTTATCATCTCGTTCGCGTTAGGGATGCGGAGGTGAAACCGCCTACTTTACAATCAATCCCTGTGGTCAACGAATTCCCAGATGTTTTCCCAGATGAACTCCCAAGCATTCCTCCTGAAAGCGAGATTGAGTTTAGCATTGATGTGTTGCCTGACACTCAATCGATCTCTATTCCTCCATACAGAATGGCCTCGGCAGAGTTGCGAGAGTTGAAGGTGTAGTTGAAGGACTTGATGGATAAGGGCTTCATTAGACCTAGCACTTCACCTTGGGGTGCACCAGTCCTATTCGTGCGGAAGAAAGGCGGGTCGTTACGGATGTGTATCGACTATCGATAGTTGAATAAGTCTACTATAAAGAACAAGTACCCACTTCCAAGAATTGATGACCTATTTGACCAACTCCAGGGTGCCAAGTATTTCTCCAAGATTGATTTACGTTTAGGGTATCATCAGGTGAGGGTTAGGGAGAAGGATATCCCAAAGACGGCCTTCCGGATAAGATATGGGCACTTTGAGTTCTTGGTGATGTCGTTCGGGCTAACAAATGCCCCAGCAGCTTTTATGGATCTCATGAATACTATATTCAGGCCCTATCTTGATGTGTTCGTGATTGTATTCATTGATGACATTCTAGTGTATTCTCGTTCGGAGGCGGAACATGTGGGCCACTTGCGGATAGTATTACAGACGCTTCAGGATCGTAAGTTATATGCTAAGCTCTCCAAATGTGAATTCTGGCTGAATTCAATAGAATTCCTTGGCCATGTGATATCTGATGAGGGTATTAGTGTCGACACTCAGAAGATCGATGCAGTAAAGAATTGGCCTAGACCTACAATACCATCAGAAGTCCGCAGCTTCCTAGGGCTAGCAGGATATTATAGGCGATTTGTAGAAGGATTTTCCTCTATATCATCACCATTGACTAAGTTAACACAGAAAGCTACCAAATTCCAATGGTCTGACACTTGTGAACGTAGTTTTCAGGAGCTGAAGAATCGATTGACATCCGCACCAGTGCTCACTCTTCCTGAAGGAATAGAAGGTTATGTGGTATATTGTGATGCCTCAGGTATATTTTTGGGGTGCGTATTGATGCAGCATGGGAATGTGATTGCTTATGCATCAAGACAATTGAAGAAGCATGAAAAGAATTATCCAACCCATGATTTGGAATTGGTTGCAGTAATATATGCTTTGAAGATATGGAGGCACTACTTATACGGCGTCCATGTTTCTACACAGATCACAAGAGTTTATAATACATCTTCAAGCAGAAAGAGTTGAATTTGAGGTAGCGTAGGTGGCTTTAATTATTGAAAGACTACGACGTCGAGATATTGTATCATCCCGGTAAAGCCAATGTTGTGGCAGACGCTCTCAGCCGTAAATCAATGGGAAGCTTAGTGCATATTGAGGCAGGTAGATGGGGGTTGATTAAAGAGCTTCATCAGCTAGCCAATATGAGAATCAGATTGTTAGACTCTGATGACGGAGGTGTTACTGTACAGAATACATTAGAATCATCTTTGGTAGCCGAGGTAAAAGCACGACAATATGAAGATCCTATCTTAGTACGATTAAGAGAAAGCATTCAACAGTGTAAAAGTATGGCTTTTGGGATCGGAAAAGACGGGGCACTGAGATACCAGAGCCGATTGTGTGTGCCTAATGTGGCAGGGTTGCGACAGAAGATTATGAATGAGATTCATCAATCCAGATATTCCATCCATCCCAGCTCGACAAAGATGTATCATGATATCAAGGAGCAGTATTGGTGGGATAATATGAAGAAGTCTATTGCAGAATTTGTAGCCCAGTGTCCCAATTGTCAACAAGTAAAGATAGAACATCAGAAACCCGGTGGATTGCTTCAAAATATAGAGATTCCGACCTGGAAGTGGGAGGTGATTAATATGGACTTCATTATTGGATTACCTCGCTCTTATCATAAGTTTGACTCCATCTGGGTGATAATTGATCGACTTACAAAATGTGCCCATTTTCTGCCAGTGAAGACAACTTACACGGCTGAAGATTATGCGAAGTTGTATATCAAGGAGATTGTTAGGCTTCATGGTGTGCCCGTATCTATTATATCAGACCGAGGAGCTCAATTTACGGCTAACTTTTGGAGGTCTTTCCAGAAGGGTTTAGGCACACAAGTAAATCTCAGCACTGCATTTCATCCGCAGACTGACGGACAGGCTGAACGTACCATTCAGACACTGGAAGATATGCTACGAGCATGTGTTCTAGATTTTAAGGGGAACTGGGATGATCATCTTCCACTCATAGAATTCGCCTATAACAATAGCTACCATTCCAGTATTAAAATGGCCCCATACGAGGCACTATATGGGAGGAGATGTAGATCACCAGTTGGATGGTTCGAAGTTGGTGAAACAGAATTATATGGGCCAGATTTGATTCACCAAGCTATTGAGAAGGTGAAAGTGATATAGGAGCGATTGAGGACGGCACAAAGTAGGCAAAAATCTTATTCTGATGTCGGACGTTGTGATCTAGAGTTTGAGGTTGGTGATTGGGTTTTCCTGAGGATCTCACCAATGAAGGGTATTATGCGTTTTGGGAAGAAAGGTAAGCTGAGTTCAAGGTATATCGAGCCGTATAAAATTCTTCGACGAATTGGACAGGTTGCTTATGAGTTAGAATTGCCATCCGAATTGGAATTTGTCCACGGTATTCCATGTATCTATGTTGAGAAAATGTATTGGAGACCCTTCTCGAGTCGTCCCTATCAAATATGTACAAGTTACAGAGGACATATCATATGAAGAAGTGCCAGTGGCGATATTAGATCGGCAAGTCCGCAAGCTGAGAACAAAAGATGTAGCTTCCGTCAAAGTATTGTGGAGGAACAAAAATATGGAAGAAATGACATGGGAAGCAGAAGAGGAGATGAAGTCTAAATACCCTTACTTATTCCAGAATGAAGATAACAAGGATGCTGGTGGAAGACAAGATACATTGGAAGGTGAAACGGCTCTATGAGGTAAGCAATAATTTGAGAATACTCCTCCTTAATACAAAATGGTGATATGTAGATAATGTAAATACGCATAATGCTTTGTGTAGCCTTGTGAAGCCATATGTTGGGCTTAATTACTTGCAAGTTTTGCTAGTGACCATTTTATAGGGGAAAATTGATCGGAAATTTCCATTGGAATCCACGATGATTTAAACTCCCCATAAACCCTTACATTCGAGGACGAATGTTCCTAAGGGGGGGAGGGTGTTACAACCCATATCCACATGTGTTAGTTCATGCCATACATTAGTTAACATAAATCCAAGAAGGAATTATCTTTGAGATGATAAGAAGTCAATCCTATTGGTCTTAAGTGATACAAGAGTGTATAAGGGTGATTAACAAGTATTAGAAGTTAAATGAATCAAGGATGTGTAACTCGTATTTTCAAGTAATCTAGCGGTGCTTAATACACTCAAGATTTCATTTATTAAGGTATTTTAATCATATAATATCCGTATCATAAGTCTTGAAGTCAAACGAGTTATGAAACAAAAGTCGACAAAAGTTGTCGCAACTTAGGTTCATAATTTTACTTAAACATTAGGTCAAATGTTTCTAATCTTTTCTCCTAATTTCCAAGGAATTACGGGGTGATCTACCAACCAAATTAAAGATCTATGAGTCTAGTTTCCAACTCATTAAACTGTTCATCGATACGATCTTGGAGTAGAGAGATATTCATGTTTTCACGAGACTGCGCCAAGTACCTCTCTATGGGGCCCACTAAGGCGGTTTAAGATATTTGGACCTATATAGGATGCCTCCAACCCGTTTTTAGTCATTTCTTCTCACTATTTTCAGACCTTAGAACCCTAGGAACATCCTCTCAAGGTTCTCTCAAGATTCAAGACCCAAAAAAGGGGCAAACAACACAAATCAAGTGTCGGGAATTCCGTGGCGCTAGTAAGTCTCTTGTTCTTCTTGTTGTTGCTCATTTTTGTGTCATTCCATCTCGTGCGGGAGGTTGTTTTAAAGGGTTTATGTTCTGTAAATACTCCCTCATGTTCTTAATATCAATCCTAGGTGATATCAAGCCTTCTAAAGTGATTCTAGTGCCGAAAAACACTAATTGATCGCTAGTTTCGCTTTTTTGTTGTTGTGGCAGCATTGGAGGGATATTTTATGGAAATTTAAGGTCAAATTGGAGTTGTTATTTCTGTATAAAGGTATGAAACCTCTTACTATATATGTATTTAATATTATCCAAGTTGCGGCTAAGCCATTGAAGCTAGAACTTGTGAAATATATATCGAAAGGCTTGGTAGTAATGTTATTGTTTTGTGGACTGTTTTGCGTTGCTGTTGGGCTACGTATGTTACTACTGTTTTGTGGAGTTTTGGAGGAGGAAGGGTGTGGAAAAACACAATATATATGTAGGGTTATGTACTGATAGTTATTCGTAACATTTCCAGGTTATTTGACACGACTACGGTGGTCGTCGTATGTATGAAGTGATTAGGCTGTGTGTGGACTATTTTGGGAGGCTCAATATGTTTATTATTGATGTTGTTTGTGCTGTTTGGTGACTTTTTTGAATAGTGTGAGGTCATATATATAGGGGAGGTGTTGTCCGTTTCATCGTAAAATAGGTTGTGGTCGATACATAATAGTTATGACGCTTAAATGATAACGATAGTATTGTTTCTCTTATTGTAGACTAAGGAGTTTTGACAATTGCATAGCTTGAGATTGGGGCAGTATATACAAGGTATGTGAGGCTATCCCTTTCCTTCTTTTGCACGACTCCGATTGTACATAATGTAATGAACGAGCTTCCAAGATACTCTACTCTTAGAAGCTAGCAGTACTTACATTGTTTTCCCTCTTATGGAACGATTGATGTTAATGTTGCTTCTCTTATTCTTATGTTATCAATGTTGTTGGTATTTCCTGATTCTTATAAGGTTCATAGTGAAGAGTTAGTCCTAATAACGTGTACAGAGGATACCGACCTTACGTCACTCCGAAAGGTTTAGAATGTGATTCCATGAGTCGAGCATGCATTATATATATGTATCTATTTTACTCTACCGAGTCACGCTATAGTTGGCTGGGTATGGCACCTATTGTGCAACCACTGATCAGTTGGGTTTTACCGAGCTCCACGTGGCCGGGTACGATTCTACCGAGCCTTATGATGGCCGGGTACGATATGATGATGATGATGCCCACAGAGGCGAATGTTTTAAGGGTTTATGTATTTATACATATGTATCATGCATTTCATGTAAGTAGCCCTCAGAGGTACTAAGATGTTACAGGTTGTATATTCTCTATCCTTGCTTACATTACTGATCGTATTTATGGTTCCCTGCCTTACATACTCAGTACTTTATTCGTACTGACATCCTTTTATTTGTGGACGCTGCATGTCGTGCTGCAGGTCCTGTTAGACAGGCAGGTGCAGCTCCCTCACCACAGTAGGCTGTACAGTTCAGCGGTGATTGGCGAGATCCCTTCTCCGGACTTGCCTTGGTCTTGGTATGCATTTTTGTTATAGACATTATGGGTATGTCGGGGCCCTGTTCCGGCTATGTGCAGCACTTATGTTCCTTTAGAGGCTCATAGACAGGTGTCGACTCATGTATAGTTGGTATGCCTTATCGACTAGTTTTTGTTGTATAGTCTTTCATAGTAGCGTGGTAGCTCATACCTTATATGTAGTTTCTTGATTGTCTGGTCATCCCCTACTATGTATGTTCATGCCGTCATATTTTATTGCTGGTTGTCCATGATCCAGGTCTACCATTTATATTGATCTTGTCAGCCCTAAAAGATAATAATGAAGGTTAGATGAAATGTACGTTGGTTCTTGGCAAGTGTGGTCGGGTGCTAGTCATGGCCCTCCAGTTTGGGTCGTGACATAATGTTTTCCAGAAAAGTGCGATTCTGCGGTCAAGAATGCAGTCGCATATCAGGTATGTGAACCGTATAGTCGCCGCAAAGTGAGTCAGTGTGCAAATTTGAGGTCAACTATGCGGTCAAGTATGCGATCGCACAACTGATATACGGACCACATAGTCGTCGCATAATTCCCTTGGGAGTTTGAAAGGGGCAGCTTTGTGGTGCATTATGCGACCGCAGAACGGGTATGCGGACCGCATTTCTGCCGCATACCCAGTTAGTATGTTCAGGTTTTGGGGAGCATTTTTGTGGTCCATTATGGGGGCCGCATGTCAACTTTGCGATCACAAATGCTATCGTAGATCTGACTCGGGGCTACAATTTTCTAAATTTTAAACCCGACCCCCTATTGTTATATTCAGTGTAATAACTCATTTTGAGCCTGTTTTCCTGATGCTTTTAGAGAGAGAGAAAGGGTCTTAGAGAGGGGAAGTGCCTTTTATCAATATTGATCCACAAATCCTTATTAATGCATTGAAGATAATCAAGTGAAGGCACCTAAATCTTCACACCAAGAGGTAAGAAACTTGACCCCAAATCTCCGGTTTCAAATTCACACTAGAAGGAGTACTTAGCTTGTGGGTTCATGGGTATAAGAATGGATTTCTTGCATGCATATCAAACCATAGAGTATTGGGAGGTAGTGAAATAAAAAGAAAGCAATTAGGGTATAAAATGATAGAAATTTCTCTCAAAAAAGGACCTAAGATCATAATGCATCCTTAGTGTTTGATAATATGCTCAAACAAGCTAGAATCTCAATCTCGTCTCTAATTCTCGGTTTAATTTGTAATTCTTACACAATAGATCAAAGTGCTAAAAGTTCCGGAATTTTGTAAGGACTAAGGAAAGCTATATTGAGGTATGTATGTCTACAACCCCATTTTTTCGAAATTGAGTTTCATCGGTGATTGTGTGAACATGGTAAGATTAAAGTTGAATTGTTGCATTGCTTGTTATTTTGTATGAGTTGGTTTTGTAACCTTATATGTGTGAAAAATGCGTCCCAGCATGATCAATGTGCTATCTTGACGACTTGAAAGGGGCAAAGTATGAATTATGTATTGAAATGTTTAGACCTTAAATCGAGATTGCAGCTCAATATATTGTGCCATCTATGTGAGGTCTTATCCATGCTTACAATCTAAGTTGCTCTTGTATGCACTTACTATCCTAAATGGCAAAGCTAATATTGAAATTGGGAATAATGTAAAATGCGGCCTAGTGCCAAGAATGATGTGATATGTTGTGGCCCCAAGTGCCTATGAAATGTTATATGTAAAACGAAATGATTGATGAGAAGGGAACAATGCCTTGGCAAGTCGGCCTAGCCGATCGGGCCGAGATCGGACTCCGCTCAAGAAAGCGGTGGTAATGTGAATGAAATCCGAAGAGAAAAGAAAATGAGATTGTGATCGGAGTATGTCTCGAATGAGGCAACCTAGCCGATCAGGTCAAGATCGGACTCCGCTCAAGATAGCAGTGGTATTGGAAACATATGATGAATAGTATGGAATGCCCCAAACTAAAAAGATATGGAAAAACGATGTGGAAGTTGTACGATTCTTTTGATTGATAATGTGGTGATCGTTTGAAGTTTTGAGTTATATTTGTGAATTCCTGTTCTTGTGTAGTTCTTTATAACTAGATGGTGTTTAGTTATACATACTAGTAATATTCCATGGTACAAATGTCCCTTTTGCCGGGGACGCTACATTTTTAAATGAATGTAGGTGGCTCGTGTGTAGTGGAGCATCCTCTTCTCAAAATCTTGGTGAGCCCCTTCCTCCTTCAAGCGATTTTGTGATATGCCTTTTGTTATAGATGTCTATTTTGAGGTATAGCCCCCTTGTCATCGGTGTTGTTATCACTGTCTTGGGTATCCTTAGAGGCTCCGTAGACATATGTATGAGTGTTGGATGGGTCTAGGAACTACGTTGTAATCCTAACTCTTGCTTCTGTAAGGTGTAATTGTATGTGATCTTGGAAGCTTAACTACGGATAAATGTTGTGATTTCAAATGAACTAACATTGTAGGATGCAGTATCTTTCGTCGTCTAAATAAATGAATGAAGTCATGATCTCCTTATTCGTATCGAGTTGGGTAGGAAGTGGTTGATAAGGCTTGCTCAGTTGGGTTTGCTCGATTGAGCGCCGGCCGCGCCTCCCGAGGTTGGGGCATGACATTGGCAGGTTACTATCGTCGGTTCGTGGAGGGGTTTTTATCTATCATTGCCCTAATGACCAGGTTGACCCAGAAGGGTTCCCAGTTCAGATGGTCGGATGAGTGTGAGGCGAGCTTTCAGAAGCTCAAGACAGCTCTGACTATGACACCGGTGTTGGTTTTGCCCACAGGTTTAGGGCCTTATACAGTCTATTGTGATGCATCTCGTATTGGACTCGATGCAGTGTTGATGCAGGATGGCAAGGTCATTGCCTATACTTCGCGGCAGTTGAAGATTCATGAGAAGAACTATCTAGTTCATGATTTGGAGTTGGCAGCCATTGTTCATGCATTAAAGATTTGGAGGCATTATCTGTATGGCGTGGCATGTGAGGTGTTCACGGATCACAAGAGTCTTCGGTAGTTGTTCAAGCAAAAAGAGTTCAATTTAAGGTAGAGGAGGTGGTTGGAGTTGTTGAAAGATTATGATATCACCATCTTATATCATCCGGGAAAGGCCAATGTGGTGGCCGATGCTTTGAGTAGGAAGTCAGCCAGTATGGGCAGTCTTGCTTATATTCCGATCGGTGAGAGACCTCTTGCCTTGGATGTTCAGGATTTGGCCAATCAGTTCATGAGGTTGGATATTTCTGAGCCCAGTCGTGTGTTAGCTTGCACAGTCGCTCGTTCTTCTTTATTAGAGCGTATCCGAGATCGGCAGTATGATGATCCCCATTTGTGTGTCCTTAGAGACACGGTGCAGCACAGAGGTGCCAATCAGGTTACCTTAGGTGATGATAGAGTTTTGAGATTGCAGGGTCGAGTTTGTGTGCCTAATGTGGATGGGCTTCGATAGTTGATTTTAGAGGAGGCCCATAGTTCCTAGTACTCTATTCATCCGGGTGCCGCTAAGATGTATCAGGATTTGCGGCAGCATTATTGGTGGCGGAGAATGAAGAAGGATATCATTGCATATGTGTATCGGTGTTTGAATTGTCAGCAGGTTAAGTACGAGCATCAGAGACCCGATAGTTCATTTCAAAGGATTGAGCTTCCCGAGTGGAAGTGGGATCAGATCACTATGGATTTCGTTGTTGGACTCCCACAGACTCGGAGGAAGTTCGATGCAGTGTGGGTTATTATTGATAGGTTGACCAAGTCAGCGCGTTTCATTCCTGTGGCAGTCTCATATTCTTTCGAGAGGTTAGCTGAGATCTATATCCGGGATTTTGTTTGTCTTCATGGTGTGACCGAGTCTATCATTTTGGACCGAGGTACACAGTTTACCTCACGTTTCTGGAGAGCAGTTCAGCGAGATTTGGGCACATGGTTTGAGTTAAGCACAACATTTCATCCTCAGACGGATGGACAGTCCGAGCGAACCATTCAGATTTTGGAGGATATGCTCTGAGCTTGTGTCATTGACTTTGGAGGCTCGTGGGATTAGTTTTTATCTTTATCAGAGTTTGCCTACAACAACAGCTACCAGTCGAGTATCCATATGGCTCCTTATGAGGCTTTATATGGTAGGCGGTGTCGGTCTCCGGTTGGATAGTTTGAGCCGGGAGAGGGTCGGTTGTTGGGTACGGATCTGGTTTAGGAGCCCTTGGACAAGGTCAGGATTATTTAGGATAGGTTTCGTACAGCTCAGTCTAGGCAAAAGAGTTATGCAGACCGCAAGGTTCGTGATTTGGCATTCATGGTCAGGGAGCGAGTATTGCTTCGAGTGTCGCCTATGAAGGGCGTGATAAGATTTGGGAAGAAGGGCAAGCTTAGCCCTAGGTTCATTGGCCCGTTTGAGATTCTTGATCGAGTGGGAGAGGTGGCTTATAGACTTCCGTTGCCGCCGAGCTTATCAGCCGAGCATTCAGTGTTTCATGTGTCCATGCTTCAGAAATACCACGGCGATCCATCCCACGTGTTAGATTTCAGCACTGTCCAGTTGGACAAGGACTTGTCTTATGAGGAGGATCCGGTGGCTATTCTAGACCGGCATGTTCGTCAGTTGAGATCGAACAGTTTTCCTTCTGTTCGTGTTCAGTGGAGAGGTTAGTCTTCTAAAGCATCAACCTGAGAGTCCGAGTCCGATATGCGGAGCCGTTATCCACATCTTTTCCCCGACTCAAGTACTTCATTCTTCTGTCCGTTCGAGGACGAACGATTGTTTTAGAGGTGGAGAATGTGATGACCCAAAAGGTCATCACTTGTTTTAAAATAAAATTCTACATTGCCTTAAAAACCTCTTTTAGCATCACCTCGATTTGCGAGCGCTATCCGGGCTCGTAGCCGGAAAGCCTAAATGTGAAAATCTATGAAAAATGATAAATTTTGACTATAAAATGAATTAATTTGACTTCGGTCAACGTATTGGGTAAACGGACCCATACCCATAATTGGACGGTCCCGGAGGGTCCGTAGGAAAATATGGGACTTGGGCGTATGCCCGAAATCGAATTCTGAGGTCCCAAGCCCGAGAAATAAATTTTTGAAGAAAATTATTTTCTGAAATTGTTCATAAGGTTTGGAAATTAATTTTGATTAGAACGTGTTGATATTGGGCCCGTATTTTGGTTCTGGTGCCCGGTACAGGTCTTATATATGACTTAAGGTAATTCTGTAAAGTTTAGTAAGAAACGGAATCCGTTTGACGTGATTCGGACCTTAAATGCAAAATTTGATGTTTAAAGAAGTTTTGAGAAATTTCATTGATCTTGAGGTTTAATTCGATGTTCATGATGTTATTTTGGTGATTTTATTACACGAATAAGTCTGTAGGATGTTTTTGAGGTTGTGTGTATATTTGGGTTGGAGCCCCGAGGGCTCGGGTGAGTTTTGGATAGGCTATGGGGTGCATTTTTAACTTAGAAAATTGCAGGTTTTCAGTTGTGCATAGCAGGCCTGCAGGCTTCGTATGGCTCGCAAATGCGATATCGCAAATGCGAGCGGCTTGTCGAAATTGCAACGAAAGCCCAGGCCAGCTCCCTCTCGCAAATGCGAGATTATCTTCGCAATTGCGAAGTTTCCCATTTGGCTGGTGATCGCAAATGCGATGTTGTGGTCTCAATTCCCAAGTCGCAAATGCGACATGTTGATCGCAAATGTGAAAGTCCAGTTTTCCCTAAAGGGTTCACAATGCGAGCCCTGTTTAGCAATTCCCAAGCTAGCAGAGGTCGGGGTCCGCAATTGCGAACCCTTGTTCGCAATTCCCATATCTGAGACCTGCAACTTTTATACTTAGACGATTTTAAACTCATTTTTCACATCTTTTCAAAACACAAACTCCTTTGGGCGATTTTCCAAGAACAACTCTTCTTCCAAATCGATTGTAAGTTAATTTTAACTCATTTCCTTCAATCATTAACATCTTTTAACATGATTTCAACACAAAATCAATGATTTTTATGGAAAAATTGGGTGTTTTGAGTAGAACCTAGGTTTTTCGAAAATTGGGGATTTGGACCTCGATTTGAGGTCCGATTTTAAAACAAATTATATATTTGGGTTTGTGGGGGAATGGGTAATCGGGTTTTGGTTCGAACCTCAGGTTTTGACCATGTGGGCCTGGGGGCGATTTTTGACTTTTTGGGGAAAACTTTAGAAAAACTCATTTTCATGCATTGGGGTTGATTCATTTAGCGTTTATTGATGTAATTAAGTAACTTGTGGCTAGATTCGACCGAATTGGTGGTGGAATCAAGGGGTAAAGCTCTAATTGAAACATGAATTGTATTTGTGGCATCGAGATAAGTGTTTGGTCTAACCTTAGCTTGAGGGATTAGGAGTTGTGTCTTATTTGCTACATGTTAATTGTGGAAAACGACGTATAAGCATGGTGACGAGTATCTATACGTTGGTGTCGAGCATGCCCGTGAGTCTTGTATTATAATTGTTATGACTCCGTTGTGGTTTATTGCGCTTCATATGTTATTATCACCATTTTTCCCTTGCCGGAATATTTGTTTGATATTAATGATCCCTTGTCGGGATGTTTGTTTTGATAGTATTGTTCCCTTGCCGGGATGTTTGTTTTGATATTATTATTCCCTTGCCGGGATGTTGTTGAAATATCATTGTTCTCTTGCTGGGAAGTTGTTATATTGCTCTTGTTCCCTTGCTAGGATTCATTGTGATTATTGTTGGCTTGTAAATGGGAGCGGGTGGTACGCCTACCACAAGATATAATGAAATGGGAGCGGGTGGTACGCCTACCACAAGATATAATGAAATGGTAGTGGGTGGTACGCCTACCACAAGATATAATGAAATGGGAGCGGGTGATACGCCTACCATAAGATAAGTGAAATGGGAACGGGTGGTACACCTACCACAAGACAAATGAAATGGGAACAGGTGGTACGCCTACCACAAGATAAATGAAATGGGAGTGGGTGGTATGCCTACCACAAGATAATTGAAATGGGAGCGAGTGGTACGCTTACCACAAGATATAATGAAATGGGAACGGGTGGTACGCCTACCACAATATAAATGAAATGGGAGCGGGTGGTATGCCTACCACGAGATAAATGAAATGGGAGCGGGTGGCACGCCTGCCACAAGATACATGAAATAGGAGCGGGTGGCACGCCTGCCACGAGACAGCTGCTGCATTGGTCCTGTTACACCGAGCTTGGACTTGTTCTTGGTACTTGTGCATGTTTAACTCCTTTTTTGAGCTGGTTTTGACGAATTGTCACCTTGTTGACCAAACCCTGCAATCAAGTAGAACATGTGAGCCTTTGAGACTATTTTGTACACATTTTTAATAAAAAATTAAGTAAGATGGAGTGTAAAATGCATCAAAATCCCTAGTTATCAACTCCTCCAAACTTAAGCTTTTGCTTGTCCTCAAGCAAACAAAATAAGACCCATCCCTTAAGCGTAATGTCACGCCCCAACCTCGGGAGGCGCGACCGGTGCTTAATCAAGTAAACCCCAACTGAGCAAGCCTTATTCATATATTTCTACCCAACTCACTACAGTTAAGGGAACCATGCTTTCTTTTATTTAGACAATAGCAAAACCGAACATTCACAATGTTAGTCCATTTTCATGTCACAAACCAAAAACCATGGTTAAGTTTCAAGATTTTATACGGTTATAGTTTAGAAGAACTAGAGTACAAAGTTACAACATAGTTCATCGACACATCCAACACCCTTACCTTACCCCACACAAACGTCTACGGAGCCTCTAAGGATACAAAAGACAATAATGACAATGCCGGCAACAAGGCCCCGGCCATACCTCAAAAGTGGATATCTATAACAAAATATGTACAATCATAACCCCTTGAAGGAGAAAGGGGCTCACCAAGACTTTGAGAGGAGGAAGCTCCGTTCGTGCGATTTTCGTTATTCGCTATGGAGCCACCTACATTCATTTAAAAATGCAGTGCCCCCGGCAAAAGGGACGTTAGTACCATGGAATAGTACTAGTATATATAACTAAACACCATCCAGTTAGAAAGAACAACCATACAAGAGTAAAAGAAATCATAAGGACAACAAAGCTTCAAATACGCATCAGCAATAATATAAGAGGTTCACATAGTTTTCACATAATTTCTAAAATATTTGGTTGGGGGATTCCTTATCGTTGCACCATCATCCACATTACCACCACTTCCTTTAGCAGCGTCTTATCACGGCCCGATCGGCTAAGCCATCTTACCAAGACATTACTCTTATTTCATTCTCATTTTTCAGTTTTAATTATCAATACATTACCACCATGTGTGTATAACATGGCATCCGATCACGGCCCGATCTGCTAAGCAGTGTTACCAAGACGTTACCCTTTTATTTTAATCATCTCACTTCAATCTTTGGATTCACATGAATTAGTTTCTCAGCACTTGGGGCCACAATTACCACATTCCATAACTCACATTTCGCATTATTCCCATTTTCAACATTTACCTTGCCATTTAGGATCATAGGCACATACAAAAGCAGTTTAAGTTATAACATAGAGAGAAATTCATCTAGTTCGGCATATTAAGCACAATGTAACCTTGACTTGACATTTAGGCATTTAGCACATAGCTCATATTTTTCCACACATCCTCAATTTACAAAGAATAACAAACTAAACACATGGAGAAGCATCTTCCACATACATTTTCACAACATCAATTTATTTGACATAACAAGTACCACATCAATCGAATTCCGGGCTTACAACATTTGCACGGGCACCATGGAGGCTCAATTTCTAAAAGGAGGGGGTTTTAGCCATACATACCTTGTTTAAGCTTTCCTTAAGTTACTACAATGTTCCGTAAATTCTAGCAATCTCAATCTACTTGAGACATAACAAAATTGAATACAAATTAGGAAGTTATTCATGGTTTCAGCTCATTTGAGCATTTTATCAAATACTAGTTGACATCTTGATTTCAAATCTCTTTTACAATATTTCCTTCATTCCCCAACACAATCTTTACTTATTTATGTTCAACAATCTTCCCATAAACCTAATTTGTACATGCATGTATACATAATACTATTACACCCAAGATTCATACCTCAATAACACATCACACAATCTTTACAACACCAACACAACCTAGGTTAGGCACCTATGGCTTTCAATCACCATCCCATGAGTTCTAACGTATATATCATATATAAATAATCACCATAGAGTAGTTAGAGATGATAGACATACCTCTTGTAGTAAGAATCTTGAGAATCCCCACTTGTAGTGTTCTTGATCAATTTAGGAATTTGAATGGGAATATATGGATTTTCATGATCAATCCTTGTTAATATAAGTGTTTAGGAGTAGTAATCAACTCAAAATACTCCAAAAACATTACCTTGGATCATAGGAGGGAAGTATGGGATGGATTCCCCTTGATAGAGCAAGCCTAGCTAAAAAAAAATAACTTAGAGACTCTCCATACCCGGTCTTGGGGTATTTATAGAGCTGCTAGGCGCGCGAACGCCGTCAAACTGCACCCGTGACACGGTGGCCGTGCTCGTACCATGCTTGGGCCGCGCTTGGAGGCAGAAACTTTCAGTTTTCCCGCGGCTAAGCCGCGGACTTGCGTTTGACACTGGTCCGGTAAAATGGTCATAACTTTCTGTATACACCTCCAAATGACAAACGGCTTGATGCGTTGGAAAATAGACTCAAAGAGATTTAATTGGAAAGAATGTTCATCACACAACACCTATATAAATTTAGATATGCTTGTCCAAATTGAGGTGTTGTGCGTACTCATTTACAACTTTAGTCTATTATGAATTTTTCCAACTTGGCTTAGACTTGAGCCTCTCCTTAGACCCCAAATCACTTATAATATAATTTATACGCTTATTAACATATCCAATTGATATCCATTATATCATGAATCCTCATTTGCACACACAAATAAAATAATTAGCCTATCATGGCACCACGAAATCTTAAATCACTTAGAAAATTTTTTTGGGGCTTTACATTATCCCCCGCTTAGGATCATTCATCCTCGAATGATAATTGGAGTTAATTCGAAAATACTTAGTATAACTTATCTCCTTTCTCACACATCTTTAACTCCCAAATTTTGACTAACTCTCAAATTTTTCAGAAATTTCGGCAGAGTTTCCCTTGTAACTAGGCCTATCCACCTGTCAGAGAATCCCAGAAACACATCCTATCAACATATACATAATCCAAAGATACAACATAATATAAAATGATGCCAACAGTGGCCCCATAAGCAATGCACTTCTAGAAAAGAACACTATTATCATCAACTAACCATGTGATACATAATTCATATAAGGTAAACTTTCAACAAATACTTAATTACATAGCAATCCAAACAAGTGAGGGTACTTCTTCTTCATTTCTTCCTCTACTTCCCAAGTGGCTTCCTCACTTTGCTGGTTTCGCCATAACACTTTCACGGAGGCAACCTCTTTATTTCTCATCTTTCGGACTTGCCTATCAAGGATGGCAACTGGAATTTCTTCGTACGATAATTCTTCATTAACCTCAATAGTCTCAACTGACATAATAGTGGACGGATCTCCTACTACCTTCTTCAACATAGACACATGGAAGACTGGGTGTACCAATGACATCTCGGGTGGCAGCTCGAGCTTGTATGCCACCTGACCAATCCTCTGAATGATTCTGTACGGTCTGACATACCTCAGATTTAATTTCCCTTTCTTCCCGAATTGCATGATGCCCTTCATGGGGGAAACCTTCAAAAATACCCAATCATCTTCTTTGAACTCCAAATCTCTGTGACGAATGTCTGAATAAGACTTTTGGCGACTCTGAGCAGTTTTCAACCTCTCCTTAATAATCTTGACTTTCTCCATGACCTGATGCACAAGGTCTGGCCCTATCAATTCAGTTTCTCCAACCTTTAACCCCCCAATGGGAGATCTACATCTCCTACCATAGAATGCTTCAAATGGTGTCATCTGAATACTAGCATGAAAGTTGTTGTTATAAGCAAAATCTATGAGTGCAAATGATCATCCCAGCTACCTTTGAAATCAAGAACACAAGCACACAATATGTCCTCAAGTGTCTGAACAGTCCGCTCCGCTTGCCCGTCGGTTTGTGGATGAAAAGGTGTACTAAGATTTACCTGCGTACCAAAACCTTGCTGAAATTTCTTCCAAAAGTTGGTCGTGAACTGAGCCACTCGATCAGAAATGATAGAAAATGGGGTTCCATGCAACCTGACTATTTCTTTGATATACAACTGAGCATACTGTTCCGCTATGTCGGTAGATTTGACTGGCAAGAAATGCACTGATTTCGTGAGTCGATCCACGATTACCCAAATTGAGTCGAACTTGCGCAGAGTGCGTGGTAATCCTACCACAAAATTCATATCGATCATTTCCCATTTCCACATTGGGATTTCTACGCTTTGTGCCAATCCACCAGGCCTTGGATGTTCGGCCTTCACTTGCTGACAATTCGGACATTTTGCCACATAGTCCGCCACATCCCTTTTCATGTTATTCCACCAATAAACTTCCTTGAAATCATGATACATTTTTTTGTAGAATCTGGGTGAACGGAATACTTAAAACTATGAGCCTCAACCATGATTCTTTCCCGAAAATCATCTACATCTGGAACACATAGCCGCCCTGGGTACCGTAGTGTACCATCATCCATGCCAAGAGAGAAAAAAAATTGTGGTCTTATGTTCATGAATTCCCCTCCTTCAGCTGCGCTAGAAATAGATCGTTGTATTGCTTTTCTTTGACCTCTGCTACAAGCGACGATTCAGCCCTATTATGCACAATTACTCCTCTTTCACTAGAGTCCGCAAGATGAACTCCTAGACTAGCCGACTGGTGAACTTCCCTAGCCAACAGCCTTTGATATGCCTTCAAGTGAGCCAAACTTCCCAAAGATTTTCGGTTAAGAGCATCAACCACAACATTGGCCTTTCCCGGGGTGATAGAGAATATAGATATCATAGTCCTTGAGCAACTCGAGCCATATCTCTGTCTCAGATTCAACTCCTTTTGTTTGAAAATATATCGAAGGCTCTTATGGTTCGTAAATACATCCACATGGACCCCATACAAATAATGTCGCCAAATCTTTAGTGCAAACACCACTGTCGCAAGCTCTAAGACATGTGCTGCATAGTTCTTTCCATAATTCTTGAGTTGCCTAGAGGCATAAACTATCACCTTAACATGTTGAATCATTAGTGGAACATCTTTATCATATTTCTCTTACATAGGACCTCCCACGAATTGATTTCTTCAATAATTTCCCTGATATGGTTACAATCTCCTGTGAATACTTGCAACTAACTCTTCCAAATTCTAAACAAAAGACATTACTGAATGAGATTTTTTCATAGGACCTTCTGTCTCAAAGGAATAAGACTTGCTAATTTGCACACATACCCTGATAACATCAACCTGCATGACATTGCATCAAATGTAAAGTAATATTGTGCTCCGACTTTTCTTAGCCAACCTCTTCTCCCCATATGTGCCTTATAGAATTTAAGAAACCACACTACTTCCCCTGTGAATATTCTCACGATCCCTCTTTACGGTTAAACACCGCCCAAAACACATATCAACTAACACCCTTTATATGTATACAATTTAGGAAGAGTCACTGACCCGAGAAGAGCATTCTCTGAAACTTGAGATCCTCCTCAATTCTTCAACAACAACTTTTGATTTTACTCTTAAGTGTAAGACTTAGTCCACCTGATTCTATCCTCGATGAGTAACTCACCTCATTCCCCGTATTGTAGCTACCAATAGAGTTCCATGATATTGCGGTTTAAGAGTTACCATATTAAACATGTCTGGTCTGTAACAAGTGTTCATCCTCTTTCAATCTATTTTGAACCTTTCATTTGCCCTTTGGGTAGATTGTGTTGTCTTTACCCTCTTTTTTTATCGCCCTTTGGCCTGGACAATATGTTGGTACCATCTTTTCCTTCTAACTAGAACATTCATTCCCATTCTATTTTGATCATAGTGCATAATTGATAGGCTTATTGTGCCACACACTTATCTACCTCCCGTGAACTTGTAATATCATTGTTCCTGGTTTAGTGAGTTTATCATACCACAACTTCACCTCCAGTAGTCTCACTTTCCATAGTACGTAGATATGATCTATCTCTAGATCCTTTAGTTGATATTCGGTGTCACCCAAGTCAGTTGCATTATAGTTAGTCCTTTATAACTTTTATTAACACTTATGCTCTAAGCGAGTCCACCATTCTGATACAAGATATTTTATGCTAAACATGACCATCTCAATTTATAGGTTTTTCCCTATTTCTTCTCACCTCATTCTTCCTAGCTAGTGAATAGCCATGCACCCTTCAATATGTTATGTGGTCTTTTCCGTTAGTTATTTCATCATGCTCACCTCTTAACTCTTGTGAGGATATCTGTGGGAAAGTGTGTTCATCCGCATATCACTTAACACTTATTTGCTTGTAAGATTTTTTTAGGCTTTCCATCAAGCCCAAATACCCTCTTGGTTATTATAGCCTCACATTTATTTCTCCCACTCATTCTTCCTTTCTTAACGTCTTGGAACTTTGGTTAAATCACAAATCTATGACCCATTCTAAAAACTCGCAACCCTCCACATTTGACCTATAGTGCTTTCTTAGGTTCCATTGTTCCTGACCCTCTAACAAGTATAAAATCCCTTTACAAACATACTCTTAGTTTCTAGGATCGTTGAACCTATCATTCACATTACCATGTATAAAGAATTTACCTTCCTTAACCGTCCACCTTGTTGGGGTACTAGTGGTCTACCATTACCATATCCTTTCAGATAATCACGTTATCCATTATCACGTTTCTAGACTACACATGTCTTCAACAAAATATTCAAACATCATAGCTACATGGTCTTACTCTTGTTTCATTGTATTTAAGTGGCCTCACTATGGCCTTCCTCCCCCACTTGGGGCGAATGTCCCGGATTTTGACACTAGTCTTGAATTTTGGAAACTTTAGGGACATATGTCTCATATCTCTATCCCTCATATATATGTTCGACTATTAGGGAGATTTAAGTCACCATGGTATTAATCTCATAAGTTCTCTTCTCTTATTCAGCCACACAGGTTTGGGATTCCAATTCCTCATGTCAATATCCGTTAGGAGTGCAATATCACTTCGTACACTTCTGGATTTTTATAAAGTTCGTAGTAGAGGGGTCTTCTCATCGTGGGTTCAATTGACTCTCATTTCATAACTTCTTGTCTCCTAGGAGAGACTTGCACTCTCATTATTAATCTCCTAGTCGCGTCTGCCATATATCACGTGCCTATATAACTAATTTTCTTTCACACCTTAGGATCATTTACATACTTCTCACACTACCCACATGTGCTATTCAAGCTTACATATCACTTATCAATTCAATATTTCTTTAGTGGTGGTAATCATTTTAAACACTTTTCTCGAATAAATTATGCTCATGGTACAATGTACTTATCCTATATGCCCATACCATTCATTCAACAAGATACATGTGCCATCTCCTTAATATTGATGCCTTTTCCCATTGGTCATGTCATATGACAACATTACTTGAAATAGACGAAAGAGCGTTTAAACTTACCTTGAATCTCAACGCACGAGTTAGAAAACAATCTTATAGTCAAGCTTTATCGCACGATCTGGAGTGTTGAAGAAGGGTAACATTCCTAAATGTCCGTGTAGCCTCCAACTTATAGATGTGGTTGACAACACACCGATAAGAAGGACTCTACTAGACACGGCTCCGAGACATCCTAGGACACTTTAAAACCTTAGGCTCTGATACCAAGTTTGTCACGCCCCAACCTCGGGAGGCGCGATCGGCGCTCAATCGAGTAAACCCCAACTGTGCAAGCCTTATTCATACATTTCTACCCAACTCACTACGATTAAGGGAACCATGGTTTCTTTTATTTAGACAATAGCAAAATCAAACATTCACAATATTAGTCCATTTTCATGTCACAAACCAAAAACCATGGTTAAGTATCAAGATTTTATACGGTTCTAGTTTAGAAGAACTAGAGTACAAAGTTACAACATAGTTCATCGACCCATCCAACACCCTTATCGTACCCACACAAACGTCTATAGAGCCTCCAAGGATGCAAAAGACAATAATGACAACGCCGGCAATAAGGCCCCGGCTATACCTCAAAAGTGGATATCTATAACAAAAGATGTACAATCATAACCCCTTGAAGGAGAAAAGGGCTCACCAAGACTTTAAGAGGAGGAAGCTCCGCTACGCGTGATCGACACTATCCGCTATGGAGCCACCTATATTCATTTAAAAATGTAGCGTCCCGGGCAAAAGGGATGTTAGTACCATGGAATAGTATTAGTATGTATAACTAAACATCATCCAGTTACAAAGAACAACCATACAAGAGTAAAAGAAATCGTAAGGACAACAAAGCTTCAAATAAGCATCACACCAATAATATAAGAGGTTCACATAGTTTTCACATAATTTCTGAAATTTTTGGTTGGGGCATTCCTTATCGTTACACCATCATCCACATGACCACCGCTTCCTTGAGAGGAGTCTGATCACGGCCCGATCGGCTAAGCCGTCTTACCAAGACGTTACTCTTATTTCATTCTCACTTTTCAGTTTTAATTATCAAAACATTACCACCATGTGTGTATAACATGGCATCCGATCACAACCCGATCGGCTAAGCCGTCTTACCAAGACGTTACCCTTTTCCGTTAATCATCTCACTTCAATCTTTGGATTCACATGAATTAGTTTCTCAGCACTTAGGGCCACAATTACCACATTCCATAACTCACATTTCGCATTATTCCCATTTTCAACATTTATCTTGCCATTTAGGATCATAGGCACATACAAAAGAAATTTAAGTTATAACATAGAGAAAAATTCATCTGGTTTGGCATATTAATCACAATGTAACCTTGACTTGACATTTAGGCATTTAGCACATAGCTGATGTTTTTTCACACATCCTCAATTTACAAAGAATAACACAGTAAACACATGGAGAAGCATCTTCCATATACATTTTCACAACATCAATTTATTTGACATAACAAGTACCATATCAATCGAATTCCGGGCTTACAACATTTGCATGAGCACCATGGAGGCTCAATTTTAAAAGGAGGGGGTTTTAGCCATACATACCTTGTTTAAGTTTTCCTTAAGTTACTACGACATTCCGAAAATTCTAGCAATCCCAATCTACTTGAGACATAACAAAATTGAACACAAATTATGAAGGTATTCATGGTTTCAGCTCATTTGAACATTTTATCAAATACTAGTTGAGCATCTTGATTTCAAATCTCTTTTACAAGATTTCCTTTATTCCCCAACCTAATTCTTACTTATTTATGTTCAACAATCTTCCCAAAAACCTAATTTGTACATGTATGTATACATAATACTATTACACCCAAGAATCATACCTCAATAACCCATCTCGCAATCTCTACAACACCAATACAACCTAGGTTAGGCACCTATCGCTTCCAATCACCATCCCATGAGTTCTAACGTATATATCATACATAAATAATCACCATAGAGCAGTTAGAGATGATAGACATACCTCTTGTAGTAAGAAACTTGAGAATCCCCACTTATAGTGTTCTTGATCAATTTAGGGATTTGAATGGGAATCTATGGATTTTCAAGATCAATCCTTGGTAATATAAGTGTTTAGGAGAAGTAATCAACTCAAAATACTCCAAAAACATTACCTTGTATCATAAGAGGGAAGTATGGGACGGATTCCCCTTGATAGAGCAAGCTCTAGCTCAAAACAAATGACTTAGAGACTCTCCATACCCGGTCTTGGGGTATTTATAGGGCTGCTAGGCGCGCGACCGCGCTTGGAGGCAGAAACTTTCAGTTTTCCCGCGGATGCGCGTCTGACACTGGTCCGGTAAAATGGTCATAACTTTCTGTATACACCTCCAAATGACAAACAGTTTTATGCATTGGAAACTAGACTCAAAGAGCTTTAATTTGATAGGTTGTGCATTGTGAGCACGTGATTTTTGCCTCGCATGAATCACTCCTCCAGAATTCCAAAAATAGATTTTTCTTTTTAATTACTTGTTATTTTAGGAATTATTATAGAATTTTTCTGATTGTTTGCATTTTGTGAGCATGTTTAATATTGTTTAATTCACAAAAAAATACAAAAATATATTGCATTTGCATTTAGGATTTGATTTTACATCTCTTAGGTTAATTAGTAATTTAATGTTGTACAAAAAAGGAAAAATCACAAAAAAAATAACTTATTTTTTGAATTTTGGGTAGTTTTTCCTTTAATTTGATATCTAATTAGTTGTGGTAGTTATTATTTTGAGTAATTAGTTTAATTTTGTAGGATATTTTAGTTTAATTATTAATTTAGAGTTTTGTTTTAATTTGAAGAAGAAAAGAAATTCGAAATTGAAAAAAAAGGGAAATAAAGAAAATCAAATTTTTGGGCCCTTTTTATTTAATTTTTCTCAAGCCCAAAAAATTACACCTTGAAACCTGACCAAATCCCGACCCAGATCCATGTCTCCTACCCGGTCCACCCGTGTTAAATCCCAAACGACCCCGTTTTATGCCCGTTGATCACAGTCGTTGGATTTCTATCATCCAATGGCTCGGAACTGCTCTGTCTTCTACCATATATATGTCCGAACACTCCTCCCCCCCACCATCTCTCATCACCTCAGAGACCCCAGAGTAACGCCGCCCAAACCACCTTCTGCCGCCCGCCAAATATCACCCACGGCAGCGGCCGGCGGCCAAATGCCACCAAAATTACACCCTTGAAACTCCTCCATTTCCTTATCCCAAATCCCTGATCCATTCAACTCAAATCCCTTTGAAACTCTTCGAATTTCAGATCAAAGAAGTGGAACTCTACCACCGCCCAATTTTCTCCGGTGGCGGCGCCACCTCCAAATCCCACCAGAATAACACCACATAAACACCCTTACCCCCTCATACCAGTTCCGTCATTGTTTTCCCTCGAATCACCCTAATCCCCTTCGAATATTGAATCGAAGATTGAAACCTTGAAAACCAAAAAGCGAATTATGTGCATGCAAGGGATATTTCCTCGATTTTTCTGGTTATTCAAGGCCAGTCTATCACGAAACAATGATGGTCACTGGTTCTTGACAAAGAACAATCTATCAACATTATTTTGGGATAAATTGGGAGTCCAGTGTTGGTGTCGAGTTTAGTAGGTGAGTTCCCTTCATCTTTTTATCCGTTTTTGTTTTACCTATTATTCCTCTTCTATTCTTCTTCTTTTCTTTTGTTTAAATCTTCACTTTAATTGAAACTCGACCAAGTTTCTGGGCCTAGATTGATTTGTGTTCGTTTGTTCCACGTGTTCCCTTTTCACATCTTTAAAGCTTTCTCTAATTCCTGGTCTGCATAGTGTTATTAGTGGCACGTTTAAACCTCTTATTTTCCCCTTTGATTTTAGACTCATTAGTTTAGTTTAATTAGGTTTATTTTGATTTAATAACCTAGTTTATTCTATGCCCATTTGTGTTCATTAATCAATCAGTTGATTCAGATTTAATTGTTGAAATCATTTCAGTGTTTGTGTTTTTCTGTTGCTTACAGAATGTAGTTGGATTAGCTTCTTGTTTGGGCTTTAGATCGTTTCTGACCCGTTTGCAAAGAGAAAGGCAGCCCGTTCATTCTTGGTTTAACCTGTTGGGTCAATTTGACCAATTTGGGTCCCTGAAGTAAAAAGCAGGGGTTCAAGGGGTAGTCTAGAAATTCTAGGTGAGAGAATCTTTAATAACTGAATGGGAAGCTGCCTAGAAGGTGGGGGTTGGGACTATTTTGAAAACTGATTTTTTAAGCTAAGGGTATTTGAGCAAAAATAGAAATATCAAAAGGTTTAAAGTGCAATAACTGAATTTATTCTGCTGCCCTAAAAGTTTGCCTATAAAGGCATCTTTTCTTCAGGCTCAAGGCAGATTTGAGGGATTAAAAACATTGAAAAGCTGAAACGACTAAATTCTTTGAGAAAAGTTCTGAATTTCTTGCACCATTTGTTTGAAAACTGCTCAAATTCTGCTTATTTTGAGTCTTCTAATTTCGTTTGGTTAGTTAAAGCTTTTGAAAATGTCAAAGTCTTGCACCTTGGTTAATGGCTTGAGTTCGGGTTCTTTAAAGTTCGGTTTTTGAGTTGTGCTGCTGGGGTTACTGTTGCATTGCTGAGATCTGAATTGACTTCAGTTGCTGCTTGTCTACTGATTCCTTACTTTTTTTTTGCTTTCCCCTTATTCCCAGGTATATGTTTTCTGAATTCTACCTCATGTGAAGCTTTGGTTTGAAGTATGAAATGAAACCTAGAAGTTTAAAGCATGTCTTCAGCATGTTCTGATTCATTAGTTTAGCTTCATTTCTCCTGAATTACATGATTCTGAGTTTATTCGATGCACTGTATCTTGCTGATTGTTTGTAAGACTCATTTAGGAGCTGTACTTCATTTGTATCTGGTAGGAAGCCATTTTTATCAAATATCTTATAGTTAGGTGTTGGTTTGTGATAATTGAACTCTATTTTTGTACCTAATTTCGAACTGTCACAAAAGCTTGATGAAATCTTGTTAATCGAGTCAGTAGTTGGACTTTGTGTTCATTCCTATATAAGTAGAGTATGCTATATCAGATCTCTCCTACTATGCAATTCAAGTGGATGTTATAATATAATGCTATGTTCATACAATGGGTAACTGATTACTTTTTAGGTGTTGATTAGTATAAAGTCACGTTCAAAAGGAAAGGAAATAGCCTAGGGGTCAAGCTATGTGTTGATTTGCTTGTGATGTGTTAAACATGATTAGTTTGGAGATAGATTCATGTATGTTTATTGAATAATCCCATAAGATCTCATTTCGTTAATTGTATATATTGAATAGAAGGTTTAAGTCAAGTGGAAATCTCATAAGTGTCTTCTGAAACTCATTAGACTGATTCAAGCATGATTATCAATTGATTTGTTTGTTATTAAAACCCTTGCTAAGTTCATGGTAATATTCCGGATCTGGTATGCCATTTACAGGCCTGGAGACTCGAACTCGAGTCTTCCAATCTTCAGGCTTTAGCTTTTTAAAAGAGCTAGGATACTCTTTGGGCCTCAGTTCATGAGGCTGCATAAAGTTGAAATGCAGACCTCTCATGTCGGGCTCGCCCGTTTCAATTTTGTTTTGCTGCTGAAGATGGCACGAGCCATTCTTCTTTAAACAACCAAATTTGTCTCCTTTATTCGACGCAAGTTTTTCTTTAAACTAGTATCAATGTTGGACTTGAAAAGTAAAAGAGGTAAAATCTCAATTCGCCTAGTGTTATTAATTAGATTTTGTTAATAGTTGAGGGGAGCTGTAGTATATAAAACAATTAGTTTATGGCCCTCTAAAATTTAGTTCAAGTTCCTTTTAGAACTAGAATCGAGGTGTGCCGTGCCGAATAAAAAATCTCAAAATGCACAGCCCTCACTTAATTAATCCTTAGAAATCGAGATGCGCTATTTAGTTGAATTTTTCATGGCCCTCGCAAAGTTGAAAGTGCGTAGTTGCTTTAGGCGCACTATTTTTAAAAATTACTTTCCTAAACTCGGGTGTGCATTTTATGTGACCCAAATCCAAATCTCAACAATGTTAAATAGAACGTGTCATGAATCACGGGTGCATTTCATGTGGCATGGTTCAAGGCATATTTTAAATAATGTTGAATCTTCCTAAAAGCGGTTAATAAGCTAAAATGCACAATAGGTTAAAACATGTAATAAATCAGATAATGGGCCAATTATAATAGTTTAAGCGACCGTGCTAGAACCATGGAATCCGAGGATGCCTAACACCTTCCCCCGGGTTAACAGAATTCCTTATTCAGAATTTCTGGTTCGCAGACTTCAAAATTGAAAGTCGAATTTCCTCGATTTGGGATTTAAGAATAAACTGGTGACTTGGGACACCAAATAAACTATCCCAAGTGGCGACTCTAATTAAATAAAATAATCTCATTTCGAATAATGTCACTTAGAGTGGGAAAACCCCTTTATATACCTCTCGGGGTATAAAAAGGAGGTGTGACAGCTCTAGCGACTCTGCTGGGGAAACCCCAGAACTCCGGTTCAGGGTTTAAGAATTCGAGCTTAGAATAGCTGTTGTAGTCGGCTTTATCTATTATCTGATTTTTGTACATGTTTGAGCCTAATGTGCTAAATGCTTTTACCGCTTCGATATTTTGTGAATTGTATATAAACTGCTACGAAATCCTTCCTCTCTCTGAATCTTCTAAATCATGGAGAAGGGTGCACTTCGTGTGACTTCTCTTATGTCTAGAGTCATATCCTATTTTAGAACGAGGTTCGGACAAGTTGCAAAGCCGGTGAAGCTTCTGTATTCCCGGTACGTTGCCGCCAACCCCCTCCCCCGACTCGAGTTGTCCGCTCGGGTAAGCCAGGTCTAAAACAATAAACCCAGGTTTTAAACCTAGTATAACAAAGCCTCATGCCGGATCCCTAGTAGGAACGTTTGTTTGAATCACGTGCATTTGACTTAGGAGACTCAACACAGGGGTTGGGTCTGTCTAGAACAGGTGTGCCCAAAATGAAAAGATCATCCTGATGCATCCTACTTGCTACTTGTGCATTTATTTGCTTCGGATTTGCATGTTGACTGGCTTATGAATAATAGGAGAAAAATTGGGAAAAAGAAAGGTCAATGTGAGGTCTAAGAGAGATAATTGCCTGTTTTCAAAAAAAAAAACAATGTCCAAAAGGTACTGAAACACTACCGAAATTTTGAAGAAAAAAATAGAGAGGAAAAGAAAATCTTGTTTTCAAAAAACAGTTGGTTTTATTTTTCGACAAATTTGCCCGAACTATGCCAGTTTGATTCTCAGTGGATGTGGGATACGTAGGCAACCCCCATCGGGTCCAACTTCCCTTTTTGCAAAAATAGCGCAAAACAACAAAATTTTATTTTTTGTCACAAATCAGCTGGGTGATGCCATTCTTGTTTAAAATAAGCCGAATGTCCCCAAATGGGCGCCGAAAGGTTGTTTTTGCAAGAACAACCACCTTTGATCATTTCTTTTCGACCGGTTAGCAAGCACAACCTTAAAATCTTCTTCCCCGAAGTGTTGAAGGCCGTATTTGCAAAGCTAGATTTTTGTTTTTGGAATGAAAACTTTTGAAAAAAAAAGCGTTAATCTTTTCTTGAGTCAAAAATGAGTTATTAAATCACCCTAATATATGTGCAGGATGAGCACAAACGAAAATGAACCCTTCGCAACTCTTGAGGAAATCCCCTTACAACTTCATATGTGGTGGAATGATTTGGGAAAAGGCAGTAGAGGAACTGTGATTAAAGTATTGGGTGGTCTTGTCAGACTGTTGAACATCAAGCCAAGATTGGACATAATTGAAGCCTTGATACCTTTTTGGGATTTGACTCGAAATGTGTTCCGCTTTTCTGATTTTGAGCTCAAACCCACACTAAAAGAAATTGCGGGTTACGCTGGCCTTAATAGAAAACTTAGAAGTCAGTATCTGGTGTCACCAAGGCCGGTATCTCCCCACAAGTTTCTAGATATGTTGAGTATTAGCTGGGATATCCAGGATAAGAATTTATCTGAAGGGTCATGCACTTTCCAGTTCTTGTACCAATATTATGGTAACCCCCAAGGCTTTGAAGCACCGAATACTGGTTTGACGCATGCTGGAAATAAAGATAAATGGGAGGCAAGGCGAGGCTTGGTCTTTATAGTAGCCTTCTTGGGAGTTAAAATTTGTCCGCGAAAAGACCGCAACATAGAACTGGGCCTAGTGGGAATGGTTGACGTCGCAATCACGAAAGCTAATGGAACTATGGTTCCCTTGATTTTGTCTAAAATTTACCGAGCTTTGACCATCTGTCGAGAAGGAGGAAAGTTCTTCCAAGGTTGCAACTTATTACTACAATTGTGGATACAGGAACATTTCTACCACCGGGCCGGGTATATGAATTATGGCATGAACGGTTTGAACTGCATCAAAGAATTTGAAAGCCGAGTGGTGGGTGTTGGATTTTCCGAGGATACCTAGGCTTGGTTGGCACGTTTGAGCTCTTTGACTTCTGATAAAATTGAATGGGCATTCGGATGGCTCCCTGTCACCAAAGTTGTGTACATGTCAGCCGAAGTATGTTATCTTCTCCTGATGGGCATCCGGAGCATCCAGCCATATGCTCCTCATAGGGTTTTGTGTCAATTGGGCAGATTTCAAACCGTCCCCCATGATGAAGATTTGAGTGGACATGTCGTCGAATTGGGCCCAAAGGCCATATTTCCGGAAGGAAGAGTTTGCCAAGTGTGGAATGAACGTAGATTTCTTGAACCTAAGACTATGGTGCGGGATCTAGCTAGAGGTGAAGTAGACCCCAAGTACATTATTTGGTTCGGTAAAAGGTTCCAGATTCCTGAGAGACCTGCTAAGAGAGCTCATGTTCAACAATTTACCAACGACTCGCAAGAGCAGTGGGGCTGGTTGGCAAAAGAAGAAAGCTACAAGGCCAAAATAAGTAAATTAGAGTGACAAATTAGGGACCTCAAATTTGGCAACAGTATCCAGGCTGCTGCAGATGAAGGGGAAAAGAAAAGGCTAACTCAGGAAAACGAAGCCCTCAAAGCTCAAATCCAGAAAATGAGAATAGCTGCTAGAAACCCAGAAAGAAGCTGAGCGGACGAAAGGCTTATAAGCAGTCTGAGAAATAAAGCACTTGAGTGTCAAGATGACCTAGAAAAGTCTGAAGCCAGTCTAGCAAAAGTCCGGGCCCAATTGGCAAAGAACGAAGAAGGGCAGGCACAGTTTGTGCATCAAATGAAAAGAAAATATGAAGGGAAAATCACCAATCTGAAGAGAAAGTTAACTACCCTTGAGAATGAGGCGGCCAAGCAGGCTAAGGACTTTAAAGCTAATAAGGAACATTGTTATGCTTTGATGGCTTAGATGGAGGAAGAAATGCAACAATTGCAAAATCAAAACCATCAGGACACTCAGGTATTAGAAGCTAGGAATCAGCAGGTCGGGAGCCTGCTTCAGGAAAAGGGTAGAATCCGAGAGAGGGTTAGAGCCATTGCCGACTACATTGTCATGAAATGCCAAGCATGTAAGGACATGACTCGAACCACTTTCTTCGCTGCAGTGATGACATTTGTCCGCCAGATAATGAGTGATTTGGAGCGGCTTCAAGAGGATCTCGCATATAGGCCCGTGGCGAGACCGAATGATGTCCCACAAGCCCCAGGAGTCGAAGCCTTAATGTATTCCTGATTTTTCACTTATCGAGTTTGTATTTTGATTTATTTTGAGTCTGTTCATAATTTTTCCAAGAAAATCAGTAGTTTGAAGTCTTTTGTGATAGAAAGTTTAGGAGTTTCTATTAATGAAAATCGAAAATTCCAAATAAATAAATAAATAAATAAATCATTCTTCTTTATTTTTCGCATTTATTTTCTTGAACTATGTAATGATCTGATTCATGTGGCATCGTGATACGTAGGCAATCCTCATCGGATCCGGTCATGATTTCATAAATAACCCAAATAAAGAGAGGGATGTGAAAAGAAAGACCCAAAAGAAAAACCTAAAAAGTAAGAAAAGAGAGCCGAAGAAAAATCAAAGGAAAAATGAGAAAAGAGAGCGAGAAAAAAGAAAAAAAAGTGGAAGATTGGGAAGTGGAAAAAAGAGAAAATCGGGGAAAATAAGTAAAGTCGGGATGAAATATGAAACTGTTGCGAAACACGTAGAAACACATTTGACTGTATAGGTGCATCACACCCCAACGTGCGATTACCTATGTGTTATTTGCTTCAAACTGACTTGTTTGTTGTCTACTGTTAAGCTCAGGTTTTATAGAAAGGTGGTTGGTTTTGTGGTAGTCTGGCTTCGCATCCATACTTCACGAGGTCGAAGGGAAGCATTGTAATGTCTTCAGAAATGACTCTGCCAACAGTGCCTATTACGGATGAGAGTCCGATCTCGGGCATCCCAACTTCAGAATCGGCAGCTGCCAAGGAAAATAGGTTACTGCATCTCCGCATGATGGAAATATGGGACGCCTGGGCAAACGGAAGAGAACCACCAAGTGCAATCCCTGGATTTCCCGAGCTTTTCCCCAGGGCAAGTGGGACCTCCAACATCCCCATAAACTATCCAAATACCCCACTAGGATACCCTACTATTTCCGCTAACTTTGTGGGAACACTTTCTGAGGCTCGCCCCCAGGCGTTAGCTTCAGGTGCAGCTTCGAATATCTTCACTGCTCTGCCTTGCTTGGCTACGGCACAGCCTACACTGCCCAGGCCCAGCTTTGACCCATCATCCTTCACCTTCCAAACACCATCTTTCCCACTAGAACCTACACAGTTTCCCACCTATACTTACTCCCAACCACCCCAGTATGAGTTCACCGCAGGGCAAAAGAAAGCCACCAAAAACCATGAGCAAAAGGAGATTGCGAGAAAGATGAGAAGCATGGAGCAGAGTCTCAAAAACATATCGGGTTTGAGTGGACATAAAAGTGTATCCTATGCCAACTTATGTATGTTCCCTCACATGCATCTACCATTGGGAGTTAAAACCCCGAAGTTTGAGAAATATGATGGGCACAGAGATCCCATTGCCCACCTCAAAAGATATTCAACCAGTTGCGAGGAGCGGGCAGAAAAGAGGAGCTCCTCATGGCCTACTTTGGAGAGAGTTTGGTCGGAATCGCGTCTGAATGGTAAATGGATCAAGATATATCCCGTTGGCATATATGGGATGACCTTGCTCGGGACTTCATCAGGCAGTTTCAGTACAACATTGATATTGCCCCTGATAGGAATTCAATGACAAATCTAAAGAAGAAGTCCTCGGAAAGCTTCCGAGAGTATGCTGTCAAATGGCGTGAGCATGCCTCCAGGGTAAAGCCTCCAATGGACGATATTGAAATGGTCATAGTCTTCCTCCAAGCCCAAGAGGCTGATTATTTTCAAAACATGATGTCTGCAATGGGTAAGTCATTCGCCGAAGCCATCAAAATTGGCAAAATGGTTGAAAACGGGTTGAAAACAGGGCGAATTGTGAGCCAATCTGCCATTAGAGCTACCTCCTAAGCCATTTAGGGTGGGTTTGGGGGAGTAGCGAAGGGCACGAAAAAGGAAGAAACATCCATGGCAGCGTCGGGCGCAAGAAAACACCGTACTCCCAGATCCTTTTTCTCAGAAAGGACCCCACAACACTATAACCCCCACCAAGACATAGCCTATGCTCCTCAGCCATACACGGTCATGAATGCTCAACCTTATGTCCGGCCATAATAACAAGCCAACCGGAACCAAGCTCTATTTTCTAGAAACCAGCCTCCTTACCAAAACCACTACAACCCCGGGCCTCCACAAAAAAATTTCCACCCTCGTGAACTGCCCAAGAGGCCAAATTTTACACCAATTGGCGAACCCTACTCCAGCCTGTTATCAAAGCTTGTTCAAATGGTGCTATATTCTGTTCCTCAAACCAGGCAAAACCTAGCATCACCCGCTTACAGAGGCGGTACCCGATGCGCCTATCACTCAGGGGCAGAAGGGAATGGCACGGATGATTTCGGGACTCTGAAGAGAGTCATGGAGAACTTGATAGAACAAAGGAAGATAGTGCTAAGGGATGAAGATATTACCAATGTGACTAACAACCCACTGCCGGCCCACAACAACGGGCTGGTAATCGGAATGATTTGTGAAGACAAGGAATTTGACCCAGCGTTGAAGGCCATCATTGCCATCGCTGATGTAGAAAAGAAACCAAAAGCTGCCCCGAAGCAAGACAAAGGGGAGGAAAAGAACAAAACCACCCCTCCAAAGTCAGAGAAGAGAGTTGAAGTTGAAACCAGGGCAACGCCTCCCAAAGATGTTCTCTATGTCCCTAGAGGCCGCAAAGAAAAGCAAATGACTTTGAGTCCTCCCAAGAATTCGAGCTGAATAAGACAACCCAAATGTATATGCCCAAATGAGCTTATGTAATGTGGGGGCCAATTAATCCACCAAGGCTGAGTGAGCTCGTGGTTATTGGCCGCACACCATAAAAACCCATGACGGATCCTACCGCTGTGCCCTGGAACTACAACAAATTAGTGGTGACTTACAAAGGCAAAGAAATCTCAGGAAAAGTTCAAGAAAATAACTCGGCTGAAAAGTATTTCAAATTGGAAGAGGTGAAAAATGCCACTAGACAGCGTTTCACATTTAAGAAGCCTGTGAGTGCCGAAGAAGCGGAGGCCTTCTTTCAAAAGATGAAAATGGCGGATTATGAGGAGATCGACCAGCTTCGAAAATCTCCCGCACAAGTCTCTTTGTTATCTCTGTTGATGAACTCCACCGAACATCAAAAGGTATTGATCAAGACCCTTAACGAAGCATATGTTCCTGTCGAGACTTCTCTAGAGCAGTTGGAGAGAATGGCCGAAAGATTTTTTGCAATCAACCAGATCTCTTTTAGCAAAAATGACTTGCCCCTAGAAGGGGCCGCACATAACAAAGCCCTGCACCTGACAGTCAAATGCGAAGGGTACTACATGAAAAAGGTTATGTTGGACAGAGGCTTCAGGGTAGACATTTTCCCACTCTCAACTCTACAGCGTATGGAAATCGGTACCGAAAGAATCCGACCCAACAACATCTGTGTATGTGCCTTCGATGGTATCAAAAGGGACACAATTGGAGAGATTGATCTGATTCTGACTATCGGCCTAATAGACTTTGAAGTGACCTTCCAGGTTCTGGACATGTACACATCCTACAACTTTCTTTTAGGGAGGTTGCGGATCCATGCAGTGGGGGCTGTACCCTCTACTCTTCACTATATGGTGAAATTCGAGCATGAGGATAAAGAGATTGTGGTCCAAGGGGAAGATGAGCAATCAATTTATCGGGAGTCGTCAGTCCCGTGTCTTGAAGCAAGAGAGGGGAGTGAGCACATAGTCTATCATGCCTTTGAAATCGTGGTTGCTGATCAGTGCGAAGAAGGAAAACCTTGCCCTCAACCTTTCCTTTCTAATGCATCAATCATGGTGTCCGAATAAATGATCAGGCATGGCTACAAACCTGGGAAAGGGCTTGGGCAATCGTTGCAAGGAATAGCTGAACCTATCACCCTGACCGCAAGTGAAAAGCTCTTTGGGGTAGGCTTCCGACCTACTCCAGCTGATATAAGATGGGCAGATGATAGAAAGAATGATGGTTGAGTCTTGCCTCGCCGGTGCTGCATCTGTACAAAACATTTGTCAAGCCGAAATACAATGAGGAAGAGGAAGATAAGGCCTTTACGGCCGAAGAAATCTGTGGGGCCATGAGGAAGATATTGTATGAAGCCCACATGGTTCAACCAGGGGAAGGCTCAAGCACTGCTGAGGTGCTGTATATGGGACCTAATGCCAAACTGCAGAATTGGAAGGCTACACCATTCCCAATCAGGCGGGAGTCCCGGTAGACCAGTCCTGCCACTTTTTCTGCATCACGAGTTATTCCAGGGTGTAACTCGGATGTTTTCTTTAGTTTCCTGTCTTTTAATTTCCAATGTAAACCCTGCTATCTTCAAATTCAATGAAATGAAATCAATATTTCATCGTGCATCTTCCTCTATTCCTTCTGATCTTTGTTATTTTCTCTTTTATTTCTTCTTTCAGTTCAAATAATGCGGCTTTAAATAACATGACATGCTTGCGGACTTCATGCCCAGATTCAAACACAATGTCTAACTGTGAGATAATGAACCAAGAGCTGGAATACGATGAAGAGGAGGCTTTTAGGGAAATAAATCGAGAATTGGAACAATTTGAGAATAAACCTAAGCCGAACTTAATTGATACTGAGCCGGTTAATTTAGGTAGTTCTGAAGAAATCAGGGAAACCAAGATAAGCATTCACACAAATGGAAAAACCTGGGACGCATTAACCCAACTCCTATTTGAGTTCAAATATGTGTTTGCTTGGTCATATGATGACATGCCAGGACTAAGAGTTGATTTGGTGGTTCGTAAGTTGCCGACTTACCCCGACTACCCCCCTATCCAGTAAAAGCAAAGAAAGTTTAAAACCGACATCAGTGACCAGATCAAAGAAAAAGTCACGAAACAGCTGAAAGCGGGAGTGATCCGAGTAGTTCGATATACTACATGTTAGCCAATGTGGTCCCAGTACCGAAGAAAGATGGAAAAACTCGATTGTGTGTGGATTACAGAGATTTAAACAAGGCAAGTCTCAAAGATAACTTCCCTTTGCCAAACATCCACATCCTTGTTGATAACTGCGCCAAACATGAGATACAGTCCTTCGTGGATTGTTATGCAGGATATCACCAGGTGTTGATGGATGAAGAAGATGCAGAAAAGACAGCTTTTACCACACCTTAGGGTACATACTGTTACAAAGTCATGCCATTTGGTATGAAGAACGCCGGGGCAACATACATGAGGGCCATGACTGCCATTTTTCATGATATGATGCACCAAGAGATAGTGGTGTATGTGGACGATGTAATCATCAAATTCAAAAACCAGGACGACCACGTTCGGGACTTGAGAAAATTCTTTGAGTGGTTGTGCAAATATGATTTGAAGCTGAACCCAAACAAATGTGCATTTGGGGTACCATCCAGCAAACTCTTGGGATTCGTAGTCAGTCGGAGGGGCATCGAGTTGGACCCAACAAAGATAAAGTCTATTCAAGATTTGCCTCCTCCAAGAACCAAGAAAGATGTTATGAGTTTGTTGGGAAGATTGAACTACATCAGTCGATTCATTGCTCAGTTGACATCCACGTGTGAACCCATATTCAAATTGCTGAAGAAAGATGCGGAATCAAATGGACAAATGAGTGCCAAGAAGCTTTTGATAAAATCAAAGAATATCTGTCGAATCCGCCAGTATTGGTTTCACCTGAGCATGGAGGCCTCTGTTCTTGTATCTGACAGTCTTGGAAAATTCTTTCGGTTGTGTCCTCGGGCAACATGATGTGACCGGAAAGAAAGAGCAGGACATTTACTATCTGAGCAAGAAGTTTACCAGTTATGAAGCTTTGAAAGAACTTGCTGCGCTTTAACATGGGTCGCTCAGAAGCTGAGGCAATTTTTGCAAGCTTACACCACTTACCTCATAACCAGGTTGGATCCTTTAAAATACATATTTCAGAAACCATTGCCCACTGTAAGATTAGCAAAGTGACAGATCTTGCTCACGGAGTTTGACATAGTCTACGTCACTCGCAAGACAATGAAAACCCAGACGTTAGTAGATTATTTGGCTGAGAACCCGGTTGATGATGAATACCAACCTTTGAGAACTTACTTCCCAGATGAAGAGGTCAATTCAGTTGAGGCAATATCTGAAGACACCCATGCTTGGAAAATGTTCTTTGATGAGGAGGTAAACGCAAAAGGCATTGGAATTGGGGCAATCTTGATCTCACCCACCGGCAAGCATTATCCAGCCACAGTCCGGCTTCGGTTTTTCTACACAAACAACACCGCCGAGTATGAAGCCTGCATTATGGGTATGAACATGGAAATCGACCAAGATGTTGAAGAATTGATAATCATGGGAGACTCGGATTTAATTATCCAACAAGCTCAAGGAGAATGGGAAACCCGAGATGTCAAGCTTATTCCTTATAGGCAACATGTGGAAGATCTTGGCAAGCGATTTAAGTCAATAGAGTTCAGGTACATCCCTCGCTATCACAATGAATTAGCTTATGCACTTGCTATTTTGGCCTCGATGCTACCATACCCAGGAAATGCCTACATTGATCCTTTGGAAATCCAAATCCGGGAAAGGCACGGTTACTGCAATACGGTTGAGGCAGAACTAAATATTCAGCCATGGTATCATGACATCAAAAGATTTTTGAAAACTAAAGAATACCCTGAGCAAGCCAGCGGAGAACAAAAGAGAACCATTAGACGGCACGCAAGTGGTTTCTTCTTGAGCAGTGATGTTTTGTACAAAAGGACTTCGGATCTCAATTTGTTGAGATGTGCTGATGCCGAAGAGTCCGGAAGAATCATGTATGAAGTACATGTAGGAGTGTGCGGACCCCACATGAATGGGTATGTTTTGGCAAAGAAAATCCTCCGAGCGGGCTATTATTGGATGACCATGGAAAAAGACTATTTTAGCTTTGTTCGGAAGTGTCATCAATGTCAGGTGCATGGGGATCTGATTCATGCACCGCCCACAGGACTGCATCTCACATCAGCGCCTTGGCCATTTGTTGCCTGGGGCATGGACGTCATTGGGCCAATCGAGCCAAAGACTCAAAATGGGCATAGATTCATATTGGTCGCCATCGACTATTTCACGAAATGGGTTGAAGCAATTACTCTCAGATCTGTCACCAAGAATGTTGTGGTAGACGTTGAGCACTCTAACCTCATCTGCCATTTTGGTATTCCTGCAACTATCTTTACGGATAATGCTGCAAATTTGAATAGTCATTTGATGAGGGAGATATGCGAATAGTTAAAGATAACACATCGGAACTCTACCCCTTATCGTCCCAAAGCCAACGGTGTCGTTGAAGCAGCAAATAAGAACATCAAAAAGATTTTGAGAAAGATGATTCAAAGTTCCAGGCAGTGGCATGAAAAGTTGCCATTTGCATTATTGGGGTATTGCACTACTGTGCGCACATCGGTCGGAGCAACCCCGTACCTTTTGGTTTATGGCACCGAAGCCGTAATACCCACGGAAGTTGAAATCCCTTCTCTTCGGATCATTGTTGAAGCTGAAATTGAAGATAGTGAGTGGGTTAAAGCCTGTTTGGAACAGTTAACCCTGATTGATGAAAAGCGAATGGCCGCAGTCTGCCACGGGCAATTGTACCAACAAAGAATGGCCCGTGCCTACAACAAGAAAGTACAGCCCAGAAATTTTGAAGTGGGACAACTTGTTTTAAGGTGTATTCTTCCTCAACATCAGGAAGAAAAAGGCAAATTTTCTCCTAACTGGAATGTCCCATACATTATCCGAATGATATTACCAAAAGGAGCGTTATATCAGGGAGATATCGAAGGAAATGACCCCGAGGCAGCTGTGAACGCAGACGCGGTCAAAAAGTACTATGTCTAGTCCTTCTACAGCAATAGCACTATCCGATTGGGATGATGAAGGTTTCATTCTTGCTACCCCAAACAATCCAATCCTTTTGCTAACCCATTGACCCAGCTACTTTTCTTTCATTACCCTCTTTGGAACTCGAAAAAAAAACAACAACAACAATAACAAAAACAAAATGTTTCCTTGAACTATGTTTGACTTGATTTCGAAAGGATACGTAGGCAGCCTCTCTCTGGGGTTCAGTCACACAAAAACAAAAATCCAATTTTCCCCAAAAAGTGAAAAAGGGGCAGATGATATAATGGTTCGGCAATGATCCCGCCCGAACGGTTCCAAAGTTGTAATGCGATCCAATTCTCTTTTACACAAACCTTGTCCAAATCCTTCTGACTAATCGGCAAAGGCGTCAGAATTAGAAAACATTGTTGCTTGGATCTGATACAATCACAACTTTGAAGAAAAGGCTAATTACCCTCGAAAATGAGATGGCCAAACAAGCTAAGAACTTTAAAGCAGAAAGAGAACATTGCTATATCTTAATGTCCCTGCTAGAGGAAGATATGAAACAGCTGCAGGGTCAAAACCATCATTACACCGAAGTGCTAGAAGCTAGGTCTTAGCAAATCGGGCGTTTGCTCCAAGAAAAGGGTATCATCAGGGAGGGGGTTAGAGCAATTGTTGATTACATCGTCATGAAGTTCCATGAATGTGAAGACATGACTAGAACCACTATCTTTGTTGCGGTAATGACCTTTGTTCGCCAAATAATGAGTGACCTGGAGCGTCTTCAAGGGGATCTTGCACATAGGACCGTGGCAAGACCGACTGATGTCCCACGGGCCCTTGGAGTAGAAGAACTTATGTACTCTTGATTTTCATTTTTGAGTTTGTACTTCAGTTTTTAGTTTTAAAATATGTTTAGAGTTTGTTTGTAGTTTTAAATTTCTAGAAAGAGTATGATGGAGTCTTTTGTAATAGAGAACAATAGAGTTTTTATTAATGAAAAATTGGAAAATCCCAAAAAATTGTTTCCTTATTTTTTGCATTTATTTCTTGAACTGTGTGATGATCTGATACGCGCAGCATCGTGATACATAGGCAATCCTCATCGGATCCGGTCATGATTTTTTGTAACTAACTTAAATAAAAAAAGGAATGTGGAAAAGAGAAAGCCAAAAGAAAAACCAAAAAGAGAGAAAATGAGAGTGCAAAAAGAGCAAGAGAGAAGATCGGGGAGATAAACAAAAGCTGGGATGAGATATGCAATCATTGCAAAACATGTAGAAACACATCTAACTATATAGGTGCATCACACCCCCAATGTGCGATTCCCTATGTGTTAATTGCTTCAAACTAACTGATTTGTTGTCTACTAATGAGTATAGGTTCTATTTTTAAGGTGGTTGGTTTGTGGTAACCTGGCCTCACACCCGTACTTCACAAGATCAAAGGGCAGTGTAGAAATGTCGTCAGAAGGTCATCTACCAACGATTCTCATCTCAGAGGATAGCCCACTATCGGTTATCCCAACCTCAGAGTCAGTGGCAGCTGAAGAAAATAGGGCACTGCGCCTCTGCGTGCTAGAAATGTGGGATGCCTGGTCCAATGGTAGAGAGCCACCGAGTGCCATACCCGGTTTCCCCGAGTTACTTCCCAGAGCAAGTGGAAATTCCAATGTCCCGATAAATTACCCAAATACCCCACTTGGATATCCCACCATCTCAACTCACTTCACCGGAACACCTTCTGAGGTTCTCCCTCAGGTGGTTTCGGGAGTGGCCTCCAACATATTTACCGCACTACCAACTTCGGCTACAGTGCAACCCACTTTGCCCAGGCCAAGCTTTGATCCATCATCGTTCACTTTCCAAGTACCATCTTTTCCACCAGAACCTACCCAGTTCACCACCAATTCTTACACTCAACAACCCCGGTACGAGTTTACCGCAGGATAGGAGAAGGCAACAAAGAACCCCGAGAAAGAGGAAATTACTCGAAAAATGAGGAGCATAGAGAAGAGCCGTAAGAACATACAAGGCTTGAGCGGACAAAAGAGTGTATCCTACGTTGATCTATGCATGTTCCCACATGTGCATTTGCCCCTAGGTTTCAAGACCCCAAAGTTTGAAAAGTATGACGGGCATGGGGATCCCATAGCCCATCTCAAGAGGTACTACAATCAATTACGAGGGGTAGGCGGAAAAGAAGAGCTCTTAATGGCTTATTTCGGAGAGATCCTAGATGGAATTGCACCTGAGTGATACATGGATCAGGATATATCTCATTGGCATATTTGGGATGATCTAGCTCGGGATTTTGTCAGGCATTTCAGTATAACATAGACATAGCTCCTGATGGGAATTCTCTATCAAATGTCAAGAAGAAGTCCTCGGAATGTTTCCGGGAATATGTTGTTAAATGGTGCGAACAAGCGGCCAGGGTCAAGCCTCTGATGGATGAAACAAAAATGGTTAGTGTTTTTTTACAAGTCCAAGAGGCTGACTACTTTCAGAATGTGATGTCTGCAATGGGGAAACCGTTTGCTGAGGCCATCAAGATTGGTGAGATGGTCAAGAATGGTCTGAAAACAGGGTGCATACTAAGCCAATCTGCCATAAGAGCTACATCACAAGCAATTCAAGGCAGGTCCGAAGGTGTAGCAAACAGAAAGAAGAAAGAAGAGGTGGCGATGGCAGCTTCAAGTCTGAGAAACCCTCGTCCACCCAGAGGTTACTTTTCTCCAAGCACCCCACAACACTATTATCCTCATCAGGACGTGGCCTATACTATGGCTCCTCAGTCGTATGCAGTAATAAATGCCTAACCATACGCTCTGCCACAACAACAGTTTAACCAAAACAGAGCTCCGCCTCCTAGAAATAACCCTCCCCACCAAGCTCAGTATAATCCCCGACCTCCATAAAATAATTTCCCCTACAATGCCCGCGCTCGAGAGCCACCCAAGAGAACAAACTTCATGCCTATTGGTGAGTCATATTCTAGCCTTTTCCCTAAACTAGTCTAAATAGGTTTGCTACAACCCGTACCCCCGAATAGACAAAACCCAAAGTCACCTTCCTACCGATCTGGTACCCGATGTGCCTATCATTCTAGGGTGGAAAGACATGACACTGAAGACTGTTGGACTCTGAAAAGGGCTGTTGAAAATCTCATAAAGCAAAAACGGATAGTGTTGAAGGATGAAGAAACTCCTAATGTGACCAACAACCCATTACCGGCCCACAACAATGGACCGATTATTGGAATGATTTGCGAAGATAAAGAGTTTGATACTGCTTTAAAAGCCATCATTTCCATCGCTGATATCGAGAACAAGCCAAAAGCTGACGCAAAGCAAGAAAAAGGGGAGAAGAAGAGTAAACCCATCCCTCAAAATACAGAAAAGACAGTGGAAACCAAAACTTAGGAGTACCCCCGAAAGATACCATTCTTTATGTTCCCCGGGGTCACAGGAAATGACAAATGACATTGAGCCATCCAAGAAGGTTCGAGCTAAACAAGGGATCTAAGATGTACGTGCCTAAAGGGACTTATATGGTACGGGGGCCAGTAATTTCACCAAGGATGAATGAGCCCGTGGTTATTGGCCGCACACCGCAGAAGCCCATAACAGACCCTACTACCATCCCATGGAATTATAACAAGGCGGTAGTAACCTACAAGGGAAAAGAGATCCTGGGAGAAGCAAATGAAACTAACCCAGCCGAGAAATACCTCAATCTGGAGGAAGTAAATAGTGCAAAGCAGAAGAGCTTCCCGATCAAAAAGCCAGTTAGTGTCGAAGAGGCCGAAGAATTCTTCCGTAAAATGAAAACTGTGGACTATGAGGTAATACAACAACTTCTAAAGTCTCCTTCACAGGTTTCACTCTTGTCTTTGTTGGTAAGTCCAGCCGAGCATCAAAAAGTGTTGATAAAAACCCTAAATGAAGCTTATGTTCCGATTGAAACCACTGTCGAACAAATGGAAAGGATGGCGGAAAGATTTTTCGCAGTCAATTAAATTTCCTTTAGCAAGAATGACTTGCCCCCGGAAGGGGCCGCCCATAACAAAGCCTTCCATTTGACAGTTAAATATGAGGGATACTATGTAAAAAGAGTCATGGTGGACGGTGGATCGGGGGTCGACATATGCCCTCTCTCAACTTTCAAAGAATGGAGATTGGGACTGGGAGAATCAGGCCTAATAATGTCTGTGTGCATGCCTTTGATGGCATCAAGAGAGACACCATAGGTGAGATCGATTTGATCTTGACTATTGGTCATGTGGATTTTGAGGTGACCTTTCAGGTCCTAGAGATGGACACTTCCTATAATTTCCTCTTAGGAAGACCTTGGATTCACGAAGCAGGGGCCGTACCTTCCAATCTCCACCAGATGGTGAAATTTGAATATGAAGATCAGGAGATTGTAGTCCATGGAGAGGATGAGCAGTCAATTTACCGGGACCCGTCAGTCCCTCGTCTCTAAGCTAGTGAAGGTAGTGAACATATAGTCTATCAAGCTTTCGAGGTTGTGGTTGCAGACCAATGTGAGGAGGGAAGCCCATTTCCTCAACCTTTTCTATCAAATATGTCCATCATGTTCACTACTGAAATGATCAAGCATGGTTATAAGCTTGGGAAGGGACTCGGGGCATCATTCCAAGGTATCACAGAACCTATCACTTTACCTACCAGCGAGAAGTTTTTCGGTGTGGGTTTTCATGCCACAAAAGCTTATGTGACATGGGCAGACGAACGAAAGAGCAATGGTTGGGTTTTACCTCAGCCAGTTCCGCATCTCTACAAAACCTTCGTCAGGCCCAAGTACAACGAAGAAGAAGAAAATGAGGCCTTCACGGCCGAGGAAATTGAAGAAATATGTGGGGCTATGAGGAAAATGTTGTATGAAACCCACATGGTTCAGTCAGGAGAAGGTTCGAGCACCGCTGAGGTGTTGTATATGGGGACCAATGCCAAATTTCAAAACTGGAAGGCTACTCCGTTCCAAGTCAGGCGGGAATCCCGTTAGTCCAGTCTTGCCACCTTTTCTACATTACGAGTTATTTCAGGGTGTAACTCGGATGTTTCGTTTAGTTTATTGTCTTTAAATTCCAATGTAAACCCTGTTATCTTCAAAATTCAATGAAATGAAATCAATATTTCATCGTTCATCTCTCTTTATTCTTTCTAGTTTTTTTTACTTTTTCTTATTTCTTCTTTCAGTTCTAATAATGCGGCTTTAAATAACATGACATGCTTGCGGACTTCATGCCCAGATCCAAACACGCTATCTAATTGTGAAATAATAAACCAAGAACCAGAATACGATGAAGAAGAGGCTTTTATGGAAATAAACCAAGAATTGGAATAATTTGAGAATAAACCTAAGCCGAACTTAAATGAAACCGAGCTGGTTAATTTGGGTAGTTCTGAAGAAGTCCAAGAAACCATGATAAATATACACACAGATGAAAGAACTAGGGACACATTGATCCAACTTTTGTTTGAATTCAAAGATGTGTTTGCTTGGTCTTACGATGACATGCCAGGATTAAGTGTCGATTTGGTGGTCCACAAGTTGTCGACTTACCCCTATTATCCCCCTGTCCAGCAAAAGCAAAGAAAGTTCAAAACTGATATCAGTGACAAGATGAAAGAAAAAGTCACCAAATAGTTGAAAGCGGGGGTGATCCGAGTGGTCCGATACACCACATGTCTAGCTAATGTAGTTCTCGTGCCAAAAAAAGACAGGAAAACTTGAGTGTGTGTTGACTACCGAGATCTGAACAAAGCAAGTCCCAAGGACAACTTCCCTTTGCCAAACATCCACATCTTTGTTGATAACTATGCCAAACATGAGATACAATCTTTCGTGGATTGTTATGCAGGATATCATCAGGTGTTGATGGATGAAGAGGATGAGGAAAAGATAGCTTTCACCACACCCTGGGGCACCTATTGTTACAGGGTTATGCCTTTTGGTTTTAAGAATGCCAAGGAAAATTATATACGGGCCATGACTGCAATCTTTCACGACATGATGCACCAAGAAATTGAGTTGTATGTGGACGATGTGACCATCAAATCCAGAACACAGGACGACCATGTTTGGGACTTGAGAAAGTTTTTTGAGCGGCTGCGTAAGTATGATTTGAAGCTAAACCCAGCTAAATGTGCATTTGGGGTTCCGTCTAGCAAACTCTTGGGATTTATAGTCAGTTGTAGGGGCATCGAGTTAGATCCAATGAAAATAAAGTCTATTCGGGATTTGCCTCCTCCAAGAACCAAGAAAGAAGTCATGAGCCTACTGGGAAGATTGAACTACATCAGCCGGTTCATTGCTCAATTGACATCCACATGTGAACCCATATTCAAGCTGTTGAATAAAGATGCGGCAATTAAATGGACAGATGAGTGTCAGGAAGCCTTCGATAAAATCAAAGAATATATGTCAAATCCGCCAATTTTGGTCCCACCCAAACCGGGGAGGCCTTTGTTTTTGTACCTGACAGTCTTGGAGAATTCCTTCGACTGTGTCCTCGGGAAACATGATGCGACCGGGAGAAAAGAGTAGGCAATCTACTATTTGAGCAAAAAGTTCACAAGTTATGAAGCCAAATACACTTTGTTGGAAAGGACTTGTTGCGCTCTAACTTGGACGCTCAGAAGCTTAGGCATTACTTATTGGCCTACACCACTTATCTCAACACTAGGCTGGACCCTCTAAAGTACATATTCCAGAAGTCGATACCCACAGGGAGGTTAGAAAAATGGCAGATCATGCTCACTAAGTTTGACATAGTCTATGTCACCCACACGACAATGAAAGCCCAGGCTTTAGCAGATCACCTAGCTGATAACCTTGTCGATGAGGAATATCAGCCCTTGAGTACTTACTTCTCGGATGAGGAGGTGAATTCAGTTGAGGTAACATTAGAAGACACCAATGCTTGGAAAATGTTCTTCGATGGAGCTATAAACGCAAAAGGTGTTGGGATTGGGGCAATTTTGATCTCACCTACTGGTCAACACTATCCATCTAGAGCCTGGCTTCGATTTTTCTACACAAACAACACTACCAAGTATGAAGCCTGCATTATGGGTATGAATATGGCAATCAACCAAGATGTGGAAGAATTGATAATCATGGGAGATTCGGATCTGATTATCCGACAAGCTTAGGGAGAATGGGAAACTCGGGATGTCAAGCTTATTCCATACAGGCAACATGTGGAAGATCTTAGCAAGTGGTTCAAGTCAGTCGAGTTCAGGTATATTCCTCGTTTTCACAATGAGTTGGCCGATGCACTCGCTACTTTGGCCTCGATGTTGCCGTATCCAGGCAATCTCCACATTGACCCATTGGAAATCCAAATACGTTTAGGCGGAACCAAATGTTCAGCCATGGTATCATGATATCAAGAGATTTCTAAAAACAAAAGAATATCCCGAGCAAGCCAATGGAGACCAAAAGAGAACCATTAGAAGGCTTGCCGGCGGTTTCTTTTTGAGCGGCGAGATCTTGTACAAAGGACTCCAGATCTTAACTTATTAAGATGTGTGGATGCTGAAGAGGCCGGAAGAATCATGCATGAAGTGTACGCAGGGGTGTGCGGACCCCACAGGAATGGATACGTCCTAGCAAAGAAGATCCTTCGGGCAGGCTATTACTGGATGACTATGGAAAAAGATTGCTTCAGTTTTGTCCAGAAATGTCATCAGTGTCAGGTGCACGGTGATCTGATTCATGCACCACCTACAAAACTGCATCCTATGTCAGCGTCGTGGCCGTTTGTTGCCTGGGGTATGGATGTTATTGGGCCGATCGAGCCAAAAGATTCAAACGGGCATAGATTCATATTGGTTGCCATCGACTACTTCACAAAGTGGTTTGAAGAAATTACTCTCAAAGTTGTCACTAAGAAAGAAGTGGTGGACTTCGTGCACTCCAATATCATCTGCCGTTTTGGTATTCCTATGACCTTCATTACAGACAATGTTGCAAACTTGAATAGTCATTTGATGAGGGAGATATGCGAATAATTCAACATAACGCACCGGAACTCTACCTTTTATCGGCAAAAAGCTAATGGTGCTGTTGAAGCAGCAAACAAGAACATCAATAAAATTCTGAGAAAAATGATCCAAAGTTCCATGCAATGGCATGAAAAGTTGTCGTTTGCATTGTTGGGATATCGCACTACTGTGCGCACATCAGTCGGAGCAACCCCATATCTATTGGTTTATGGCACTGAAGTCGTTATACTCGTCGAGGTTGAAATTCCATCTCTTTAACTCATTGTTGAGGCTGAAATTGAGGATAGTGAGTGGGTCAAGACTCGTCTAGAACAGTTAACCCTAATTGATGAAAAGCGAATGGCCGCAGTCTGTCACGGGCAGTTATATCAACAAAGAATGGCACGTGCCTACAACAAGAAAATGCGGCCTAGGAATTTTGAAGTGGGGAAACTTGTTTTGAGACGTATTCTCCCTCATCATAAGGAAGCAAAGAAAAGTTCGCTCCTAACTGGAAGGGCCCATACATTATCAGAAAATTGTTTCCAAAAGGGGCATTGTACCTAGGAGACCTTGAAGAAAATGATCCTGAAATAGTTGTAAATGTAGACGCAGTCAAAAGATATTATGTCTAGTCTTTCTGCAGCAACAATGTTATCTGATTGGGATGACGAAGGCTTTCATTCTCGCTACCCCATACACTCTAATCCTTTTCTAACCCTTTGAGCCGTCTACCTTCCTTTGGTTACCCTCTTGGGAACCTGAAAATGTTTGTAAAAAAAGGAAAAAAAAAAAGAAAAAATCAATCAAAAATCAAAAAAAAATCAACAAAAGAAAAACAAAACAAAAGTTTTCCCTGAACTACGTTCGACTTGATTCCAAAAGGATACATAGGCAGCCTCTCTCTGGGGTTCAGTCACACCAAAACAAAATTTCAATTCCCCCTAAAAGTGAAACTGGGGCAGACATTATAATGGTTCGGTAATGGTTCGCCAGAAAGGCTCCAAAGTTGTAATTCGATCCAAACTCTTTTTACCCTAAATCCTGTTCAAGTCCTTTCGACCAATAAGTGAGAATGTTCAAGAATCGGAGAACGCAGCTATTTGGATCCGATGCAATCAAGATGAGAGAAATAAAATGATAGAGTCCTATAGGTGAAAACACACACGGGCACTGTAAGGCGATGGTGAGTAGAGAAACTAAAAAATGAGAGAGTCTTGTTAGTGAAAACTTGCAAAGAGCACTATAAGGAGACGATGAGAAGAGAAATGAGAGAGGTCAATTTGCGAAACCCCAAAAAGGGCGTCGTTGATCAAGAAGAAGGAATCTTTTACAACCATTGGCAACGAAAGAGTCCTGGCAAGGTTTCCCGATTTTGAAATGCGGGTTATAATGGGTTTATGAGAAGTTGGATAGTTGCACAGATCGGGTATCCAGTCCAAGAAGCATGTCATGTCTATTGAAGTCTGTATGAACTTCAGATAAGTCCTTCCTTCCTTCCCCGAAAGGAACACTCATCTTTTAATTCATTATCCTATTCCTTTCTGTACTTTTCTTTGAATCCCTTCGGTTTTAATCCTCTTCCGAAAATAATCAAAAGAAAAGATGGCAAGATTGGTTTTACAGATTTCTGCTTAACGAAAGCCAAAATTCAAGGAAAAATAGCCAGCTTTAGCATGTGCCTCAAGTTGATCTCGACTGGCCTTGATGGCCGATGCCCCGGAGGCGGAAACTTTTGAAAGGGAAAGAATTCAAAATAAAATGCCCATAAAGGTAAAATGAAATGAAAAACCAAGCCCCACGGGTTAACCGTCATGTGAAATTTTGGGAAAAGTCAAGATACCCGGTTTTAGAAGAGAAATCAATCTCCAAAATGCCAGTAAGCAGTAAAGGATTTTAGCAAAAGAGTTGGGCCGAGCTAAAGTGATCAAAACAATCAAGGCCACAAAACCAACCACCGTTTAAAACTGACAAATTGTTCTTTGATTTGAAAACAGGTGCAATCTAAGATAACCTCGCAAGAAGCAGGTGCAATAAAAGCAAGGTGTGCAGAGACCAGAATGGTCCTGCATGCAGTAGTTAAACCAAAAAGGGAAGTCCCTTCCAAACTCTTCATGCAATCTCTTGAATAAAGTATTAAATGAAATGAAAACAAGAAGAAGAAAAATTCCAAATCATGGTAGTCTAGGGTCCCCAATCTCTAGCTACGTTCTCCCAACATAGGGTCTCATTCCCTACTCACTCCCAGCATAACCTGGTAGTCTTTTCCGCTATAGGATTTCATTCCATAGTTAATCCCCAGCATAACCCGAGGACTTTTTTTTTCTTTCCGGAATAACCCGATGACCTTTCCCAGCATAACCCGTGGACCTCCCTGTCATAACCCGAGGACCTTTTCTTTTTCGGCATAACCCGATGACTTTTCCCGGCATAACCCGTGGACCTCTCCGGCATAACTCGAGGACCCCTTTTTCTTTTCCGGCATAACCCGTGGACCTCCCCGGTGTAACTCGAGGACCTTTTCTTTTCCGGCATAACCCGATGACTTTCCCGGCATAACCTGTGAACCTCCCCGGCATAACCCAAGGACCTTTTATTTTTCGGCATAACCCGATAACTTTTCCGGCATAACTTGAGGACCTTTTCTTTTCCGGCATAACCTGATGAATTTTCCGGCATAACTCGTGGACCTCCCCGGCATAACCCGATGACCTTTTTCTTTTCCGGCATAACCCGGTCATCTTTCTAGCATAACTTGACAATCTTTCCAATTTAGGGCCCTAATCCCTAGTTGATTTCATTATGAATATAGGGCTCCACTCCCTAATCTATTTTTTCCAAGGATACACAATCCTTATTTTATCGCTTTCAAATAAAGATATGGTTTAGATTTTTATTACAATAACTCACGAGATTTTTCTAGTGAAAACTGGGGCAGAAAATTTTGTTCGTTTGTTTGCTTTGGTGCCTAAAAGTTTTTCACCGTGAGGCACAAGGTTTGAGATGACCAAAAGAAGAAGTCTCAATCCAAATAAAAGAAAAGAAGAAACAAGAAAAGAAGTTGGACTCAAGATGGAGAAGCGGAGAAAAGATGTGGGTTACTCAAATTTGATTGAAGTCACAAGCTTCGCATGTCCCGCCTTGATCTGAAAAGCTGAAGAAGAATGAACCAGCAGTTGCAGCTAGCAAGCGTCGAGATTCAGATCAGAGCCTACAGAAAGAACCATCCAAGACTCAAAATCAAGCTTCAGAAGGTTTATAGATAGGAATCTTGTAAGTCGTAGTTGATAGGCTTAGCTAGTTTAGCTTTTCATCTTTCATTTTGGTGTAATAAGGAGCTCAGCAAGCAGAAACAGCAGCAACAGCAGTGAAATCACAGTTTTTCGGTAGTCCCAGCTACCAAAACTTCCAGAAATACACTGACCTAATTCCTTTATAGCAAATGATATGTAGACAACCTCTAAAGTAAGGTTCGGTCAGGCTCTTTCAAAAATGCTTCTCATCGAGTTCCAAACGGGCAAAAATCCCACATAATTGCTCATTTTGTCTTTGCCCGAAAACCCGTCGTGTTTTCGAGCAAACAGGGGAAGCTGTGAGCATGTGATTTTTGTCCTCTATGAAATACATCTATAAAATCCCAAGAAAATAGGTTTTCGGTTAATTATTTGTCATTTTAGGAATTTTTATAGAATTTTCTTAATTATTTGCATTTCTGTGCATGTTTAAATTTTATTTAAATCATGAAAAATACTAAAATATCATGCATTGCATTTAGGATTTGTTTTTTACATTTTTAGAATTAATCAGTAATTATTTTCTTTATAAAAAATTTGAAAATCACAAAAATAGCTCATTTTTGTCTTTTAATTTTTAGTTTATTAATTTTCTCTTTTAATTTAGAATTAAGTGATGTTTATAATTTTTATAATTAGTTAACTAGTTTAATTTCATATTTTAGATAATTTAGGATTTTTAATTATTGGGATTTTTAATTAAAAAAAAGATTTTAAAATATAATAAAGGAAAAATGATTTTTCAAAGGGGGTCTAACACACTTGGGCTGCACCCTTAGACCCCCAGCCCAAATACCCCTTTTTCTACCTCCCCAGCGCAAACGTTTTGACCCAAACCCGCCTAATTGACCCGCCCGGCTCCCCTACTATATAAGCCTCCTTATAACATTTCCCTAATCCAACCCCTAGATTTAAATGATACAAAAAAAAACGACGCTATCGTTCATTGTCTTCCTCGCTGATTCAACCCTCAACTCGGTCCTCAACTCGCCTACGAGTTCACTCAAATGGGTCCCCCCTTTTCTCCACGTCACTTTATTCCAACGTTCTTTTGTCAGAGAGGAACGAATATTCTCTCGGAATTGCACGATTTCTGTACAATAGAATGATTTGTTGGATGAATAGGAGCCGTGGATGGATGTAAATCGATCCATGCCTTCCATTTGTCCCAAAAATCGTTCAAAAATGTGAGAATTTTTGAATATTTGGGCAGAAGCTTCGAGATTTTTTTAGGGATATATATATGAGGTAAGCTTTCTGTTTTCAGGATGAAGGAAAAATTAGAGAAAAAATCTTTCGAAAATTTAGTAGTGAAATTTCTAGGGTTTGAAGTTTTTCTTCTTCTGAGGCCTTTTCTTTTCTGATTCGGCATCTTTTCAAAACGAAAAAAAATATAAGCATGGTTTTGGATTAAAGATTAAATTGGAGTCTTGTCGCTGGGGTTTGGAGTTTTTGGCACTTTTGGTTTTCTGTTCAATTTTTTATTACGATTTGGATTTGTTTGGCTGATCTGTTGAGTTGTTGTCTGAATTTCTTCTCCCATTTAAAAGTTTCGTTTGACATAGGTATGTTCATCTTCTTTGTTGCTCTACATCGGATCATGAAATGAAAAAATTGTTTTTTTTTATTTTTGCCCAGTTTTGATGCTAGCTTTGAATCCATCTCATTGTTTGTCTTTGGTTTCAGTAGCATAAGTCAAATATATTTGAGTATGATGTTGTTGTATGTTAAAAATTAAAATTTTAAGTTGTTTAAATTGCTCATGATCTGCTGAGTTTCTTCTTCTTTCTTTTTGAGGTATGTATGTTCGTTCTCTTAGTCTTACCATTGACAAAATAATGGTAAGAAATGGTACAGTGTTTGAAATGGTCATTGTAATCTTCTGAAATCGATATGTATTTGGAATCCAACATCGTGTTTGGATCTGTTTGGTATTTGGAATTTATTAGCTCCAGTATTTCATTTGATAAACTTTGGTCGGTCTACTCAGCTTATTGGAACTCGAAATACTACTATTTTTGGGTTGCACTTATTTTGTTTTATCGATTCTCAGTGTTTACATAGAGTTGATTTACTTTGAAACTAATGATGTTGGTTTTTGTCTTTCTCACCTTGTCAGATGAAATGTGCCTAACTTGATAGTGATTGTAATGATTAGCTTCAATGTGCTGTTTATGCAATTGCAAAGATAGCCAATTTGGTTTTACAAGGGTAGCCTAATGGCTATCCCTTTGTAAGTCAGGTGTTCGATTCAAAGGAAAGATAGCTATCTAACTATGGTTAGATTCTGTTATGACCTTGGCACCCATAAGATATGGCCGAAATTTCTCCATCGCGAACACAATAGCCAAAAGTTCTTTCTCGGTCACCGTGTAGTTCACTTGAGCATCATTCATTGTCTTGCTCGCATAGTACACCTGATGAAATATTTGTTTACTCTTTGACCCAAAACCACCACAACCGCAACATCGCTCGCATCACACATGAGCTCAAAGGGCAAGCTCCAATTAGATGCAGTAATGATAGGAGTGGTGGTCAACTTGTGCTTGAGAAGTTCAAAGGCTTGCATACATCTCTTATCGAACATAAACTTGGCATCTTTTTCCAATAACTTGCATAAGGGGTTCACTACCTTCGAAAAGTCTTTGATAAATCTCCGGTAGAACGCCGCATGCCCAAGAAAATTTCTAACTCCCTTGACAGAGGTAGGGAGCCTCGAAATCACATCAATTTTTGCTTTGTCCACCTTGATACCATGCTTTGAAATTTTATGCCCAAGAACTATGCCTTCTTCCACCATGAAGTGGAATTTCTCCCAATTAAGAACAAAATTGGTTTCTTCACAATGGGTCAACACTCTATCAAGATTTTTCAAACACTCATCAAATGAATCACCCACAACACTAAAGTCGTCCATGAACACCTCCAAAATATCTTCCACCATATCGGTGAAAATGGCCATCATAAACCGCTGAAATATAGCTGGTGCATTACAAACCCAAAAGGATCCGAGAAAAGGCAAAGGTTCCATATAGATAAGTGAATGTGGTCTTCTCCTGATCTTCGGGAGCAATCAAGATTTGTTTGTATCCAGAATACCCATCCAAGAAATAGTAGAAGGCACGCCCAGCAAGTCGGTCTAGCATCTGATCAAGAAAAGGCAATGGAAAGTGATCCTTGCGGGTCACTTTATTCAACTTGCGGTAGTCCATGCATACCCTCCAACCGGTGACTGTTCTGGTAGGGATCAACTCATTTTGAGAATTTGCAACCACGGTCATGCCACCCTTCTTCGGTACACATTGCACCGGAGAAGTCCAAGAGCTATCAGAAATGGGGTACACAACCCCGGCATCCAACCACTTAATCACCTCCTTTTTCACAACTTCTTGCATTACCTCGTTCAACCTCCTTTGATGTTCCAAGGAGGGCTTTGCATAAGCTTCCAAAATAATCTTGCGGAGGTTCCTCAATTGGAGGTGCGGAGGCAACGGCTTCAACTCCAACACTGGAGGTTCCTCAATTGAAGGTTTTGTTGGTGGAATCTTCCTATTCTCACGGTCCAAAGATAGTTTCCTAGGCTTATAAGAGTAAGAGCCCATCCCATGTAAAGCATTCACACACTCCACTCGGCCTTCATCATCATTGACATCAAGATTCAACAATACGGCCTCTAGAGGGTCCTCCACATTGATCATTGCACTAGTATCATCAACTATCACTGCCATGACAAAGTCCACAAAAGAGCACACCTCGGAACTATTGGGCTGCTTCATTGACTTGCACACATGAAAGACCACTTTTTCATCACTCACCCAGAAAGTGAGTTCCCCTGCTTCCACATCAACTAAGGCCTTCCCAGTAGCAAGGAAAGGTCTCCCCAATATGATTGGAACTTCATAATCCACCTCACAATCCAAGATCACAAAATCAGCTGGCAAGATAAATTTGTCCACCGGGACAAGCACATCATCAATAATATCCAATGGTCTCTTCATCGTTCTATCCGCCATTTGCAATCTCATGGAAGTCGGCCTCGGTTTCCCAATACCCAAAGTCTTGAAAACTAAGTAGGGCATCAAGTTGATACTTTCCCCCAAATCACATAGAGCCTTAACAAAGTCCGCACTCCCAATGGTGCAAGGAATGATGAAAGCACCGGGATCTTCAAGCTTCAGGGCCATTAAATGCACTATTGCACTAACTTGGTGGGTAATCTTTATAGTTTCACAATCCATGGATCATTTCTTTGTCACCAAGTCCTTCGTGAAATTAGCATAGCCCGGCATTTGTTCAAGAGCCTCCACCAAAGGCACATTAATGGATAAGCTCTTCATCATATCAATAAACTTTTTAAATTGATTCTCATTTTTTTGCTTCGCGATCCTTTGAGGATAAGGTGGAGGTGGCCTTGCCAAAGGAGCCTTAGATTTAGGCACAACCGACTCTGGTATACCTATTACGTGTTCCCTAGATGGGTTCACGTCATTCTGAGTTTCCACCTAGACTTCATGAATATCAATCCTCACTTCTTCATTCACATCCTCATCAATCACATTTTTAACCATCAAAGGAACTTCATCTTCTTGCAACTCAACTTCATCACTCAAAATTTGCTTTTGTTTGGAGGCATTCACATCACCGCCTCGTTCACTCCTTGTAGTTATCGCCATAACATGATTGTTCCCCCTCCCCTTTGGGTTTACTACTGTATCACTTGGTAGAGCAACCTTAGGGTGACTATTCAAGGATTGTGAGATTTGGCCTAATTGAACCTCTAAATTTCTAATTGAAGTATTGTGGGAAGACAACTGAGCATCAGAGTTCGCGTTCTTTTTTGTCATCTGTTCAAACATCATTTCAATTCTCCCCATATCATTATTGGAAGAACTAGGACCTTGGGATGGAAATGAGGGTGGATTGTTCGGTTGTTGATACATTGGGGGCCTTTGAAAGACTTGCCCCCGATTTCCTTGATTGCCATTATTCCAACCACCCTGATTGTTGTTACCACCCCAGTTGTTGTTGTTGCCATTCCATTTACCCTGATTATTCTGGTTATTGTTCTGATTGCCCCAATTGGAATTTTGGTTGTTTATCCCCCAATTACCATTGCCTTATTGTTGTTGTTTATTTCCCCAATTGCCTTGGGGTATCCATTGTTGTTGGTTGAAAGAATTGCCCCTTTGGACTTGATCATTGTTCACGTATTGCACCTCTTCATTCTGCCCATCATAATCATCATCTTGGAATCCACCACAATCATTGTCAAATTGATCCAAACTTCCTTGGTTCTATTGACCTCTTTGTCTTCTTTTGTTCACTAGCATGTTGACACCTTCCATGGCATTCACTTGGAGAGGATTTTGAACTTGTTGCAACTGTGCCTTTGCTAGTTGGTTCATTGTAGTTGTCAGCTGAGCTATAGCCTGCCCATGATCATGTAACGCTTTATGCAAATGAGTAGCCGTGGGGTCACCCTAGGGCACATTGGCTCTACTTTGACAAGCGGAGGAAGTGTCAGCCATCTCGTTAAGAATGTCACAAGCCTCATCATAAAACAACTTCATAAAGTTGCCCCCAGCAAGTTGGTTCACTATGCATTGGTTTGTTATGTTAATACTCCGGTAGAAAGTCTGTTGGATCATCGCCTCAGTCATATCATTGTTGGGGCATTCCTTTACCATTGTTCTATAGCGCTCTCAAATCTCATGTAATGGTTCGGTGGGCTCCTGCTTGAAAGCCAAGATCTCATCTATTAATGCTACCATATGCTCCGGTGAGAAGCACTTTGCAATGAACTTATCCGCCAAATCATCCCAAGTAGTGATGGAATGGTTGGGAAGTCACTCAAGCCAATCCAATGCCTTCCCTCTAAGTGAAAATGGGAAGAGTCTCAACCGAAGTGCATCCTCAGACACATTAGTTTGCTTGCTCCCCCAATAGGTATCCACAAAACCCTTGAGATGTTTGTAAGAATTTTGATTGGCAGCGCCCGTGAAATATCCATGCTGCTCCAGCAATGTCAGCATCACATTGGTAATTTGAAAATTGCCCGCCCGAATCCGGGGTTGGACAATTGCACTTGCATAGCCTTGGTTTGGAAACACTCGAGGAGCCACTCTTGGAGGTTGCGGAGGAGGGTCTGGAATATTGTCATTGGCATTGGCCTGGCGGCCTCTACGTTGTCCTTGAGGTACAAGAGGCACCTCATCATCTCTGACATTATCTACCTCCTCCCCCGCAAACACATTTCCAAGAGGGGCATTGTTGTTTGCTGCCATTTTGTACATGAAGTTGTGACACACACAAATTAGTAACACAGAAGGAAAGAAGAACAATACACAAAACTATTTAGATAGATAGCCAAAACCGTTAGCTCCCCAGCAATGGCGGCAAAAAGTGATCGAGGCCAACCCTGTACTACTACAGGGAGCTAGATATTGGAATTGAGTTTCTATCTAAATTGGAGTTCTGTAGTTGTTCCTAATTGCACTTCTAAACATAGTTGGTTTGGATATTACTTCTAATTGTATACTACGAAGATGCTAAATTGAGCTAAGTTAAGCTAAGAGTAAACTATTAAAGGTTGTCTAAATAGTTAAAAGGCACTAGGGAAATGACTTTCTCCTAGGTGGATACATGACGGGGTCTCGAGTCTAAGGCTAGGTTGTCATATTTGGGGATTATGATATAACCATTGCACGATTCTACTCACTCTATACCTCTCGGTAGTACGAGTGATTTTGCCCTAATTGACTTTCTTAAGACCAATTGGGTATGATAATTTGTGCAAGCAATTGAGGTTCAAGTCGGGTATTACTATCTCTAGGTTTAACCCTTTAATTGGGGCTATCAATATCTTGAATACGCCTCAATTCCTTGTTGAACCAATTTCATAGACTTAGGCTCTCTTTCTCAAGAAGAGCCAAAGTCAACTAGGCATAACTTAGTGTTTGCAACCACTAATTCAACATTTAAAACCATAAATTAGTCCAAATATCAAACACCCATAGACTTTCAAGTCTTAAAACACAAGACCCATCAATTACCCACACTAGGGTTGAGCCACAACCCTAGCTAATGGGTCTAGATACTCATGATTATAGAATAAAACAAAGAAATAGATGAAGAAAAACCCATAATATTTAATTACTAGATAAAACTTGAAGATTCAATGATGAAACTAATGTAAAATTTCTCAAATCTATTCACGAGTGCATCTGCTATCTAGAATACAACTGATGACCTACAAATGGGAAAAGAAACTATTTATACTTGGCCAAAAAATTCTGGACAAAAATACCCCTACTGGGGTAGTGCGGACCGTACAAAATCGAGTGTGGCCGCACTAAGGCTCTTGGCTAAAACAATCTGCTCTCTGAACTTGGCCACCGCAGGCCGCACAAAATGCACCGCGACCGCGGTGGCTTCTGTTGTGGTCCACACAAAATGGACCGCGGACCGCATTGGTAATGTTCCTCCGACTTGGCAACTCTCTGAACTTGAGCTTTGCGGGCCACAAAAAATTGAGTGCGGCTGTTGATACCCAATTTTTCCTTATGTATTTTTAATATGCAAAATAACTTCAAAATAGCATATATATGCATACATAAGCGTGTCCAAGTGTTTTATTATTTTTCCCATAATTTTAAAGGTTTAAATTGATTTATTTCCTCCCTTTTTACCCATAAAATCCTCAATAATTATTTCTAAAATTATTATTTTAATAATTCATATATTGTATTTCTATATTTATGCCAAAATATGGCTGAAGTAATTTTTTACATATTTGTACAATTTTATTTAGTATTTTTAAAGCTAAATTGCACATAATTGCAATATTAGCCATTTTAAAGTCTAATTATGATTTATACGCATAAAATTGGATCCTGTATTTTTAAATTGTTAATTATGTACTATAAATCATTCTAACCCTTTAAATTAGTCTTTAGAAATTATTTACTATTTTTATAAAATTAATAGGGAAAAACTGGTTATTTAAATTTTAGCCAAATTTGGCTTTTAATTATGGCCAAAATTGGACCCCAATTCCCAGCCCATTTTTAATTAAAACCGGACCCCAACTCAATTGAAAACCCACCGGACCCAAGCCCAAACCTGGATCCCCACCTGCCCCATTCAATCTGGACCGTTGATCATTTAGATCAACGGTCCCCAGCTCCCTTTCCTAAATTAAACCAAATGACACCCCCCCCAAACCCTTTCATTCCTCACTCAACCTATTCTCATCTCTCTCTCTCTCTATCTCTGGTCCTCTCTATAACTTTCCCCCCTCCCCTTCTCTCCGATGATTTTCACTCACTTTTTCCGGCCATCTCCTTGCCTGAATCTATGGTGGTCTCACCACCTACCAGCCTCATGGCTCCCTCTTGAACGGGTGTCACCATTTTGAGGCTTTCAAGTGAACCATAGGCGGTTCACTCGCCTCCCATGGCTTCCCATGCCATTTAAGATACGTGACTCTTCTAGCTAGATCGGTAACTTTTCGAAGTTTTCTCACTTTTCTGGGTTTTTCGAAACCCTAACTTTAAAGACTTTCCAATTTTTCTTTCAGATCTGTCTTAGATCTATGTATGTTATGAACCTCTTGGTGTTCTTCTCAAAGGTTTTTCCGATTTTTTTTCAAGGTGACTCTCCGTCTTCAAAATTAGGGTTTTTCTTAACCTTTTAAAATACTTCTCCTCTGATCTTCAGTGTTATCTTATGATTCTACTATGTTTAAACGGGTTGTTTATGTTTTCTTCTACCTGGTTCATCGTGTTGAAAACACTATGTATTTTTGGTCTTATCCGGGGTTCTAGAACTGTTTTTGTTTATTTTGTATGTATGCCTGTTTCGATTGAGTTCTTTATGGTTAGATCCTTTTCTTTGTTTAACTTCACCGATTCTGAGTTCTTATCATTTTTAACTCAACTTTATTAAAACCCTAATTTCTTAAAAGATTTTCTCCACTTATTACTATGAGTTTAAAGACTTTCTTGTTTCTGTGTGTTGATCTTCTTTACCTGTTGGGTTGGTTTTTCACTCTGGTTCTATGTGTTAGCCATGACTACTTGACTTTGTTGACTACCATGCTTCGAGTAGGTACTTTTACTACTGAGTCCTTAGCCTAATCATGATACTGTTGTATGTTTGTGTTCATCTAGTTGCTTCTTTTGTCAATATAGTTGGCCTTGCATGTCTGGTGTTCCTGTTCATTCTTCTCTATTTATATGTCGAAATGCAGAACCATGACTCTTTCTTGATTGATCTTGATTTCCTTAAGTTACGATTGATTGCAAAGGTTTTCTTATACACCCCTAAACTTTTGCTCGTTTGTTCAAGTTGATTGATTCCCTTCCCTTATTTGATGTGATGTTTCACCACTGTTGAATCCTTTCCCAAAATTAAGTATATTATGTACTTAGACTCAATTATATGCCATATACTTTACAACTCCTTATATGGTAAAAATCAATCTTTCTCAAACTGATTTTCTTTCCTTAATTAACCATGTTAATATCCGTTTGAGCTGTAATTCCTTGATTAAGGGGAAGTACTCGTATTAATTGATTCTGATGGTGATTACTTTCATAATTGTGCTAAACCTTTACTTGTTACCTTATTTTCCACTTATTTTAAAAGCTATAAATACCCTAATTCTTTCATTAACAAGACACGAACATTTTAGTTCAGAACACATACTTATACACTCAAACTCTCTCTTCTTTCTTTCTCTACTACTACTACTTGTGCTACTGCTTTGTCTAGCCTGCTGAAAGCCAAGGCTAGACTGTGGAACTCTGATTGCTTTACCTTTTTCTGCACTTTGCTTCTTCAACTGGTATGTTCCTAGTTCAAATTTTGAAACTCAACTCTATGTGTTCCCTTGTTTGTCAATCCCTGTCTCTTGCACTAACTTAATGGCTCATGTTGTTAAACTGCATTTCTTATTTACTACTTTACTCAGCATGCTTAAAATTCTGCCCTTCTTGGTTCAAAATGTAATTAGCATGTTTACTTGTTCCTGTTTATATCCCTCAACTAGTATGTCTCCTAATGCACTCGATTAACCCTAGTTCATGACTAATTATGTGTCTCTGATTTGGGTCCTCTATGTCCCCAACCCCTACTCCCCTGCTTGTAAATAGTCTTGTTTTAAACATGATGTTTTCAAAACTGGTCTCCAACTCAACTTCTTTGAGTCTATTTCAAGCACTCTCACATGCACTCTTAGACTACTAGGTTCTGCCCCTTTGTGTGAGGCTTGCCTTGGGACCCTAGAGCTCCCTCTGAACTTGGACACATAAGAGCTGGCCCTTCCACACGACACTCACTCTATCTGGTTATGAAATCTGGGTGTGAGCACTGCCCAGGATCCCTTGAGGTTCTTAGGGAACTCTGACGCACCTAGATATGGGAAAGGCTATGGAACAATATGGGCATTTGAGGTGGTTTATTACATAACTCAGAGAGGAAGTCAGAATCAGGATTCTTAGAGTTGTAACTTCTTATTCTGCGTTTCTCATGTAATTCAATCACATGGTCTGTAATAATTTGTAAACAAGTATTGGGGTGTCTAGTGAAAAGGGATGGGGAAATATGCATGCTATAATTTGTTGAGGGTAGAAAACCTGTCATTAGGTTTATATTCCTAATTGTGCAATATAAACCATGTTTAGGATTAATACATGCATTAGAAATCATGTTCATAGGACTTATGTTTCCTGGTTCAACACCTCATACATTAATCCGTGCTTTATGTCTATCACTCAGAAATCCTGCTCCTAGGATAAATAACAACATTGGCATAAAAACTGTTACTCATGAAGTTGTATTTCAACAATTCTACAACTCTTGTGTACATTTAGAAATCATGCCTTAGGGACTTTATTTTTCAACAACCCTGCCATTTGCATGTGCATATTAGATATCATGTCCTAGGATCTTGTTTGCATTTTGTTTGAAACGCCTAGTTAATTATTGATTCATGAAAAGGTAGTGGAGTAATAATTTTCACATTGTGATGTTTTTCTGAATAAAATTGTTAATAATTTCTGCAACTAGAACCGCATGTTTTAGGTAACAATAATAAGCTCTAAATTGTCTTTAATAATCTTGAAAACTATTGCATATTGCTTTACGCCTAGGCGAGCCTTAGGTAATAACTTAAATAAAATTGGAATTCCCTTTTGTTTAATTGTCAACTGTTAAAATCACTAGGTAAACCTGATTCGGACGTCTTTTCTGAGTCATGCAATAAATCTGGTTATGATGTTACCACTTAAACACCATGCATAGGATTTAAATTCAGACTTTAATTGTGTATGAGTCATGCTGTCTATGTGCACTATTTATGGAGGCATATCTGAGCCTTGTGCTTGTTTTCTGTGTTTTCCCCTTTAAATGCAGTCCTACTTATTTTGTATGTCGCCTTAGTATTTTACCTTTAAACCTAAGGGTATTCCTAGAACGTCCTTCTTATAGGATAGGAGTACCAAATTCCTCCGGGACTGATAGGAAGGCACGGGTAACAGCATGCAATAGGGTTTGAGACCAACCCTCGCTTTAATTACCTTCACGGGCGGGAAATGGTAGATATGGATATGATGACCGATGCGTTAATACCACATGTAGCCCCTCTTTTGAGGAGTGTCATACCGGGCATTGCATTGATGTAATCCATATTACAAAAAAACCTAGGATACCCCCCCCCTTTTACATTCATAAGCATGCTTTAGATTATAACTCTTTTTCAAAATTTCATCTTTCAATAATTGTTTTCAAACGCTTGTGCATTTAAACTTAAATCCCCTATTATTTGAGCCCTACTTGTCTATTTGTTAATTGCACAAATTCACAAACACTGTCTGGCCGGGAACCACACTAGTGGATCTTGAGAGGTGCCTAACACCTTCCCCTTGGGATAATTTCAAACCCTTACCCTATCTCTGGTTACCAAATGTAGTTGTAGATGAACCTCATAGTTTCCCTAACGCACCTTAAAATCGTTAGGTGGCGACTCTTCAAGAATGCAAACCCCATTCCCAAAAGGAAAGAGTTGTCCCATACCCAAAATGTCATGAACCCGATTTCCGCAGAAGGAAAAAAGGGGCGCGACAGTGGCCGCAATGAAGTCAATGTGGTTCACATGAAATGCTTTGCGGCCGCATTGCTTGACTGCCTGATATGAGCACTCTTTGAACCTCCTCTTTGCGGACCGCACAAAATGGAGTACGACCGCATTGGTCCTGTTACACTGAGATTGGACTTGTTCTTGGTACTTGTGCATGTTTCACTCCTTTTTGAGCTGGTTTTAACGAATTGTCACCTTGTTGACCAAACCCTGCAATCAAGTACAACATGTGAGCCTTTGGGACTATTTTGTACACATTTATAATCAAACCTTAAGTCAAAAGGAGTGTAAAATGCATCATAATCCCTAGTTATCACATCCCCAAGCAAAGGGACATCAGTACGAATAATGTACCGAGTATGTAAGGCACATAAATAAGTACATAAAAGACATGGAAGAAATATAGAGTACATGACTCAACCTGTAAGTCTGGACAACTCTGTAATTCATGAAATACTTATAGTGTCATGCATATGTGTATGAATATCATGTCGTGCATAGGTACATGTGTTCATAATATCATCAAGCCTTTAAGGGCATCCCATTATATCATCTCGCCCACTGTGGGAAATATCATCAACGTGTACCAGTTGATCAAGTGGTGGTGCGTATATAACACCGTAACCTTTTCCCATATCCCATATACATATAAGTACATATAAACGCGTATATAACGCCATCTGGTCATGGGTCAATGTACATGGATGCAATGCATGAGAAGTACATCAATAAAATATTTCGGAGTGTCATAAGACCATTATGCCTCTAATTAATATTATAAAATCAACTTACGTATTTTCTGAGACACATGAACAGATGATAAAATAATATGACACATGGGAATTCAAGAATATAGGCATCTCTAATACTTTTATGAATAGAGTCATTTATGGAAGTTGTGCATCTGCTCGTTTCGTTCGTATTGTATAGATCATGCCAAAAAGAAAGAAGGGTCGCATTAACATACCTGAGTTGATTCTCTTGACAATCCCTCTAACATACGTCAATTGCGACAAATCACGTAACGGCGGATCGAAGTAGGAAAAATCTGTATGATATTCTTGAGAAAGATTGGACCGTGCTCTCTTAGAATTTGTAAATTCACACTGCCACTACATAATAACATCTTCGTATGCATTATTGAAGTAACTCATGTTGCATTTGGAACATTATCATTGCAGAAGCCGTCTCTTTGAATTGTAGAGATTCCAAAATGAATTAAGAGCTCTCTTTAGTCTTTTGGGTATGGGCCCCACTTAGTGGATGACTAAGCTACTTTAATTTTTCAAATTGTGTCATCTATGCAAGACTTTAATAGTCACTTTACATATGGTTGGGGTGCTGCCACGTTAGTCTTAGCTTGGCCTTATCCAAGAGACTTTAATTAATCAACCACAAATTTTTATTAACTTGTTAATTCCCCCATTAACTAATAATTCACATAATTAAGACATATCTCAAATTATTTAAAATACTACTTGTCACGCCTCCTTTTTCACCCGCGCCCCCGCGAAGGCGCAGAGGGAGTTTTTCCGATTAAAGGACAATCGAAACGGGATTTATTATTTAATTCAGAGTCGCCACTTGGGAGATTTATGGTGTCCCAAGTCTCCGGTTGAATCCTGAATCGAGGAAAAGATTGACTCTGTATTACAGTCTGCGAACCAGAAATCTAAGTAAGGAATTCTGTTAACCCGGGAGAAGGTGTTAGGCATTCCCGAGTTCCGTGGTTCTAGCACGGTCGCTCAACTGTCATATTCGACTTAATTATCTGATTTTTATACAATTATGAACCTGTGTGCGAATTTTAATTTTTAACCGCTTTTATTATTATCATTATTACTTTAACAGAGAATTGCAACGTTGTGAAAACGTATCTCGAACCACGTCACATCAATGTACCCGTGGTTATCGACACATTTCGAATTCGTTGAGATTTAGATTTGGGTCACATAAATGTGCACCTGAGTTTAAGAAAGTAAATTATTAAAGGTGCACCTAAAGCGACTAGCGTGTTATCATTTTGGGAAAGGCCATGAACTTTTGCTAAACGGCCCATCCCGAAGTCTAAGGAATTTTACAAGCACTTATAGAGGGCCCCGCAACTTATGTATTTTTTTATTTGTCGAGGCTCGTCTCACTCATTATTAAAAAAAAATTGCAACGTCATGGAATGCATCTCGAACCACGTCACAATCAATGTACCCGTGACTATCGATATATTTCGACTTCGTTGTGATTTGGATTTGGGTCACATAAATGTGCACCCGAGTTTAAGAAGGTAGAGTTATTTAAAATACGCGCCTAAAGAGACTAACGCATTATTATCTTGGGGAAGGCCTCAAAATTCACTAAATGTCCCGTCCCGGATTCTACATGTTTTACTTTACCCATTTATTGAGGGCCCCACAATTTGCATTTTTTTTTATTATTTGGCGAGGCTCATCTCATTTTTATTTAAAGACTGATCCCTAAGCGACTATGGTTTTTCTAATTATTCTTGTCTCTAAAAATAAGGGAAAGAAATCCTAATTAATAACGACTATATTTGAGGTCAATGGGTTCGCGCTACTTCAGCCAGCTTGGGCCTGAAGCACAGCCCGTTTAAATGGACCAAAATCCAGGCACACATGAGAGCAAGCCAGTCTTAGGCTTGAGCCCAGGTTTACATGGGTGTTTAATTAAAACCAGACTTGGGCCGCCGAAAATGCATTAGAGCCCAGCCTCGAATGGGCTGTTAAGCCTTGATCGCCCATTCAAAAATGACTTTCAAGTATTCATGGACAGCTTCAAGTTATTCGTATTTCACCATTTACAACAAAGGAAAACGTGATTCACCTATTGGTTGATGAAATAACTAACCTTTCTGATTTCAGCTTAAAGCTCAGATTATTTCTACTTATCTTTTGATGAGCTATTGGATACTATTAGGGTGAAAGAAAGCATATATTGAGGATGTTAAATCAATGTTCAAACGATTCAGGGTTTCATGCTAGTTTATTGTCAGTACACATGAGAATTCAAGAACTCAAAGTGATTTCCTATTTCAATTGCCTTCTGATTTTAATAATCAAATTATCAGGCACAAAATTAAACTAGCCAAAATGAAGGATAATTTCAGCTCACATTACTACATGTTCGAGAACTCTATACTAAACATACAAACTAAATTAGCCATGGCTAATTTCATTTCGCACTCATCGATCTAACCAATTAACAAACTCGAGATCCTCAAGCTGACTGACAGTTAGTTGCAACATATAATTCAGATTAGACTAAGGAAATCCCACTTAACATTCCACATTATTACAACTCAGTCTATTACTCAAATCAATACCAACTTAATCAACTAGCAACAAGTGATAATTTAAACCACTTAAACTATATCAGACAGCATCCAAAGTGCGGAGATCTGATAGCAATTTTCATTTCAACTTCAACTTGGAGTTACATGGAAGCAAATCAAGGAAGTGTACCTGGAATTGGAACAGAGATAAAGTAGAAGAAAGATCAGCAGCAGCAGTAATGCGAGCAGCAATACAACAGCAATTCACAACAGCAATTTGAAGTTCCAAACAGCCACAAACAGAACCAGCTCAGCCCATAAACATATTTTTCAATCCAGTAAGAGTTCAGAAATGTTTTGAACCAACCAGATGAATAGATTAACCCAAAACCGATTCGAATAAACCCAAATGACCTTCAAATTGACCCTAGAAACATACCATAGCAACAGAACACTCAAATTGATCTGAGAAGGTCTCGACTGAAATCAAAAGTCTACTGGAAAACTAAGTAGAAAACAACTACTAATTCCAGTAGCTAGCAATCAATTGATTTCTTCAGGACTAGTGAAACTCCCAAGGACTCTCTCTATTTTTATAACACTGACCCTCAAAAAGAAAGCCCACACCAGACTCAAAAGTTTTAAAAGAACTGATTTTTTGCTCTCAAAACCAGCCCCCTATCTCTGTCCAAAAAAACCTCTGCCTTCTTCTGTCTAAAATGACTCTATATATCCCCCAAAACAGGCCTGCCCCCCTATGCCTTATCAGATTTTCTGCCCATGATATTCCTCCACCACTACCACTTGTTTTGTTCTCTTTTAACTCACTTGCCCCCCACTACCCTTGTCTTTCCCTTATTTAATTGCTCAAACAGGTATGGGCACCTATTCTTAATCCATTTCCTTTAAACCTTCCCCTACCACTATGTCTTGTTCCCCATTAGCACTAAACAAATGCATTAGTTTAATTTTAATTAAGTGTTTTACTGACAGCCCACTTAAACTAGCCATTTTTAAACTTTTCAATTCCCAAATTACCCTCCTAAAGCCCCTGAAATTACTATACTATCCACCTCTTTAATCTATACTACATCTTTCAGCTATAACCAGTTCAATTCGAACTCAAATGACCATTCAAACTAGAATTTAAATCAGATCAAATGGCATCAACATAAGAACAATGATTCAGGGAATAATTAAACCTAATTCCATGTTAAACCTAAATACGAACAACACTATAAATACATTAAATGAAAACACTGAATTCATATACAAAGTGATGGGCGATCACAAATGACATACTTCGAACTAACAGTAATAGCAAGCAATTACGGGAATAGCTACAGTTTATACAAAACTTACTAATACTGACTGATTCGAATCATTCAGGAAAACGAAAGAAGGAACAAAATACAGAGTAAGCACAAAACATTCGAATTTAAACCAAAAATAAGAAAGGAGTAGAGGATGAATTTATTGAACAAAAAAGAAAATAAAACGAAAACCTACCAATTAAACGGGGCCTGGGTTCGAACCTCTGATGCCTTTTGGACTTGGGGCCAAGACGGACCCTAGTCGAGTGTTCCTAAACGAGAACACATTCGACTAAGGTCCGTTTTGACCTCAGTCTCTGAACTAGCTTCAGATCACCACTCTGATACTTTTGATTCGAGGCTTTCCGGTGTGATTCGATGCAAACTAAGGGTGGTTTGGGAACAATGGAGGTCAGGGGGTGGCATGGTGTGAGTTTGGGTCCGGTTGGGGTAATTTCATGTTTTGATCGAATCTTCGATTGAAGATTCGAGAAGCTGGAGGTTGATTCGATGCAAACGGTTAGCGGATCTGCAATGAGGGTGGTCAGATGGCTTAGGGGTGTTAATTTGGTAGTCATCGGAGGGGGTGAGGTTTTAGGCTGATTCTTCGATTGAAGATTCGAGATGTTGGGTACTGATTCGAGGGAAACCGATATAGGATTTGGAAAGAGGACGTCGTGGGGAGGCTGTGGTGTAATTTTGGGGCTGTTTGGACCACCGGAACCACCGTGAGGCGATTTCCGGTGGGCGGTGCACGGTGGCAAAGGGTGGGGGATCTGTTTGGTCTCTGAAGCTCAGAGACGAAGAGGTGGGGGTATGGATTTGGGGGCGTGGGGTAAGATTTAGGAATATATACGGAGGGGGTGTTTTAATCCTGGTCATTGGATCAAGCACGATCAACGGCCTGGATCAATTCACTTGATAGGCAACGGTGTCGTTTGGAGTAATACTGGGGCAGTTTGAACTGGGGAACGGGTCGGGCCAGGGAATGGGTAAGGGAGATTGAATCTCAGCCGTTGGATCGATTTAATCCAACGGCCTTGATTAAGAGTGACCAAATGACGTCATTTTAAGACGTCTTTGGCCAGGACGAACTGGACCTGGTTCATGGGTGATTTGGGCCTGATTCTTTGCACTGAAATTGGCCCAATATTTACTCTTTTCTTCTTTTTCTTTCATTTTCTTTTAATTCCTTTTCAACTAAAAATCCTAATTAAATTATAAAGTTGACAATTAACTAAAACATTAACTCTTAATAATAGCTATCACACGAAATTAAACATCAAATAAAGATAAAATCACACAATTCGGACATTAAATGCAAGAATGCAAAGTACATATTTTTTTTTGTGATTTTTTCATTTTGTAAAACAAACTTGTTTGTTTAATTAATTTCTAAATTGTAAAATTAAATCCTAAATGCACATGCAACACATATTTTGTATTTTTCTTAATTAAAGTAGAAATAAACATGCACAGACAAAAATACAAATAAATCACAAACAACACAAAACCATTTTATTTTGAATTTTTGGGAGTAGTTCTCATAGGGCAAAAATCACGTGCTCATAGCTGCCCCTCTTTGTCCGAAAACACAAAGAGTTTTCGTTCAAAGATAAAGTGAGCGGATACGAGCGATTTTTGCCCGTTGGAATACTCCGTGTGAAGCATTTTTGAAGAGATTTAAACCGAACCTTTGCTTCAAAGGTTTCCTACATATCCCTGGCTAAAAGGGAATCAGGTCAATGTAGTTCGGGAAGTTTCGGTAGCTGGGACTACCATGGGACTGCCTTTTTGCTGTTACTGCTGTTGCTGCTGATGTTACCGCTTACTGACCTCCTTATTACACCTTGATGAAATATAAAGAAGTTATACTAAGCTATGATCTATGAATTACAAAGATTTATTCTCAAACTTGGTCATGTGACTGTGCTGCCTTATTGCCTTGTGTTTCCTCTGGTATTTCTTTACTTCTGATTTGACTTGTATTCTCCCTTGATTGCCGATCTCGAACTGCTTATTTCCTTCTTGTGAGCTTCGCATTATTTTTCCTTCGAATCTTGAACTGCCTTCCTCTGCTGGGGATTTATGTTGTTTCCCGCTGGGGATTTTTGTTGTTTCCCGCTGGGGATTTTTGTTGTATTCCTCTGCTTTACTGACTTCAACAACAATTACTTCTTAAAATATAACACCTCCATTCTCCAGGTGGGCTCCTGACTTCAATAACTTCTTAAAGATAACACCTCTATTCTCCAGGCGGGCTCCTGACTTCAACCACTTCCTAAAAATATAACACCTCTATTCTCCAAGCGGGCTCCTAACTTCAACAACTTCTTAAAAATATAACACCTCTATTCTCCAAGCGGGCTCCTGACTTCAACAACTTCTTAAAAATATAACACCTCTATTCTCCAGGCGGGCTCCTGACTTCAACAATTTCTTAAAAATACAACACCTCTATTCTCCAGGCGGGCTCCTGACTTCAACAACTTCTTAAAAATATAATACCTATATTCTCCAGGCGGGCTCCTGACTCCAACTTAAAATTTAACAACCTCCATCCTCCAGGCGGGCTCCTGACTTCTTCAACTTTTAAAATAAACAACCTCCGTTCTACAGGCGGGCTCCTAAACTTCATCAACTAAAAATTTAACAACCTCCATTCTACAGGCGGGCTCCTGACTTCTTCAAATTTCAAAATAAACAACCTCCGTTCTACAGGCGGGCTCTTGACTTCATCAACTTAAAATTTAACAACCTCCGTTTTACAGGCGGGCTCCTGACTTCAATAGCTTCTTAAAAGTATAGTACCTCTATTTTTCAGGCAGGCTCCTGATTTCAACAACTTCTTAAATACATAACACCTCCATTTTTCAGGCGGGCTCCTGACTTCAATTTATGACTTAAAACGTAACACCTCCGTTCTCCAGGCGGGCTCCTGACTTCAACTTCAACTTGAAATGACAACAACCTCCATTCTCCAATCGGGCTCCTGACTTCACTACTTCCCAAAACGTAATACCTCCATTCTACAGGCGGGCTCCTGACTTTGACTTGAAATTGTAACAACCTCCGTTCTACAGGCGGGCTCCTGACTTTAGCTACAACCCAGAATGTAATACCTCCATTCTCCAGGCGGGCTCCTGACTTCAACTACAACTTGAGAATATAACAACCTCTATTTTCCAGGCGGGTTCCTGACTTCAATAAAAATTTAAAGATAATACCTCCATTCTCCAGGCGGGCTCCTGACTTCAATAAACTTTAAAATGTAACACCTCCGTTCTTCAGGCAGGCTCCTGACTTCAATAAACTTTAATATGTAACACCTCCGTTCTTCAGGCGGGCTCCAGACTTTAACAACTTTAAAATGTAACACCTCCGTTCTTCAGGCGGGCTCCTGACTTTAACAACTTCTTAAAATTAAAACACCTCCGTTCTCCAGGCGGGCTCCTGACTTCAATAAACTTTAAAATATAACACCTTCATTCTCCAGGCGGGCTCCTGACTTCAACTATTTCGTAAAATGTAATACCTCCATTCTCCAGGAGGGTTCCTGACTTCAACTACTTCTTAAACAATGCGTTTTATTGTTGTTGTTCCTTCCTGCCTCCCGAACCATTTTCCTTCTAAATTGAATCATCCTCTTTTAGAACTGATTCCCTCAAACTGGTGTTTTATTCCTCTAAAAAACTGCTGGGGGTAACACCGATATTTTATTCACAAATATGTTATTTTCCTTCTTCAAAGACTACTTCCTTTAAAGCTGGTGCTTTTACTTCGCTAAAACCTGCCGGGGATAACACTGCTGGGGAATTATCTTCCTCTTTTAAGACTAGTTATTTTCCTCCTTTTAACAATGGTGGGGATGACACTGATTCAAAGACCACTACCCTTAAAACTCGGGTTATCTTGCTTCTTCCAAGATTGCTTTCTTTAAAATTGTATTGCATTCTCCCGTATACTGCTGGGGATTCCACTTCCTTCAAACTTGTTTTATCTTCCATCTTCCCCCAGTGGGTATCTGATTTCAAGAAAATTTTCGCAATGAGAGAAAATTTTCTGCCCCAGTTTGATAATCTTCTTTGCGGCCATGTCTTCCCGTTGTCAATAACATTTCCTTTCCCTGCTTCAAATCAAAGAAAAATTTGTTAGTTTAAAACGTGATAAGTGGTCGTGCCACTCCTGCTGGGGATGGTTTTTTCCCTTTTCCTTTCCCTGCTTTGCGTTTTATTACAAAACTTGCTGGGGATCATATTATTTGCTGGGGATGATATTTCTGCTGGGGATGGTTTTTCTTTTCTCTTCCTTCCCCGCTCTGTGTTGTCCGATCATCGCGGAACTTGGTCGATAATCTGTCGGAGTTGTTCCTGCATCTCGCAAATCTGCTGGGGATCCTCTTGGAATTTGATCCATAACTTCTCAACCTCCTAATTTCTATTTTTCTCCAACTTCCCCTGGAAATTTGCTCCCCTTGGAATCTAGACCCATTCATCATTTGGTCTTGCGACAAACTTCTTTTTGCTTTGGCGTCTTATCTCTGGCCTGTCCTATTCGCATTTTTCTTTGCACCGTTTTGGCAACTAGTAGTAAGCTCTGAAAAATCTTTCTCAAAACAAACTGCTGGGGAGATAAAGTCTTAAAACAAAAGAAATGAAAAGTGATGATTTCAAAAGATGGAAAAGAAGAAGTCTTTCCGAACGAATGCTGGGGAGAAGAAAAGAAAAGAACTTATCTGAATGATATAACCGATCCCAAAGATCATGTCGTGCATTCCGAATTAATCAACCCAGTCTACTTATATCAATCAATCTTTCAAATGGCCTCAACTTGCTGGGGATAAACAGGCACTCAACTCTTTGCCAAATGCAGATCCTTTTCGCCAATCTTGTCTTGTCACCTCATAATGCCCTTTGAAGGGTTTTCACTGATAAGACTCTCTCATTTCTCTCAACTCCCGTCGCCTTATGGTGCCTGTAAAGGTTTTTACCGATAAGACTCTCTCATTTTATTTTTTTCAGCTGGGGATCGGAGTGTTACCGATATGACTCTCTCTGCTGGGGATTCTTTCGGCTACCAATTCATTTCCAGCCTATGATCCTCTTCTCTTCTAGGGATCAGAGTGTTATTCCCGACTTCCGTTTGCATGACTTGGCACTTCTCGGATACTGATCGGGAGGTCTTTTTTGGACATCAATATGGGTTTTGTGTATGGCTAAAAGAAAAGAGGTATCAAAAAGGTTCAAAATCATTTTGATGGGTAAAACATTACAACTCTTGGAATCGAACTTTCTTCCCAATATTACTAACACAAACTTCTGTCCCAGTTTTTCTTGCTTGGGGATTTTATTTTTTGTTACACTATGACCGGGCCGTGAGGCGCCTACGTATCCTTCTTTGAGGAATCAGGTCAAACGTAGTTCCCAATTCCTTTGTTTTTCTTGTGACTTTTCTTTTGTCTTTATTATCATTATGTTTCTCTTCTCTTTTCCTTTCATTTCCATTACTGATTCCAAAAGAGGGGTATGAAAGAATAAATAAGGCTCAAAAGGGGAAGCAAAGGTTAAAGTGTTTGGATAGAAGAAAGAATTGCCTCCGTCATTTCTTTCTCCGATAAATGCCAAGTACAAACAAACAACAATTACGATCAAAAGAAATCATACATAATATCTCTTAACTGCGTCAGAATTGATAGTCATGTCGACGTATTTCCCTTCCATATCTATTAAACATAAAGCGCCATTGGATAACACTCTGGTCACAATGAATGGCCCTTGCCAATTCAGGGCGAACTTGCCTTTTGCCTCAGCCTGATGTGGAAGGATGTGTTTTAGCACTTGCTGGCCCACTTCAAACTTCCGGGGACGCACCTTTTTGTTGTATGCTCTTGTCATTCTCTTTTGATATAACTGGTCGTAACACACAACTGCCAATCTTTTTAATCAATCAAGTTCAACTGCTCCAGACGAGTTTTGACCCACTCATCATCATCAATCTCAGCCTCAGCGACAATCCGAAGGGATGGAATTTCATCTTCTGCCAGTATTACTGCTTCAGTTCTGTATACCAACAAATAAGGAGTTGCCCCTACTGAAGTACGGACAGTAGTGCGATAACCCAACAATGCAAATGGTAATTTTTCATGCCATTGCCTCGAACCTTCTACCATCTTCCGAAGTATCTTCTTTATGTTTTTGTTGGCTACCTCAACTGCTCCATTCGCCTTGAGACGATATGGGGTGGAATTGTGGTGTGTAATCTTAAACTGTTGACATACTTCTTTCATCAAACTGTTGTTAAGATTAGCACCATTGTCTGTGATGATCACTTTTGGGATCCCAAATCTACAGATGATATGGGAATGAACAAAATCTACCACTGCCTTCTTGGTTACCGACTTGAAAGTTTAAGCTTCAACCCACTTAATGAAATAATCGATGGTCACCAAAATGAACCTATGACCGTTGGTAGCTACCGGCTCAATAGGTCCAATGACATCCATGCCCCAGGCGACAAATGGCCATGGTGCTGACATTGTATGCAATTCTGTCAGCGGAGAATGAATCAGATCTCCGTGTATCTGACACTGATGGCATTTCCACACGAAACTGATACAATCACGCTCCATAGTGAGCCAATAGTACCCTGCTCGAAGAATCTTCTTCGCCAATACATATCCACTCATATGTGGCCCACAAACTCCAGCATGTACCTCTGTTATAACTGTTGTGGCTTGAATTGCATCTGTACATCTCAGCAATCCCAAATCTGGTGTTCTTTTGTACAACACTCCCCCACTGAGGAAAAATCCATTTGTCAATCGCCGAATGGCTCTTTTTTGATCTCCGGTGGCCTGCTCTGGGTATATCCCCATCCTGAGGTATTCCTTGACATCATAAAACCATGGCTCGCCATCCATTTCTTCCTCTATCATGTTGCAATAAGCATGCTGATCACGAACTTGGATATGCAACGGGTCAACATGAATTTTGTCTGGGTGGTGCAACATCGATGCTAAGGTGGTCAAAGTATCGGCAACCTCATTATGAACTATTGGGATGTGTCTGAACTCTACTGATCGAAATCGCTTACTCAGATTGTGCAAACATTGTCGATATGGTATGAGCTTCAAATCCCTTGTTTCCCATTCACCCTGAATCTGATACACCAGGAGGTCCGAGTCTCCCAAGACCAAGACGTCCTGGACATCCATGTCTGCAGCTAGCCGTAGACCCAAAATGCATGCCTCATACTCAGCCACGTTGTTGGTACAATAGAAATGCAGCTGAGCCGTAATAGGATAATGATGTCCTATTTCAGAAATAAGTACCGCTCCTATTCCAACTCCCTTCACATTTGCGGCTCCATCGGAAAAAAAAGCTTCCATCCTGGTTCCTTGGTTATTTCCAACTTATCTATATGCATCACTTCTTCATCAGGAAAATACGTCCTCAACGGCTCTTATTCTTCATCAACAAGATTCTCAGCCAAGTGATCAGCCAATGCTTGGGCCTTCATGGATGTCCTCGTCACATGACGATGTCAAATTCTGTGAGTAATATCTGCCATTTCCCCAATCTCCCTGTGGGCATAGGCTTCTGGAAAATATACTTTAGTGGATCCAAGCGTGAAATGAGATAAGTAGTATATGATGATAGATAATGCTTCAATTTCTGGGCCACCCAAGTTAGGGCGCAACATGTCTTCTCGAGTTGAGTGTACTTAACCTCATAGCCTGTAAACTTCTTGCTGAGATAATAGATGGTTTGCTCCTTCCTTCTTGTAATGTTGTGTTGCCCCAGTATGCAGCCAAACGAATTCTCCAGGACCGTTAAATAAAGAATTAACGGTCTTCCCGGCTCAGGTGGAACCAACACGGGTGGATTTGATAAATATCCTTTGATTTGGTCAAATGCTTCCTGACATTTTGTCGTCCATTCTACCGCAACATCTTTCTTCAGTAGCCGAAAAATGGGTTCACAAGTTGCTATGAGTTGAGCAATAAACCTGCTGATATCATGAAACACAGTAGTCATTGCTCTCATGTACGTTGCCCCAGGCATTCTTCAAACCAAATGGCATTACCCGGTAGCAATAAGTCCCCCACGGCGTAATGAAATCCGTCTTTTCCGCATCTTCTTCATCCATCGAAATCTGATGATACCCAGCATAGCAATCCACAAAAGACCCGATCTCACGTCCGGCGCAATTATCGACCAAGATATGGATGTTGGGTAATGGAAAGTTATCCTTTGGGCTTGCCCTGTTCAGATTGCAGTAATCGACACACACCCTGATCTTCCCATCTTTCTTTGGCACTAGCACCACGTTAGCCAACCAATCAGGATATCGAGTGACCCGAATAAGCTTTGCTTGCAGCTGCTTGGTTACTTCCTCTTTAATCTTCACACTCATGTCTGTTTTGAAATTCCTCAATTTTTGCTTGACGGGAGGGCATGCCGGGTTAATGGGCAATTTGTGAACCACTAAATCCGTATATAACCCCGGCATGTCATCATACGACCATGCAAAACGTCTTTGAACTCAATAAGTGCTTTGATTAGTTCTTCCCTGATATTTGGTGCAATGTGAATGCTTATTTTAGTTTCTCTGATATCATCTGCATCCCCTAAATTGATGGCTTCTGTGTCATTTAAGTTGGGTTTGGATTTCTCCTCAAACTGGCTTAACTCTCTGTTTATCTCTTCGAAGGCTTCATCCTCATCGTATTCCGATTCATCATCATAATCAACCTTTTGTACAATTAGTCCAGAATCAAATTGATTTCTTAGACTGGGTTGAAGATCCGTTGTGCATGCCATGTCATTAGAACCAATATAAAGAGAACTGTTCAGAAAGAGAAAAGAAGAAAATAAAGTTAAAACAAAATAAGAAGAACAAAAGCTTTCACTTTATTAAAATACGGGATAACAGAGTTTCACACTTTGCCGAATACAAAACAAAACTGGATTACAACCCTGGAATAATCCAAAAAGAAAGAAAAATCAGAGCCCACTACTAAGACTCCCTCCGGGTAGAAAGGGGAGTAGCCATCCAATTGTTGATATTTGCCCTAGGCCCCACAAACTGTACATCTAACTTACTGGACCCTTCTCCAACTTCTATTATGTTAACATCGGCGAATAGCCTTTCAAAACCCTCATTCAAATCTCCATCTGGCCCAATCAGTGGTCCGAGAACTTTCGGGACCGACAATTTTCTGATACCTGCTTTGACAAATGATCTGGATAGGCGTGGGATTGGCTTAGGAAGGACCTAGACTCTTTTCTTCAACTTGCGGGCCCGTATCACATCCGCCGATGTAGGCTTGAACCCCAACCCAAAGGTATCCAGATTTTTGGGCAAAGAAACCGGCTGAACAATACCCTGAAGATCAACCCCTAAACCTTTGCCTGGCACAAACCCGTTCTTCAACATCTCCGAGGCTACCATGACAGTTGCAGCTGCTATTTTGGGAAGTGGAATGCTTTCACCTTCGGGAACTTTGTCCACTGAAATCGTATCGAAAATCTGGTAAACCCACGGCCCCTTGTCATCGTCAGTCTCTATGAAGGGTACGATGGCATCACTTACGACGTTTGCATTGTCTTCCCCATGTACTACGATCTCTTGCCTATCCCACTCGAATTTGACCATCTGATGTAGTGTAGAAGGCACTGCTTTGGTGGCGTGGATCCAGGGTCGCCCCAACAGAAGATTATATGACACTGCCACGTCTAACACTTGAAACTCCATGGTGAACTCGACTGGACCAATTGTTAATTCAAGTATGATGTCACCCACTGTGTCTGTACCACCACCATCAAACCCTCGAACATAGATGATGTTCTTGTGAATCCTGTCACCATCGACCTTCAGTTTGTTCAATGTGGCCAAAGGACAGATATTGGCACTGGACCCATTATCAATCAGTACGCGAGTGCCTATCGAGTCTTCACACTTCACAGTCAAATAAAGGGCTCTATTATGTTCTGTACCCTCCACGGGCAACTCATCGTCTGAAAAAGTGACCATGTTGACCTCGAAAATCTTGTCTGCTATTTTCTCCAGATGGTTCACAGAGATCTTATCCGGAACATGGGCTTCATTCAGAATTTTCATCAATACCTGGCGATGCTCATCTGAATGGATCAACAACAACAATAATGAGATCTGTGCTGGGGTCTTCCTCAACTGCTCCATAATGGAGTAATCTTGTGCCTTCATTTTCTTTAAAAATTCTTCCGCCTCTTCCTCGGTAACTGGATTCTTTGTCGCTACGGGAATGGCCCTTCTTAACTCTGCGGGAGGAAAACACCTTCCCGAACGAGTTAACCCTTGTGCCTCACATATTTCTTCCACAACTTCCTTCCCCTTATGCATTACCATTACCTGACTGTAGCTCCATGGCACAGCTTTCTCGCTGATTATCGGCAACTGCATTACTGGCCTGATAACAACTGGTCCTATGCATGCCCCCTTCACGGCTACTGGCTTGCTTGATATCCCTTGCACTGTTACTTTGACCAGCTCTGGATTCTTGGCAACATCAGATGAACTCTTCCCTATCACCACCACTGGCTTGCCTTCTACCCTTTCCGACTGTACTACCGCTTTTCCACTGATCAACTTTTCTTTTGGACTGGAACGGATCATCATTACTGTTTGTGAGGGCTTCTTGAGCTTCCCTCCTTCATGCACTAGTTCGATCATGTGGGCTTCATGGTGTGCTGACAACGGGTTCTGATTGATGTTAGGTGCCTCTGGCTCCTGGACCTCAATCTTATTTATGTCAATGAGATCTTGTACGGCAGTCTTCAACTTCCAACACTTCTCTGTATCATGCCCGGGAGCCCCCGAACAATATTCACAGCTTATCGAGTGGTCCAAATTTTTGGGAAGGGGATTTGGCAATTTTGGCTCCACAAGACTCAATAGGCCTAACTGCCTCAATTTTTGGAACATAGTAGTATAGGTTTCTCCCAACGGAGTGAATGTTCTCGGCCTCTGCACCCTTTCGTTCTTGAAAGTCTGATTCCCACGGAAACCTGGTCCCGAAGGATTTCTGTAGGCCCTTGGTGGTGGATATGTGTTTTGTGGAGGTGGATATGTGTTTTGTGGAGGTGGATATGTATTTTGTGGAGGTGGATATGTATTATGGGGAGCCAGCGCACGCCATTGCAGGCGAGCCGGGGGCTGGGTGTAAGTTTGGTCGTGATGGACAGAGAAATGCAGCTCTTGTGGTGGATAGTAGGGTTGTGGAGGGCCGTATGGGATGTGTGGGTAATTTGAGTGATGGGGTCTAGGTTGGTAGTGAGGTGGGGGATCTATGGATCTGGACCAAGCACCTGCCTCAGCTGTTGCGACATCTTCCCTTTTCTTCTTTCCGAGCGCACCTCTCGTGCCGCTCTGGATGGCCTGAGTGGTTGCTTTAATTGCCGAATAGCTCAGGATTTTGTTGGACTTAAGTCCTTCTTCAATCATACCACCCATTTTTACTACTTCGTTGAAAGATTTGCCAACTGACGTCACCAGGTGACCGAAGTAAGTTGGCTCTAGAGTCTGCAGAAAGTAGTCCACCATTTCCCCCTCTCTCATCGGAGGATCAACTCTTGCTGCCTGTTCTCTCCACCGGAACCCAAATTCTCTAAAGCTCTCTCCCGGCTTCTTCTCAAGTTTCAGCAATGTGAGACAGTCAGGGATGATCTCAAGGTTATATTGGAAGTGACCTGTGAATGCTTGTGCTAGATCGTCCCAGGTGTACCACCTGCTCAGATCCTGTCTTGTGTACCATTCCAGTGCAGACCCACTTAGACTTTGACCAAAGTAAGCTATTAGCAGCTCATCTTTACCACCTGCTCCTCTCATCTTGTTGCAAAAACCACGCAGATGTGCCATTGGATCATCGTGCCCCTCGTATAGATCAACCTTTGGCATCTTGAACCCTGCCAGCAATTGAATGTCGGGGAATGGGCACAGATCTTTGTAGGCCACACTGACTTGGTTTCCTAACCCATGGATATTCCTGAAGGACTGCTCCAGGCTTTTAAACTTTCGAAGCACTTCGTCTTGCTCTAGGCTCTTAGCCGGCTTTTCAGTCTCTACCGGTATCTTGAAGTGAGTATTATAAGTATGAGGCTCGGGTGCTTTGAAGGTTGGTTCAGGGGGTAATATTGGTTATCGTGAGCCTGAAACAACGGCTCGCTGGACGATCTTTGCAGCGTGGCTGGTGGGGGTGCCACGAAAATAGGAACATTTGGTGGAGGAGGGTTCTGATTGGGTTGTGAAGCTTGGGGATCATAGGCATTTCTTCCCTGATAGTATTGGTGACTGGGGAAGCTTGTCGAAGGGCCGGGGGAGGGTATTCCGGCGTGTGTCCTGGTGGGAGAGTGGGAATAACGGGAGGGTTAGGCACTTTTTGTACCCTAGCTAAGGCCAACTGCATTTCTTTCATCTCCTGTCTCATCTTCTCTATTTCCTCCTTCAGCATTTGATTCTCCGTCCTTTCATCCTCGACACTTTGGTTTGAACTAGTCATGCTTTTTAGTACGGTCCCTTTGGATCTTGTTTGGTAATGGTAATCTGCTAGAACGTTCTAACAAACTAACTGGTTCGAAATCTCTAGAAGGACAACAAACTTGTTAGCGTTAGAGTTTAACACATATTGCAATTTCACGTTGGGGGATGCAATGTTCCTAGGCAGTTCAACCATTTCTAACATGTCTTTGCTTCGACCGCATGCGTCATTCCGGCTTACTTTGTTTGTGCCTCATTTAAGTGTTTCTGAAACTTTCTTTATCTCTCTTTTTATTTCTTTCTTTTCCTTTCTTTTATTTACTTTGCCTTTTTTTCCTCTTCTTTTTAGTGGTGGTCGAATCTTATGTGGATTGCCTACGTATCATGTCCCCGCATGAATCAGACCGAGCGTAGTTCTGCCACAAGTGCGGAGAATAAAGACACCATTTTTTTGGATTTTCCAACTTTTACTAGAAAAACGTTTTATTACAAGGCAAAACATTTTTTGAAAGGAAATTGACAGACTTGATACAGATTACAGACTTTATGCCAAAAAGGGAAATACAAACTCCGACGGACAACAGACTCTGAAGACAAGGAAAACACAGACTCAAACTATGAATGTTTCAGAGTTTCGAATTTTGGCGCCCGCGGGGCGTCATTCGGCCTCGCCGCGGGTTTAGGTGTAAGGTTCCTTTCCAGCTGTTCCAATTCATACATGATCTGCTTCACGATTATCATCACCGCCGAGAAGAAGGTAGTGCGGGTCATGTTTTCACACTCCCGACATTTCCTGGTAATAGCATGAGCAATAGTCAGAATCTTGTTCTTGGTTTGGTCTTTTTCTAGGAGTAGGCGTTCTATCTGATCCCCTCTAGCCATCAAAACCCGAGAATCATGCAGATGTTGTTTCCGTAACTGCTGTATTTCATCTTCCATCGAGGCCATTAGATTATAGCAGTGTTTACTCTCGGTTTCAGAAGCCTTGCCTTGTTTAGCCACCTCACTCTCTAGGGTGGTCGCCTTCCTTCTTAGACTGACAATGGTCCTTTCATGATCTTTCCTTGCCTGCTGTAAGTACTGTGTGCATTCTTTTGTTCTTTTTGCCCATTGTGCCTGGAGTTGTGCTATGGTATCCTCAGATTTCTTCAAATCATCCCGGCACTCACTGATTTCATTTTTTAACCCTTTTATTACCGCTCATCCGACCGACTCCTTTGTTGTTTGTCAGCATCTCTCCTCATCTATCGGATTTGGGCTTTCAACGCCTCGTTTTCTTGGGCCAATTTGTTCTTTTCTCCCTGGTCGGCATCAACTTGCAGACTATTTTCAAATTCCAGGTCTCTAATCTGTTGCCTCAGCTTGCCTATTTCTGCCTTGTAACTCTCTTCTTTAGCCAACCAATCCCGCTGTTCTTGCGATGCCTGGATGAACTCCTAAAGATGGGGTCTTTTAGCCGGCCTCTCGTGCTCAAGTTCTCTCATGTACCAAGCAAGGTATCCTGGGCTTCGCTTTTGGCTTGATCCTGCACACAAGTATCTGCTTTTAAACATTGGCATTCACTCCAGATCTGACGGACTCTTGCTTCAGGGAACTATCCGTTAGGGCTAATCTAAATTACTTGAGCACTAAGATCTTCTTCTTGTGGCACTGTTTGGCATCTCCTACGTTGTCTCAAAACCCCATATGGCGCGTAAGGCTGAATTCTCTTGAGCCCCATCAATAGAAAGTGGGTCCTAGCTGCCGGCATATGGATGACCTCGTCAACGGGCAACCATCCTAGTGTCCACTGTAGCTGGCGGTGAGGGTCTGAAAGAATGATGTCCATGTCGTAACTCCCTCGGGTAGACTGACCCCCTTGATTCTTGTGTATAACTCTTCTATGCAAGTTTTCTTCGAGGAGCCATAACTCAAGAGCTGGGAACGGTGGCAGAGATGCTCAGTCATCCATATTTGTAGCAACAAGTTACACCCCACGAAAAAGTTCCCCCTAGCTTGCAGGCTGTGAGAGCTCGGAATATATCAGATATTATCATAGGCGCAAGAGTGCTTTTATCTTGAATGAGAAAGGTACTGACGACCCCAGCTATTTTCAGATCAATGTTTCCGTCTTTCCTTGGAAATACCAAAAGGCCCAAAAAGGTTATCATAAAAGCCACTCGTCTATGCTCGTCCCATTTCTGATGGCTACTTTTGCTGCATAACTTGTTACCCGGGTTGTTGGATCCTCCGACATGACCGTATCTGTCGTATATGAAGCGCGGATTACAAAAACCTGCGGCTAAATCTAGGTTATGGACCGTCCTAGGTATCTTTAACAAATCTAAAAACCGATGCGTAGTGACAGCTCTTGGAGCAACCAGGTATTTTTACCTCAACGGAACTTCAGCGTTTCCGATGTACCCGGCTATTTCCTCCAAAGTCGGGGTGAGTTCAAAATCGGAGAAGTGGAAGACATTGTGTGTCGGGTCCCAGCAGGTGACCAAAGCTCTTATGATATCCCCCCGAGGCTGGATTTCCAATAAACCCTTAAGACCTTTTAGATATTGCTTGACCTCATCTTGCCCTTCACCACCTAAATCATCCCACCATAGTCGCAACTTGAAAGGGATTTTAGTCATTATTGAAAAAGGTTCATTCTGCATTGTGCTCATCCTGCACATTTATTAAGGTGAGATTTGAGAAAAAAATAAAATTTATTTGACTCAACCAAATGGCTATTTTTTAATTTTTCACAGATTAAAAGAAAGATCCGGCTCCGCACACGATTTTTCAGCACTTCGGGAACGAAGATTTTAAAGCTGGGTGAGTCAACCGGTCAAAAATCCAAAAATGAATAAAAGTGGTCGTTTATACAAAGTCAGCCTTCCGGCGTCCCTTTCGGGAACATTCGGCTATTCTTGCCAAAAACGGCATCACCCGACTTATTTATGTTAACAATTAAAATTTGACATTTTTGGCTATTTTTGTAAACGGGGAGGTTGGACCCGATGAGGGTTGCCTACGTATCCCGCACCAGTGAGAATCAAACCGGCGTAGTTCGGGTAGATAAAACAAACTCCTTTTGAAAACAAGACTTTTTTCAATGGCAAATAAAACCATTTATCATAAACAAAACCCCCTTTCTTTTTCTCTTTTTTTTTATTTTCTCAAAAATTCGACAGAGTTTCGACGCATTTGGACATTGATTTTTTCAAAATAGGCGATTAACTACCTCTATCTCTCTTTCCTTAAAGTATTCAAAAGTCGGTCAGCATACAAGTCCGAAGCAAACAAATGCACAGGTAGCAAGTTGGATGCATCAGGATGGTCTTTTGTCGTTTTGGTACACCTGTCCTAGACAGACCCAACCCCTGTGTTGAGCCTCCAAAGTCAAATGCACATGATGCAAACAAACGTTCCTACTAGGGATCCGGCATGAAGCTGAGTTATTCTAGGTTCGCAACCTGGGTATTTGTTCTAGACTGTGTACCCGAGCGGACAACTCGAATCGAGGAGGGGGCTACGTACCGGGGACCTGCGGGATCGTCCGGCTTTGTAACTTGTCCGGCCTCTTTCTTATTTCAGGGTATAACACTAACAGAATAGGGAGTCTCAACCAGTAAGCAACATCCCCGGAGGTAAGAAGAGAAGGGTTTCGGCACAGTTTATATATAGTTCAGATAATATCAAGCGGTAAAAGCATCATTTAGCACATTACGCCCAAACATGTAAAAATCACATAAAACCAAATATAACAATTTATCTAAGCTCGAACTCTTGAACCCTGATCCAGAGATTCTGGGTTATAATCCCCAGCAGAGTCACCAGAGTTGTCACACCTCCTTTTTCACTCGCGTCCCCACGAAGGCGCAGAGGGAGTTTTTCCAATTAAAGGACAATCGAACGGGATTTATTATTTAATTCAGAGTCGCCACTTGGGAGATTTATGGTGTCCCAAGTCACCGGTTGAATCCTGAATCGAGGAAAAGATTGACTTTGTATTACAGTCCGCGAACCAGAAATCTAAGTATGGAATTCTGTTAACCCGGGAGAAGGTGTTAGGCATTCCCGAGTTCCGTGGTTCTAGCACGGTCGCTCAACTGTCATATTCGGCTTAATTATCTGATTTTATACAATTATGAACCTATGTGCAGATTTTAATTTTTAACCGCTTTTGTTATTATCATTATTACTTTAACAGAGAATTGCAACGTTGTGAAAACGTATCCCGAACCACGTCACATCAATGTACCCGTGGTTATCGACATATTTCGACTCCGTTGAGATTTGGATTTGGGTCACATAAATGTACACCCGAGTTTAAGAAAGTAAATTATTAAAGGCGCACCTAAAGCGACTAGCGTGTTATCATTTTGGGGAAGGCCATGAACTTTTGCTAAACGGCTCATCCCGAAGTCTAAGGAATTTTACAAGCACTTATAGAGGGCCCCACAACTTATGTATTTTTTTATTTGTCGAGGCTCGTCTCACTCATTATTAAAAAAAAATTGCAACGTCATGGAATGCATCTCGAACCACGTCACAATCAATGTACCCGTGACTATCGATATATTTCGACTTCGTTGAGATTTGGATTTGGGTCACATAAATGTGCACCCGAGTTTAAGAAGGTAGAGTTATTTAAAATACTCGCCTAAAGAGACTAACGCATTATTATCTTGGGGAAGGCCGCAAAATTCACTAAATGGCCCGTCCCGAATTCTAAATGTTTTACTTTACCCATTTATTGAGGGCCCCGCAATTTGCATTTTTTTTTATTATTTGGCGAGGCTCATCTCATTTTTATTTAAAGACTGATCCCTAAGCGACTATGATGTTTCTAATTATTCTTGTCTCTACAAATCAGGGAAAGAAATCCTAATTAATAACGACTATATTTGAGGTCAATGGGTTTGCGCTACTTCAGCCAGCTTGGGCCTAAAGCACAACCCGTTTAAATGGACCAAAATCCAGGCACACACGAGAGCAAGCCAGTCTTAGGCTTGAGCCTAGGTTTACACGGGTGTTTAATTAAAACCAAACTTGGGCCGCCGGAAATGCATTGGAGCCCAGCCTCGAATGGGCTGTTAAGCCTTGATCGCCCATTCAAAAATGACTTTCAAGTAATCATGGACAGCTTCAAGTTATTCGTATTTCACCATTTACAACAAAGGAAAACGTGATTCACCTATTGGTTGATGAAATAACTAACCTTTCTGATTTCAACTTAAAGCTCAGATTATTTCTACTTATCTTTTGATGAGCTATTGGATACTATTAGGGTGAAAGAAAGCGTATATTGAGGATGTTAAATCAATGTTCAAACGATTCAGGATTTCATGCTAGTTTACTGTCAGTACACATGAGAATTCAAGAACTCGAAGTGATTTCCTATTTCAACTGCCTTCTGATTTTAATAATCAAATTATCAGGCACAAAATTAAACTAGCCAAAATGAAGGATAATTTCAGCTCACATTACTACATGTTCGAGAACTCTATACTAAACATACAAACTAAATTAGCCACGGCCAATTTCATTTCGCACTCATCGATCTAACCAATTAACAAACTCGAGATCCTCAAGCTGACTGACAGTTAGTTGCAACATATAATTCAGATTAGCCTAAGGAAATCCCACTTAACATTCCACATTATTACAAATTAGTCTATTACTCAAATCAATACCATCTTAATCAACTAGCAACAAGCGATAATTTAAACCACTTAAACTATATCAGACAGCATCCAAAGTGTGGAGATCTAATAGCAATTTTCATTTCAACTTCAACTTGGAGTTACATGGAAGCAAATCAAGGAAGTGTACCTAGAATTGGAACAAAGATAAAGTAGAAGAAAGATCAGCAGCAGCAGTAATGCGAGCAGCAATACAATAGCAATTCACAACAGCAATTTGAAGTTCCAAACAGCCACAAACAGAACCAGCTCAGCCTAGAAACATATTTTTCAATCCAGTAAGAGTTCAGAAATGTTTTGAACCAACCAGATGAATAGATTAACCCAAAACTGATTCGAATAAACCCAAATGACTTTCCTAGAAACATACCACAACAACAGAACACTCAAATTGATCCGAGAAGGTCTCGACTGAAACCAAAAGTCTACTGGAAAACTAAGTAGAAAACAACTACTGATTCCAGTAGCTAGCAATCAATTGATTTCTTCAGGACTAGTGCAACTCCCAAGGACTCTCTCTATTTTTGTAACACTGACCCTCAAAAAGAAAGCCTAGACCAGACTCAAAAGTTTTAAAAGAACTGATTTTCTGCTCTCAAAACCAGCCCCCTATCTCTGTCCAAAAAAACCTTTCCCTTCTTCTGCCTAAAATGACTCTATATATCCCCCAAAACAGGCCTGCCCTTCTCTGCCTTATCAGATTCTCTGCCCATGATATTCCTCCACCACTACCACATGTTTTGTTCTTTTTTAACTCACTTGTCCCCCACTACCCTTGTCTTTCCCTTATTTAATTGCTCAAACAGGTATGGGCACCTATTCTTAATCCATTTCCTTTAAACCTTCCCCTACCACTATGTCTTGTTCCCTATTAGCACTAAACAAATGCATTAGTTTAATGTTAATTAAGTGTTTTACTGACAGCCCACTTAAACTAGCCATTTTTAAACTTTTCAATTCCCAAATTACTCTCCTAAAGCCCTTGAAATTACTATCCTACCCAAACCTTTAATCTATACTACATCTTTCAGCTATAACCAGTTCAATTCGAACTCAAATGACCATTCAAACTAGAATTTAAATCAGATCAAATGGCATCAACATAAGAACAATGATTCAGGGAATAATTAAACCTAATTCCATTTTAAACCTAAATACGAACAACACTGTAAATACATTAAATGAAAATACTGAATTCATATACAAAGTGATGGGCGATCACAGATGACATACTTCAAACTAACAGTAATAGCAAGCAATTACGGGAATAGCTACAGTTTATACAAAACTTACTAATACTGACTGATTCGAATCATTCAGGAAAACGAAAGAAGGAACAAATACAGAGTAAGCACAAAACATTCGAATTTAAACAAAAAATAAGAAAGGAGTAGAGGATGAATTTATTGAACAAAAAAGAAAATAAAACGAAAACTACCAATTAAACGAGGCCTGGGTTCGAACCTCCGATGCCTTTTGGACTTGGGGCCAAGACGGACCCTAGTCGAATGTTCCTGAACGAGAACACATTCGACTAAGGTCCGTTTTGACCTCAGTCTCTGAACAAGCTTCAGATCACCACTCTGAGACTTTTGATTCGAGGCTTTCCGGTGTGATTCGACGCAAACTAAGGGTGGTTTGGGAACGAGGGAGGTCAGGGGGTGGCATGGTGTGAGTTTGGGGCCGGTTGGGGTAATTTTAAGTTTTGCTCAAATCTTCGATTGAAGATTTGAGAAGCTGGAGGTTAATTCGATGCAAACGGTTAGCGGATCTGCAATGAGGGTGGTCAGATGGCTTAGGGGTGTTAATTTGGTAGTCATCGGAGGGGGTGAGGTTTTAGGCTGATTCTTCGATTGAAGATTCGAGATGTTGGGTACTGATTCGAGGGAAACCGATATAGGATTTGGAAAGAGGACGTCGTGGGGAGGCTGTGGTGTAATTTTGGGGCTGTTTGGACCACCGGAACCACCGTGAGGCGATTTCCGGTGGGCGGTGCACGGTGGCAAGGGGTGGGGGATCTGTTTGGTCTCTGAAGCTCAGAGACGAAGAGGTGAGGGGGGTTTGGTTTGGGGCGTGGGGTAAGGGATTAGGGTTATATATGGAGGGGGTGTTTTAATCCTGGCCGTTGGATCAAGCATGATCAACGGCCTGGATCAATTCACTTGATAGGCAACGGTGTCGTTTGGAGTAATACTGGGGCGGTTTAAACCGGGGAACGGGTCGGGCCAGGGAATGTGTAAGGGAGATTGAATCTCAGCTGTTGGATCGATTTAATCCAACGGCCTTGATTAAGAGTGACCAAACGACGTCGTTTTAATACGTCTTTGGCCAGGCCGAACTGGACCTGGTTCATGGGTGATTTGGGCCTGATTTTTTGCACTGAAATTGGCCCAATTTTCACTCTTTTCTTCTTTTTCTTTCATTTTCTTTTAATTCCTTTTCAACTAAAAATCCTAATTAAATTATAAAGTTGACAATTAACTAAAACATTAACTCTTAATAATAGCTATCACACGAAATTAAACATCAAATAAAGATAAAATCACACAATTCGGACATTAAATGCAAGAATGCAAAGTACATATTTTTTTTGTGATTTTTCCATTTTGTAAAACAAACTTGTTTGTTTAATTAATTCCTAAATTATAAAATTAAATCCTAAATCACATGCAACACATATTTTTGTATTTTTCTTAATTAAAGTAGAAATAAACATGCACATACAAAAATACAAATAAATCACAAACAACACAAAACCATTTTATTTTGAATTTTTGGGAGTAGTTCTCATAGGGCAAAAATCACGTTCTCACACTACTCACTTTTATCTCACCTTATACACCTTACTATCATGGTCATGTGGTACCTTGTATGGCATTAGTCTATAAATATCGGGTATTATAGCTCGGACCGTATTTTATCCCAAATTGATAAACTTCGACGAAACTCATTATCTTTGATTCGCTTGCTCTTTCACCTTCACGAATTTACTTATCACTTGTTTGAAATATCATAATACTTATAATTCCAAAATAATCTCATTCCCGAGCTTACGTCGATTAACTTACGACAAAACTTTAACGTACGAGAATACGGGATGTAACAGCACACATGGCCATAGAACTGAATATTGCAGGCAGCTAAGGGAAGAAGTAGCTCGGTTGTTCAATGAGGTTCATCTTCAAGAATTTCTCAGTGATCGAGCTAAAAACCACTTCAGGGAAAGAGATGCAAACTGAAAAAATGAGCAGGAAGAACCACAACATGTAATCCATATGATCGTTGGCGGTGTCGATGTTCCACAAGGGCTTGTATTCAAATGCACCAAGGTGTCTATCACCAGAGAAAAAATGGACTCACAGCTATGTGCCCTAGGGCGTCCTATAATTCAATGACGAGGAAGTGGAAGGCATATCTCAGCCGCACAATGAAGCCTTGTTAATTTCTATTTTGTTAAATAAAATTCAAGTTAAACGTGTTCTAGTGGATCTAGTTAGCTCAGCAAACATAATCAGATCGAGGGTTGTAGAGAAGCTCGGCCTCAAGATCAAATTATACATGCTTCTCGGGTCCTAAATGGCTTCAACATGGCAAGCGAAACAACAAAAGGGGAGATAATCCTACCAGTAAACGTGGTCGGAACCATCCAAGATACAAAATTCCATGTCATCGAAGGTGACATGAGGTATAATGCACTTCTCGGGAGGCCATGGATCCACAACATGAGAGCAGTACCTTCAACCTTTCATTAGATGATGAAATTCCCAACAGTGGATGGTGTGAAAACGGTCTATGGATGTGACGACCCGGCCAATCTTCTCATGAATTACCGCTTAGTTTTCCCCATTTCTACTTCTTTATGCTTTGTTTATCCGTGTTATGGGGTATCAGGTTGGTCAGATCAAATTCGGAATGATTTTGGTAAGGTTTGAAACACTAAGTCTCTTTTGAGGAAGGTTAAGTTGGAAAAGTCAACCGGATATTGACTTATGTGTTAGAGGGCTCAAATGCGAGTTCTGATGGTTCAGTTAGCTTTGGGAGGTGATTTGGGACTTAGGAGCGTGATCGGAATGAGTTTTGGAGGTTTGGAGTAGATTTAGGCTTGAATTGGCGAAAACGAATTTTTGGCGATTTCCGGTTGATAGGTGATATTTTGATATAGGGGTCAGAATGGAATTATAAAGTTGCATTAGTTTCGTTGTGTCATTTGGGGTATGGGTACAAAATTTCAGGTTATTCGTACAATGGTTTGGTTGGGGGTTTTATAAAAAGCGGAATTCCGGAAGATTTTAGAAAGTTTGGCTTGAATCCGATGTGATTTGGTTGATTTGATGTTGTTTGAGGTGTTTTGAAGATTGGTACAAGTTTTAATAAGGTTTTGGGATATGTTGGTGCCTTTGGTTGAGGTCCCGGGGCCCTCGGGTGAGTTTCGGATGGTCAATCGGACCATTTCATGCCTTGGAGAGTTGCAGATTTGGAGTTCAGCTGTTGCAGAGTTTTTACTCTTCGCGATCGCGTAGGGGGTCTCGCGATCATGTAGAGCTGTTGTTGGGGCGCCAGTTTGCTCATCATTCACCAAGCTGGGGATGCAATCACATAAGGTGAAGGCATTGTTGATCGCGAACGCGTGGAGTGGGTCGCGTTCGCGTAAAGTTAAGTGGACCAGGGGTCTTGGCTTGAGATTGTTCAATGCGAACGCGGTAGCCAGTACGCGATCGCGTAGTGTTAGATGCCTAAGCATCGCATTTGCATGGGATGTTACGCGTTCGCATAGGGTTAATTTTGGGAGCTGAGAATTTGTGCTTCGCGATCGCGATGAAGGAATTTAGGCCTGGGTAGAAGGTTTAAATAGTCGTCTTTTCCGTAAATGTGGGGTTTATTTCTTCCATTGTTGGTCGTTTTTGGAGCTTTTTGAAGGAGATTGAAGAGGTATTCAAGGGAAATCACTTGGAGGTAAGATTCTTGGATTTAAAACTCGATTCTATTGTGAAATCTACCTAATAAATCATAGAATCTAAGCCTAAAATTGAGGAATTTGGGCTTGGATTAAGAGACTTTAAAATGAGAATTTGATGGGACATTTGGACTCCGATTTCAGTGTTCTTGGTATGTATGGACTCGTGGGAGGATAAGGATTCCGTTGATGTGATTTTTATCGAGTTTTGAGATGTGGGACCGGGGGTCGGTTTTGGCCAATTTTGGGATTTTTGGTATAATTTGATTATTTTCGTTTGGGCTTTGTTCCCTTATCATATTTTGACGCCGTGATTCTGATTTTGGATAGATTCGACGCGAGTGGAGGTTGATTCGAGGGGCAAAGGCATCGTGAAGTAGTATTTTCACCAGTTTGAGGTAAGTAACCATTGTAAATCTGGAATTGAGGTACAAAACCTCGGTATTTGACTTGTTTTGATAAATGCGGTGACGCACATGCTAGGTGACGAATGTGTGGGTGTGCACCGGTAGAGATTGTGACTTGGTCCATCCCATAGAGACTATTAAGCTGCGTATTTGATTTGGAATCTTATATTATTACGTACTTTAGTCATTTATAATGTATTATGGGTTGTATGCCATGTTTGGGGCATTGTGTCGACCTGTTGAGACCCTTAGGGGTATTTTTACTTTTTTTCCTCACTTTACTTGTTGAAACCATATCCTCAGTTTGTTTTACCTGTTTAAATGTTTAAAATTGGTTTTATCACTCCACTCCTAATTGTGAGGACTGTTTGGGCTGAGTTCCCTAATTTCTATTGTTGTGCCCGAGAGGCTGTGAGGTTAATGACTGAGAGAGGTTGAGAACCTAATAGTGAGGATATTATATGTATATATTATGGATCGGGTTGCACGCCGCAGCGATACTTATGATTTCTATTATTATGAGATATTAATGAGCCTGAGTGCTGAGAGTGAGTACCGAGTGACGAGAGTGAGTCACGAGTGACTGAGAGGCTACCCGAGAGGCTATATTCTGAGTGATACCTTGCCTGAGGGGCCCAGTTATGATATTTTCACTGATTTCACTCTTCTTTTAAAAATAGCATCCATTGGAAAATTACTAAGTATATGATTTCAAGTATTTAAACTAAAATTTATGATTTTACGACGGAACTGGTTTTAAACTGTGAAGTTGACCTATTATCCTGTTGTTTATTCAGTTATATGATTTTTAACTGCTCGTCACTGCTTTCAGACCTTATTTATATTAGTTACTTACTGAGTTGGCATACTCACGTTACTCCCTGCACCTTGTGTGCAAATCCAGGTGCCCAAGTGGCAGAGTGAGGGTCCTTAGTTGATCCAGAAGTTGCCGGAGACTTCAAGGTAGCTGCATGGCATACACAACCCTGTTTTCTCCTTCTTATCTTGTTCTTTTCCACATTTTCTAGACTTATGTTGTATCAGACAGTCAGTTATGTAGTAGAGGCTCTAGACTCGTGACACCAGATATTTGGGGCTATGTAGTTCATGTTTATTTGACTTCCGCTTATATTATGTTGTTTAAAACACTTATTATGGAAATTTGATATCTAAACCTGTGTTAGAAAAATGGTTTTATAAAAGGAATTTATTGTAGTCAATGGTTCGGGTTGGCTTGCCTAGTAATGTGATAGGCGTCATCACGACCAGGTATTTGGGGTCGTGACAATGGAGAACAACACGCTGCAAAGGAAATGTTTGTAGTCGATAAAGTGACACCGATTATAGTGCCTTTGACCTCAGAAAATCGGGGGCCAAAGATAAGCAGGTGGCCAAATAGCAATCACCGATCCTAGTCCCGATCGAGCTGGAGGAACAGGTAATCGAAGAATAAGAGGATTTCCTTACCCCTCAAACTTTCATTGTTCCCGAAGAGTCAAACGCAACCAAGTCAACGGTTGAGGAACTGGAACAGGTCATACTCATTGAGTACATGCCCGAGAAAATGGTATACCTGGGAACGGGGCTAATCCCCCAAACTCAGGAAAAAACTCATTCAATTTCTTATCGATAATATGGATTGTTTTTCTTGGTCTCATTTAGACATGATAGGGATCCCACCGAAAATAACCACACACCGGCTAAGTATCGACCCTAGATTCAAACTGGTGAAGCAAAAGAGAAGGCCCCATTCCGAGGTGAAGCATGCATTCATAAAGGATGAGGTAACTAAACTGCTTAAAATAGGATCCATTCGGGAGGTAAAATACCCCGAGTGGTTAGAAAATGTCGTTGTAGTCCCTAAAAAAAGGAAGCAACTTAGAATGTGCGTAGATTACAAAGATTTAAACAAGGCATGCCCTAAAGACTCTTTTCCACTGCCTAACATCGACCGCATGATCGATGCCATGGCCGGCCACGAGATCCTTACCTTTCTCGATGCCTACTCCGGGTACAATCAGATTCAGATGAACCCGAGGGACCAGGAGAAGACCTTGTTTATCACTAAGTTTGGAACTTACTGTTACAATATAATGCCCTTCGGGCTAAAAAATACAGGAGCTATATACCAACGCCTAGTTAACAAAATGTTTGAGGAACAGATAGGTAACTCGATGGAAGTTTACGTTGACGATATGTTGTGCAGAGGACCATTTAACTCATTTGAAGGAAACATTCAAAATCTTGAGAAAGTATAACATGAAGCTTAACCCGAAAAAATGTGCCTTTGGAGTCGGCTCGGGTAAGTTCCTCGGCTTCATGGTATCGAATAGGGGGATCGAAATCAACCCCGACAAGATCAAGGCCATCGAAGATATCACAATCGTGGATAGTGTGAAAGACGTGCAAAGTCTAGCAGGACGAATAGCCGCCTTGGGTCGATTCATTTCGAGGTCATCAGATCAAAGTCATAGGTTATTTTCCTTGTTTAAAAATAAAAAGGATTTCACATGGACCCCGGAATGCCAGCAAGCCTTAGAAGAATTGAAGCGATACTTATCGAGCCCGCCTTTGCTTCACACCTCGAAGGTAGATGAAAAGCTTTACTTATATTTGGCAGTGTCTGAGATAGCGGTAAGTGGAGTACTAGTTCGAGAAGAGAAGGGTATGCAATTCCCTGTTTATTATGTAAGTCGAACTTTGGGAGATGCTGAAACTAGATACCCTCACTTAGAAAAATTAGCAATTGCATTAATAAGCACATCTAGAAAGTTAAAGCCATATTTTTAATGTCATCCCATATGTGTATTAATCACTTATCCCCTCTGAAATGTTTTACATAAGCCCGAATTCTCAGGACGATTGACCAAATGGGCAGTCGAACTTGGCGTGTACGATATCAAATATCAACCCCGAACGGCTATCAACTCTCAAATCTTAGCTGACTTCGTGGCCGATTTTACGCTGACCCTCATACCCAAAGTAGAGAAAGAACTTCTGATAAAATCAGGTACATCGTCGGGGGTATGGAACCTTTTCATGGGAGGTACCTCGAACGTGAAAGGGTCCGGGCTCGGCATTGTTTTGAAGCCACCAACAGGTAGTACTATTAGAAAATCTATCAAAACTTCTAGGTTGACTAATAATGAGGCCGAGTATGAGTCCATGATTGCCGGTCTCGAGCTAGCTAAAAGCCTGGGGGCAGAAATCATTGAAGCCAAATGTGATTCCCTGTTGGTCGTACAATAGGTAAACAAAAGCTTTGAAGTTCGAGAGGATAGGATGCAAAGATATTTGGACAAGCTGCAGGTAACTTTGCACCACTTCAAGGAATGGACTCTATATCATGTGCCTCGAGAACAAAATAGTGAGGCTGATGCACTTTCTAATTTAGGGTCATCGGTTGAAGAAGATGATATCATTCCAGGACTGTCGGCCAATTATCGAGGTCTATGGTTGATGAAGGTCATGCCGAGATAAATTCTACAAGTTTGACTTAGGACTGGAGAAATAAGTATATCAAGTATCTGAAAAATGGAAAACTCCCATTGGGCCACAAAGATTGTATGCGACAATGGAAAGCAATTCGTCGGCAGAAGGTAACAGAGTTCCTTAAAGCAAACAAAATAAAAAGGATCTTATCAACACCGTACCACCCAACCGGGAATAGACAGGTCAAGTCAACAAAAAAACTATCATTCAAAACCTAAAGAAAAGGTTGGACGATTCGAAAGGAAAATGGAGAGAAGTTCTACCCGAGATCCTTTGGGCCTTTCGAACGACATCGAAGTCCAGCACGGGGGCTACTCCATTCACTTTAGTATATGGCTCCGAGGCCTTAATCCCAGTCGAATTCGGAGAACCCAGTGCCAGGTTTCGACATGCATCGGAGGAGTCAAATCATGAAGCTATCATAATCCCCTCTTTTCATCGAAAAACTTATATACATACAAGAGGGATGATTATAGTGATTGTGTTAGTTCAGATCTTCGGAACCTTGGCAAAGGTTGTCTGCCTTGCCAAGAAGGATACGTTCTCTAGCATTATCACTCAAGTAATACTAGCCTCGAGCTATTAGATGAAAAATGAGAAGCAGCAATTGTTCGGATGGCGGCGCAGAAACAAAGAATTGAGAGATATTATAATAGAAGGAAACCTTTGAAACTTCAGAATCAGGGATTAGTTCTACGGAAGGTCACCCTCAATACTCGAGACCTGAAAGAAGGGAAACTAGGCCCAAATTGGGAGGAACCGTATCGAGTCATCGAAGTGGTCGGCAAAGGATCTTACAAACTTGGCACGATGGGAGGCGAACAACTGCCAAACAATTGGAATGTATCGTTACTAAAACGATACTGCTGCTAAGGTATGATTTTCTCCTTTTGTCCATTTGAATTTGAAACTAACTCATTGTAGGTGTTCGACCGTAGACATCGAGGGAAACTTTTTACATGAAGCCTTAGGTTTTAAAGTACGTGTTGCACTCTTTTTTCCTTAGATTGGATTTTGTCCCAAATGGGTTTTACCGGTGAGGTTTTTAACGAGGCAACAACTATATGCTACCTAAGGAGAACTCAATAGTATCCAAGGCTTCTTTTCAATCATCCTCGAATAACGGGAGGCATCACCTTCGGAGATTATATTTTGGAGGAAAATACTTCACGCCAAAGAGGGCCTAGAAAGGAACACTTTGTAACTGGCCAAATGGTTAGATGAACCGTGTCCATATAGAATAATCAAGCCCCGGGGGCAAAAACATGTACGCATGTATCAATTATTCAAAGAAGCATTCCTTCTATATCAAAACATTTTGAGTCTCAAAGAAGTCTGTTGTTATACGAGCTTCATACTTGTAATTCTGCGAGAAACGGCTCAAGGGCCAAAACGCAAATACACCCTGAATACTCGGGGACTGTCATCGATAGTCAACACATTCAAGTCATGTAAACTCGAATTCATAAGACCTCAAAGAGGCATCCCCTCGACATAAAGGCCAAAACCATCATACTCGGGGACTAACCTTTCGAACAAGTTCGAAAGGTTATCGGGAAACAAGTCTAAAAGACATACCCGAAGGATACAGCCATATTAAAGACTACGGTCATATAAAAGAGGCTATGACCGAAATAATATGGCTCGGAGACATCAGACATCCGCCATAAGTTAAAGGCCATCTAATACTTTGAAAAAACCGGTTAAATCAGGCTACCCTCGACAAAAGCAAATAAAAATGGCTTCGATAAAATCAGCCCTCGAATAATTGAAAGGCTTCGATAACATCTACCTTTAAAAAAGCCTCAAGAGGTATTCAATTATCGTAACACAAATGGAATACGAATAAGGTTTCGATTGATCGAACCTTCAAAAAATCCAACGGGTACTAAAAACACATGCTAAGGCGTAAAGAAATTTTCACTAAGTCGTTTAGCCGAATAGAGGGAATTATTATAGCTGCCTTAGAGGCCAAATCAGCCCAGCTTAAAGAGCCTAAGGGCCGACCTAAATTATGTCAGTTCGGGATACCTGTCGAGATTGTATGCAACAATGGAAAGCAATTCGTCGGCAGCAAGGTAACGGAGTTTCTTGAAGCACACAAAATAAAGAGGGTCTTATCAACACCATACCACCCAACCGGGAATGGACAGGCCGAGTCAACAAACAAAATTATCATTCAAAACCTAAAGAAAAGGTTGGATGATGCAAAAGGAAAATGGAGAGAAGTTCTACCCGAGGTCCTTTGGGTGTATCGAACAACATCAAAGTCCAGCATGGGGACTATTCCATTCTCTTTAGTATATGGCTCTATTAATCCCGGTCGAAGTCGGAAAACTCAGCGCCAGGTTTCGACATGCATCGGAGGAGTCAAATCATGCAGCTATGAATACTAGCCTCGAGCTATTAGATGAAAAATGAGAAGAAACACTTGTTTGGATGGCAGTGCAGAAACAAAGAATCGAGTGATATTATAATAGAAGGACTAACCTTCGACACGTCGGAATCAGGGACTTAGTTCTACGGAAGGTCACCATCAATACTCGAGACCCGAATGAAGGGAAACTGGGCCCGAATCGGGAGGGAACGTACCGAGTCATCCAAGTTGTCGACAAAGGATCTTACAAACTTGGCACGATGGGAGGCAAACAACTGCCGAACAATTGGAATGTATCGTTACTCAAACGATACTACTGCTAAGGTATGATTTTCTCTTTTTGTCCATTTGAATTTGAAACTAACTCATTGTAGGTGTTCGATCGTAGACATCGAAGGAACCTTTCTCCATGAAGATCTTAAATTTTAAAGTACACGTTGCACTCTTTTTCCCTTAGATTTGATTTTGTCCCAAATGGATTTTACCGGTGAGATTTTTAATGAGGCAACAACTATGTGCTACCTAAGGAGAACTCAACAGTATCTAAGGCTTCTTTTCAATCAACCTCGAATATTGGGGGGCATCACCCTCGGAGATTATATTTTCGAGTAAAATACTCCACGCCAAAGAGGGCCTTGAAAGGAAAACTTTGTAATGGGCCAAACAGTCAGATCAACTGTGTCCATATAGAATAATCAAACATCGATGGCAAAAACATGTACGCATGTATCAATTATTCAAAGAAGCATTCATTCTATATCAAAACATTTTGTGTCTCAAAGAAGTCTACTGTTATACGAGCTTCATACTTGTAATTCTACGAAAAATGGCTCAAGGGCCAAAATGCAAATATACCCAGAATACTCGGGGACTGTCATCGAGACAGTCAACACATTCGAGCCATCGAAACTCGAATTCATAAGACCTCAAAGAGGAATCCCCTCGACATAAAGGCCAAAGCCATCATACTCGGGGACTAACCTTTCGAACAAGTTCGAAAGGTTATCGGGAAACAAGTCTAAAAGACATACCCGAAGGCTACGGCCATATTAAAGACTACGGTCATATAAAAAAGGCTACGACTGAAATAATGTGGCTCGGAGACGTCAGACGTCCGCCATAAGTTAAAGGCCATCTAATACTTTGAAAAAACCAGTTAAATCAGGCTACCCTTGGCAAAAGCAAATAAAAAAGGGCTTCGATAAAATCAGCCCTCGAATAATTGAAAGGCTTCGATATTATCTGCCTTTGAAAAAGCCTCAAGAGGTATTCAATTATCGTAATACAAACGGAGTACAAATAAGGTTTCGATCGATCGAACCTTCAAAAAATCCAACGGGTACAAAAAAACACATGCTAAGTCGTAAAGCGATTTTCACTAAGTCGTTTAGCCGAATAGAGGGAAATATTATAGCCGCCTTAAAGGCCGAATCGGCCCAACTTAAAGAGACTAATGGCTGACCTAAAAGAGCCTAAGGTCTGACCTAAAAGAGCCTAAGGGCCGAAACGTGTAGAGTTCGAGACCTTACTCTCACTCAACTCGGACTCAAGGGTCCCATCATCCCGAGCTCACATCAAATCGACTTAAGGATAGCTCGAGGATTAACAAAAAATTTAAGAGGTATTCTGTTATAAGTTCAAAGATCGCCCATTGATCATTAAAAAACTAAGGGTTTGTTCTATTTAAAATCCGAGCCAATGAAGTTATCAAAAAATTTCACAAAATGAAGACAAAACATAATTCAATACACATCGGAAATAAAGCAAGAAGAAAGAGAATTCCTTATATTCACATAGAGTATTTACAATGCCCACAAAGGTCCTTACACAAAAACAAAATAAAGGATCCTAATCTACTTCGGGGCCACATCTCCGGGAACCACATCTCGGGAAGCCACATCCTCGGGAGCTGCATCATCGGGAGCGCATCTTTGGGAATCTCTTCCTCAAGGACTTCGTCCTCTATTCCCCGCTCTTAGAGCCACTAGTAGAATCCTCGTCATTGGAGAGCAAAGAGGCAGCCTCTTCCTTCAAAGTTTTTTCTTTTTCAATATCAGCTGAGAGGTCGAAAACATGAGCGTGCACCTCCTCGAGAGTTTTTCTCCGGGACTGTCGCCTAGCATGGTCGAGAGCACATGATAACTTAACTTCATCCGCAATAGAGATCTTATGTGCCCGAGTGTTAGCAGCTTCCCTCTGCCTCAAATTTGGCCTTCGCAAGCTCAGCGGCTGATTTAGCTTCGAGCTCCTCGATTTTGCGACTCTGGGCCAAGCTTTCCTCTTTTGCATTTTTACGTTGGCGTTCGATTGAAGTCAGCTATTCTTGAAGCGTATCTTTCTCTAAGGCAAGATGGCCCATATGTTTCTTCCACACAGGGTCTCGGCCTCTTTCATATTGAGCTCTTCTCGATGCTGCTCCACCAGCTCGCCCTTCTACTGGGCCTGCAAAGTTGAAGTATTAATCACCTGCAAACTCAAAGGCTATATTACCTTTTCAATAAGCTCGGTCTATTCTTGACGAGCCTTCCCCAACTGGACTCGGAGATCCCTGACCTCGCAAGCTCGGCCCGAGATTTGGAAAATGCTTGTCGCTGAAGCGACACGGCCTTCATTGAAAGAAAAGGAGTTAGACTTAGAAAGATAAGAATTAAACCCGAGCATAACTATAAAGATAAAAAATTACTTGTTTAAGAAGCCTTTGGGCCTCATAAAAAATAAATGAGGTGTCAGGATCGGGACCATCCTCGATCCCCGCAACGCACTCCCGAAAAATGTCACTCCCTTCATGGGTTGTTCCCATATCAGGAGTCCTCATGGCCCGGGCATCTCGGAATTGCCCTTTGGAGAACACCGGGCCCGGTAGCAAATCATCTACATTGATTATCCCAAGTGATTCACTTGGGATATTATCCTATCTTTGAAGGGCCTCGGAATTAGGCTCTTCGAGCTAGTCCACCAAATGTCCCCCGGGACGAGATGCACTTTTTCCACCTGATGGCTCAGGGTCTTTGCTTGAGCTCCCCTACAAAATTTCTTCAGTTTGAGATTGGACCGCATCTGACACCATTGGTTCAGCGGCCTTCGAAGTGTCAATGCTTTCTCTTTTCCGATCTACCAACAGGCATTCTTCATCTTCTCCCTCTTCATCCTCATCCCAAAGGCGTTGGACTGTTTATGGAGATAGGGCCACAGAATCGGCCTTAGGCTTTCGAGCCTTTCTTTTCTTTGGCTTCGGGGAATTTGTAGGCGACCCCCTTTTCCTCTTCTTTTCCTTGGTAGGATTTGGGATTTCTTCTTCATCGGGCGGGGGCGGCCGCATAGCAACGGCGTCTCCAAGGCCAACATAATGATAAAGTGAGTATTTCACTAAGAAACATAAATATATGAACAAGAGAACTCACCATGGTTTTTAGTTTTCCATCGACCCTTGGCCAAGTCACGCCAACTGCGTTCAGTGTATGAAGAAGTGGAGGCTAGTTGCCGAACCCAACCTGTGAGGTCTGGGACCGCGCCAGGAAACCAAGAAACAGATGCATCATCATAAAGGGATTAGATCGAGAAAAGGATGAGATCGAGAAAGAGTAGGGAAAGCAGAATATTAAGTCACCATCGATAAATCGGTACTTATGTTTCATGTTCCACTCATCGGGGAATGGCATCCTCTCAGCAGGAATCAGATCGGAGGTTCTGATTCGGACAAACCGGCTCATCCTTCCTCGGTCCTTGTCCTAAATCGATGCTGGAGAAAAGAGATTTCGAGGATCAGCGTTGCAACTTTATCAGACCACCTCGATAAAGGCGAGGACTGTATAGCCTGATCAGGTGGTCGAGGGTAAAAGGCATCCCCTCGACCAGGCACGAGAAATATCTAATCAGATTGACGATGCGCCAGAACGAAGGGTAGATCTGGCCAAGTGTCACCTGGTATTGTTGGCAAAAATCAAGAATCATTGGGTTTATGAAACCCAGAGCTGGATCTACGGGACCCAACGTGAATGGATAGGTATACACGCTTAAGTACCCTGCCTTATGGGTAGTGATGTCCTCTTTAGGGGAAGGGATCACAACATCTTTGTTCTCCCAGTTGCAGTCCTTTTTCAGCTGTCGTTCATCTTTAGTTATCAAGCAGATGTATCGAGACATGGGCTCACATCGGCTTGGTGTCGATGCAGGTTTATCGATTTTAAAATCGGAAGTTAGTTCGCACGGCCCGGGAATACACTCCTCAATACGAGGTGGCACCACCGCTCTACCTCTGGGAGGCCGCGATGATGAAGAAGCTTTTTCTTTCTGAGGAACAATTTTAAATGTTTTAGCCATTGCAGTTTATAAATTCAAGAGAAGAGAAGGAGTAGATGTTGTAGTAAGAGAAAATTGAGAAAAAGGTGAACTCAAAGAAGTTGAAGGAGCTAAAGATATTTTAAGAATGATTTGAGAAGTAAAGTTTGCAAAAATTGTGAAGATGGCATATTTATAGAGCATGCTTAAGTGTTTTGGGGAAGCCAAATAGCCAACCATCAGCCGCCTCCAATTAATGACCTTGGGAACTACGCGGAAGCGACTTTTCAGTCACTTCAGCCACTGACATTATGAGATTGACATCATGATCAAGGCGTCGGAGCATCGAAGATCAAATCATTTCTTATCATCTTACACTAAGAAACGCAGGGACTATCTGTATACGGTCGAAATCAGGTATGCTCGATTTTCCGGGCTCGAGGATTCGCCTTAAGCTCTAGTTTGGGATGGATCGAGGAGAAACTCGATGGACCAGGATCGAGCTCAACGACAGAGTACGAGGCTCGAAGAATCAAGTGTTCGAGGAACGTCGGAGTCTAGTGTGACCAGCCTCGAGATAATGCCGTTATGGATTTGTAACAAAATGAGCAAGATTCCTGTCACGTCCCCAAGATTATGGGGTAAATCCCGGAATAGATTTGTATGAATCCGTACTAGGTGGTTAAATAGCTGTTCCAATAAGATTCTTTACTGTAAATGGAAATGTACTTTATTTAGGGTTTCCCCTACTATATAAAGGGGACCACAATCATTTGAAAACATCATCAATCATTATCAAAGAATATACTCTCTTACTTTCTGGTTCATATTTCATCAGAATCGTCCTTTTACTTGATTGTTCTTATTTTACTGTTCTTAATCAACCTCGAGGCCACCTAGCTCGAAGTCGAGATGGTCTTGCACACTGGTTTGATTTACCTATTTCTTGCATTTTTACGTTATACTTCTTGGTTATTAATTAGTATTGACTAAATCACATATCTTTAAAATAATAAATCAAGTTTAATTGTTACCAGTATTTTTAAGGTAAACAATTTGCATCATCTCTGTGATAATCATCAATAATTAGAGTTGAAATGGATACGGCGTATTTGTTATTTTTAGTCCAATGAATCCTCATAACAATTAGAATTTACCACCAAAGGATGTGATGCAGCGGATAGGGCTGCTCCTCCCTTAACCAGAGGTTTCGGGTTCAAGTCCTGGATATGAAAAAATTCTCGGTAGGGAGCGCTTCCCCCTGAATGGGGCTTTACCCGACACAAATCCGGATATAATCGGGCTCCAATGCGGATATAGAACAACGGGTGAGAAACCAAAAAAACAATTAGAATTTTTAGCTGCTGGACTTCTAAAACAATTAACGTATCGCCTGAAACAATTGTATTTTTTTTTCCTTGAATAGAAATATGATGACGTTGATACACTGATCTTGATTAGCAAATTGAGCATTGATTATAGTTTTGTTTCACTGTCATTTTCTTTCATTTCAATTTTGCCTAACTTCATTAGCTTTAGGTTAAGAAATTTGTTAGGTTTGAGTCTGATTTTCTACCAAATGTAACTTTTAAGCCCTTATTTCTGGTTTAGGTTTTTTAATTGCCACGATTCATAACTTTTAAGTCTTATTTGTGATTTAGGTCAACATTTAATGCCTATTAAATTTCGTGTAAGCTTAAAAGGATGTGCTAGATACTAGGATTATAATGTAAGGATAACATTAGGGGAATTAGATAATGACGGGATTATTTAGTAGATATATTTTTATTGGTAATAATTGGTACATTGAACTAAAAATAAAATACATAGAGTATAATACAAAATAGGAAGACGGCCAAAAATGCCCCTTAGGCCTCAGCGGTACGAAATAGAGTAATTTGCCCTTATTTTGAATTTGGTCCTAAACATATCCTTATCAATAGTGGATTAGGTCAGATTTACCTCTCAACTAGTGAAAATAGAATAATGATGTCTTCCATTTGAATTTGGTCTCTTATGCCCTTATCATGAGTAGACTACTTCATATTTACCTCCCTAAAATTGACAGAATTTATTTTTTCGATAAATCCTTTTACTTTAGAGTAAAAAAAATTGACTTTTATTTGGATAAGAAAGAACAAAAAGAATAAGAAGAATAAAAGATATATATATATATATATATATATATATATATATATATATATATATATATATATATACATAATTTATTTTCATAAATACACAAAAAAAAAAAAGATTCATCAAATACTTCGTTTAAAGGACAACCAATAAGTCTTCTCTCTTTTAATTTATGTCTTAGTGAATATCAACACTCTTTTGTCTATGCAATTGCACTTGCATAAATTTAGCTCAAAAGAAATAAAAATGATATTCTATGGATTTTATACTTTCAGGATTGGCAGTGATCGTAATTTCTTCAGCAAGATCGAAACTTATTGTTAAGTGCACTTTATAACTCCCCGTTCTTATTTATTTTTAATTATTTTCACTGATTTGAGAATTTTAATTTATATTTGTGTTCTTGAAGATTATTTATTTTTCCATGAAAAATGATTGATATTCTATTTAATATGTGTTACATTCTGGAGAGTAAAAAAAATTATATAGGGAAAGACATGAATATAATGAGAAATTAGATGTCTTTAACTCTTTTAATTATTTTGGATATGTATAATTTTCTGGTTAAATTTTTTGTGGTTAAGATTATTTTCCTACATGGTAGCACTCCATCTTAATAATAAAATATATTTTAAATGGGTAAAAATAAAAATTGAAGGTACGTCAGTTTTGAGGGACAAATATGAGTTAGTCAACTCATCATAAGGGTATATTTGAGACCAAATTCAAACTGATGACAAATCTATTCTATTTTTCATACTTGAGGGACAAATCTGAACCAATGCTCTAGTGATAAGGGTATGTTCGAGATCATATTCAAAATAAAGCAATTTTGTTATGTTTTTCATAGTTAAGGGGCATTTTTGGCCTTCTCTATAAAATACATATTTGATTTTACACTAGAAATACATCGATAAAAATTTATTTTAAATTTTAAGGTTAACGTCACTAAAATACTTTTGGGAAAAGAAATTTGGCAAATGACTAATTTATCATTTTGTTATTTTATTTTGAATAGTAATAGCGAGAATGTTATACCACATAGAGGGATATAAAAGTAACATCATAATTGTGATTGAGATTATTTATAATAACAACAAAAATTTAACAAACATTCCTTATAAAAGAGAAAAAGAAAAAGGTAAGACAAAAAGAAATAGTAATCGTTTTCCTTCCCACAGCAAAACGCGATAACCAAACAAAGGATGAAAACGTTTAACGTGTAGCAAGTAAGAGTTTTTGACCAATAATATCCTTTATCTTTGAGGATGGGTCTATTTTGATCCCTCAAGTATAATCTGAATATACTTAGTTCCTTAAGTGTATAGTTGCTTATCGGGCGAATTGAGCGGTTATTTACTCTTAACGGTTTGACTTATCGGTTATCGGCTTTTAAATGTATTAATCCGCTAGCCACCCGATAAGATATTGGGCAGTTTGGTATCGATTTAGCTCTTATCGGACGGTTTAACGGCCTAATTTAATCTATATTGCACATGACGCTCTTTGAGTTCATTACAGATTTACTTCCTTAGCACTTCGAAGATGGAAAAGGAAAGACAGTAACTTATTATAACAGTAAGAACAAATTTTTGAAGCATGTCTTTTTGATGGATTGAAGAGCAGTGGTAATATAGAAACTTGGCATTACAAGATAAATAGAGGAACACAAAAAGTTTTAAATTTCTGCAGCATTGTCCAACAGAAAATATACTCCTACTATATTCTTTTTGTTCTTTGTCACGATCCGGATTTCCCACCCTCAGGAGTCGTGATGGCGCCTACTCGTGAAAGCTAGGCAAGCCGAGTATTATAAATTCAATAACTCTTTTATTTAACCCTTTTTAGCAGTTTAAAACAACATACGATCAACAGTGAAATATTAACAATAAATAAAGACATGCGGAAGACGTAATCTAATAACTTAGCCAAAAAACAAGTACGACAATACCAAGTACCTCTACCCGGAACCGGTGTCACAATATCACGGACCATCTACGAATACTACAAACAATTGTCTGGAAAAAAAGATACAATCTGTCTCGGAAGTAAATGAAAACAGAATATAAATATATAGGAGAACGTCGGGGCCTGCGGCTGCCTGTAGGAACGCGAAGGCCGGGGGGCTTATCCTTCGCGAACGCCTAGGAGATCTCGTGATCGCGTAAGCCTGAGGAAGGCTGCTCTTCGCGAACGTGGCAGGCCTATCACGAACGCGATGAAGGCCTGCCCAGTCTTTTAAAACAGAACCAAAAAACGGGCAGAACTCATTTTTATCGAACTCCCAAGACTTAGAGGCGATTTTCTTCACACAAATTCATCCCCAAAGTGTTGGTAATCAATTCTAAACTTTACTCTTTCAATTACCCAATATCACTTTTTAATCAAAAATCAAGAGTTTTCATGGTAGAAATTAGGAATTTGAGTAGAGTTAAGGCTTTTTGAATAATTAAAATTTAGACCTTATTTTGGGGTCGGATTTCAAAACTAATTGCATATTTGGGCTCGTGGGTGAATGGGTGATCGGGTTTTGGTCCGAACCTCGTGTTTTGACCAAGCGGGCTCGGGGTCGATTTTTGACTTTTTGGAAAAAATGATAGAAAACCTATAATTGAGCATTGAGTATGAATTATTTAACATTTATTGATGTTGTTAAATCAATTTGGACTAGATACGAGTTGTTTGAAGGCGAATTCTAAAGGAAAAGTGGTGTTTGAGGCTTGAGTTGGCCGTGGAAGTTCGAGGTAAGTGTTTGGTCTAACCTTAGCTTGAGGGATTAGGAGTTGTGTACTATTTTCTACATGTTACTTGTTGAGTACGACGTATAGGTATGGTGACGAGTATCTATACGTTGGTGTCAAGCATGACCGTGAGTCTTAAATTGAAATTGTTGTGTTCCTAATAAGTACTATGAATGCCTAAGTTGTTGATTGTCTATGTTGAGCAAGGATTATGATTGTTCTCGTGGGAATTGCTTATAGTTGGGTATTGGTGCTAGTTGAGGTTTCTTTTGTGAAGTTAGAAGTTGGAACAAGTTTGGTTATAGCTGATTTTCCCTTGCCGGGACGTATTTACTTATACTGTCGATTCCCTTGCCGGGATAGTGTTGTTTCTTTATTGTTCCCTTACCGGGACTCTCTTTGTGATTGGTGTTGAACTGTATACGTGGATCGAGTTGCACACCGCAACAATATTATAAATGGATCGGGTTGCACGCCGCAACAATATTATATTTGGATCGGGTTGCACGCCGCAACAATATTATGTTTGGATCGGGTTGCACGCCGCAACAGTGTTTTTATGATTTGGATCGAGTTGCGCGCCGCAACAATAGATAATAAAAGTGTTTATTGATTGGTTACGATTTCCTTATTCTTTGCTGTGAATTTTAAATTGTTCTTTATGCTGTTCTCTTAAATTACTGTTGGTAAATGATATTCCCCGCAACATGTCCCCCTCCTATCTTTAATTGTCTATTTCTGCTTTATTTTCCGTTGTATGTGATATAACTGCACAGGTTTATTTGGTAGTTTGGTCCTAGCCTCGTCACTACTTCGTCGGGTTAGGCCAGACACTTACCAGCACATGGGGTCGGTTGTACTGATACTACATTCTGCACTGTGTGCAGATCCCGGAGCGGCAGCTTTTGGACCGTAGCTTTGGGTGGCTGCCTTCAGTCCAGTCGGAGATTCCGAGGTAGTCCTGTAGGTGTCCGCAGGCCCCGGCGTCCTCCTCTATCCAGACAATTGTTTGTAGTATTCGTAGATGGTCCGTCATATTGTGACACCGGTTCCGGGTAGAGATGTACTTGGTAGGCGTCTTCACGACTCCCGAGGGTGGGAAATCTGGGTCGTGACATCCTTTCTTTTCCTTTCTTTTCCTCTCTTTTCATTATTAGCTTTGCCTTTTGTTCAGCGTGGAAACCAAAGACAGTACAAATAAGAGAAGCATTAGCAAATATTGTCAATGGTGCAATGCAAAAAATGCATGAAATTTACAAACAGTAGAAGGCACTTGTTTTTACTTCATCCTCTTCTTTTCCGACGTCTTTTCCTTGCCTTAAACTCCATAACCATCCTGTATCCGTCTTCGTTGACAATTCTCACAATCCATTTTGGTCTCCCTCTTAAGAAAATGACATATCTCATAAACAATCCAAACACCATTCCACAACCATATTCTAATTAAATTGTGACATACTCCTTATTTGATTCACTCCCATTTTGATTATTATTATTATTATTATTATTATTATTATTATTATTATTATTATATATATATATATATATATATATATATATATGGATAAAAATAAATTTTATATGTATATATATATTCTTAACGGGTTAATAGATTTCTGTTAAGAAAAATGAATAATCCGCCCCCAAACCGATAAACTGTTAATAAAAAAAATTAATATGTTCCCCGTCTGTTAAACCGTTAACCCGATACCAATAAGCCATTAAGCTTCGATTTCGGTTCAGTTTTCGGTTTCGGTTCGATTTTGAACACCCCTTCTTAAGTGTGCTAAAGTGGAGCACCTTTAGCCTCATTGATATAGTGTGTTCAAAAACTAATGGTATTACCCAACTCTTATTCATGAAGCAATTCTTCTGCTATGAGCAAAACGTTTCCTCTCTTTTTATTGGATAACAAAAATTATCACTTTAATTCCTCATTTTAGATAATGCCTTCTAAAATTTTGAACTAGAAAATATCCCCTTATGTGCCAATTTTCAGTAAGAAAATTACACTGTATAGCCATCGTAAAAATAATAGCCGAAAAAATATATAAAATTTTGTATATATTTTTGTGTGTGTGTGTATATATATATATATATAAATTTGGTTGATTTTTCCAAAAAGAAAAGTTAAAATTTGAAGAAAAAATAGAGCTGCCAGGATTACTACTAGGCATATTGTTGAAGCAAACAAATAACCAGGTTGTATTATCACTTTTAGCCCGTGCCAGAAGCTATTTACATTTGGTAGCCGAAAAGTGTATAAAATTTATATATTTTTTGTATACTAATATACAAATATATATGTATGTATATATATATATATATATATATGTGTGTGTGTGTGTGTGTGTATGTATGTATATATATATACAAAAAAATATTAAAAATTTATATATTTTTTCGTCTATTAGTATTACAGCGTCTATGCAGTGTCATTTTCTCAACAAAAACTGGCACATAATGGGATATTTTCAAGGTCAAAATTTCAGAAGACATTATCTAAAAATGAGGAATTAAAGTGATAATTTGCGTTATCCAATAAAAGGAGAGAAAATATTTTGCTTCGGAGCAGAAGATTTTCTTCATGAATCAGAGTTGAGTAACATTGTTAGTTTTTGAACACATTGTGTCAGTAAAACTAAAGGTGCTCTACTTTAGTATACTTAAGGGACTAAATATGCTCACGGAGACCTGCCCAAAAGATAAGGGACAATATTGGCCAAAATGTCTAGCAAGTATAAGGCTGTATTGTGGTCTGGTCCCGGGCCTAAATGGGCTACACGGGCCGGGCCTAACGATACCAGGCTCTGGCGGGCCGGGCTCAAGTAGTCCCGGGCCAAATGGTCCCGGGCTTAACGGTACTGGAGGGTGGAACCGGCCCACTTGGTCCCCGACTAAATGAGCCGGGCCTAAGGGCCTAAACGGGCCTAAGTGTTCGGGGCTATTTTTTTTTTGAAATTTTTTTATCTAAGGAAATTTCTTGTAAATTATATTATATAATTGTGACTTAAATCTTTTAATTAAAATTTAAACACAAAAAATTCAAAGAAATATTCAAGGGAATGCCTTATAATTTTTGTTATTACGACATTAACAAAAAATGACAATATCTTTCTTAGTCTTCCTCCCCCCAATGGAATGAGCACAACAAGGTGCTAATACCACTATTAAAAGGAAAAAAACTAATGAAGATGTGCCAAAATGCAAGTTACATATTAGTCTATGTATTATCTCTAACAAATTTCATAAATCCTTAAAGGTTCGGAGGAATTTCCGTTGGTGGTGGCGGAAAAGAAGCTTGTTCATCACTGCTTCCGGGCGAAGCATCATCCTCCGCAAGTTCCACTAGAATTTCTTCATAAGCTTCGTCTATCTCCGGTTATGATTCAGCAAGTCCAAATTTCTTCTTTCCGAACGGATCCAATCTCTGAAGAGTACTGATTTTTCCAAGCTCTCCCTCATAGACGCTCTATGATCACCGATTTGAAATCTCGTTTGACTGAAAGCACTATCTGATGCCACTGTTGAAGCTTGAATACTTAAAATATCTCGAGCCATCCTTGAAAGAACGGGATAGTATTTTTCTTTGTCCTTCCACCATTCCAAAATATCAAAGGAGCCGTCGGGATCCTCTGATTCAAGTCCCTGCGACAAATAAACTTGAAGCTCATTTAGACGTGAACTATCACCAATATTATCACCTTGAGAACCCCTGAACTCCGTCCAAGAACTAAGTGCTTTTAGGCCCGCAGTTCTTTTAGATGATTGCGAACTAGACGAAGTAGGAGTTGGAACATTTGGTCTAGCATGATCTAAGGCAAGTTGATAAGCATTATAAATTGTTTGAGTATTTATTTTAATTGAGGCTTTTGCATCTGCAAGTGTAGCAAATTCCTCATCTGAAACTGATAAAGCCTTATAAATATTTGTATACCAAAAGTGAGGACCTCCTAATTTCATGGTAAGATTTAACATGGCAGCAACACCAAAAATAGGGGGGATATGGAAAAAATATTTTTTAAACTTATCTTTCATAGAATTAATAGCAAGTTGATAAATTACTCCACCCTCTGAAAATTGAGTAAACAAATCTACAAGTGTTGCAATATAAACTAAACAGTTAGAAATAGTAGGATAATATTGCCCAGATAATTCATTTGTAGCAACATGAAATTGTTCTAAAAAGTCTACAAGCATTTTAACATTAGTTCAATCCTAATTTGTAAGGTGCTCATCATCATCATCATCATCATCACCACCAACATGAGCATTAAACGTTGCGTTTATTGGGTTTCTATATTCATATGCAACAACTAAACTTTCATACATGTAATTCCATCTAGTCGGACAAGGTTTAGGAACCTTTTTTTCTCTAAAGCCAAATTCATCACATTTTTTAAAATATTCTCTAAGTCTACTTCTACGGTTTGAATAAAAGAGCCAATGAAGAGTCATTTTAACCTTTTCAATTTCAACATTTAATATTTTCATACCATCACCGACGATTAAATGGTAAATATGACAAATACATCTAACATGGAAAATATTACTAAATGTAGGATTTAGTGTAGTTGTAAGCAAGCTTATAACATTAGTATTACTAGAAGCATTATCCATTGAAACTGACGTTATTTTATCTGTAATGCAAAAATGTGACGATCCAAAGGGGTCATCACCTATTTTCTTATCCATTCTGTGCTTCCGAGGCCATGAAAACCTCATTTAAAGTTGCCTCGATTTGTGTGCGCAATTCGGGCGCGTAACCGGAAAGCTTAAATATGAATTTTGTGAAAAATGCTATGTTTTGATGTTAAAATGAATAAGTTTGACTTTGGTCAACATTTTGAGCAAACGGACCCGGACCCGTGATTTGACGGTCCCGGAGGGTCCATAGGAAAATATGGGACGTGGGCATATGTCCGGAATCGAATTCCGAGGTCCCAAGCCCGAGAAATGAATTTTTAAGTAAAATTGTTTTCTGAAAATGTTTAAGGAAATTGGAAATGAAATCTGATTAGAAAGCGATTGTATCGGGCCCGTATTTTGGTTTTGGTGCCAGGTACAGGTCTTATGTATGGTTTAAGTCATTCCTGTAAAATTTGGTTAATAAAAACGTCGCTTGATGTGATTCGGACTTGAATTGCTAAATTCGAAACTTGATGAAGTTTGAGAAAAATTTCTTGATTTTTAGGTTTGATTCATTGTTTTTGAGGTTTATTTAGGAGATTTGATCGTACAGATAAGTTCGTATAAAGTTATTGAGTTAATACGTGTGTTTCGTTAGGAGCCCCGAGGGCTCGGGTGTGATTCGGATGTGTTTCAGAGAGTTTCGGACTTAGAAAATGTTGCAGGTTTCTCAGCTGTTGGGTTTCTGGTACTTCCTTCTTCGCGTTCGCGGGAGTACCCACGCTAACGCAATGAGTTAATTGTTGGTGAATGAATTTCCTTCTACGCGAATGCGAAGCTCAGGTCGTGAACGCGAGGCTTTGGGGGGGGGGGGTAACCCTTCGCGAACGCGGTCCTGGCCACGCGAACGCGAAGGCCAAATGGGCCTGGGCAGGGGGTGGGGTAGTTGTCTTACGCAAACGCGAACGCTTGGACGCGAACGCGAGGGCTCGAGGAGATTACTCTCCGTGAACGCTAGCCCGTGTATGCGAATGCGAAGGCTCACCCAGCCTGACCATCGCGAAAGCGAAGGGTCAGTCGTGAACGCGAAGGACATTTTCGCCTAGTGATTTTAAAAAGGCCAAAAACAGAACACTTTTGGGATTTTATAAAAATTTTACAAACCTCTTCTTCTCCAAAGCTCTTAGGCGATTTTTGAAGCTTTCTTCACCATAATCTCTTGGGTAAGTAATCTTTAACTTGTTTTCTTCATTTTCCATCAACACCCACTAGATTTTTAGGCCTAAAACATGTAATTAAGGGTAGAAGTTAGGGATTTGGGTAGAGTTAGTGCTTTTTGGTTATTTGTGATTTAGACCTCTTTTTGGGGTTGGATTTGAAAACAAATTATATATTCGGGCTCGTGGGCGAATGGGTGATCGAGTTTTTGTCCGAACCTCGTGTTTTGACCAAGCGGGTCCGGGGTCGATTTTTGGGATTTTGGGAAGAATGATTGGAAAGTTATAATTGAACATTGGAATTGCATTGTTTAGCACTTATTGATGATATTGAGTCAATTATGTATAGATTCGATTGGGTTGGAGCCGAATTTGAGAGGAAAAGCGGTGTTCGAGGCTTGAGTTGGCCGTGAAAGTTCAAGGTAAGTGTTCGGTCTAACCTCAGCTTGAGGGATTAAGAGTTGAGTCCTATTTGCTACTTGCTTCTTGTTGAGTGTGACGTATAGGCATAGTGATGAGTATCTATACGTTGCTGTCGAGCATGGCCGTGATTCTTAAATATGAACGTTGTTGTGCTCTTAGATGGCACTTCGGATGCTTTAATTAATGATCTCCTATATTGATTAAAGATTGATTTTATCCTCGTAGATCTTAGTTATGATTGAGTATTGTCATTAATTGAGCTGAGTACATAATGAGTTAGGATTGGTTATAGTTGATTCTCCTTTGCTGGGATGACTGTTTCGATATTTTTGTTCCCTTGCCGGGAAGTTATTATATTATTTTTGTTCCCTTGCTGGGATTTCTTGTAATTTTGTGATGACTTGTAAATGGGAGCGGGTGGTACGCCTACCACAAGATATGATAAAATGGGAGCGGGTGGTATGCCTACCACAAGATCAATGAAATGGGAGCGGGTGATACGCCTACCACGAGATATAATGAAATGGGAGTGGGTGGTACGCCTACCACGAGATATAATAAAATGGGAGCGGGTGGTACGCCTACCACGAGATATAATGAAATGAGAGCGGGTGGTACGCCTACCACAAGATATGAGAAATGGGATCGGGTTGCACGCCTGCAACAAGATGAAACGGAAAGTGAAAGTTGCCTTATTTCTTTTTATCTGTGTTAGAAGTTAAATTGTAGTTTCCTTATTATTCTTTGATATTCTGTTTTATCTGCTACCCCCGAAGCATGTTCCCCTTCCCCAGCTTTGATTGTTTATTACCTGTTTACTTTTTCTGCCATATATTATATAACTGCACAGGTTTATCTGGAGTTTGGTCCTAGCCTCGTCACTACCTCGTCGGGGTTAGTCCAGACACTTACCTTTCTTTCAGACAATGTTATCTTTCTTTCAAACTGATGTATGTAGTATTCTTAGTAGTCCGTGGATGATGTGACACCAGGTTTTGATTAGAGGCATGTATTGGTTTCTAGATATTTAGGTTTCATATTTATTTAAGACTTCCGCTAAATTTTATTTTCCGTTGTCATTTAAATGCTTAATCATTTATAATTTAACTGGCGAAACATGTATAAACACGAATGAGTTAGTGGTTTCTAAGTTCATGGCTTGCCTAACTTCTATAAGTAGGCGCCATCACGACTCCCGAGGGTGGGAATTTTGGGTCATGACAAGTTGGTATCAGAGCTCTAGGTTACATAGGTCTCACAATTCACGGACAAGCTTAGTAGAGTCTGAGGGATTAGTACGGAAACGTCTGTATTTATCCCCAGAGGCTACAGAGTTAGGAAAATTTCACATTTGTTCTTTCATGTTGTGCGGTTTTGTTTCTCAATACTGATTGCCTTCCTACTCTATTCTTTCGCAGATGGCGAGAACACGCGCTTCCTCATCTACTGCTCAGCAGCCCGAGCCCCAAAAGTAGCTTCTATGAGGGGTAGAGGGAGAGGCCGAGGCCGTGCTAGAGGCCGAGGTAGGGTCAGAGCTCAGCCCCGAGCAGTAGCACCAGTGGCAGAGCCTCAGGTTTATTTTGATGATGAGGTTCCGGCCCTAGCGGTTCCGGTGGGCCCAGCTCAGGACCCGGAAGGGTTTATTGCTACCTCAGTTCTTCAGGACGCTCTGGTCCGATTGGTGAGCCTCATGGAGAGTGTCACCCGAGCAGGTTTGCTTTCTGTAGTACCAGCCACTTCTTAGGCTGGAGGAGGAGCTCAGACTCCTGCTACTCGCACTCCGGAGCAGATGGCTCCCCAGATTCAGATTCTAGCGGTTCATCTAGCTGGAGCAATTCAGCCGGGTGTAGTAGCTCAGACCGGCGATGGAGCTCTTCACTTCTACATTCAGCGGTGTATCTACTAAGGATCCCCAAGATTATCTTGATAGTTGTCACGAGGTTCTTTAGAACATGGGGATCGTTGAGACCAATGGAGTTGATTTTGCTACATTTTGCTTGTCTGGATCCGCCAAGACTTGGTGGAGGGATTATTGCTTAGCTAGACCAGCCGGTTCACCATCCTTGACTTGGGAGCAGTTTTCAATGTTGTTTCTGGAGAAGTTTCTCCCCATTACTCAGAGAGAGGCCTATCGGAGGTAGTTTGAGCGCCTCCAGCAGGGTTCCACGACTATTACCCAATATGAGACCAAGTTCATTGACTTAGCTCGCCATGCTCTTGTCATACTTCCTACCGAGAGAGAAAGGGTGAGGAGGTTTATTGATGGTCTGATTCAGCCGATTCGTCTTCAGATGGCTAGGAAGACTAGGAGTGAGATCACCTTTCAGGAGGCGGCCAATGTGACCCGTAGAGTTGAGATGGTTCTGTCGCAGGGAGGTAGTCATGGGTCGGATAAGAGGCCTCGTCATTCAGGCAGATTTAGTGGTACCTCGTTTGGAGGTAGAGATTCATATGGTAGAGGCCATCCTCCTAGGCCCTTTCAGTCAGCTCTTCAGGTTTCTCATGGTACTTCAAGCAGTCGTGGTCCTCCGATGCAGTATTCTAATCAGCAGTCCTTCAGTGCACCACCTGCACCTATCAGTGTACCACAGCTTTAGTTTCTAGGGTTGTCAGCCCCAGCAGCCGAGGGCTTGTTTTACTTGTGGCTTCACGAGGCACATTGCTAGGTATTGCCCTCGAGCTTCGAGTAGCTCTCCGCATCAGGGTTCTCGTGCTATGGTTCAGGCCCCAGGTATTCCACAAGCCACCCAGCCAGCTAGGGGTGGGGGTAGAGGTGCTAGAGGTGGAGGTAGAGGTCCTAGAGGTGGAACTCAGGCCGCTAGAGGTAGAGGCCAGCTAGCAGCAGGCCGTCCCAAAGAGGTAGTTCAGGGTGGTGGGGCCTAGCCCCGATGTTACGCCCTTCCATCCATGACCGAGACTGAGGCTTCAGATGCAGTCATTATAGGTATTATTCTAGTTTGTGATAAAGATGCTTTGGTGCTATTTGATCTAGGATCTACATACTCGTATGTGTCGTCTTATTTTGCACCGTATCTGATCATGCTTAGTAATTCATTGAGTGATCCTGTTTATGTGTCTACACCGGTGGGTGATTCTATTGTGGTTGATCGAGTCCATCGTTCTTGTATTGTGGTTATCGGGGGTCTTGAGACTCATGTAGATTTGTTGCTTTTAGACATGGTTGATTTCGGTGTTATATTGGGGATGGACTGGTTATCACTTTACCATGCTATCTTGGATTGCCACGCTAAGACTGTGACCTTAGTTTTACTGAGTATTCCTCGTTTAGAATGGAGAGGGACTCCTGGTCATTCTACCCGCAGTGTTATCTCGTATGCGAAGGCTCAGCGTATGGTTGAGAAGGGGTGTTTAGCCTATTTGGAATATGTTCGCGATTCTAGTGTCGAGGTTCCCTCTATTGATTCTGTGCCTATTGTTCGCGAGTTTCCTAAGGTATTTTCTTCAGACCTGCCGGGGATGCCACCCGACAGGGATATTGACTTCTGCATTGATTTGGCTCCAGGCACTCAGCCCATTTCTATCCCGCTGTATCGCATGGCCCCACCAGAGTTGAAAGAGTTGAAGAAGCAGTTGCAAGACTTGCTTGAAAAGGGTTTTATTAGACCAAGTGTTTCACCGTGGGGTGCGCCGGTGTTGTTTATTAAGAAAAAGGATGGGTCAATGAGAATGTGTATCGATTACCGGTAATTGAACAAGGTTACCATCAAGAATAAGTGTCCATTGCCGAGGATTGATGATTTATTCGATCAACTTCAGGGTGCCAATGTATTTTCAAAGATAGACTTGAGATCTGGATACCATCAGTTGAGGATTAGGGCCTCCGATGTCCCTAAGACATATTTTCGCACTTGGTACGGGCATTATGAGTTCTTGGTTGTGTCGTTCGGGTTGAAAAATGCCCCAACAGCCTTTATGGATTAGATGAACCAAGTGTTCAAGCCTTATTTGGACTCATTTGTGATCATCTTCATTGATGATATTTTAATATATTCCCGTATCCAGGAGGAGCACGAGCAACATCTCAGAGTGATTCTTCAGACTCTGAAGGATGGTCAGTTATATGCTAAGTTCTCAAAGTGTGAGTTCTGGTTGAGTTCAGTTGCATTCCTGGGCCATGTTGTGTCAACATAGGGTATTCAGGTTGATCCGAAGAAGATTGAGGCAGTCAAGAATTGGCCTAGACCAGCATCAGCTACAGAGATTCGGAGTTTCTTGGGATTGGCGGGCTACTATCGTCGGTTCGTGGAGGAGTTTTCATCTATTGCAGCCCTGATGACCAGGTTGACCCAGAAGGGTGCCCAGTTCAGATGGTCGGACGAGTGTGAGGCGAGCTTTCAGAAGCTCAAGACAGCTCGGACTATGGCATCGGTGTTGGTTTTGCCCATAGGTTCAGGGCCTTATACAGTTTACTGTGATGCATCTCGTATTGGGCTTGGTACAGTATTGATGTAGGATGGCAAGGTCATTGCCTATGCTTCGAGGCAGTTGAAGATTCATGAGAAGAACTATCCGGTTCATGATTTAGAGTTGGTAGCCATTGTTTACGCATTGAAGATTTGGAGGCACTATCTGTATGGCGTGGCGTGTGAGGTGTTCACGGATCATAAGAGTCTCCAATATTTGTTCAAGCAAAAGGAGTTGAATTTGAGGCAGAGGAGGTGTTGGAGTTGTTGAAAGATTATGACATCACTATCGTATATCACCCGGGAAAAGCCAATGTGGTGGCTGATGCCTTGAGTAGGAAGTCAGCCAGTATGGGCAGTCTTGCTTATATTCTGGTCGGTGAGAGACCGCTTGCCTTGGATGTTCAGGCTTTGGTCAATCGGTCGCTCGTTCTTCGTTATTGGAGCATATCCATGATCGGCAGTTTGATGATCCCCATTTGTGTGTCCTTAGAGACATGGTGCAGCGCGGAAGTGCCAAGCAGGTTACCTTAGATGCTAATGGAGTTTTGAGATTGCAGGGTCGAGTTTGTGTGCCTAATGTGGATGGGCTTCGGGAGTTGATTTTAGAGGAGGCCCATAGCTCCAGGTACTCTATTCATCCGGGCGTTGCGAAGATGTATTAGGATTCGCGGCAGCATTATTGGTGGCGTAGAATGAAGAAGGATATTGTTGCATATGTGGCTCGATGTTTGAATTGCCAGCAGGTTAAGTATGAGCATCAGAGACCTGGTGGATTGTTTCAGAGGATTGATCTTTCTAAGTGGAAGTAGGAGCAGATCACTATGGATTTCGTTGTTGGGCTCCCGCAGACTCGGAGGAAGTTCGACGAAGTATGGGTCATTGTTGATAGGCTGACCAAGTCAGCACATTTCATTCCCATGGCAGTCTCCTATTCATCCGAGAGGTTAGCTGAGATCTATATCTGGAAAATTGTTCGTCTTTATGGTGTGCCTATGTCTATCATTTCGGACCGAGGTACGCAGCTTACCTCGCATTTTTGGAGAGTAGTTCAGCGAGAGTTGGGCACTCAGGTGGAGTTGAGTACAACATTTCATCCCCAGACAGACGGCCAGTCCGAGCGAACTATTTAGATATTGGAGGATATGCTCTGAGCTTGTGTTATTGACTTTGGAGGTTCGTGGGATCAGTTCTTGCCTTTACCAGAGTTTGCCTACAACAACAGCTACCAGTCGAGTATCCAGATGGATCCTTATGAGGCTTTATATGGTAGGCGGTGTCGATCTCCGGTTGGATGGTTTGAGCCGGGAAAGGCTCGGTTGTTGGGTACGGATGTGGTTCAGGAGGCCTTGGACAAGGTCAGGATTATTCAGGATAGGCATCGTACAGCTCAGTCCAGGCAAAAGAGCTATGCAGATCGCAAGGTTCGAGATGTGGCTTTTATGGTTGGTGAGCGGGTATTACTCCGAGTGTCGCCTATGAAGGGCGTGATGAGATTTGGGAAGAAGGGCAAGCTTAGTCCTAGGTTTATTGGTCCGTTTGAGATTCTTGATCGAGTGGGAGAGGTGGCTTATAGACTTGCATTGTCGCCGAGCTTATCATTCGTATATCTAGTGTTCCATGTGTCCATGCTTTGGAAGTATCATGGTGATCCATCCCACGTGTTAGATTTCAGCACTATCCAATTGGACAAGGACTTGTCCTATGAGGAGGAGCCGGTAGCTATTCTAGACCGGCAGGTTCGTCAGTTGAGATAGAAGAGTTTTCCTTCTTTTGTGTTCAGTGGAGAGGTCAGCCTCCTGAGGCATCGACCTGGGAGTACGAGTCCGATATGCGGAGCCATTATCCTCATCTATTCCCCGACTCAGGTACTTCCTTCTTCTGTCCGTTTGAGGACGAACAGTTGTTTTAGAGGTGGAGAATGTGACAACCCAAAGGGGTCATCACCTGTTTTCTTATCCATTCTGTGCTTCCGAGGCTTGGAAAATCTCATTTAGAGTCGCCTCGATTTGCGTGCGCAGTTCGGGCGCGTAGCCGGAAAGCTTAAATATGAAATTTTGTGAAAATGCTATGTTTTGATGTTAAAATGAATAAGTTTGACTTTGGTCAATATTTTAGGCAAATGGACCCGGACCTGTGATTTGACGGTCCCGGAGGGTCCGTAGGAAAATATGGGATGTTGGCATATGTACGGAATCGAATTCCGAGGTCCCAAGCCCGAGAAATGAATTTTTAAGTAAAATTATTTTCTGAAAATATTTAAGGAAATTGGAAATGAAATCTGATTAGAAAGCGATGGTATCGGGCCCATATTTTGGTTCTGGTGCCCGGTACAGGTCTTATATATGGTTTAAGTCATTCATGTAAATTTTGGTTAAAAACAGACGTCGTTTGACGTGATTCGGACTTGAATTGCTAAATTCGAAACTTGATGAAGTTTGAGAAAATGTTCTTGATTTTTAGGTTTGATTCATTGTTTTTGAGGTTATTTAGGCGATTTGATCGCACGGATAAGTTCGTATGAAGTTGTTGAGTTAATACGTGTGTTTGGTTAGGAGCCCCGAGGGCTCGGGTGTGATTCGGATGTGTTCGCAGGGTTTCGGGCATAGAAAATGTTGCAGGTTTCTCAGCTGTTGGGTTTCTGGTACTTCCTTCTTCGCGTTCGCGGGAGTACCCACGCGAACGTGATGGGTTAATTGTTGCTGAAGGAATTTCCTTCTACGCGAATACGTAGCTTAGGTCGCGAACGCGAGGCTTTGGGGGGGAGGATAACCCTTCGCGAACGCGGTCCTGGCAACGCGAACGCGAAGGCCAAATGGGCCTGGGCAGGGGCTAGGGTAGTTGTCTTACACGAATGCGAACTTTTGGACGCGAACGCGAGGGCTCGAGGAGATTACTCTCCGCGAACGCGAGCCCGTGTACGCGAACGCGAAGGTTCACCCAGCCTGCCCATCGCGAACGCGAAGGACATTTTCGCCCAGTGATTTTAAAAAGGCCAAAAACAAAACACTTTCGGGATTTTATAAAAATTTCACAAACCTCTTCTTCTCCAAAGCTCTTAGGCGATTTTTGAAGCTTCTCTTCACCATAATCTCTTGGGTAAGTAATCTTTAACTTGTTTTCTTCATTTTCCATCAACACCCACTAGATATTTAGGCCTAAACATGTAATTAAGGGTAGAAATTAGGGATTTGGGTAGAGTTAAGGTTTTTTAATTATTTGTAATTTAGACCTCGTTTTGGGGTCGGATTTGAAAACAAATTATATATTCGGGCTCGTGGGCGAATGGGTGATCGGGTTTTGGTCCGAACTTCGTGTTTTGACCAAGCGGGCCCGGGGTCGATTTTTGGGATTTTAGGAAGAATGATTGGAAAGTTATAATTGAACATTGGAATTGGATTGTTTAGCACTTATTGATGATATTGAGTCAATTATGTATAGATTCAATTGGGTTGGAGCTCAATTTGAGAGGAAAAGCGGTGTTCGAGGCTTGAGTTGGCCGTGAAAGTTCGAGGTAAGTGTTCGGTCTAACCTCAGCTTGAGGAATTAGGAGTTGAGTCCTATTTACTACTTGCTTCTTGTTGAGTGCGACATATAGGCATGGTGACGAGTATCTATACGTTGCTGTCGAGCATGGCCGTTAGTCTTAAATTTGAACGTTGTTGTGCTCTTAGATGGCACTTCGGATGCTTTAATTAATGATCTCCTATATTGATAAAGATTGATTTTATCCTCGTAGATCTTAGTTATGATTTAGTATTGTCATAAATTGAGCTGAGTACATAATGAGTTAGGATTTGGTTATAGCTGATTCTCCCTTATCGGGATGACTGTTTCAATATTTTTGTTCCCTTGCCGGGAAGTTATAAAATTATTTTTGTTCCCTTGCTGGGACTTCTTGTAATTTTGTGATGACTTGTAAATGGGAGCGGGTGGTACGCCTACCACAAGATCGATGAAATGGGAGCGGGTGGTACGCCTACCACGAGATATAATAAAATGGGAGCAGGTGACACGCCTACCATGAGATATAATGAAATGGGAGCGGGTGGTTTGCCTACCACAAGATATAATGAAATGGGAGCGTGTGGTACGCCTACCACAAGATATGAGAAATGGGATTGGGTTGCACACCTGCAACAAGATAAAACTGAAAGTGAAAGTTGCCTTATTTCTTTTTATCCGTGTTAGAAGTTAAATTGTAGTTTCCTTATTATTCTTTGATATTTTGTTTTATCTGCTACCCCCGAAGCATGTTCCCCTTCCCCAGCTTTGATTTCTTATTACCTGTTTACTTTTTCCGCCATATATTATATAACTACACAGGTTTATCTGGAGTCTGGTCCTAGCCTCGTCACTACCTCGCCGGGGTTAGTCCAGACACTTACCAGCATATGGGGTCGGTTGTGCTGATGCTACACTCTGCACTTATGTGCAGATATCATAGTAGTATTTGAGCAGCAACATTAGCTCAGGAGCCAGCCTTCAGTCCACCTTGACACCGAGGTAGCCTTGCAGGCGTCCGCAGGCCGGCGTCTACTCTATCCTATTTTATATTCTGTTATCTCATGCATTCGAGACAGACAATGTTATCTTTCTTTCAAACTGATGTATGTAGTATTCTTAGTAGTTCGTGAATGATGTGACACCAGATTTTGGGTAGAGACATGTATTGGTTTCTAGATATTTGGGTTTCATATTTATTTAAGACTTCCGCTAAATTTTATTTTCCGTTGTCATTTAAATGCTTAATCATTTATAATTTAACTGGCGAAACATGTATAAAAAGGAATGAGTTAGTGGTTTCTAAGTTCATGGCTTGCCTAACTTCTACGAGTAGGCGCTATCACGACTCTCGAAGGTGAGAATTTCGGGTCGTGACAAAAAATATCTACAAATATCTGCAACTGTGTTAGCAATAAACTTACCTGTGTAATATGAATTAATTATTCTATAAGCAATAATGCGCTTTTGCATTTTTCATTCCTCATCAATCCAATGAGTGGTAACAGTAAGATAATCACAGTCATTACCACTTCTACCAATATCAGTAATAATAGCAACGCGACAATTTATATGAGTAAATAAATAGCGCAAATATTGTTCATATTCATGTTTATATTTATAAATATCGCTCTTTACGGTTGCACGAGGCCATCCTTTATAAGTAGGATTAAAAACTCTTCTAATATAATGCACAAAGTGAGGGTTAGAAGGAAAACTATAGGGTAAGCACAGAACAGTAACCATTTTTGAATTCTTCACGATCTTTATTTGGATCGTAATATAAAATGTCACCTGTAACAGTTTTAATTCTCGGTTGAACTAGATTTGACCTAGTACTAGGGTTAACCTTAGTACCTACACTTGTCTCCTCTTGCGCAGCTTTCATTTGAAGGAATCTAGCTTTATCTCTAGGGTGTGTCTTTATGTGTCTAGTCAAAGTACCCGTACCACTACGGTCTCCAGTATATTTATGAGCCATCAAAGTCCCACAAGTTTTATACTTAGCCTTATTTTGATCTCTTAGTTGAGTAAAAAAATGTTAAACAAGAGATGTTTCGCACCGTCTAGAAGGTTGTCTATTAAAAGTAGGGGTTACTACAAGAGGGTCAGGCGGGGCATCATTTGGATTATTATCAGTTGGGTTAACAACAGGACTAGTAGGTGTATCATCTAAATCCGGTTGCATTTCATCTATATCATCATTTTCATCGATAGTTTGATTATCATAAAGAGCATTCATATATTCATCATTTAATTGTTGACCTGGTGCAACATCATGGCAAAATTGACTATCGGTAAATTGAAAACAAAGGTTATCACTATCAAGAATAATAGGTGGAGGAGGACGGGTAACAGGTCTGCGTCGGGGAGCCGGGGGAGGAGTAGTAGCTTGACCACTAGATTCACCAAGTTTAGATTTTCCCTTAACACCAAACATTTTTTTCAAAGAAAAGTCCATATTAATTATAATTTTACAAACTAAAACAAACAAAACTATAATATTAAAACTTAAGAGTTGGAACGAGTTTACCGAATTGACGAACAATTTCTTGAAAATTGTATATCATTGAAGACTTCAATTCACCAACTTCACAATTTTTCACAAATTGCAATAATAAAGTAAGGAATTATAGAAGAAAATTATACAGAGATTGATGATTTTGTGAGTAAAAATGAAAGAATGAGGGGTATTTATAGTTAAGAATACAGAAAAAGTATAATTATAAAAAGTTTGGCGGGCAAATGGCTATTTTTTAAAAAGCCAAATGGCTAAATTGGCAGGTCAACGGCTAGTTTTTTAACTTCCAACCGTTGGCCAATTTTTTTAATTTTTTTTTTTTGAAAAATAGCCGTTGGGCCCGGTTGAATCGGCCCGGACCCGTCATCCGGTCCCGGACTAAACGGTACTGGGCTCGCGATCTCTACGTGCAAGACCGGCCCATAGTGGACTCCTAGGACCGCTTGGGACCGGACCATACGGGCCAGCCCATTTAGTCCAAAACCCATGTGGGCTTGCGGTCCCGGGCCGGTCCCGCTAGGCCTGGACCACAGTACAACCTTAAGCAAGTAATGTCAACCATTTCTTCGTAACTTTTCTTTAATTAGAAAAACACCCCAGAAAAGAGTATAATTGAGTAAGCTTTCCCCTGCCCTTTTGGTTTCATTCAGAGAATGAAGGAATATACTTTATCTTCCTCCATAAATTGATTGAGAAAGAAACAGAAAAAAAGAAAAAGGAAACCTTTTTTTAGCACATAGAAAGAGGGAGGGGAACGAAGAAAGAGTATTTCTAAAGCAAGCCAAAACAAACTCACAAAATTAAACTTCCTCCCCCTCTATTCTTCTTGTGCATAAATTTGTTTCCTTTTTCTAAAATTGGTTCAAGAATTTTTTTGGCTTGGTTGGATAATTGTTGAAAAAATGGAGGGAGAAGTTGGCACATCATCTTCATCTTTGAAGTGTGAAATGCAAGGGAATGGGGAAAAAGGGGGCAGTAGCGGTGCTGTAATAAATGAAACTAAATCTGTTAATAAGTTTCCTTTGACATTTTGGGAGATTGGGGTAGCAGGTGTTGTTGTTTTGGGTTATGCATTGGGTCTGCTTTGTATTTATCTAACTATGCCTGCCTCTGATTATAGCTTCTTAAAGCTTCCAAGAAATCTTGAAGATCTTCAAATACTCAGGTAAAAATGGCATCTTTTTTGTCATTCTTATTGGCTTTGAATGTATTTTTCCAATATCTTAATTGAATGCATATTTTACCTTGCCAAGCTATTTCTTTTATTGTCTTTTTTGGTTTTGAGAGAAGATAGAAAAATGGGGAATCTTTGACCTAAAATGGTGTCTGGCTTCCCCCACCCCCGATGGAAAGGCCATAATTTGTTGATTTGTAAGATGTTGGATTGTAAAGAGCTTAAGGGGGTAGTTTATGTCCATTACTACAACAACTATGCCTCAATCCAAAGCAACTTATCCTCACTGACCATGGCGCTCCAATTAAGTTCACCTTTATGCCCATTACTATATTTGTAAATTAAAAAAAAAGGGAATGCTTTTTGAGAAAATTTTGGTGCCATCTGTAAAGAATAGAATGTAGATGGAGCTGACCTGCTCGAATTAGAGAAGTGATGCTCATTGTATAAAAAAGCGGAGTAACAAATTCTTTGAAGGAAAGGAGGAGGGAAAACTTAGCCCTTTGACATTTGATGAATAAAAAAAGGTAGAAAGTTTATGATAACTAGTACATTTTTTTTGGATGGTGGGCTGAGAGGCAAGTGAAAGTGCCCCTATTGCATTGCCCTTGCTCTGCTTTACACATATACTCTTCGATCAACCTACTTGACCATGAGGTTGGATATGGGAACTGCTGATAACTCAGTGTTGAGTTAGAGAAACAATTTATTGGTAAGACTCGGTGTAAATGTTCCGCCAACCTCTTTTTAAATGTGAAAAGAGTGAACTTCAGGGGGAATAAACATGAGGGGGTTAAATATGATCTGAATTTACAAACATTTACTAGTTTCACGGACAGTTTGGGGAGTAAAAGGCTTTCTGTCTGACTATGCCTCTCTGCCTATTTCAGTCTGGGGGGTCTAGTGGCACCACAAACATTCTTTATCTTACTTTATCAATAAAAAGGGGGTGTCTCAAACATTCACAATTGCTTGTTCATTGATGGAGAGCTATAAGTACATCCCGTTGAACGGTGATTAGAATGGATTGTTAGATGTAACATGTGTAATGGGAGAAATTAAGGAAAGACGTGGACTGTTAATAGCGTTAAGCATTGAAGTTGTTATGCACCCATTGCATGAGTGGGGTACTTGGCAAAGGAATTGATCAAACAACAGGTAGGAAAATCAACTCTGTTCACTAAACTTGCTTTCTGGTGATATGTCCTGGCTTTGAACTGTGCACTTGAAATGCTAATGTATTTTTGCAAGCAGATGCATAGGTATCTACAAAAATAGCACTTGTAATTGACATTTGGCATTGTTTTTATCAAAATACTGCACTAGTAGTTGACCATGCATGCTAATCTGCATTTTCAGACTTGTGCCGTGATTGTTGGAGATGATATCATATACTAGTATATTTCTTTCTTATTCAATACTAATTTCCACAAATGACACTAGTATTATATGATTTTTATACAACATATGGTTTTAAATGTTCTGTAGGGATCACCTGGAGAGCTATACTAGTGACTACACCGTTCAGGTCCTTGTGGGATACTGTGTAGTCTACATTTTTATGCAGACATTTATGATCCCAGGAACAGTTTTCATGTCACTGCTTGCCGGATCTCTCTTTGGAATCTTCAGAGGTGTAGCACTGGTCGTGTTCACCGCTACTGCGGGTGCATCATCTTGCTATTTTCTATCCAAACTGATTGGGCGGCCTCTCGTGTTCTCACTGTGGCCTGATAAGTTAACTTTCTTCAGAGACCAGGTGATTTTCAACTCACAACCCAATCATAATGTTCCGCTTTCCTATTTGCTACTGTTGCAGTAAAGTATCTCTGATCTATCAGGTGGCTAGAAGGCGAACACGGCTGCTAAATTACATGCTTTTCTTGAGAGTTACACCGACACTGCCAAACACATTTATCAATGTTGCTTCACCAATCGTGGACGTGCCTTACCATATATTCTTCTTTGCAACTGTCATTGGGATCATTCCAGCTGCTTATGTCACTGTCAGGGTACTCGTACTCTTTATTCAACTCTTTATGCAAAGTGTCAATGACTAAGAAATAGGGAACGTAGTTTGTTTTGGCCAACTATGGTTTCTGCTCCTTTTGACTTAAAAGAAAAACATTTTAGATTTATGATGCAAAGAGGGAGTAGCCTTATCGACTCCTGGGAAGTGGGGTTCTCTAGGAAGGGGAATTAAAAAAAATTGAACATCTTACATACAAAGAGGGAGCTGATTTTAACTTGTTTTTGAGTTCATCTGATAAACTCTTTTGGTGTGCTACTTGTGTGAACATGAGCTACGATGGTAGTAAATTAGCTAAAATCCAGACACTAGTGTACAAGCTATGAATTTACGATATTTTACAGTATTAGTTTAATTCTGCTGTATTAAATTTAAAATTGACTATGCTGACCAAGGGATTACAATGCAGGCTGGAATAACTCTTGGCGAATTGCAGTCGGTGGGTGATCTCTATGACATGCATTCTATAGCTACTCTTTTCCTTATCGGTCTTGTAACTGTTACGCCCACATTGATTGGCAACAAGAGCTAATTATAGAGCTCAGCTTCAGCAGAAAACATTGTGAAGTGCCATGACTACCATTAACTTTCCTCGGCATGACTTCATTATATGTACAGATTAGCATTAGACAAGTGCATTGTGCTCGAGTCTCTGCCGCAAAAAGTCATGCAGCTATTGAATTTGATCCTGAAGCATTTGTTTGAAAAAACAGCCCCAAAAAAAGGATCTGATGTCATTGGAAGATATTGATGTGTAAGCTTCCTGTCATGATTCTGTAATAGTTTATTTGCGATGCTATTGGAAAACGCTGCCTTAGATCTTATATTCATTTCTTTTATCTGTTTCCTTTTTCTTAGTTTCATATTTAAATGAATAGAGAGTTGGAGAGCCAAAATCTTAAATAGCTTAATAGCCGATTTGGCAAAGCTTCTAAAAAAGTGCCAATATTGGAGCAGCGAATAGTGTTTGGCCAAAGTTCCAAAAGTGCTTTTTGTAAGAGGTGTTTTCCGATAAAATATTTTTGTAGAAAAACAATTTTATGTTTGGCTAAATAATTTGAAATGTACTTTTGTCGTTATTGGAGCAACAATTTGTGCTTGGCTAAGGTTCAAAAAAAGTTTTTGGTGAGAAGCTGTTCTTTTCAGCTTCTAAAAAATAATTTTTGTGTCTCAAAGTATTTTTTTTTCCTCCTAAAAGCTCGACCAAACATATCAAGTTTCTAAAATAGGCCCTTTGTAAAGAAAAAATTCCTTCCTATACAATAATATGAAACTTATTTACTAAAATTGTTCAAATATTATATATTACCCGCCCTAAGCCAGTTTTTGTTACAAATTATAAATCGATTAATCTGGTGTCCTAACTGTGGGCTTCTTTAATTAGACGCGTGATTCAAGTAACAAAATAATTTTTCGTTACAAAATAGATATGCCGATTTTTCTGCAGTATCCACCTCTATCGAAGATTTTCTCTGCTTTTATAGCAAAAACTCAACAAATTCAAAACAAAATTTTTATAGAAAATACGGGAGGTAGATGAATGTGAAGCGTGATTAATCAGCTTCGAAACTATAGCAGATTTCTATATGATTTGACGATCAAAAATTATTTTTTCAAGTTTGAAATTGCTTCGACAAGTGAATTTCGATGGCAACACTTGTGATAATGCTTCAACACATTGGTTGTTAGGATAGCTTCGGGAGATATATTGATTTCGATGTCGATGAAATTGTAATCAATGAAGATTCGAGTTACAGTGCTTTGAATGCAACAATTGTAGAACACCTAGCAATAGATACTTCTGTCGAAATCATCAAAATCAAATACCGAGTCAACGAAAGGTGTCCTCTAATGAAAATTCGCAATGATATGGGTGTGAGAGTCTATATGGAGACGAAAAAGGATAATAAAGATCTAGGAATGTATCTAGTGTATAATTGAAAAGGATTTCGATTTGGAGTGTAGTTCCTCGAATGCTAACATGTCACGACCCCAATTTTCCCACCTTATGATATTGTGATGACACCTAGTCTTTAAGACTAGATAAGCCTACCATATATTGAAAGAGAGCAGAAACAATAACTTAAACATCATTTTAAACTGTTAAACTATCATAATGAACCCCAATAGTTACAACCGACAAATATCTCCCAAAATCTGGTGGAACTGAGTCATAAGCTCTACAACGAGTGCACTAAAGTTCTAGACATACAATATTATTTTGAAGAGGAAATAAATAGTAGAACATCTAAACAGAAGGTGACTTCGAGACCTGCAAATGTCGAGCAGGTATACCTTGAAGTCTTCGAAAATAGCTAATCAGTCATTGGCGTCTAGCACGGGCGGATGTACCTGGATTTGCACAAAATATGCAGAAGCGTAATATGAGTATACCACAATGGCACCCAATAAGTATCAAGCCTAACCTCGGTAGAGTAGTGACGAGACCAGGTCAAGACACCTACTAGGATAAGAAACTGAACAGAATATAGCATAGTCTAATAATGGATCCCGAGGAAGTAAATGACAGATGAGCAGTTCAATAATATAAGCTAACAACGGAAATCTAAACGGTAAAGACAACAAGTAGTGAACACATGATGAAACAACAAGTAGTCAAACCTGGACAACTACAAGTAGGAGAATGAAGAAACAACAAGCACTATTCAACCAACAAGCCTCTTTTAGCATGAAATGTACAACAAGAATCACAACTGACGTACCGTCTCATATCACATTTTACAGTTTCAATCATAATATTTTCTTATATCACCGCGTGAGCCTTATATTTATTTTTGAAAATATTTTTCCGAAATGGCTACACGCGTTTTAGCTCCCTTATCTCATCTCATGTCTTCAAGTAATTTATCTTACTAGCAACACACGTATAATTTCTCACCTTATCTCACTGCATGCGTATCAACCCCTATCCTTATACCATTGCATGCGTATCAATATCACAACACAATAATCAACTCGCACCACATGTGCACATATGCCACAACACTTGCAAAAATCAACAATATCAATGTTACCACAAGGTAGAGCTCATGGCTCAATCATATGTGTATAAGAATCTCAATAATATCAAAATGAGGAATAGTCAACAATTAATAACTTCAACCTCAATGTGATAATGATTTCCACAACTTCAACACCAATCACTCAACAAGAAGATATTCCACAAAGTAACAACTTCAAGTAAGAGTATTTCAACAATAAAAGGGGTAACAAGACAATAAGGAAGGTAGCAACTTCAATTAAGCATATAAGAGCAATTACAACAATAAAGGGTAAAACAAATGCTAACAACATCAATTAGAATATGTAAGAATAAATTTAACAATAAAAGATGTAACATGTTATAACAAATTCAAGTAATGGCATGGAAGAAGACTAAACCGGTCAAAATACCACATATAGCCCGTGTACATACTCGTCACCTTGTGTACACATTTTTCACATAGTACAATTATTAGAAACAACCCAAATCCTAAGGGATAGTTTTCCACACAAAGTTAGGCAAGATACTTACCTCAACTAGGCCAAATCAACCCTCGAATATAGCTTTTCCTCTAAAACTCGCCTCCATACGGCTCAATTCTAACAAAAAATGACTTAATATTATCAAACAATGACAGGGAAACCAATTACAATAGATAAAGTTATGATCATTACACATTTTCCAAAAAGTTAACAAAAGTCAATTCCGGGCCTGCCCGGTCAAAACCCGGGTCCAAGGCTAGATTCTGACTACCCGTAACTCTACGAGTCCATATACATATTTTATTTTTAAATCTGAGTCCATATCGACTCTCAAAGCTCAAATCTTCGTTTTTCAAAACTTTGACAAAAAGCCCCAATTTTTCTCTTTGATTCGCATACATTTGATGTTAAATCTAAGATATAATCATGAAATATAGTTGGAAATTGATTAGAATCACTCATCCAATATTTGTAGATGAAAACCTCTCTCCAAATCGCCTCCTACTGAGTATAGGGTTCTAAAATGAGAGAAAATGATATAAAATTCCAACTCCCAGCCCTTTGTTCAGTTGCAGATGTCGCAATTGCGACTCAAAAGAAAAGCTCGCAATTGCGGCAACTGACTCACTGAGGAGATGTCTCAATTGCGACATAGACTTCGCAAATGCGAAGTCCATCCTCCTCGCTACCCAAGTCCAGACTTTGTCTACCCAAGTCCAGAATTTGCAAATGCAAACAAGGTATCGCAATTGCAATACCCGAGCCTCCCCTGCTGATATCATGAAATAATTCCATATATTTTGACATTATTTACCCTACTTGCTTGTTGTTTGGATGCTAATTTTTGCGATAATTGCGCTTAATAGAGCTTATTTCATGTGTAGGAATGCTTGGACATGAAGTGGAGAAAATTTGCACGAAATAGTACCTCAGATCTATAAAATGGAGCAATAAAAGAAGACGTGCAAGGCAACAAAAAGTCAGTGCCATAGACAGTGCCTTGCGCGGTAACAACAGTGCCGTAGACAGTGCAAGGCATTATTCAAGGCACTGTCATCAGTGCCATAGACAGTGCCTTGCCCTGAAAAGACAGTGCTACAGACAGTGCCTTGCACCAAAACGACAGTGCTACAGGCAGTGCAAGGCACCAACAATGCCATGCAAAAAAAAGTTTAATTCCTCATTAGTATTGGACATGTAAAGTCGTCCATTACCCTATAAATACCCCTTAAAGTTAGTTTTTAGAGAGGGAGACATCATTAGAGAGGGTATTCGACCCTTAAAGTTAGTTTTAAGAGGGGGAGACATCATTAGAGAGGGTATTCGACCCAAGGAGGCAAGAACACGCTAGGAGCAAGACAGAGAATTCTTCTACGAGTTTTTCACTCCCTTCTTCCTATTTTCATTATTGATTATGAATTATAGTATTGTAGTTTTGCACCCTATTATGAATAGCTAATTTGTTATCTAGGGTTTTGATGAAACCTTTTGTAGGATGAATTCTTGATACGTTTTGACATAATTGAGTTTTTGAATTTTTCTATTTGTTCAACTATGTGCTTATTTTAGTTAATTGAAGAGCTCTCAATTAACAGTGCCTATTTATTATGTATTGCTTGAAAAAGAGTATATATTTAGGTGGTTGTTGAACAACGTCACTCTTAACGTATATGAAAGATCAATACGGCGGGTTTAACAACAGGATTAGATATAACGAAGTTTTAACATGATCATAGTGAGCGGTGAAAAAGTGTGAGCTACCTTAACTCGAGAGAATATGACTAGCACATTGTTGTAGTTGCTCAAGAGAGAATTACGATAAGTCGAGTGATCATGATCAGTAGAGAATACTTAGGCGAAATTATAGAATATGTAGTGGGAAGGATTCCGACAATTGGGGAAATCATAACTCTAGACCTCCTTAATCTTTTTTCCAACCCTTAGTATCCCTAGTTGTTAATTTACTACTTTAATTTGTTAGTTAATTAGTTGGATATAAGAATCTTAATATTTATAACTTTGGAATTGTTCGAGCTTGTCTTCTTAGTGATAGTCAACAGTTGTATTAAAACCTTAGTTCTATATGGGATTCGACTCCGGACTCTTAGACCGGATTATATTTGCAGCGACCGCTTATCTTTTTTAGGGATAGAGTTAGGCGTGATCAAATTTTGGCACCGTTCTCAGAGAACTAACGGTGTAGTTGTAGCTTTATATATTGCTAGGTTTCAAGTTTGAACTTTTATTTTGTTTTGTTTATTTTTTAATTTTATTTTATTCTACTTGTTGATTTGAGAAACATGATATCTTGGAATTTTGGGAGTTTAGGTGTAGATAATTCTACTATTGATCCTTATATATATTGTGAAAGAAACCACTTATGGCCAAATTATCAAAATATTCTCGAAGTGAGTTATGTGCACCAACTCAATTTTATTTGTGAAATGTGTGTGATGTGTGTGGTGGTTGAAATGGTCACTTTCATGGTTGTGCTTATATTTCTTATCCTCCCCCCAACCCCTTACTATGATGGTTTCACTTTTTCTTGTGAAGTTAATATGAACAAAGAACCTGGGGATGCAGACCTGAAGGAGATCACGGATATGTTAAAGTTCCTTCTGGAACAAAATAATGAGAAACAATTGCAAACAGAAAGGCAAGAGGCAACTATTCACAACTTGGAGGCTCAAGTGAGTCAAGTGGTTAAAGCTTTTAATGCTCAACAAGCTAATATTAGGGATAGTAGCCAAGAAGATTCGAGGTACTAATGGAGGAGGTCAAAGTAGAACATCAACAACCTAGCCAACTACAATTTGAGGATGTCGATGTTGAAGATGCGAGACTAGAGTCAGCCAAGGATAATGAGGATATAAATTTTGTTGACTCTAGTATCATTGATGTTGAGGACGTTGAAAGTCCTGAAGTTTATGTGTTTGAGCGCATTGGTCCTTACTCCAAACATTTTTCCACATTGTGCTTGGATGACGATATGGAAATAGAGTCATCCGAGCCGACTGAGGAGTCAAGGAATGAAGAACAAGGTGCCTACATTCTGGAATTTTTCTTGCCAGAAAGACAGGACTACATACCTCATCTAAAAGCCAAGAAGTGTAGAATAGTACAATGGTTGCTTAGGCCAATTAGATTTATTCCACCACCCCTGGATCATAACCGAAAACTTGAAGCCAAATTGGAGGTTCAATTCATAAGCTCGAGGTGGATGCAGAAAGTGGTTCTCGTCGTGCCGCGATGTTAAATCAGGTGCTTGTTGGGAGGCAACCCAACTTTACTGCTTTTTTTTTATTTTAGTTTTTTATATTATTTTTGTAGTGTCATTTTTTAGTTTTTAGGAGCATGGGAAGCATAGCTATTTGAATTATGCAATAACAAGCCAGATGGTTATAACTAAGTGTGGAGTGCCCGCACAAAGGAAAAGATTCGGGAGAAGACTGAGTACCCCATGAGCTGTTAGTGCTTCGGCCTTTGGCCTACCAAGGAGTTTCTTTTACCCTCTTATTATTTATGTTGTGCATTGGGGACAATGCACAATTTTAAGTGTGAAGTGAGGAGATTGTCTGGGTGACTTTCAATGCTATTTTAGTTGTGTTAGTTTAATTGATAGTTTTTTTTATAAAAACATATTTGGACTTTTCCCAACGATGGATCTCAAAGACAATTTTCTTGAGGGATTTAAGTCTAAACATACAAAAAAATAAAAACATGTCTTTTATTTTTCTTAGGTAGTAATAATTCCCCCGTGATTTTTTTTAGTGCCTCGGTTCTTTTCTATAGGATGTAACTTGAACCGGGTAGTAGTTTTAATTTTTATTATTTTTTATTTTTACTTTATAGTAGTATGTAGGAAATAAAGAAGAAGAACTGATGTGATTTGCACTTTTTGACTTGTTTGATGGTTGCATATTTGGTGTTCTGACATGTGTTTCACCTTTCCTTGATTTTAAATATATGATGATGCCTTGATAAAAAATGAATAGCATATAGTATAACTCCTATGTCTCAGTTGCTTGACTTATGTTCACTTTGTGCTTTATGCTTAATATACCTCTTGGCTTTGTGAATACTTGTTTGAGTGAGAGTCTGAATGAAACCGTCCTTAGTGAGTCATGTGCCACGTGTGAAGTGAGTTCTTTGTATAGTCCATGTTATTACATTTGGGTCTAGAACTTTCTCGTAATGTGAATTGAATCGAAATCCTAGGTGTTACTCAGTTTGAAAAGTGAAGTTAGGCTTTTTTTGATCTGTTTTACTTTTGTTGTCTATCACAAATAAAATCTTCTGTAGTTACCCTTTTGAGCCCATAAGACTTACTTTTGGCACCCGCATTATAAGCCTATCCCCTTTTGTTCTTAATTGAATTATTTTGATCCTTATACCTCTTAAAGCACTTGAATTTTAAAGAGAGTGCTAGAGAGAAGTAATGAGGAAACTTGGGGTAGCTTTTTAGTGGAACCAATGGAAGGAAGAAATGTACACTTGTGCTTTAAATAAAAATCCACTAGTGGCAAGGTAAAAGTAAAAAAAAATAAGAAGGAACGAATAATTGAATAAATAAAGGTTTCTTATTTTTGCTAATGGATGTGATCTGAAGCAGTGCGTAAAGAAGAAGGAAAAATATTCCGGGTTAAGCTATCTTGTGATGATTGAAATGGACTGAAGAAATTTTACGCTTAAAGATGAATACGTGATGTGTTAAAGTGCTTAGGAGGATTATCCACTATATCCTAAATATATCATACCCATCCCTTAGCCCACATTACAACCATAATAAGTCCTACTTGCTTGTTGTTTGGATGTCAATTTATGCGACAATTGCGCTTAATAGAGTAAATTTCATGTGTAGGAATTCTTGGACATGAGTTGGAGAAAAGTTGCACGAAATGGTACTTCAGAGCTATAAAATTGAGTAATAAAAGAAGACGTGCAAGGCAACGAAAAGTCAGTGCCATAGACAGTGCCTTGCGCAATAACAACAGTGCCATAGACAGTGCAAGGCATTGTTCAGGGCACTGTCATCAGTGCCATAGACAATGCCTTGCGCCAAAAAGACAATGCTACAAACAGTGCCTAGTACCGAAACTACAGTGTTACAGGCAGTACAAGGCGCCAACAATGCCATACGAAAAAAAGTTTAATTCCTCATTAGTATTGGACATGTAAATTCGGCCCTTACCCTATAAATACCCCTTAAAGTTAGTTTTTAGAGGGTTAGACATAATTAGAGAGTGTATTCGACCCAAGGAGACAAGAACACGCTAGGAGTAAGGCAGAAAATTCTTCTACGAGTTTTTCACTTCCTTCTTCCTATTTTCATTATTGGTTATGAATTCTAGTATTGTAGTTTTGCATACTATTATGAATAGCTAATTTTTTATCTAGGGTTTTGATGAATCCTTTTGTAGGATGAATTCTTGATACGTTTTGATATAATTGAGTCTTTGAATTTTTCTATTTGTTCAACTATATACTTATTTTAGTTAATTGAAGAGCTCTCAATTAACGGTGCCTATTTATTATGTATTGCTTGGAAAAGAGTATATATATATATAAGTGGTTGTTGAACAACGTCACTCCTAACGTATATGAGAGATCAATACAGCAGGTTTAACAGCAGGATTAGAGATAACGAAGCTTTCACATGATCTTAGTGAGTAGTGAAAAAGTGTGAGCTAGCGTAATTCGAGAGAATATGACTAGTACATTGTTGTAGTTGCTCGAGAGAGAATTACGATAACTCGAGTGCTCATGATCAATAGAGAATACTTATGCGAAATTATAGAAGACATAGCGGGAAGGATTCCGACAATTGTGGAAATCATAACTCTAGACCTCCTTAATCTTTTCTCCAACCGTTAATATCCCTAGTTGTTAATTTGCTACTTTAATTTGTTAGTTAATTAGTTAGATATAAGAATCTTAATATTTATAACTTCGGAATTGTTCGAGCTTGTCTTCTTAGTGATAGTCAACAATTGTATCAAAACCTTAGTTCTCTGTGGGATTTAACTCCGGACTTTTAGACCGGATTATATTTGCAGCGACCGCTTATCCTTTTTAGGACTAGAGTTGGGCGTGATCACCTGCCATGTTCGCAATTGCGATGCTGGTGCTCGCAATGTGACATTAGAGCACCACCACACCAGTAATTCTGTTTCTGTTCCAAAACCATTCCGGAATGCGTCTGAAACTCATCCAAACCATCGGGGCTCCAAACCAAACATCCACACAAGTCTAAAAACATCATATAAAATTGCTCATGCGAGCAAAACACGAAAATAACATCTAGAACTACGAATCAGATATCAAATCGCATGAATTTCAAAGAAAAGTTCAAGAACCTCTAGAAATGCAACCAAGCGTCCGAATTATATTAAATCAACTTCAAATGACACCAAATTTTGCAGACAAGTTTTAAATAGCATAACAGACCTATTCCAAGTCCCAAAACCAAATTTCAAACCTGATAGCCAAAAGTCAACCTATGGTTAAACTTGAGAATTCTTCTAAACCTCGAATTGCTAAATTTCGGCAACACAACACAAATCAACCTACGGACCTCTGAATTCGATTCTGGACATACACTCAAGTCCAAAATCCCCATATGAACCTATCGGAGCCATCAAAACACAGTTTTCGGGTTATTTTCACAAAAGTCAAACTTTCATTAATATTTCTAACTAGGCCTCTAAACCAAGAGCCAAATGGTCCAAATCAACCCGAAACCTTCCCCAAACGAAATCAATCAACCCCGTAAGTCATAAACATATGTGTGAAGCATCAAAAGGGGAAATGAGCCGCAAATTCACAAAATGACTTGTCGGGTCGTTAAATTCTCCCCCTTTAAAAACAAACTTTCATCCTCGAACGTGCATAGAGACATACTTGAAGTGATAAAAAGGTGAGGATAGCGACTCCACATGTCGTGATCAGTATCCCAGGTCGCCTCCTCAACCGGATGACCCCTCCGTTGAACCTTCACTGAAGCAATGTTCTTTGATCTCAACTTTCGGACTTGCATGTCCAAGATGTCACCGGCTCCTCAACATAAGTCAAATCCATGTCCAATTGGACTAAGCTGAAATCTAATACATGGGACGGATCACCATAATACTTTCGGAGCATGGAGATATGGAACATTGGGTGAACTGTCGATAAGTTGGGTGGAAATGGAAGCTTTTAGGCCGCTTCCCCCACTCTCTCAAGGATCTCAAAAGGACCAATATACCTAGGGCTCAACTTACCCTTCTTTCCGAATCTCATCACACCCTTCATGGGTGAAATCAACAGAAAAACCCTCTCTCCCACCATAAATGCTACATCACGAACCTTTTGATCAACATAACTCTTCTGCCTAGACTATATTGTACGAAGCCGATCCTGAATCAACTTGACCTTCTCCAAGGCATCCCGAACCAGATAAGTGCCCAACAACCTAGCCTCCCCCGGCTCAAACCAACCAATTGGAGAAAGACACCGCCTCCCATATAGGGCCTCATAAGAAGCCATCTGAATACTCGATTGGTAGTTGTTGTTGTAGGAAAACTTGACAAGTGGTAGGAACTGATCCCATGAACCCCTAAAATATATAACACAGGCGCGTAGCATACCTTCCAAATTTGAATGGTGTGCTCAGTCTGCCTGTTCGTCTGGGGATGAAATGTTGTACTCAACTCAACCCGTATGACTAACTTACGCTACACGGCTCTCCGGAAATGCGATGTGAACTACGTGCCCCGATCAGATATAATGGACACCGGCATTCCATGGAGATGAACAATATCACGGATATAGATTTGAGCCAACTACTCCGAATAATAGGTAGTCACTACCGGGATGAAATGTGCGATTTAGTCAGCCTATCCACACTCACCCACAGTACTGCATCAAATTTCTTCAAAGTCTGTGAGATCCCAACAACAAAATCCATGGTAATACGCTCCCACTTCTACTCGGGAATCTCAAGTCTCTAAAGCAAACCCTCCAACCTCTAATGCTCGTACTTCACCTGCTGACAGTTGAAGCACCGAGCCATATACTCCACTATATCATTCTTCATTCTTCTCCACCAATAATTCTGCCTCAAATCCTAATACATCTTAGCGGTACCCGAATGAATGGAGTATCGCAAACTGTAGGCCTCCTCAGGAATCAACTCACGCAACCCATCGACATTAGGCACACATATCTGCCCTTGCATCCGTAACATTCTGTCATCTCCGATAGAAACCTCCTTGGCATCACCGTGCTGCACCGTGTCCAAGGACAAGCAAATGGGGGTCATCATACTAACGCTCTCTGATGCACTCATACAAAGAAGACCGAGAAACCACGCAAGCTAGAACCCAGCTGGGCTCTGAAACATCCAATATCACAAACTGATTGGCCAACGCCTGCATATCCAGTGCTAACGTTCTCTCACCAACTGGAATATATGCAAGGCTACCCATACTCTCCGCCTTCCTACTCAAGGGATTAGCCACCATATTGGCCTTTCCGAAATGATACAAAATAGTGATATCATAGTCTTTCAACATCTCTAACCACCTCTGCCACCTCAAGTTTAGGTCCTTTTGCTTAAACAAGTGCCGTAGACTCCGATGATCTGTGAATACCTCTCAAGACACACCGTAGAGATAATGTCTCCAAATATTCAATGCGTGAATTATGGCTACTAACTCTAGATCATGAACAGGGTAGTTCTTCTCATGAGGCTTCAATTGGTGCGAAGCATAAGCAATCACCCTACCCTCCTGCATCAAGACACACCCAATACCAATTCGCGAAGCATCACAATAAACCGTATATGAACCCAATGCTGAAGGAAAAACTAGAACTAGAGTTGTGGTCAAGGCAGTCTTGATCTTCTGAAAGCTCTCCTCATACTCATCGGACCACCTGAATGGAGCACCCTTCTTGGTCAATCTGGTCAAAAGTGAAGCAATGGACGAGAAACGCTCTATGAAACGACTATAATATCTGGCCAAACCAAGGAAATTTTGAATCTCGGTAGTTGAAGATGATCTAGACCAACTCTGAACTGCCTCAATCTTCTTTGGATCTACTTTGATCCCCTTTGTAGACACTATGGCTCAAAAATGCCACCGAATCAAGCCAGAATTCACACTTTGAGAATTTTGCATATAACTTCTTCTCTCTCAATGTCTGGAGCACGATCCTCAAATGCAGCTCATGATCCTCCCGGTTGCGGGAATACACCAAGGTATCATCAATCAATATGATGACGAAAGAATCAAGATATGGCTAGAATACACTGTTCATCAGGTGCATAAATGTTGTTGGGGCATTGGTCAGCCCAAAGGACATCACTAGAAACTCGTAGCGGCCCTACGAGTCTTGAAAGCAGTCTTCGGGATATCTGAGTCTCGAATCTTCAACTGATGATACCCTGACCTCAAATCAATCTTTGAAAACACTTTAGCACCATGTAGCCGGTCAAATAAGTCATCAAAATGCGACAATGGGTACTTTTTCTTGACTGTAACTTTGTTTAGCTGTCTATAATCAATGCACATCCGCATAAAGCCATCCTTCTTCTTCACGAACAAAATTGGAGCACCCCAAAATTAGTAAGATAGAGTGTGAAAATTTATTCTAATCCAAGATGGTTTGATCACTTCTCTTCTAATGTAAACATCCATATTTTATCCTTTGTTGTTGTCCAGTTAAGAATACGGGGATCGAATGGCCAACCCTTATTGCAATATCTGTGTTAGCTATGGAGCAACACTCATACAACCAGATTTGCATCGCGAGGGGTACCCTCGAAGAAGGTAAAAATGTACAGATGGGCTCAACTTATGTCTCACAGACTGAAGCAAATGTGTATAAGCATTTATACCCCATGGGTAATTTGCACATTGGCCTGAGTCAGTCAAGTAGAAGCAGAAGTAGTCGATCAAACCATTTTCTTTCTTTGAATCAAACAGGAAGAACTCTATAAGATACATAATACATAGCTTGACTGCATCCTCATCATTTAGCCTACTCTGATTTAACACAATTTTGTCACGCTCCAAACCTAGGGAGGCGTGACTGGCACCCGGTGCCGCACTGGCCTGAGCGAATCACTTTGCAACATTTATTTTCTTTGTAACTATCATGGGCCAACATGACCACAACTCGTAATGTATAACTATAAGTGGGCAACACTGTATCACTGAACCATCGTTCTTAAAACATAAATATATATGGCCCATCAAGGCCTCTGACATACTGTACAAAATGAACCTCTATCTACAAAGCCTCTAAGATTGTTTGACATCAAATAGGATAGGTCAGCCTACCCATAAGTCTGTAGCAAAACTCTGACACGATGACTCATACTTAGACATGCTTTGAATTACATTTCATAGGAATGAATAACGTAGACATCCTTAACTTCTAAGAGTAGAATATTTTATGGAATAACATTACGTTTACGTATCGTTGCTTGGATCATGCCAAAAGAAAGAAGGATTAGCCTTAACATACCTGGATTAGGGAAAAATCTGTATGATATTCTTGAGAAAGATTGCACCATACTCCCTTATAATTGTGAAATCTCATGTTTTGAATTGCCGAAGAACCTATGAAGTCTTACGTTTTAAATTGTTGAAGAACTGTGGAATCTCACGTTGCTAATGATGCTATCTTGCTGAAGCCTTTTTTGGATATAATACATCTTCATTCTTGAATTGGAGAATGAATCTTAGTCTTAGCACCTCACTTTAAGACCTATGGACAATATTACTAATTAGGGGAGGGATTTTGCTTACTTTAAGAAAAGCAGTCCAAAAAAATGTCGTACAACACAACGTTTCTTAATAACCTTCTCTTCAACAAAAAATGAGATCAGTTGGTGCACATTTTTTAGATCTTGCCACCTAGAATATTCAATGCTTAGCAAGCATACTTGTCCCCAAAATCTGACACCTTGCTTGCGTGTATGAGTCACTTAATGGACCATATGGGACTGCCATATTAAGGTATTTTTTAGGCTTTATCCAAGATTCTAATTAATTATCCAGTAATTATTAATTAACTAGTTAATCTGCCATTAATTAATAATCAACCAATTACCCATATAATTAATAATTATCTCAACTTATTTAAAAACTACTTACTTTTAACACACTTTATACACCTTACTATCATGGTCATGTGGTACTATATAAAATCAATACATACACTATTATTTTATTAAAACATCCATGTAAAAATACATGTATTTTCTCAACTTTTAATTTTTCTAATCTCATATAACGAGTTAAAATTTTCGTACGCTTAATTCTTAAAATGGTAAAAAGATAACTTTTTTTCTTGTGTGAAAATAATTTCTATCTTTACGATAAAGAAAAGCTCATAAACTTTGTTATATTATGAGTATAATTTATCATATCCGAAAATAGTAATAATGGTAACTATCCATAATTATACTTATAAAACTTTTACTAAAATACTCCACTTAAAAAAAATATCACAGTAATATAATATCTAACGGTATCAAGGTTGGTAAACTTACGGGATTTTATAATAACATAGTCACAAATCCTGTATAATCTCATGAATGGTCTTAATCCCTTCAAGCTCATATGGATTACTACAACTTATCCTAATATTAAAGTATGGGATATAACAAATTCTTTGCAGGTACTACTTTTCCACTTTTTCCTTGTTTGGAGAATAAGAGCGCATTGTTTAACTATCATATTGAGGAGTGTACCCAAGGTCTGTTACTCTGTAACACATTTGAGGCCGGTAATAAGACCAAATTCCCTCAGCCCAAAGTTCAGTCTCTGACCCTTTATATTTGCTGGAAAAAAATCAGACCCAGCTGTGTTCAGTTCATTCTTCATCAGAAGGTGAATGGTCTTATTTTGTATACATATTTTGAGCATGTTAAGAAAGTGCCCGAAACATATTTTCTTAAATAATTTTTTACCCCTATCAAATAATAACACCTTAAGTTGGGCAGAAACAACAGGGTCGGATAATGTTTGACATCTAGTGATGCCATACTCTAGGTCAGGCGGTGCAAAAAACTTTCGATTCTGCATGGAAAAAGCTATATGTAATTTAACATGATAAAAGGCATAAAAACATACAGAAGAATAATACAGCTACAACTTATCTACACACAAATAACAATATATATTGACAATTCCCAGAAAAAGTAATGACAAATTAATATACAAATCCAACAACAAAACTACAAATTACCTACACAAAACTGACAGTGCTATATTTACACACGTATAAACAATATACTGACAACTTCGTATACATATTAAACAAGAAAACTACAATTTAACATAGAATTAGAACATATCTTAAAAAATAATCCTATACATAATATCCATAATTATTTTACAAATAAAATACAATTAATATGCGTGTGAAGCAAATTGAAAAATTCAACATACAACACAAAATATATTCAATATTCCTATGAACAAGAGAACCAAAATTAAACAGAAAATAAACATACTAACAAACTACATACAACAAACAAAATTTCTACAATTATTTTACAATAAATCTGCAATTGTAGAACACTTGGGCAAATTGAAAAATTATAAAATATATACACAATGTGGACAAATTTCAACAATAAATTGCAACAAAATAAATTAGATATACGGTACTTAATGAAATCCCATTTAATTTTAAAATGTATATAGTTGGTAATTGTATATCACCATGTTAATAAGTTAAAACTTGGTTAGGTAGGGTAAATAAGTTTCATATGTAGCATAGATAGGTGAACTTTTGACCTCCAAGAAGCTTGGCTAAACAATTGGATATGCTAATTTTGGGTGCAATTAGACCAAGGGGAAGGGGAGGGGAGGGGGGGGGGGGGTTGACAGAGTTGCAGCTGAGAAAAGTGAGCAAAAGGTAGATCAAAAATTTCAGGTTTGCACACTTGGCCATCTATCCGGGGAAAGAGTGAGTGAAACACATTTTGCTTTGAAGTTTGAACTAACCATAACCAGGCAGGCCATATGTTTTCCAGGGGATGACACCCTATTCCTACATTGAGCTATCCGCGTCTTACCCGCGTATAACCAACTACTGTCTTGTACGGAACAGAAAAGGGAAGAAAAAGAAAAAACAAAGCACCATATAGCTATTCATTTAGCCTTGAAGCATGGTAACGAAGATAATCGCAAAGTTTAACAATGGCATTAAGCCATCAATTGGAACTTTGAAATTTGGACGACTGTTTACTACCTGTGAACAGCAATCTAGAAATCTCAGACAGAAAACAGAATCAATAGTGTAAACTTTGGTTAATGAGGGGGCAAGTTGTACACAATTTAGTTCTACATGAAACTGACAGCCACAATCCGAGAAGTGAACATATGAATGAACACTATCTCATGTATAACAACTTTGTGGACAAATACAAGACCTAAGATTTTCTAAATTTCTTCTTTCTGCCTGCAGTGTCAGGTGTTCGGTTGTCCAGCTTCCTTTTTGTCCCAGTTTGTTTCAAGCCGGAGGAGGCAGCCTTGAGTGCTTTTGCTTTTCGGGCAGCAACAGACGGTCTCTTTGCTATGCGATCATTTGGCTTCTGCGATAGTGTTTTTGGTTTTGATTTTCCTCGGTCGTTCATCCTAATTTGAGTTTTCTTCTGCACACCCGATTTGCTTGCTCGCATACCCTGGTAGGAGATGGCAGCCTTTGCTTTCATCTTACCGTTACTGCCTGGTGTTGCTGAATGTACTGCAAACCTCTTTGCCGGAGAACTGAATCTGTCTTCGGTTGACAAGCTTTTCCTCTTAGATGGAGTAGAATTTGCTTTAGAATGAGACACTCTCAGCTCACGATCACGTAGCTTCAAGTTACGCTTTCTTGCGACAATGTTGGCAGCATCCTGCGAACCCAAGTATAATATATAAGGAACAAATTATCTTTCAACTTAAGCAACCAGGGTTAAAAGCTACTGAAAAATTAGTGAAACTCATCTAAGACATTACGATATATTATCTTCAAATAACATGCTTACAAAATAATTAACTCCGACTACTCTGTAATATTATAAAAGGAAAAACAAAAAGATAGTCCTAGAAACTGAACCCTTCTTCTCATTTATTATTCCTTCTATTGTAGGTAATTTTATTATTCCTTCTATGATATTTTGTAACAAAGTACTGCTTCACTGACTTTAATAAAAGAACCATATAGAAAAAGAATGATATATAGTATCAAAGATGACATTCCAAGGATTGCAAAAGACCGCCAGACTAATAAATATCCGTTTATTGGGCAACTGGCTCCAATAAATCCCATAATAAGGCTGATTTGCACACCACCTCAACTAAAATATTTTCTCTCTACCACTGTTATAAATAGCGCTCGCCTCAGCGCTAATAGCGTGAGGCGAGGCAAGGCGAGCAGCCTGCACTATTTTGGCTTTGTTGCATTGCGATTGTAAAAGGCGAGCGCCTCTGCCTGTGTAGCGAGAGGCGAGCTGTAGAGTCGCTATTTGAAAAAAGAAGAAGAAAAAGGCGCAAAAACCAGCGACTTAAAACATTAGGGCTTGGGTTTTTCACTTCTTCTCCTTCAGCGACCTTTCTCTCAGCAACAGAAAAATTAGGGCTTGGGATTCATCTTCAGCGACAACAACCATTGTTGTCTTCTTTTTTTCTTCGACTTCGACCATTGCTGTCTTCTTCTTTTTTCTTTTTCTTCTTCTTTCTTCAGTGATCAGCTCTTTCTTCTTTCTTTCTTCCTTTTTCTTCTTCTTGTCTTTTTTTTGTGCTCTGTTTTTCGACCAGCAGAGCAGAGGCTCTTTCTTTCTTTCTTCCCTTCCTCTTCTTCTTCTTCTCTTATTGAGTTTTTAATTTTTGAATTGATATATTTATTATTGAGTTTTTAGTTTTATATATATATATTATGTTTTTGTATAAATTGTCGCTTCACATCAGAAAGGAGAGCGCTTCGCTGCGCGCCTCTCGCCTCAATGAAGTGGGCACTGTCGCTATTTGTCGCCGCACGCTATCCAAAACACTGCTTTCTACTGCCTGAAGATCAACAAAAATGGGACCTTTCTTCTCTCACCTCCCTCTAAATGCAGGTTTGCATGAGGCAAGAAATTTTTTCTCGTTCTGGAACATTCATAGCTACATCTGAACAAACTATGGTCTAATTTCTTGAAAAGCCAAGAAGATAGATCAATTTGCTATTTATCCCATCTGTCAGCACAATTTCCGCCAGTACGGGAGAGAGCCAAAGGGATATTTACTCAAGAATATGTATCCATTAGTTTTTGCTTGTTTGAAAGAAAGGAATTCCATCTTTCCTTGACTCATTCCTTCCTGTCCCTAGAAGGCGAGTAAAGTTTCAGGGGTTAACTTTGCTAGATTTCTACATTTTGTAAAAGATCATGTAAATTACAGGCTTCAGTGCTTATGCACAAAGGAAAGGGAAAAACGTTGATAGGGTCACTTCAAGAAGTATAATAAAAGGAGAGGATAAGTACAAGGTAGCATTATATAATGAAAAAGGGATAAAGCCGCAGAAGTTTAAGTTTAAATTTAGATTATTGAATAGGGACTGCTGCTAAGTTAGAGAGAATGACAAAATAGGGGTAGATATTCCTATCTGTAACTTTTCAAAATAACATTAAAATTGAAAAGGTATCCCAAAAAAAAAAAAAAAAAAAAAACTAAAGCAACTAAAGGACTTGTGTAATTTCATCCATAAAGTCCACCAGATAACAAGTCGTGATGTTTGAGAAGTGGCCAAGTGACCAGGGAAAAGCTGATTGACTCTTCCGAGACAAAGGAAAAATTGAATAACCCCAAAGAGTTAAGTAGCCTATTTTACTAGAACCAATGTCCCACAACAAATCCCAAAACCACAAAATACCTTGTCTATGCAAACCTTAAAAGTACTATAACTAAAAGCAAGAAATTAATCTAGAATTAAAATTTGATGCTCCAGAGCTCGGGACTTATAAGATGGTATTCCCCCTCTCTTTCCTTGCACATTCTCCCAGAAAGTAACTGTCACCATTTAAGGTGCCTAGCTGATGCCAGAGGTTTACAGATTGGTGCCAGCTCATTACCAAAAGAAAGTGCTTAAAAGGGAATGGAAAGAAGCTTCCAGTTTCAACGACAACTCAAGGGATAGATTCAAATAATTGTTTTTATGGCTGCAGAAAAGACTGGCAAAACTGCAAAACACCTACACTGATGGAGATGCATGCCAACAACAGCTAAAATAGTCGTCTATGTAATATGAAGCACGTATCGCAAATCTTAAACTCCTTGTAAGTTAGTACAGCAATTAGACATGAAGAAACTAAATAGACTAAGACTTGACTCTCTTTACCCAGATGAAACTAAATGAATTTTGTCTTTCTAATCCCAGATGAGGAGTAAAGCAATCAATCAACTAAGCCTTGATTCCAAACTGGTAGACAATATTATTCCGCTGTATCCATCATTCAGAGGACCCAGATGATGCTAAAGCAAAAAAAAAAAAATTATTTCCATCTACAGCTAATTTCTAGCTTGTCTATAGAATCAAAGTGCCAACTTTTAAGACTGAATCACCTCAAAGTGAGTATGATGTAGAAAAATAATGTTAATGCAATTATAAATTTGGAAAGCAAAAGAAGTTGATAATATATACCCTTGTTTTGAACAAAACATAAGCAATTCCTTTTCCTAGGAGGGTATTGGGATCTCTGATCACACGAACAGCCTCAACGCTCGACTCCAACTCTTTCATACCAGAGAACAACTGATAAACTTCTTCATCCTGCAAGGAAATGAACAAAATCAAATTGTGGGCGACAGAAAGAAAATTGCCAATTAGAACAGTAACAAGTATGCCTCCTCAAGTAACTGACCTTCACATCAAATGGAAGGTTACCCACAAAAACAGTCCTTTTGTTATCATAGAGTGCACTATTCTCTCCCTTCATCTTTTTGTGTGGCGGACATGCTCTGTCAACTCGGATATGTCTTCCTTCAACCTATATAGATAAGTACCATGAGCAAACTTCCCAACAATCTGACTACTGAAAAAGAGTTTCTTTCAGAAGGAGCAATCAACTGTAAGAGAAGCTTACCACTGCCATATTATGAGCCAAAGAAGCCTGGGCAGATTCCTCTGATTTAAAAACAACATAAGCATGAACACTGCATTTACAACCAAGTAACCTTATCATACAATAGGAAATCAGATATAAAGAAATATATCAATACACCAATCAATGCAAAAAAGCAGCATTTTCGGGACAAGAAACTTTTATCTCCCATACCCATTAAAGTTACAATAACAGAAAGGGTGTTACTATCAACCATACACATGATCAGTTAACTTTGATATCGTAGTCCAATTTTCTAAACAATAATCATGAAAAAACATCACCAACAATCAACGAATGACGCCTCAATCACAAATTAGTTGGTGAATCCTCAGTATCAATTCGGCTCTATTGAGGTCCATTTAACTATTAAAAAACCATAACGTTATAATGTGTTCATCTAACCTGTCAGCATTATCATTGAGTTTTTTCTTAATGATAGCAGCCTTCCTTGGAGTTGCATTCTGCCAAAAGAAGTAACATTCAGAATCAGGCTCCAAGGTAAAACAACGTAAACATAATTCTTAACACCTAAAGCACATAAAAGAAAGAATAAGTAGCTAATACTCACATCAGCTAACGGAATAGACCGAATCCTTACAGATTCTACCTCTCCAAAACTCCCAAACTCCTTCATTAAAGCCTTCTTCTTGATCTTCAAAGGCAAATTCCCAATGAAAACAGTCCTTAAAAGTTTACTCTCATCATCAAATCCCTCAGTTGAGACCATCATATTCTCTGGATTATCCATCTTCTTCCTCTTTTCTCCTACCACCATTTCTCCAATCCCTTTCTCCGCCTCCGCCTCCATATCAACCACCCCATATCGCTTCGCCGCGTACTCTGCCTCAATCTCATCTCTTTTCCTCTTTTTCTTCTCCTTTTTCCCCAATTTTCCTATCATATCCTCTTTAGCTTCTGAACCCAAAATTACATCAGAAACTACACCATTTGATTCCTCATTAGCTTCTTCAGATACAGACCCTGAATCCAAGATTACATTTTTATCCTTTTTCTTCCTCTTCTTGAGTTTTGCAGAATCAGAATCATTATTTTCAAAAAACCCATCAGTTTGATTCTCAATAGAAGCTTCTACAACACCTAATTTTGGTTCTTGGGAAGCTGTGGGATTGTCATTATTAGGTTTTCTTCTGAAGGGATTGTTATCAGAAAACAGTGAATCAATGTTTGAATCTGTTGGGGTTGCTCCAAAAAGGGTGTTGAAAATATCTGAAGCATTTGAGGTTTCATTTTGTGATTGTTTCTGCTTCTCTTTGGATTTCTTTGCCATTGAGATTGAGTTTCAGACAGAAGAAGCTAAGTTTTGGGATTGAAAGTGTAAAACGGGAGATTTTGGGGGCAAGAAGAAAGAAATTGGATGTTATGATTGGAGAGAAAAAGAAATGGCACCTTATACATGATTACATGTAACGTGAACCCTAGGTTTAATGTTGTCCAAATCTTTTCTTGCTATGTTCTTTTTCCTAACTAACTAAATACTTGCCCAATTACACTTTATATTATATACCTAACCTGAACCCTAGGATTATTAATGTTGTCAAAGACAGGTAAACACAGATTATTTGTTGTTATCCGTCTCAACATTTTTATACAAGCACTTCATTGATTATTTATAAAAATCACTTTTAACACTTAAAAGTGATGGAGTAGTATTTAACACTTTATGCTTGTAAGTTAATTTAATTTAATCAATTAAGCCACCCATACACCTAACAGTAATTTGAATAATTATTGTTACTTCTAATTTCTCCTTTATAAGTATATTTTCACTGATCTGTAACTTTTTCGCTACAAGAAAAACTTGTAAGTTCTTCATTTGTGATTTCAAGCACAATTTATTTAGTATATAACAACATACTCGTATAATCCCATAAGTGGGGTGTAATGATCCGGCCGGTCGTTTCATGAGTTACCGCTCCGTATCTTCTATTTCTACTTCTTATTGTCTTGTTCAGCTGTATTATGTGATATCGGGTTGGTTGGTTCGGGTTCGGAGAAGTTTTGGAAAGGAATGAGACACTTAGGCCTCATTTGTTTTTATTAAGATTAAGACGTCTGCATCTGAATATGAAGATGTGTATTACGATTCAGACGTCTGAATCTGAATACATAACTGAATGATTAATATGATGTCTCTAGGTCTGAACACTGAATGATTAAGACTGTTGTGAGCACGTGATTTATGCCCTATGTGAGAATTACTCCCAAAAATTCAAAATAAAACAATTTTCCTTTGTGTGCAATTTTGAGAATTTTCGTGGCATTTTTGGATAACTATTTGTATTTGTCCGTGCATGTTTATTTGTTAAATTAATAAAAAATACAAAAATATGTCGCATTTGCATTTAGGATTTGATTCTACAATTAGGAGCAATTAAGTTTGTTTTGCAAGAACAAAAAATCATAAAAATAATGTACGTTGTAGTTTTAGCATTTAATGTCCAAATTGTGTGATTTTATCGTAATTGCTATTTAATTGTGTGTTAATTGTTATTGAGAGTTAATTAGCATTTTTATAAATTAATTTAGTTCTATAGGATAATTTAGGATTTTTAGAATTTAGTTTTAGTTTAAGAAAAAATAAAAGAAGAAAAAAGAAGCAATGGAAATAAGAAGAAAATCGGATTGGGCCACCTTTTTAAATTAAATCAACCAGGCCCAAACCAAATAACCCCCACCGGGTCGACCCGACCCGGTCCGCCCCATAACCCCAAACAAACACCCCCCCTTCTTCCATTTTTCATTTTTTCATTTTTTCAACCCCAAAACTCTAAAACCACCCGCCCCCCTCTTCTTTCTCCTTCATCTTCTTCAACAAGACAACAATGGAGAAAAAACCCTAGAAGAACCCTAGACACCTCTAATCATCAGCCGCAACACCCATTTGAAATTTGGATCTTCCAAAAGAGAACAACCATCCGAAACAGCCGCTGAAAACAAAAGGCCAGCCCCCCATCGAGTCTTCTTCTTCAAAAACCAAAAAGAGAACCCTTCTTCTTCATGGAAATTAGACTAGTTGAACCTAGTTGGACACGCACTTCCGTCGCTGCCTTCCAAGCCACCATCCAGCAGCTCTCCAGTCATCATCTCCTCACTCCAGTTCCACCGCCGCTCCGCTCCCAGCAGCTCGCCGGAAAACGTCATCCACGGGACCGCCTGAACTTCCTCTGAACATACCCTAACACCAACAGCCGTTTCCGCCTTCATTCTTCAACTCAAACCCACCGGACACCCCTTCTTCAATCCAAAACTTACGACCCTTCCATCTCCAGCTCCCATGGCTGCCCTTCTGCATCTTCTTCGTCCCCATCGTCCCTCGTGTCGACCAACAGTCCAGCAACAACCAAGCGACGAGTTTCATGGCTGCTACTGCTTCGCCTCTGCTGCCTCACCCATCGTCCTAAACGACCCCTCCATCTCCCAGCCACAGCTGCTCACCCCAACTCCATCTCCAGTTAGTCGCAACACCAACCAGTCCACCAGAAACCACTTGCACACACACAAAACAGTTTTAAGCTGAGGTTGGTTTGAGGACTTCACCGTCCATTCGAGGATTCCGTTCGAGTCCGTGTCTGTTAGTCAAGCGTCAAAACAGTGTTGCGAACGAAGTTGTGTTTCATCGGAAGTTCAACATTGTTCGACGTCGGATCGTTAGCATAAAGGTCAGCCATAGTTCGTTCATGGATTTTTTGTTGCTTTGTCTTTGGTTTCGCTTTAATATGTGGTTTCATTTTTGAACATTTTCACATGATATTCCTACTGCATATTCGTTGAAATTGTGTGTGTGTGCGTTTTGGACGACTTTCCTACTGTTTTGAGTTCGTTTGATGCTCAGTTTAGTGATTGGAATCTACTCGCTTGTTCCGTTAAGTTTGTTCTGATATGAATCTGACTCTGTTGTTAATTCATGAACGTTGTAGATTAGGAGTTTGTTTGGCGAGTTTGTTATGCAGGGTTTGATTATTAATTGAAAATTGATTAAATGAATTGGTTATAGCTGCTAAAGTTTAGTTAATTGACTTGGGAGGATTGGATATAGCTGATGGGGTAGAATGGTAAATTTCAGTATTTTCAGGGGCATTTTCGGGACAAGAAACTTTTATCTCCCATACCCATTAAAATAATACCTAGTGGGGGACAAGACATACGATGGTGGGAATTACTACATTGTTTAATACATGGTGGGGGACAAGACATGTGGTAGTGGGCAATAATGCATTGTTTAATATAATGGGGGACACGACATATGATGGTGGGAATTAATACATTGTTTTAAATAGTGGGGAACAAGGCATGCAAGAGTGGGGAACAAAACATAATGGTATGAAAAGATTAAAAAAGGATTGATTAAAATATGTTGCTCATACCTGTTTTGGGTTATAAATAGGGTCATTTCAAGACCAAAAGAGAGGGATTTTTTTGAAAAGAGAGTTTGGGGGCTGGTTTTTGGAGAAAGAAAAGCGAGTTCTCTTTCAGTTTTTTTTAGAGAGACTAGGCTGAATTTTTAACATTTAAAAATTCAGTAATTTGAGGAACTAGTACTGTTGCGGTTTCAATTGGTTCTTCCTGAGTTTGCTATTGGTTATTGGCTACTGTTTCATTGGTGGTTGCTGTTTAGTCTTTTACAAACTTTTGGGGCTGTTCTTTCGAGCTTGTTTGGTTTTCTTCAAATTTTTCTGAGCCTCGAATTTGGTTTGAACTGCTGCTGTTGGGTTGCTGTTGTTTGCTGTGTTACTACTGTTGCTGACTGCTCCTTCATCTTCTTGTATTTCCGTTATCCAGGTACATGTTCTACAGCTCTCAAATTTAAAGGAAAGGAAGTAAAGATGTGTTGGAAGAGATTTTTGAAAATAACTGTTTCTTTGTGTTTAATTTGATGTATAAGCAGTAGTTCATTTGATATTTCATAGTATGTATTGGAATGATTTTGAAATGCATAAACCGGACTGATTGAATCTATTTCCACAAACATGGAATATCAATTGTAATTAATCTTAGTTGGCGATTAATAGTTATGGAATATACTGTATTTAATTCTTTTGTTCAGTATCCGTGAAACAACTTCAAATAGTTTATATCACAAAACAAGTTCAAATAGTTTATGAAAATCAGTACGTTTGTTTAATAGGTCTAATTCTTAAATTGTGAGTTCGTTTAAGTAGGTAGCATCATTTTAAATAGCAATGTGAATAATGTTAGTAACTAATATTCTCAAATGTTAGTGATTGATGTTAGCCTAATGTCAGTTTTTTAAGCATTGACGCATTTCTTCGACAAGTCGTAAAAAGAAAAAAAATGGTTTTGTATTACACATAGTTAGTTCCAATAGTTCAATTCATCTAATAATGTTAGTTTAAATTAATCAAAGAATAGTTAGTTTGTTTTGATATTACTGGGTGTCAATCTCATGTTCTATTCATAATCTCAACTTTAGTGTTATTAACTAATAGAATAAGGAACAATACAACCTCCCTTGAGTAAGCTTTGTTGCAATTTTCCGTTTGCATTTGTCTTAATCTAATAAACAATAAGAGGCACGAGCTTATAAACATGTAACTAATTAGGACCTCTTCTCTTTTATTTTAGAGACGAACTGAATAGAAAATGTAGTCACTGTAGGATTGTCCTTTCAAAATAAACGAGATGAGCCTTGCCTAGTAAAACTCACCGATTGCGGGGCCCTCACGATTGTATATATATTAAATACTTAGAACTCGGGATCGGCCGCTTAGCGAATTTCACAGCCTTTTTCCCAAAAGTAATAACGTGCTAGTCCCTGTTAGGAGCGTAATATTTTTACTTTCTTAAACTCGGGTGCACATTTATGTGACCCAAATCCAAATCTCAACGGAGTCGAAATGTGTCGCTAATCACGGGTACATTGATTGTGATGTGGTTCGAGATGCATGTCCATGACGTTGCAAATTCCTTTAAAAAATAATGAATGAGACGAGCCTCGACAAACAAGAATACACAAACTGCGGGGCCCTCAACGGACAGTGATTTCAAATGCTTAGATTTCGAGACAAGCCGCATAGCGAATTTTACGGCTTTTCACAAAATAACAACTCGTTAGTATTTTTAAGCGCGTATTTAATAATGTTATCTTCCTAAACTCGGGTGCACATTTATGTGACCCAAATCCAAATCTCAACGAAGTTGGAACGTATAGAAAATTGTAGGTACATTTATGTGGCGCAATTCGAGATGCATTCTCACGACGTTGCAATTATTTGAATAAATAATAACAAAAGCGGTAAACAGTTAAAATTTGCACATAGGTTCATAATTGTATAAAATCAGATAATCAAGCCGAATATGACAGTTGAGCGACCGTGCTAGAACCACAGAACTCAGGAATGCCTAACACCTTCTCCCGGGTTAACAGAATTCCTTATCCGGATTTCTGGTGTGCAGACTGTTAAACAGATTCATTCTTTTCCTCGATTCGGGATTCAACCGGTGACTTGGGACACCATAAATCTCCCAAGTGGCGACTCTGAAATAAATAAATAAATCCCGTTTCGATTGTCCTTTGATTGGAAAAACTCCCTTCCGCGCCCCTTTGCGGTGGCGCGGGTGAAAAAGGAGGTGTGACAGCTCTGGCGACTCCGCTGGGGAAACGAACCCAGAATCTCTGGTTCAGGGTTTAGAATTCGAGCTTAGATAAATTGTTATATTTGGTCTATTATCTGATTTTTTTACATGCTTGAGCCTAATGTGCTAAATGCTGCTTTTACCGCTTTGATATTATCTGAACTGTATATAAACTGTGCCGAAACCCTTCTCTTCTTACCTCCGGGGAGGAGCTTGCTGGTCGAGACTCCCTATTCTGTTAGTGTCATACCTTGAAATAAGAAAGAGACCGGACAAGTTACAAAGCCGGACGATCCCGCGGGTCCCCGGTACGTAGCCCCTCCTCGACTCGAGTTGTCCGCTCGGGTACACAGTCTAGAACAAATACCCAGGTTATGAACCTAGAATAACTCAGCTTTATACCGGATTCCTAGTAGGAACGTTTGTTTGCATCACGTGCATTTGACTTTGGAGGCTCAACACAGGGGTTGGGTCTGTCTAGCACAGGTGTACCAAAAATGAAAATGACCATCCTGATGCATCTTACTTGCTTCTACTTGTGCATTTATTTGCTTTGGACTTGCGTTCTGACCGACTTTTGAATATTTTGAGAAGAGAGAGATAGAGGTACGAGGGTTAAAGAGAGTTAATCGCCTATTTTGAAAAAAAAACCAATGTCCAAATAGTGTCGAAACTCTGCCGAATTTTTGAGAAAATGAAAAGAAAAATAGATTTATTTGCCAATAAAAAAGGGAGTTTCGTTTTCAAAAAAATAGGTTTGTTTTATCGGGCAAACTACGCGGGTCTGATTCTCACCGGATGTGAGATACGTAGGCAAACCTCATCGGTTCTGGCCCCCAATTTTTAAAAAGTCAAAAAAAAAATCTTTTACTTCCTTCTTTAGAAAAGTTTTTCTTTACGACCCCAACTTTTAAAAATACAAAAATATATTTTCTTTTAGTTGCTTCTCACAATCAAAAAATACAAAAATATTTTCATTCTTTCGAAAATTGAAAAGAAAATTCAAAATTCGGAAATGTTTTTTAGAAGCATTTCTTTCATAAATTCAAAATAAAATTCCAAAAATATTTTCTTTCTTCTTTAAAAGTTTTTCTTTCAAAATTCCGGAAAAAAAAGAAGAAAAATTCAAGAAAAAAAAATCTTTCTTCTTTAGAAGTCTTTCTTTGCAAAAATGCTGAAGAAAAATCAAAATCCATAAAAATATTTTCTTTCTTCTTTATATGTCTTTCTTTCGAAAAGTTCAAAATCCAAAAAAAAAAGTTGGTTTATTTACTTTATTCATGATCTTCCCGAACTACGCAAGATCTGATTCATATTCCCACATGATACGTAGGCAACCCACATCAGGTTCGATCAACCGTTTTAAAAAAATGATGAAAAAAAGAAGAGAAAAACAAAGGTGAAAAAATATTGATAATAATAAGGATCGACTGAGTCCATTCTAACATGTTTTGTTTTGAATTGTGAAGAAAGTTGAGGTGGTCGGTTTGTGGTAAGCGGCCAACACAAGATCCAAGGAAAAATGATAACTGACGTCGAAGCTGTTACAAGTGCTCAAGAGATTCAGGGTCAGAGGGTTCAACAAGAGTCTACTATGGTTGAGGAAAATAGAATATTGAAACAGCAAATGACCGAAATGTGTCAAACATGGGCCAGTGGTCAAGGACAGCCTCGTCATGAGTCACAATTTGCGACACAACAAGAGCAGTACCACTCTCCTGAGTACCACTCGTACTCGTTTGATTTTCCTGCAAAGATTGAGAAGCCTGCCCGAAAGATGGTACAGGAAGAAATGACCCAAAGAGTAAAAAGCTTAGAACAATGGTTGAAAAACATGCAAGGGTTGGCAGGTCAAAAGAGTGTTGCCTTCAAAGATCTATGTATGTTCCCCGATGTCCACTTGCCGCCTGGTTTCAAGACTCCCAAATTGAAAAGTACGATGGACATGGAGATCCAATAGCCCATCTGAAAAGGTATTGCAATCAACTGAGAGGTGCGGGAAGAAATGAAGAATTGTTGATGGCTTATTTTGTGGAAAGCCTTACGGGAGTAGCCTCCGAATGGTTTATGGATCAAGACACGTCTCGCTGGTATGTCTGGGATGACATGGCACAGGCCTTTGTCAAACAGTTCCAATACAGCATCGACATTACCCCAGACCGCATTTCCCTTTCAAACCTGAAGAAGAAACCAAGTGAAAGTTTCAGGGAATATGCCATTAAATGGAGAGAGCAAGCAGCTCGAGTTAAGCTACCCATGGATGACCACGAGCTAATAACTGTCTTCCTTAAAGCGCAAGAGCCAGATTACTTTCAAAACATGATGTCCGCAGTTGGCAAATCCTTCTCGGAAGCAATCAAAATGGGAGAAATGGTAGAGAATGGTCTTAAGACAGGCAAAATTATAAGTCAAGCAGTTTTTAAAGCCGCAACTCAGGTTGTCCGGGTTGAGTTTGATAATTTTAGCGACACAAATGAGAAGATTGAAGAAATCATGATGGCATCGGGGTCGAGAAGAGGTCCCAGGAGAACATCTCGAAGGTATGAGCAGCCTTCTCAAGTTTTCCATGGCTCCCCTGAGCAGTATTATCCACCTCAGAACCCTCAATACTCTGTCGCTCCACCTCAGTATGTTGTCCAGCCACCAAAACACCCCAGAAGGCGAGCACGAGCATCACAAAATCTCCAGAAGCCTCCACAAAATTTTCAAGTGCCCTATAACCCACATCTAAGCCAGAGGTATAAAGGGGAACAAAGGTTGAAAGATAATTTTACACCAATAGGAGAGTCCTATGAAAGCTTATTTGAGAAGTTAAAGTATCATGACATGATTGCACCTATTCCTCCAAATCATGTGGACCCCCGTGCAAGAAGATTTGACCCTTCTAAAAGGTGTGAATACCATTCCAATGCCCAGGGGCACAATGTTGAAAGCTGTCGGGATTTGAAAAGAGAAATAGAAAGGATGATCCAGGAAAATCTGATTGTGATCCAAGATAGTGACACCCAGAATATCGCGCAGAATCCTTTACCTGCACATCATGATGCACACTTTGTGGGGAAGATGCCTGGTGACATGGAGTTTGAGAATCCTCTCGGGAGCTTGCTAACTGAAGATAATGATGTTGAAATTGGAGAAGGCTCTACTGATTTTGATGAACAAATTTGTGGCTAAATGTCAAGCCTAGCAATTGAAAAGTCATTCCCTCCTCCTAGGAAGGAATCTTGATAGCTTGTTTTGATTTTTTTTCTATTATCTGGGTTATTTCAGGGTTGTGATCCAGATTTTATTTGTTTTATTGAGTCAAACCCTTTTATCCCTACATTCTATTTGTATGAGTCTTGTCTGTCTGTTCTGTTGCTATTTTCATTAGCCGGGTTATTTTAGGGTTGTACTCGGATTTTAGGTTGCTTGTTTAGTTGTCAAACCCTTCCATCCTTATTCAATAAAATACAGTTTGTCCTTTTGTGTCATTCTAGTTCTAATGACATGACGTGCATGCGGAAATTTTGGCCAGATCTTAGAAACTGATTAATCTGGAATTGGATAACAAAAAAAAAACACTTTTGAGGATGAATAAATAGTCGAAGTACTTTGGAACTAAGTTCGAGTAAAATTCACCTTCAAATCATTGTGAAGATCGGGCTCGAGGAAGAATCAATTGAAGTTTGTTGGAAAGTTTGACATTAAGGGATGGAAAGTGTCTTGTGACCACGACACACCAAGAAGATAGCATGATTGGCATTCTCGAGGCTAGGAGGCCCTTTTTCTGCTACCCAAACACTTTATACCATTTGCTACCCCTTTTTGAGCCTGTGTTATTTTTCTTTGACTACCCTCTTTTGGAATCAAGATTAGAGACAAAAAGAAAAAAAAAGGAAAAATCCATGTCCCAAGAGTACAAAATGGGGCAATTCTTAGAAAGTTCAGAGAAAAAAAATTTTGTCAAAGGTCCATGCCCTCAAAAATAGAAGCTGGGGCAAACAAAAAAAAAGAGAAAAAAAGAAGAAAAAAAAAGAAAAGGAAAAAAAGAGAAAAAAAAAGAAAAAGGAAAAGAAAAACAGAAAGAATGATGAAAATAGTTTAGGTCAGATGTTTGAACTACGTTCGACCTGATTCCTTAAAATAAAAGGATACATAGGCAGCCTCACGGTTCGGTCCAACCAAATAAGAATTCAGAAAAGTAAAAAAAAAAAAAACAATTCCAAAACAAAATCCCCAATAGCTGAAGCTGGGGCAGAGATTTTTATTTCACTTGTAAAAGAGTCGGTTCCAAGAGTTGTAAGTCCATAACCCCTCATTTTGAGTCTACTTTGAGCCTTCATGCCGACCTTTTTGTCCAACCCTATCCAAAAACCTTCCAAATAAAGACCTCCCAATACACCTTCAAGAATGCCAAGAGAAGCATGCAATGAGCAACGGCGTCACGCAAAATAGAACACTGTCAGGATGCTCGCACAAGAAAAGCGAAAGAAAAAGAAAAAGAAAAAGAAAAAGGAAAATGAGAGAGTCTTATTAGTGAAAACCCTCACGGGCACTGTGAGGCGACAGTAAGCAGAGATAAATAAATGAGAGAGACTTGTTGGTGAAAACCCCTCGGGCGCTACTAGTCGAAAGTGAGTCGTGAAGCTGATGCAAAGGATTGGCACGGATAAGCCCGACTTCAGAGATCATAAGAATGGTAAAAGGGAAGATTGGATTAGTTTGATAGATCAGGCCGTTGAGTCCAAAATGCATGTCATGATTATTAAGGCTAGTTATTGGAAAAAAAATAATTCTTCCTTCTGTCCTTCCGACAGGGGCATTTCTTGTTAATATTTGTTTCTTTGCGTCATTGTGTCTTTCACCCTGAGTCAGACCTTCTCAAAACAAGCAAGAAAAGATTTCAAAATCTGCTACCAGCTTTTCAGTTGTACAAAGTAAATTTGGCCAGCAAACTCAGTTGTTAATGTCAACATGCCTTGAGGATTCATACAAAGGCTTCCCCAAAAGACTCTTGTCAGCCTGGTTGGCGCAAACAAAGATAACTGGTGATTCTCTCTAACAGACAAGTTGCTCAAAAGCAGGAAGTCATTCAAGATATCGGAAAAGGTCACATAAGCAAAGATCTCCAATTGGGATAAGGTTGTTTGAGCTGCAAATACAAATGGTAGTGGTGTGAAACAATCAGAGTTGGTGCAGAACAAAAGTCTTTTGAGACCGACTCAAGCTGATTGAGCAGAAGCCAAGCTGCCCAAGACTCAAGGCCACAATTTGACCACCGTTTTTAAAACTGACAAGTTTTTCTTTGTGGGGAACAGGAAACAAAGCAGTGCAAGGAAAGTGGTTCAAAAAAAAAACAACAAAAGAAAAAGAGAAGAAAAAGAAAAGAAGAGCCGACAAAGGGAAGTTTCTCAAATCTTTGCCTTTATTTGTCTTGCTATTGTGCATAAAATCTTGTCATTGATCTTCACATTTTTCTCCTAGGATAACAATCCTAGTCTGATGGATTTTCCTCCCAATATAAATCTTAGTCTAATGAATCTTTCTCCTAAGATAGAAGACCTAGTCTGATGAACTTTCTCCTAGGATCAAAATCTTAGTCTGATGAATGTTTCTCCTAAGATAGAAAACCTAGTCTGATGAATTTTTTCCTAGGATCAAAATCTTAGTCGGATGAATCTTTCTCCTAAGATAATAAAAACGAAACCTAGTCTGATGAATTTTTCTCCTAAGATAATAAATTAGAAAACCTAGTCTGATGAATTTTCTCCTAGGATCAAAATCTTAGTCTGATGAATGTTTCTCCTAAGATAGAAAACCTAGTCTGATGAATTTTCTCCTAGGATCGAAGTCTTAGTCGGATGAATCTTTCTCCTAAGATAATAAAAAAGAAACCTAGTCTGATGAATTTTCTCCTAGGATCGAAGTCTTAGTCGGATGAATCTTTCTCCTAAGATAGAAGACTTAGTCTGATGAATTTTTCCTAGGATCGAAGTCTTAGTCGGATGAATCTTTCTCCTAAGATAATAAATTAGAAAACCTAGTCTGATGAATTTTCTCCTAGGATCAAAATCTTAGTCTGATGAATCTTTCTCCTAAGATAGAAGAACTAGTCTGATGAACTTTCTCCTAGGATCAAAATCTTAGTCTGATGAATGTTTCTCCTAAGATAGAAAACCTAGTCTGATGAATTTTCTCCTAGGATCGAAGTCTTAGTCGGATGAATATTTCTCCTAAGATAATAAAAAGAAACCTAGTCTGATGAATTTTCTCCTAGGATCGAAGTCTTAGTCGGATGAATCTTTAGGATTTCTCCTAAGATAATAAAAAAGAAACCTAGTCTGATGATTTTTCTCCTAGGATCGAAGTCTTAGTCGGATGAATCTTTCTCCTAAGATAGAAGACCTAGTCTGATGAATTTTCTCCTAGGATAAACGACTTAGTCTGATGAATTTTCTCCTAAGATCGAAGTCTTAGTCGGATGAATCTTTCTCCTAAGATAATAAAAAAGAAAGAAACCTAGTCTGATGGATTTTCTCCTAGGATAAACGTCTTAGTCTGATGAATATTTCTCCTAAGATAGAAGACCTAGTCTGATGAATTTTCTCCTAGGATAAATGTCTTAGTTTGATAAATCTTTCTCCTAAGATAGAAAACCTAGTCTGACGAATTTTCTCCTAGGATAATTTGAAAAAAAAAAAGAAGTTTAAATTTGAAAAAAGGGAGTCATTTTTAGTTTTCTTAAGATTATCAATGTTTAGTTTTCCTAAAATTAGGGAGCCCCCCCTAAAGAACGGAATGACGATTTATTTTTCTAAGTTGTTGTTGAAGTCTCGCCCGCCTGAAGAAACGAATGGCGATTTATTTTTCAAAGTTGTTGTTGAGGTCAGGAGCCCCCCTGAAGAACGGAATGGTGATTTATTTTTCGAAGTTGTTGTTGAGGTCAGGAGCCCCGCCTGAAAAACGGAATGACGATTTATTTTTCAAAGTTGTTGTTGAGGTCAGGAGCCCCGCCTGAAGAACGAAATGGCGATTTATTTTTCAAAGTTGTTGGTTGAGGTCAGGAGCCCCCCCTGAAGAACGGAATGAGGATTTATTTTTCGAAGTTGTTGTTGAAGTCTCGCCCGCCTGAAGAAAGGAATGACGATTTGTTTTTCGAAGTTGTTGTTGAGGTCAGGAGCCCCCCTGAAGAACGGAATGACGATTTATTTTTTGAAGTTGTTGTTGAGGTCAGGAGCCCCCCCTGAAGAACGAAATGGCGATTTATTTTTCGAAGTTGTTGTTGAAGTCTCGCCCGCCTGAAGAAAGGAATGGCGATTTATTTTTCGAAGTTGTTGTTGAGGTCAGGAGCCCCGCCTGAAGAACGGAATGACGATTTATTTTTCGAAGTTGTTGTTGAGGTCAGGAGCCCGCCTGTAGAATGGAGGTTGTTATATTTCAAGTTTTGAAGTTGGGAGCCCGCCCATATAACAGAGGAATACATTTCAGTCTTTACATTTCAAGTTTGAAGTTGGGAGCCCGCCCATATAACAGAGGAATATATTTCATTCTTTACATTTCAAGTGATGTTGGGAGCCCGCCCATATAACAGAGGAATACATTTCAGTCGTTACATTTCAAGTCTGGAAGTTGGGAAACCGCCCATATAACAGAGGAATACATGGAAGTTTGAAGTCAGTAAAACGGAGGGTTACAACAAAAAACCCCAATAGAAATCAGAAGGAAGACCACAAGTCGAGCCAGAAGTAAAGAAACAACACAGAGGAATACAACCAAAATCCCCAGCAGGAAACAACAAAAATCCCCAGCAGAGGAAGGCAGTTCAAGATTCGATGGAAAATTAATGCGAAGCTCACAAGAAGGAAATGAGCAGTTCAAACTCGGCAATCAAGGGAGAATACAAGACAAATTAGAAAGAAAGAAACGTCAGAGGAAACACCAGTCACCGAGACATCAAAGCAACAAGAGATACAAGAGCATGGCTGAAGATCTAGATAACATTTTGTAATTCATAGACTATAGTTTAGTCTAGCTTCTTGTTTTCTTTCAGCATGGTGTAATAAGGAGGTCGACAAGCAGTAATAACAGCATGCAACAGCAGTAACATTGCAGTCCCATGGTAGGCCCACCTACCAAAACTTCCCGAACTACATTAACCTGATTCCCTTCTAGCCAGGGATATGTAGGAAACCTTTGAAGCAAAGGTTCTGTTAAATCTTTCAAAAAATTGCTTCACACGACGTACTCGGATGGGCAAAAATCGCTCGTATCTGCTCACTTTATCTTTGCACGAAAACTCTTTGTGTTTTCGGACAAAGAGGGGCAGCTGTGAGCACGTGATTTTTGCCCTATGTGAGAATTACTCCCAAAAATTCAAAATAAAATAATTTTCCTTTGTGTGCAATTTTGAGAATTTTCGTGGCATTTTTGGATAACTATTTGTATTTGTCCGTGCATGTTTATTTGTTAAATTAATAAAAAATACAAAAATATGTCGCATTTGCATTTAGGATTTGATTCTACAATTAGGATCAATTAAATTTGTTTTGCAAGAACAAAAAATCATAAAAATAATGTACGTTGTAGTTTTAGCATTTAATGTCCAAATTGTATGATTTTATCGTAATTGCTATTTAATTGTGTGTTAATTGTTATTGAGAGTTAATTAGTATTTTTATAAATTAATTTAGTTCTATAGGATAATTTAGGATTTTTAGAATTTAGTTTTAGTTTAAGAAAAAATAAAAGAAGAAAAAAAAGCAATGGAAATAAGAAGAAAATCGAATTGGGCCACCTTTTTAAATTAAATCAACCAAGCCCAAACCAAATAACCCCCACCGGGTCGACCCGACCCGGTCCGCCCCATAACCCTAAACAAACACCCCCCTTTCTTCCATTTTTCATTTTTTCATTTTTTCAACCCCAAAACCCTAAAACCACCCGCCTCCCTCTTCTTTCTCCTTCATCTTCTTCAACAAGACAACAATGGAGAAAAAACCCTAGAAGAACCCTAGACACCTCTAATCATCAGCCGCAACACCCATTTGAAATTTGGATCTTCCAAAAGAGAACAACCATCCGAAACAGCCGCTGAAAACAAAAGGCCAGCCCCCCGTCGAGTCTTCTTCTTCAAAAACCAAAAAGAGAACCCTTCTTCTTCATGGAAATTAGACTAGTTGAACCTAGTTGGACACACACTTCCGCCATTGCCTTCCAAGACACCATCCAGCAGCTCTCCAGTCATCATCTCCTCACTCCAGTTCTACCGCCGCTCCGCTCCCAGCAGCTTGGCGGAAAACGTCATCCACGGGACCGCCTGAACTTCCTCTAAACATACCCTAACACCAACAGCCGTTTCCGCCTTCCTTCTTCAACTCAAACCCACCGGACACCCCTTCTTCAATCCAAAATCGACGACCCTTCCATCTCCAGCTCCCATGGCTGCCTTTCTGCATCTTCTTCGTCCCCATTGTCCCTCGCGTTGACCAACAGTCCAGCAGCAACCAAGCGACGAGCGTTATGGCTGCTATTGCTTCGCCTCTGCTGCCTCACCCATCATCCTAAACGACCCCTCCATCTCCCAGCCACAGCTTCTCACCCCCAACTCCATCTCCATTCAGTCGCAACACCAACCAGTCCACCAGAAACCACTTGCACATACACAAAACAGTTTTAAGCTGAGGTTGGTTTGAGGTCTTCACCGTCCATTCGAGGATTCCGTTCGAGTCCGTGTCTGTTAGTCAAGCGTCGAAACAGTGTTGCGAACGAAGTTGTGTTTCATCGGAAGTTCAACATTGTTCTACGTCGGATCGTTACCATAAAGGTTAGCCATAGTTCGTTCACGGATTTTTTGTTGCTTTGTCTTTGGTTTCGCTTTAATATGTGGTTTCATTTTTGAACATTTTCGCATGATATTCCTACTGCATATTCGTTGAAATTGTGTGTGTGTGCGTTTTGGACGACTTTCCTACTGTTTTGAGTTCGTTTGATGCTCAGTTTAGTGATTGGAATCTACTCGCTTGTTCCGTTAAGTTTGTGCTGATATGAATCTGACTCTGTTGTTAATTCATGAACGTTGTCGATTAGGAGTTTGTTTGGCGAGTTTGTTATGCAGAGTTTGATTATTAATTGGAAATTGATTAGATGAATTGGTTATAGCTGCTAAAGTTTGGTTAATTGACTTAGGAGGATTGGATATAGCTGATGGGGTAGAATGGTAAATTTCAGTATTTTTAGGGGCATTTTCGGGATTTTGAGTCTTAAAAAATGATTAATTTGAGTGCTCCGTCCACTAGGAATTAATAATATTAAAATAGTACCTAGTGGGGGACAAGACATATGAGGGTGGGAATTACTACATTGTTTAATACATGGTGGGGGACAAGACATGTGGTAGTGGGCAATAATGCATTGTTTAATATAATGGGGGACAAGACATATGATGGTGAGAATTAATACATTGTTTTAAATAGTGGGGAACAAGACATGCAAGAGTGGGGAACAAAACATAATGGTATGAAAAGATTAAAAAGGGATTGATTAAAATATGTTGCCCATACCTGTTTTGGGTTATAAATAGGGTCATTTCAAGACCAAAAGAGAGGGATTTTTTTGAAAAGAGAGTTTGGGGGCTGGTTTTTGGAGAAAGAAAAACGAGTTCTCTTTCAGTTTTTTTAGAGAGTCTAGGCTGAATTTTTAACATTTAAAAGTTCAGTAATTTGAGGAACTAGTACTGTTGCGGTTTCAATTGGTTCTTCCTGAGTTTGCTATTGGTTATTGGCTACTGTTTCATTGGTGGTTGCTGTTTAGTCTTTTACAAACTTTTGGGCCTGTTCTTTCGAGCTTGTTTGGTTTTCTTCAAATTTTTCTGAGCCTCGAATTTGGTTTGAACTGCTGCTGTTGGGTTGCTGTTGTTTGATGTGTTACTACTGTTGCTGACTGCTCCTTCATCTTCTTGTATTTTCATTATCAAGGTACATGTTCTACAGCTCTCAAATTTAAAGGAAAGGAAGTAAAGAGGTGTTGGAAGAGATTTATGAAAATAACTGTTTCTTTGTGTTTAATTTGATGTATAAGCAGTAGTTCATTTGATATTTCATAGTATGTATTGGAATGATTTTGAAATGCATAAACCGGACTGATTGAATCTATTTCCATAAACATGGAATATCAATTGTAATTAATCTTAGTTGGCGATTAATAGTTATGGAATATACTGTGTTTAATTCTTTTGTTCAGTAGCAGTGAAATAACTTCAAATAGTTTATATTACAAAACAAGTTCAAATAGTTTATGAAAATCAGCATGTTTGTTTAATAGGTCTAATTCTGAAATCGTGAGTTCGTTTGAGTAGGTAGCATCATTTTAAATAGCAATGTGAATAATGTTAGTAACTAATATTCTCAAATGTTAGTGATTGATGTTAGCGTAATGTCAGTTTTTTAAGCATTGACGCATTTCTTCGACAAGTCGTAAAAAGAAAAAAAATGGTTTTGTATTACACATAGTTAGTTCCAATAGTTCAATTCATCTAATAATGTTAGTTTAAATTAATCAAAGAATAGTTAGTTTGTTTTGATATTACTGGGTGTCAATCTCGTGTTCTATTCATAATCTCAACTTTAGTGTTATTAACTAATAGAATAAGGAACAATACAACCTCCCTTGAGTAAGCTCTGTTGCAATTTTCCGTTTGCATTTGTCTTAATCTAATAAACAATAAGAGGCACGAGCTTATAAACATGTAACTAATTAGGACCTATTCTCTTTTATTTTAGAGACGAACTGAATAGAAAATGTAGCCACTGTAGGATTGTCCTTTCAAAATAAACGAGATGAGCCTCGCATAGTAAAACTCACCGATTGCGGGGCCCTCACGATTGTATATATATTAAATACTTAGAACTCGGGATCGGCCGCTTAGCGAATTTCACGGCCTTTTTCCCAAAAGTAATAACGCGCTAGTCCCTGTTAGGCGCGTACTTTTTTTACTTTCTTAAACTCGGGTGCACATTTATGTGACCCAAATCCAAATCTCAACGGAGTCGAAATGTGTCGCTAATCACGGGTACATTGATTGTGACGTGGTTCGAGATGCATGTCCATGACGTTGCAAATTCCTTTAAAAAATAATGAATGAGATGAGCCTTGACAAACAAGAATACACAAACTGCGGGGCCCTCAACGGACAGTGATTTCAAATGCTTAGATTTCGAGACAGGCCGCATAGCAAATTTTACGGCTTTTCACAAAATAACAACTCGTTAGTATTTTTAGGCGCGTATTTAATAATGTTATCTTCCTAAACTCGGGTGCACATTTATGTGACCCAAATCCAAATCTCAACGAAGTTGGAACGTATCGAAAATTGCGGGTACATTTTTGTGGCGCAATTCGAGATGCATTCTCACGACGTTGCAATTCTTTGAATAAATAATAACAAAAGCAGTAAACAGTTAAAATTTGCACATAGGTTCATAATTGTATAAAATTAGATAATCAAGCCGAATATGACAGTTGAGCGACCGTGCTAGAACCACAGAACTCGGGAATGCCTAACACCTTCTCTCGGGTTAACAGAATTCCTTATCCGGAATTCTGGTGCGCAGACTGTTAAATAGAGTCATTCTTTTCCTCGATTCGGGATTTAACCGGTGACTTGGGACACCATAAATCTCCCAAGTGGAGACTCTGAAATAAATAAATAAATCTCATTTCGATTGTCCTTTGATTGGAAAAACTCCCTTCCGCGCCCCTTTGCGGTGGCGCGGGAGAAAAAGGAGGTGTGACAACTGTTTATTTTTAGTATCTGAATTTGTACAATTTATCTATATTTAAACATACCATATATAAAATTCAAATAAAATAGTTAATTAAACATTTTTCAAGTTCTAATATTCAAACATTAAAAACATATTTCTAATAACGAAAATACAAAACTATCAAGTATTTCCTCTTCCTTGCATTAGCTGAAGTGCAAGTTCTTCACGCATATTGTTCATAAACTGTGAATCTTCAGCTGTCCAGCTAGGTCCACTTGTTTCATCCAATTCTTGTTCGATTTCTCCTTCTTCCTCAAATATTACTTGAGGTAAATCATATTGATTAAACAAGTCATCATTTAGACGCTCTTTCCTGATAAAATTATGAACTGCAAAACATGCAATAACAACATCTCTTTGGACATCAATAGCATATGGAGCCATCTTGTCCAATATTGGGAACCTTGCTTTTAAAACTCCATAAGCACGTTCAATAACATTTCTGAGTTGGGCATGAGCGTGGTTAAACGTTCAATAACGATGATAATCTCCTAACCAATATCTAAAATTACGATATGGCGCTAGAAACCCTCGAGTGTTGGGATATGCCGCATCACATAAATAATATTTGCCTGTCATCAAAATAAAAGGTTAAATGGATATAATAAACATCTAACTTATTATTTCACAATAACTTAATAAGTTGTATCACTTACTAGGAGGAGGAAATGGAAAGCCATTATTTGGATTAGATGCGATCTCTGTTAGAACACGTGAATCATGTGCTACCCCTTCCCATCCAGCATAAACATAAGTAAAGACTATGTTAAAATCACATATAGCTAAAACATTCTGAAAACATTTACCCTTTTCTCTTCCTCTGTAAATAATTTGTTAGGGGTGTGCATTCAATTTATCGATTGATTTTGACCCTTATCGATAATTACTTATCGATTATCGATAATTACTTATCGATTATCGATTTGTACATATGCTTATCATTATCGTTTCAATAAGGTTTCGATTTTTTCGATTTCGATTTATCGATTTTTGGGGCTTATTGATTCGGTTATCGATTACACCAATAAGAAAATTTGCGGGATTCTACGGAAAGTATATCGCTATAAACACGCCTAACTAATATGGACAAAAAGAAGCTAAAATAAGACGAACACCGTTTATAACATAAAAATTGTGTCAACAAGCACATGTAACGAAATTAAAGTAAGGGATCAAATGTATGTCAGCAACACTCCAGCGGTATAAAAAAAATACATCATCACGGCTAATTCTGTTTTCCATTAATTTGAACTTCATTCCCTTGAGCTTTAAATATGATCATTCCTTAAATATGGTAGAGGAAATAATAGGGTTAGGGACTTAGGGTAAAATAAAGGGTATTATAGAATAACGGTAAAAAAAATATCTTTTTAGTATATCTTATCGGTTAATCGATAAATCGATAACCGAAAAGGATAAAATCGAAATCGATAACTCGATAAGGAAAATTTCGAAATTGAAATCGATAAACCGATAACAAATAATTGATTCGATTTATCGATAAACCGATTCGAATGCACACCCCTACAATTTGTTGATTAGCTGGAATAACTGCATGTACTAATGTCCCGTCGAGTGCACCTATTGTTCCCTGCAAATAAATAAATAATTATTTCTACATTAAAAGTTATGAAATTTTTTTAACGAAAATATATAATACCTTAAAAAACTTTTGTAGCTTTTTATGAGCACTAGGAATATGCGAATTTGAATCGGATGGTGTCGATGATATTTTCTCTTTGGCAAATTTCATCATTGCTTCAAGAACCTCGTGAAAATATTTGTGAACCGTTTGTGAAGAATGTTGAAATCTTCTCTTGATAACCACAAAACACTCATTATGACTAATAGATAAAAATATTGCAATCTTTTCTTCGACAGAAATATGTTTGCTATCTACGAGCCATCCTTTATGTCTAAAATGCTGACATAGTCGAACATACGCATCACGACACATGTGCATCAATTCTAAAGATTATCGACTAAATCCGGACAATAATTCTGATGTGTACTTTTCACCAAATAAAGACGATGTTAAATCTTTATTTCTTTGGATATTCATGAGTCTAAAATGATTTCTACACCAATACAAGCACATCAACCATAATATTTGATCTCCAGTGTCCATGTCTCAACTGTTTTAACAAAGAGAATATATAATACGCGATAGTAAGCATAACATTGTATGTAAACAAAAAAGTTACATAAACACAATAAATTAATCATGTAATGATCCGGCCAGTGGTTTTAAGAATTAACGCCCCGATCCCCTATTAACTTCTTTTCCCGTATTTATTTCTGCTATTTTAATTTGCCGGGATGTTCGGTTTTGAGTTTCGGAGAGTTTTAGGACACTTCCTTAAATGAGAGCTTAAGTTTTGGAAATTTGACCGTAGTTGGAACAGTGTGAAGACGGCCTCAGAATGGAATTTTCGATGGTTCCGTTAGCTCTGTTGGGTGATTTCGGGCTTAGGGGCGTGTTCGGATTGTGTTTTGGAGGTCCGTAACTAATTTAGGCTTGAAATGCCGACAGTCGAATTTTGAAGTTTACGGTTCGATAGTGATATTTTGATCCGAGAGCCGGAATGGAATTCCGAAAGTTGGAGTAGCTCCATAGTATTGAATGTGATGTGTGTGCAAAATTTCAGGTCATTCAGACAAGGTTTGATAGACTTTTTGATCAAAAGCATAAATTTAGAGTTTGAGAGTTCTTAGGCTTGAATCCGTGGTTGATTCGTCGTTTCGATGTTGTTTTGGTGTTTTAAGGATTGGTATAAGTTTGGACAGTGGTACTATACTTGTTTGTGCTTTTGGTTGAGGTCCCGGGGGCCTCGGGATGATTTCGGATGGTTGACGGAAGGATTTGGAATTTGGAGTTACAGCTGAAGCTATGACTGCTGTCATAACCGCATCTGTGGTTGAGAGGAAGAAGGTGCGACTCCCGCAGATGCGGAATCAAGCCGCAGAAGCGGCCGAATAAGGAAGGGCCAGGAACCGCAGAAGCAGAAGATGTATCGCACCTGCGTGACCGCAGATGCAGATTCTGGGTCGCAGGTGCGACGATGAAGTTTTAAGTGGAATTCGCAGGAGCAGTCCCCTTGACCGTAGAAGCGGTACCGTAGATATGGAAGGTGGACCGCAGATGTGGATTGCTGGGCAGAACATATAAATAGATGCCTTTCGCGAATTTGAGTTATTTTCACCTATTTTCAAACAGGAAGAAGCTTTGGGGAGTATTTTCAGAGGGATTCGTTGAGGTAAAGCCTTGGGTCCTTAAGCTCGTTATTTTGGTGATTTTTATCATTCTAAGCATGAGAAATTAAGGAAAATCAATAGTAAATTGGAGGTTAGGGCTTGATTAATTAGAGAGCATTGAGTTATGATTTGAGGGAGCATTTAAGGTCTGATTTTGATACTTTTGGTATGACTGAACTCGTGAGTGTATGAGGATTCTGGAAAAATAAATTTTACCCAATTCCGAGACGAGGGCCCGAGGGGCATTTTGGTCATTTTATCTAATTTCGCGTATTAGCTTAGAATTTCTTTGTAGAATCAGTTACTTGAAGTGTTATTTACATTATGCAATTGAATTGAATAGATTTGGGCCATTTAGAGTCGAGTGCTCGTGGCAAGAACGTGGTTTCGGGTTGACTTTGAGCCGGTTCGAGATAAATGGCTTGCCTAACCTTGTGTGGGAGACCTTCCCCTTAGGATTTGGTATTATTGATAATTGAAATGCCTTGTACGTGTCACGACCCAATTCTCGAACCCGGTCGTGATGGCACCTCTCGTGAAGACGAGACTAGCCAGACCAAAACGGAACACCTCTTTTAAATAGTTAATCATCACAAACAGTAATAACATATAATATAATATTCATAAATTGCGAAACTTTAACGATAACAACAGTGGAAACCATCCCAACACAGCCCAAACCGGAGTGTCACAAGTCATGAGCTACTACATAATCTGCTATAGGTCTACAAAGTACGGAATCCGATACAACAGTTTGAAGAAAACATAAATGATAGAGGATAAGAGAGACAAGGGGTTGCGGACGTCAACAGCTACCTCGTAACTCCAAATCACTGCCTAGCATAGAAGGAATCAGCGCTTAGGTGCGGACTCTGCTATGCCTGAGTCTGCACACACGGTGCAGAGAGTAATGTGAGTACTCCGACTCAGTGAGTAATAATAATAAATAAAGACTGAAGGCAAGAAATCACGTAAAAACACAAGGCATTCCATACTGAAGCAGTAAAATCCCTTTAAACAATAAAGCAGTGAGAAATCAAGTGAAAATCCCTTTTTCCAACAAGTAAAGCAAGTAGTTTACAAGTGAGTAACAAAAATGATAGAAATGTAAACAACCCCTCAGGCAAAACATGTACAACAAACCACCCCTCGACATAATATTAACAGAACCAACCCCTCGGGCTCAATATCAGAACAGTGCCAACCCCTCGGGCTCAATATCAGATCAGTAGGGCTCACTCTGAGAATAGTATCACCCCCTCGGGCTACCTCACAATCATTCATATCAGCCCTTTGGACATAGTATCAATTACTCAGAACAATGGGTACTCGCGCTCACTGTGGGTGTGCAGACTCCGGAGGGGCCTCTTACGGCCCAAGCGCTATATCAAGCCACCTCGTGGCATCATTACTCAGCATATCCTCACATCACTCAAGCCACCGCGTGACATATAAAGTATCTCAAGCCCTCGGCCTCATATCACTCGGCCTCACATCACTCAAGCCACCGCGTGGCATAAATAGTATCTCAGGCCCATGGCCTCATACCACTCAGCATATCCTCACATATGGTCCTCGGCCTCACTCAGTCCGGAAATCATCATAAGCCCCTCGGGCATTTGTAAAACAATAGTTCTCAGCCCAAAATATCATTTAGTTATCATTTGAGTTTTCAAATCTGCATAAAAGCGGCTGAGTTTGTTAAACAATAATTATCAATAGGATTGAGTTTAAATATAAGTCAAAACAGTGAGGAAATAGTGATAAAAATTCCCGAACGATTCAAATAATTGGCACGATGCCCAAGTATGGCAATCAGCCCAAAATCATGATGATAACAAATATGTTTCAATCAAATATGCGGTAAAATTATCAATCGGGATGAACCAAGTCACAATCCCCAGTAGTAAAAGACCCCGCGCTCATCATCCAACGCGTGTCTCACCTCAATATAGCCCTAAGATGTGCAAATCCGGGGTTTCAAACCCTCAGGACATCATTTACAATCATTACTCACCTCTAACCGGCTAATTCTCTAGCTCGCAACGCCTTTGCCCCTCGAATTTGCCTCCACGCGCATCGAATCTATCCAAAATCAGAACGAATACGTCACAATATGCCAAGGGAACAAAGCCCAAGCGAAAACATTCGAAAAATATCAAAAATCCCGAAATTAGCAAAACTCGAGCCCCGGGCCCACATCTCGGAATCGGGTAAGATTTACATTTTCAGAATCCTCATACCCTCACGAGTCTAACCATACCAAAATTATCCAATTCCGATACCATTTGGTCCTTCAAATCATCATTTTACATTTTTGCAAGGTTTCACAATTTTTCTTCCCAAATTCCATCCCAAATCACGAATTAAATGATGAATTCAGTGATAGATTCATGTATTCTAGCCAAATCTGAGTTAAAATCACTTACCCCGATGAATTTCTTGAAAAACCTTCGAAAAATTGCCAAAATCCGAGCTCTCTAGGTCAAAATATTAAATAAAACCCAAAACCTCATATTTATAGAGTACCCCTCAGCTTTCAGCCTCCGCGGGCCGCACCAAATCAACCGTGGTCTGCACAAGCCAGTGCGGTTCGCGCAAAAACAACCGCGGCCGCACATGCCTTTCTCTGCAGTGATAGGCTTTAGTGTTTTGGCCATAACGTTTTCTACAAATGTCCAAATTGCATTATCTTTATCTTTCTGGAAACTATACACGAAGGGCTACAATTAGTTCTTGAATCACTTCAAAATTCCTTGTAGATAAAAAGATATGAGCTTTCGAAGTTGGACCAACGGGAAGGTTCTTCACCGTGGCCGCGCCCCTTTTTGTGCGGTCCGCGCGATACCTACCGTGCCCGCGCCCGCTTTCGTGCGGTCCGCACAACACTCACTGCGGGCGCACTCATTTTTGTGTGGACCGCGTTGGTGAGTTCCGGGGCCTGTAACCCTTCTGAACCTGCTACGGCTATGATTTTCGCACTAAAACATCCAGGAACCTACCCGGAACCCCCAAAACTTCAAACCAATCGTACCAACACATCCCACGACATCATTCAAGCTTGCTCAAAACTTCGGAACGCTCACAACAACATCAAATCACCAATTTAACATAGGATTCAAGCCTAAGAACTCCAAGAACTCTTAAATTATGCTTTCGATCAAAAAGTCTATCAAATCTCGTCCGAATGACCTGAAATTTTGCACACACATCCCAAATGACACAATGAAGCTACTGCAACTCTCAGAATTCCATTCCGACCCTTATATCAAAATCTCACCTATCAACCCGAAATTGCCAAAATATCAATTTCGCCAATTCAAGCCTAAATCTCCTCTACAACTCCAAAACCCATTCCGATCGCGCTCTTATGTCACAAATCACCTAACGGAGCTAACCAAACCATAAAAATTCCAATCCGAGATCAAATACACACAAGTCAAATCTTTGTCAAACCTTTCAAATTTTAAGCTTTCACTGAAACTATTCTTCCAAATTAAATTCTGATTAACTTGAAACCCAACACCAACGATTTACATAATCATATTGCATTACACGGGACAAGTCATGCCCGAGAACTGGCGAGCGAAATGCAAAAGCTCAAAACGACCGGTCGGGTCGTTACATCCTCCCCCACTTAAACATATGTTCGTCCTCGAACGTGCCCAGAGTTGTTCCGAAAGCCAACCAATTGCTGAATAACCTCACCATGTACATGCCCGGGGGTGATCCCACGTCACCCTATCTCGCATAGGTTCAATAACACAATATAACGGAAATTTCACAATCCATCCTAGTCCATGAACCATGGAACCACATTTCCTCTTCTAAAATCATCGACACGATCAGAATTTCACATTTATACTGTGAATAAGTTCGAACAAGCTGTAACAAACCATATATTCTATCTCCGATGCAATCACATGATATACCACATAACTCAACACTTGTAGGGATAACTTCTAACCACAACAGCTACACACAACATCCACATACCGATAGAAAAACTCTTATCAACAAAAGTCTCATCCCAACACTTTCATATACTGCCAATGATCACTAAGACATGCGGTAAGCCATAACCATTTCCCAGATCAACCATTCATGAATCCACTTCTTCCTTGGCAAATACCACAGCAAATTTCCGAATCGAAGCTCGATACTATCCTTCCAACATGCTGAAATCACATCCGTTCATATTTATTAATGATCCCCAACGATCTCCTATAATCCAACACATTACTCTGGTGACATGACACATCCATACATGCCTAAGCCACAACTTGCACAATACACGCATCAATACGCAACAGTCCGAACATACTCAAATCATGAAAATGACTCAAATGAAAGAGTTGTACCTCAAGCTCACTGGTACCCCCACAACACAAGGCTGAGAACCCGTCTCACATCATAGGAATAGAACACACGAATCTAACCCACAAGGTCATACCTCCACATAACTTCGCTGCGATGTGCGATCCTATCCAACATTGCCCCACATGAACCACCTTAAGTCGCTATGCTCGAAATCGACAACCATGCACAATTCGATGTCTGGAACCAAAGCAAATCATCATACCCAAGGTGAAGCAAATAACATACACCACAATAACCCGAAAGGACGTAATTGATACGCCATTCATCGAGCAATACCCAATCACTCTTCCCGCTCGACTTCTACCATGAAACCCCAATAGAACTGCACTATATGTGCCCATAACCAACAAATCATAACATCTCGCAACCCAGAAAGGTAACTCATGGATCTACCCAGATTACTAATAAGCTCAATAATAATCGAATCAACACAGCCCTCAACCATATAATTCAGAGCCAACCGAGCCAGCTCAAATTAGAACACGCATCCACATTGGCATGCTAACGAACTCTTTATCACAAAATCCTGGAGCTTCTCTTCAATTCCTTTAACTCTGCCGGTGCCATACGATACGATGCCCGACATCAAATCAATATCGAAATCAACAACCTTGCCCGACGACATGCCCGACCACAAGAACATATCCGAAAAGTCCCTTACCACCAGAACTAAATCAATGGTAGGAGCCTCTACACTGACATCCATCACAAAAGCCCAAATTAGAAAGACAATCCTTCCCAGACGTCTACTGGGCCTTCGAAATATAAAACTACTCCACTAGGGCATAATCCTACGGACCTCGCCACTCAATCCGTGGCATTTCCAGCATAGCCAACAACGTCGCCTTAGTGCAATAGTCCAGAATGACACAACATGAAGACAGCCAGTCTGAACCCAATATCACATCCAAAATCTAACATACCAAGCAACAAAAGATCCGCTCGGGTCTCTAAATCCCGATAGTCACTAAACAGTGCCGATACACACGACTCACAACCACCATATAGCCTGAATATGAGAACTTCCCGTCTCCAACTCCATATGGCCCATGAATCAACATATCTGGTTCCAATTCTGCTGTCCGAATACATACTACACCTCAAATACCCAATCATTCCACGAGAGAAAATCTAGAATTCCTCTATGCCACCAAGCAAACTCAAATATTAGTAGTCGATCTAACAAGAAAATACCGCAATACTACCGAAGTATCATCAACTTAATCACATTGCCCTTTCTGAAACATATGCCCTCGTCAAATCACCCCAAATTAGCAATACCATTTCCTTAATCATCCGAAGACCCTTTCTCTAATTATCTGAAGCTCGTCCCTTTAATTATCTAATACTGCCCGCCGTCTAAGAATTTTATGACTTTCCGTTCAAAACTGAACCACAACCTTACGCACGCAATTCTCAATCATTTACAACATACTGCATAACATATACCATTCTAGGATAACCATGAGAACTTCATATCCCTTCCGAACCGCAAGCCACTGTGCATTCCACTGCCAAGAACTTTCCATTGATCCCATCTAGCAAAGAACCACTATACATCCCATGCTCTTCATGCCCATAGAAAATATACATCTCCAACCAAGGTAGAAACCATCAAGGACTCTCCGAGTTCCCCTTGCACAAACCAGACCTGCTAGGACTGAATCCTTCTAACTCGACTAAGCTACGCAAGCCATCAAAACCTAAGAGCATTGCCGCAAAATACCTGTAGGAACTCATTACCCCGTACACACCCAAGGAACTAATCATATCCTTACCATACTAATCCAGCCTACTACCCAGCTATCCCATTTATCCGAGTTTCCTTCTGATTTACCTTCAACTTGATATCCCCTCTTGTTGTAGCACCACAATTCCTCAACCTAGACTTACCACACGGGACCCAAGCATAAAGCCACACCGTCTGAGACTCATAAGCCACTGAATACTCTCTTATCCATTCCTAAAGGCACCACATTCAAAATACTTTACTTTGAGGAAACTTCATGCGAATCTAAATCCGTTACCTTTACCTTCCTGATACTGATACATAGGATTCCATAATTGATATAGAAGTGACACAAGTCTTGGAACCCTCTAATGCAAACCTCAGTTTCTAGCCCAATTATACACTTGAAAATCTCCAATTATTACCTGAAAGTCTTGAACCCATTAGAACCATTCCCGAGAGTCATTCACTCTATTCAAACTGCAATTAGTCTGATCAAATGAACCGAACAACCCATGCCTCATTGGCACTCCGACACCGCAGAATGTAACCTCATCCCAATACAACCAAACAACTTTCTGCTCTATGCACCGAGCATTCTCACCAATAACAACTCAAGACATCCCGTGATTCTCACACACCTATGAAATTTAATCTTCATCAAAATTTTCCTTTACTCGAGCCATCCTCGGTCTCAATTTCCGCAAGCCATAACTGGTTCACCAGCACGCCTCAAACTGGAACCAACATAGCACCTAACCGTGCAATCGCCTAATCAATAGCAGGCTCCCCCACTTGGCTCGAAGTCATAGATCATCACACACTCAATAACTCATAACGATTATACTATATTGATGCCATGATACCATAATGAGATTAAACTCAAATATTTTATAAGCTTGTGAAAACACAGATCATCTAGAATTTTAACTCTTTTGCAAATCTCGCATTCCACTCTCGCAATAGTTACACCCACTCTCTAAGAAACCCAATTTAAATTGCAACACATATCCTTCACTCGCAAATGAGATCTTCTAACAGACACATAAGGATCGTACCACCTCAGAACATTTCGCAGGAGACAACCCACCTGTTTTACCTCTAACTAACATTTCTGTATACCTTCCATCGTCATAAACTGTACGCAGTCACTTAGTCTTCCTGAGTCTGAACTCATACCACAACATGAAATTTACTTCACTTACAACTGGGAAACATGAAAAGATCCTTCACACGCCCATAACTCGGGGCTATACCTCGAATCAAGATGGAATTCAAGCACCTAATAGTTCTTCTATCCTTTAGCAGACCTTCTCGTCGCTTCCAAATCATGTGGATACATCTCACAGTACCAACATACTCATCACATAGTTATCCAGCCGTCACTTCCACTAATAGGGACAATACCGAACATATACGTTCAACAATACTTTCTCACACAATCAGCACCTCGGTGCTCAAGCCATAGGTAAAGATCCAGTCTCAAGTCCTCTAGACCGGCCTAACATCAACTTACAAAGATCACATCTCGCCCCTCGATCGGGGAATCACAAGCCATCGATGCACATCTGATACTGAGCGCTCATGCACGCATACGAACACGTAGAAGGAATTCAAGGGTTGCTTTTCAAGCTGAATCAAGGACACACGATTAGAATTCAAAAATGTGAAGTTTTCCTAAAGGTTCTGCAGCCTCTCGAGGATAAATACAGACGTCTCTGTACCAATCTGCGAGACTCTACTAAACCTACTCATGACTCGTGAGACCTATGTAACCTAGGCTCTGATACCAACTTGTCACGACCCAATTCTCGAACCTGGTCGTGATGGCGCCTCTCGTGAAGACGAGGCCAGCCAGACCAAAACGGAACACCTCTTTTAAACAGTTAATCATCATAAACAGTAATAACATATAATATAATATTCATAAATTACGAAACTTTAACGATAACAATAGTGGAAACCATCCTGACACAGCCCAAACCGGGGTGTCACAAGTCATGAGCTACTACAGAATCTGCTATAGGTCTACTAAGTACGGAATCCGATACAACAGTCTGAAGAAAACATAAATGATAGAGGATAAGAGAGACAAGGGGCTGCAGACATCAACAACTACCTCGTAACTCCAAATCACTGCCTAGCTTGGAAGGAATCAACGGTCAGGTGCGGACTCTGCTATGCCTGAATCTGCACACACGGTGCAGGGAGTAATGTGAGTACTCCGACTCAGTGAGTAATAATAATAAATAAAGACTGAAGGCAAGAAATCACGTAAAAACACAAGGCATGCCATACTAAAGCAGTAAAATCCCTTTAAACAGTAAAGCAGTGAGAAATCAAGTGAAAATCCCTTTTTCCAACAAGTAAAGCAAGTAGTTTACAAGTGAGTAACAAAAATGATAGAAATGTAAACAGCCTCTCGGGCAAAACATGTATAACAAACCGCCCCTCGGGCATAATATCAACAGAACCAGCCCCTCGGGCTCAATATCAGAACAGTGCCAGCCCCTCGAGCTCAATATCAAAATAGTAACAGCCCATCGAGCTCAATATCAGAACACTAACAGCCCCTCGGACTCAATATCAGATCAGTAGGGCTCACTCTCAGAATAGTATCAGCCCTTCGGGCTACCTCACAATCACTCATATCAGCCCCTCGGGCATAGTATCAATCACTCAGAACAATGGGTACCGCGCTCACTGTGGGTGTGCAGACTCCAGAGGGGCCCCTTACGGCCCAAGCGCTATATCAAGCCACCTTGTGGCATCATCACTCAGCATATCGTCACATCACTCAAGCCACCGCGTGACATATAAAGTATCTCAGGCCCTGGGCCTCATATCACTCGGCCTCACATCACTCATGCCACCGCGTGGCATAAATAGTACCTTAGGCCCTCGGCCTCATACCACTCAGCATATCCTCACATATGGCCCTCGGCCTCACTCAGTCCAGAAATCATCATAAGCCCCTCGGGCATTTGTAAAACAGTAGTTCTCAGCCCAAAATATCATTTAGTTATCATTTGAGTTTTCAAATCTGCATAAATGCGGTTGAGTTTGTTAAACAATAATTATCAATAGGACTGAGTTTAAATATAAGTCAAAACAGTGAGGAAATAGTGATAAAAATTCCCGAAGGATTCAAATAATTGGCACGATGCCCAAGTATGGAAATCAGCCCAAAATCATGATGATAACAAATAAGTTTCAATCAAATATGCAATAAAATCATCAATCGGGATGGACCAAGTCACAATCCCCAGTAGTAAAAGACACCGCGCTCATCATCTAGCGCGTGTCTTACCTCAATATAGCACTACAATGTGCAAATCCGGGGTTTCAAACCCTCAGGACATCATTTACAATCATTACTCACCTCTAACCAGCTAATTCTCTAGCTCGTGACGCCTTTGCTCCTTGAATTGGCCTTCACGCGCGTCGAATCTATCCAAAATCAGAACGAATACGTCACAATATGCCAAGGGAACAAAGCCCAAGCGAAAACATTCGAAAAATATCAAAATCCCGAAATTAGCAAAACCCGAGCCCCGGGCCCATGTCTCGGAATCGGGTAAGATTTACATTTTTCAGAATCCTCATACCTTCACGAGTCTAACCATACCAAAATTATCCAATTCTGATACCATTTGGTCCTTCAAATCGTCATTTTACATTTTTGCAAGGTTTCACAATTTTTCTTCCCAAATTCCATCCCAAATTCCATCCCAAATCACGAATTAAATGATGAATTCAGTGATAGATTCATGTATTCTAGCCAAATCTGAGTTAAAATCACTTACCACGATGAATTTCTTGAAAAACCTTCGAAAAATCGCAAATATTCGAGCTCTCTAGGTCAAAATATTAAATAAAACCTAAAACCTCATATTTATAGAGTACCCCTCAGCTTTCAGCCTCCGCGGGCCGCACCAAATCGATCGCGTTCCGTACAAGCCAGTGCGGTCCGCGCAAAACAACCGCGGCCGCACAGGCCTTCCTCTGCAGTGACAGGCTTTAGTGTTTTGGCCATAACCTTTTCTATAGATGTCCAAATTGCATTATCTTTATCTTTCTGGAAACGAGACACGAAGGGCTACAACTTTAACTTTTGAATCACTTTAAAATTCCTTGTAGATCAAAAGATATGAGCTTCCGAAGTTGGACCAGCGGGAAGGTTCTTCACCGTGGCCGCGCCCCCTTTTGTGCGGTCCGCGCGACACCTACCGCGGCCGCGCCCGCTTTTGTGCGGTCTGCACATCACTCACCATGGGCGTACTCATTTTTGTGCGGACCGCGTGGGTGATTTCGGGGCCTGCAACCCTTCTGAACCTGCTACGGCTATGATTTTCGCACTAAAACATCCCGGAACCTACCCGGAACCCCCGGAACTTCAAACCAATCATATCAATACATCCCACGACATCGTTCAAGCTTGCTCAAAACTTTGGAACGCTCACAACAACATCAAATCACCAATTTAACATAGGATTCAAGCCTAAGAACTCCAAGAACTCTTAAATTATGCTTTCAATCAAAAAGTCTACCAAATCTCGTCCGAATGACCTGAAATTTTGCACACACATCCCAAATGACACAACAAAGCTACTGTAACTCTCAGAATTCCATTCCGACCCTTATATCAAAATCTCACCTATCAACCCGAAATTGCCAAAATATCAATTTCGCCAATTCAAGCCTAAATCTCCTCTACAACTCCAAAACCCATTCCGATCGCGCTCTTATGTCACAAATCACCTAACGGAGCTAACCAAACCATAAAAATTTCAATACTAGATCAAATACATACAAGTCAAATCTTGGTCAAACCTTTCAAATTTTAAGCTTTCACTGAGACTGTTCTTCCAAATTAAATTCTGATTAACTTGAAACCCAACACCAACGATTTTCATAAGTCTTATTGCATCACACGGGGTAAGTCATGCCCGAGAATTGGCGAGCGAAATGCAAAAGCTCAAAACGACCGGTCGGGTCGTTACAGTACGTGAGGTGACGAGTGCGTACTTGTGCTAATTGTTGAAAATCCGATTTTCATTAAGTAATTACTAGTATGTTTCCTTTCTTTTTTATATTACTTGAAATTTAAGCCCGTTGTTAGCTTAGGAAAGCATGTCTAATTGACTTAATTGCCTTACTTGTTCAACCTGCCTTATTTGGATTATGTGCAGCATGCTAGGTTAGAACTACCTGTTTTACCTTGGTATGGAACTTGAATTGAACGATGTACTCTTCTTCTTGTTGTTGTATGTTTACTTTGGAGCTACGGGACGGTATCCCGGGAGATCTCCCTGTATGTTTACTTTGGGACTACGGAATGGTATTTCGGAAGATCCCCATGCACATTTACATTGGAACTACGGGACTGCACCTGGTAGATTTTCCCTGTACTGAGTATTTACATTTGGAACTACGTATCGGTATTCCGGGAGATCCCCTTGAATTATGAGTTGGACTACGGGACGGTATCTCGGGAGATCCACTGGACATTTACATTTGGGACTACATGACGGTATCATGGGAGATCCCGAATTGTTATCTTGTGTTGAGCTGTATTTCTTCTGTGTTTACTTTGCCTTTGTGCTAGTTGTTGCTGTCCTTTATATTCCGCGTTACTTTTACTGTTGTACTTATTTATGCTGTTTTATTCTACACTGTTGAACCTTATATTTATTTAACCTCAGTAGGGCCTTGACCTTCCTCGTCACTACCCGACCGAGGTTAGGCTTGGCACTTACTGAGTACCGCTGTGGTTTACTCATGCCCTTTCTGCGCATGTTTTTCATGTGCAGATCCAGGTACTTCTACTCAGACTTATCACGCTTGAGACGAGGAGATTGTAGAGACTCCGAGGTACATCTGCCGCGTCCGCAGACCAAAGAGTCCCTTTTTACTCTCCCTTTTAAGTATTAGCCCTTTTGTATTTTCTTTTCCTTTGTTAGATATTCTGGAGTTAGATCCTTGTAGACATTCAAAGGCTTGTGATCATGAGATTCCGGGTTTTGGGAAATGTATTAATTTTTGAGAGTTGATATTGTGTATGCCGAGCGGCACTTTTAAACGCTGTTTTATTTCACTATTTCGGTCTTTAATTGTTTTCTTCCGCAATTTGGTTTATTTTCCGCATTGTTTTGGCTTACCTAGTCGTAGAGACTAGGTGCCATCACGATTGTTCACGAAGGACGAACCGGGGTCGTGATAAATCAGTAAAACAATATCATAGACATCAAACATACGTCAAACAAGACATTTGAAAAAAGGTATATCACAAAAAAAATATTCCATAAGCATAATATAATATTAAAAAATTAAATAAGCATAATAGATACTAGTTGAATAAAACAGCGAAGGTTCCATATTATTAAAAAATTAAATAAGCATAATAGATACTAGTTGGAAAAAGCAAAGAAGGTTCCATATTATTAACGTCTACTGAATAATCTAGCTAATTAGCAAAATCAAAGAATTCCCAATTTTTTCCCCATGGCCTTAATCCAACTCTTTAACTTGTCGTCCTCTGGAATTTTAATCCACGCTTTCCTGTAGTTGTCACTTTCACAAAGTATACTAATAGTTGCACTGTATAATGGTTCTTCCCATCCAAGTGCTTCTAATTTTTCCATACATTCCTCAATGTCAGGCCCGTTATTATTTTTAATCAATATATCTAATGCAGTACTCATCTTCTCATCAATTTCCAATTGAGACGATGAAGATTTCTTTTTCTTTCCCAAAGGTTTCCTTTCACTTGGAACTAAAGACTTAGATGGATAATTAGTAGGAGCTCCATCATTTTTGTTACCAACTAGATCTTTGACGCTATCAAGTGTATCTATATCTATAGTAGTAGATACATAAGAGACAACAGGACGAGGATATGTACAACTTGGACTCCAACCATGAATTCCTGTTGCTGTAGAACCCTCAAAAAGTTTAGTACAAAGATCAGCGAAGGGTAGAGATGAAGTCTTCAATGCCTTTGCTTTTGGTTGAGGCTATAATAAAGAAATTTTTAATATGCATGTCAAATCCTTTTCTTTACGGAAAAAAGAAAATAAAAGGCTAAATTACTAGATAATGAACTAACTTTTATGTATTCATCCCCACTCACTATTAGATATTAGAATGGTATTGATTACTGGATCATAAATATTGCGAGTCTTTTTAGTTATTGGCAATCAAGCTTGATACTTTTCTTTTAGATAATCATAATGATTCTTCATCTGCTTTTGTGTGACGCTAAAGCCATGAGTAGTCTCCAAAACTAGTTTAACTTTGTTCCATGAATCTTCCTTCAAACTACTTCCAAGTCTCCTATTTAAGGATATCTCTTGAATACAACTTTCTAAAAACGTTTTTACTACGTCCATATTTTTCCAACTCGCTCTTGAATTTTCACTAGATTGTTCCATAGCTGAAATATAAAATAATAATGATTATAGGATATGACTGATGAAAATAGAAATAGCAGACCGAGACAATCAATACAAAAAATCAAAAATAGAAAAAGAGATTTATATTTAGCAGAAAAAAATCTGTAGAAGCAGACACAACTTTAATACAACATGTCACAACTTATTAGATACTGGTGAAATTTCACAAATCCGAACGATACATTCGTTATTTCATTAACTGCATAATTCTTCATCTTTACTCAAACAAGTTAATGCAGGATCTAAATAAAGGAGAGCAAAAGTATAACACAAAGGCTTTACTAAAAGGTATTTTTGTTCGTTTACTACTTATTACTCCAAGCACCTGTCTTTGAGACCATGCAGAACATCAGTATGAATTAAATGCTCCAATTATATGTGTCTAGCCTATAGTTCATCACTAAGAATCAAACATTCTCTTCTCTGTTTCTAGTTTCTCTTCAGTAGAAAATAATGGCTGAGAGTAGGAAAATAAAAAGCAGTACATTGGAGTTACGGGTAAGCAACAACAACAACAACGACAATCCAGTAAAATCCCACAAGATGGGTCTGGGGAGGGTAGAGTGTACATAGATCTTATCCCTATCCCGAAGGGATAAAGAGGTTTTTGAAAGACCCTCGGCTCAAGAAAAGACTACTCCCGAAAGTTCATTTATGCAGCTATAAAGGAACATAATGCAGCTATAAAGCAATAAGTAAATTGGAACAACGAAAACACCAACATAAAAGCAGTGTTTACACATTATATAAGCAAAGAATCTGGAGTATTTCTTCCCTTTGTTGTAACTATGAACACTTTAGAACCACTCCCATCAGTACAAAAGATGTAAATAAAGCAACATCTTGAAGAATTTTGCAAAATATCAAATAAAGTTATCCATCAGTAAAAAAAAATGAATTCTTCCTGTTTAGAGGAAACTAAATTCCACATGACTAATCAATACCAATACTGATATTAGAATAATCAAGAACTTGAAAAACAGATTGAAAGAGAACTTCTAAACAACTACCAGTTTGAAAACATTAGACAATGGAGCTTGATGGCTCAATTCCACATATTCTATATTATCCTCATTTTAAGCCACGCCACTTGCTTTCTAGACAAAGATTGTCTATTTTACCACAATTTCTAAGAATCTACCAATATTTGAAAACAATTTTCAACTTTCATCAATCCCTTGAATTTTAATTTCTTAGTTGTGTGAATATTTACATCTTACTTCAAAAAATGTTTATATCGTGTAATCACAAACACGAGGGCCCATTTACAATGAGGAAGTCAGATATCCTAAAAATATGAACATATTGGAACTTGAAAAATTAAAGTGTGTCACATACAAAAACAGAGCTAGTGCTAAATATGAATAAAGAATATTGATATTTTGTAAAATCCAAAAACTAGTTAAAGAAAAGTAAAAGAAACAACTAATACTAGGTCATCGACAAGTACAGACTAGTAGTGTACTCCTAATTGTGTAGAAGAACAACATGCCTTTCCAGAGTCTCGATATGAGGAAAAAACAGCTTGTATTTTGCAGTACACTCAACATGAATATGTTAATTGTAATTTAAAACGGAAAGCTACTGCAACTTTTGAAGAGTTTTGGAGCAACTTTTTTCTTAATTTTTCATTGTAGAACTAACTATTAGAGGATACGAATTGAAATCTTGAAACTCATACAAGTATATTTTCACAAAATAATAGGCAAGAATATTGCGAATTTCAAAATATAATAACAAAACACTTTCTAAAGGTTTTAGAATCTTACCTGTTCAAGAGAAAACAAGCTTGAGTAGATGATGATAGATGGAGTGTGGAGAGAGGCGTGATATTTATATGCACAGAAGATGAAGAAAGCGTAAAACTTTGCTAAAATAAAGCCTTATCGCTGAGCGAATCTTTGCGAAAATAACATCTTATCGCTTTTTCAAAGAGTCTGAACGCTAGTAGGACTCTGTTATGGATCTGACCGAATAAGATCCTTTCAGACCTATTAAGAGCTTTTAAGAGAGGAAAAAATAAATAGACTTAATGGGCTGGATCTGAATAATTAGGGTTAAGATTTAAAAAACAAATGCACTTAATGGGCTAGATCTGAATGATTCAGATTCAGACCTCCATTAAGTGCAAATAAATGAGGCCTTAGTCTCTTTTAAGTTTTGGTTGGAAAAGTCAACCGGGTGTTGACTTATGTAAAAAAGGGCTCGGATGTAAACTCCTATGGTTCGGATAGCTTCGGGAGGACTTAGGATCGTGATCAGAATGTGTTTTGGAGGTCTAGAGTAGATTTAAGCTTGAATTGGCGAAATTGGAATTTTGGCATTTTCCGGTTGATAGGTGAGATTTTGATATAGGGGTCAGAATGGAATTTCGGAAGTTGGAGTAGGTCCATCGTGTCATTTATGACGTGTGTGCAAAATTTCAGGTCATTCAGATGAGGTTTGATAGGCTTTTTGATCGAAAGCGGAATTTGGAAGTTTGTGGAATTCTTAGGCTTGAATCCGATGTAATTTTGATGTTTTGATGTTGTTTTGAGCGTTCTGAAAGTTGGAACAAGTTTGAATGAGGTTATGGGATATGTTGGCATACTTGGTTGAGGTCCCGAGGGCCTCGGGTGAGTTTTGGGTGGTTGAGCGGATCATTTCATGTTGGAAAAAGTTGTAGAAAAACTGCTGTTGGTGTTGCAGGTATTTGGCCTTTGCGTTTGGGAGAGTGCCCTCGCGTTCGCGAAGGGTCAGGATGTGAGGCAGGAGTGTTGTCCTTCGCGTCCGCGATGAGGGTCCCTCGTTTGCAAAGGGACAGGTCTGTGTTCAACGCATTCGCGATGATGATGTCGTGTTCGCGAAGGTTTGATTTGCTGAGGCATCGCGTTCGCGAGGGGTCGTCGCGTTCGCGTAAGAGGATTTTTGGTCAATGGAATTTTTATGCTTCGTGAACGCGAGGCTTTGACCGCGTTCGCGAAGAAGGATTTCAAATCATTGGGCAGAATGTTTAAACGGTCATTTCCGCGATTTTTGGCCTAAGTTCACCATTTTTTACTCGGTTTTTGAGCTTCTTAAGGGAGATTGAAGAGGGAATCAAAGATAACTTCTTAGAGGTAAGATTTATGGACTTGATACTCGATCCTATTGTGATTTCTACCTAATTAAACATGAAATTTGGGGGAGTTAAGGCCTAAAATTGGGGAGTTAGGGCTTGGAAATTGGAGACCTTAATTTAGGGATTTGAGGGGTCATTTGCGGTCGGATTTTGGTATTCTTGGTATGTATGAACTCATGGGAGAATAAGGAGTCCTTTGATACGACTTTTATCAAATTTCGAGATGTGGGCCCGGGGATCGGGTTGGACCAATTTCGGGATTTTCGGTATAATTTGATTATTTTTGCATGGGCTTCGTTCCCTTAGCATATTCTAATGTTATGATTCTGATTTTGGGTAGATTCGACACGAGTTGAGGCTGAGGCGAGAGGCAAAGGCATTGCGGAGTAGTATTTCATCTAGTTTGAGGTAAGTAACCATTGTAAATCTGGACCTGAGGGTATGAAACCCCGGTATTTCGTATTGTTTTGATAAATGAGGTGACACACATGCTAGGTGACGAGCGTGTGGGCGTGCACCGATAGGGATTGTGACTTGGTCCGTCCCGTAGCAACTATTAAGCCGCGTATTTGATTTGAAATCTTAAGATATCCTGTATTTTAGAGATTGATACTATATTTTGGGTTGTATGCCATGTTTGGGGCCTTGTGCCGACCTGTAGAGACCCTTAGGGGCATTTTTATTATTTTCCTCACTCTATTTGTTTTGAAAGCATATCCTTAGTCATGTTTTACCTGTTTATTATTTAAATCTGGTTTTATCACTCTACTTCTTAATATATGAAAACTGTTTTGGCTGAGTTCCCCAATTTCCACTGATATGCCCGAGTGGCTGTGAGGTTAATGACTGAGAGAGGTTAAGGACCTAATGGTGAAGTTGAGAACCTAAAAGTGAGGATATGATATATATATATTATGGATCGGGCTGCACGCCGTAGCGATACTTACATGGATCGGCCTGCACGCCGTGTCAATATATATACTAGATCAGGCTGCACGCCACAACGATATGATGCTTGGGCTGTAGGAGCCCCTCCGGAGTCTATACACCCCCAGTGAGCGTAGTCGACGATAAACTATGGATCGGGCTGCACGCTGCAATGGTTATTATGATTATTACTATTATGAGGTATTATTTAGCTGTAGTGCTGAGTGTGAGTACTGTTGACGAGAGCTGAGTCACGAGTGACCGAGAGGCTTGCCCGAGAGGCTATACTGTGAGTGATACCTTGCCCGTGGGACCCGTTTATGACATTTTTGATGTTTTCACTCTTCTTTTATACTGAACCTCTGTTGAAAAAATGTTGAATTTGACTTGATATTCTGTTGAACACTGTTATATATGATTTTTAACCGCTTGTCACTGCACTCAGACCTTATTTACTTTAGTTACTTACTAAGTTGGCGTGCTCACGTTACTCCCTGCACCTTGTGTGCAGATCCAGGTGCTTCAAAATAGTATATATACGCATATATAAGCATGCACAAGGTCTTTATAATTTTTTTTATAATTTTAAAAGGTTTTAAATTTATTTATTTCTTCCTTCTTCACTTATAAAATTTCCAATAATTATTCCTTAAATTATTGGGGTAATTTAGTCATCTAAATTCTATATTTATGCCAAAATATGACTTAAATATTTTTTATGCATTTTTTATAATTGCATTTATATTTTTAAAGCCAATTTACATATAATTGCAATATTTGCCCTATTAATGTATAATTACATTTATATGCGCAAAACGATCTTCTATATTTTTAAAATGTTAAATATCTATTTTAAATCATTTTAATACACGAAATTATTTTTTAGAAATTATCTATTATTTATTATAAATTATATAGTGTTAAATTGGCTATTTAAAACTTAGCCAATTGGATTTCAATTATAGCCTCAATTAAATACCCAACCCAATTTCAGGCCAAATTACCCGAACTAGGCCCTAAATGCAATGACCCGACCTAGAACCCATCCGATAATGGCCGTTGATCTTTCAGATCAACGACCCGTATTGATTCTTTCCTTTTTTTAAATTCTAAACAATCCCTAACCCTAATCATTTTCCACATACCGCCGCCCTAAATCCTCTTTACTCTCAGTACACTCTCAACCTAATCCTAGCCTTTCAACCACCGACCTCCCATCTCCGGTCATCTCCAATGACCTCTCATCGTCTCCTACGCCTCCAATGGCTTCTCTCATGCAATGCTTGCCTTCTCTAAGGTCTTCAAGGGCCCAAGGCCATACCGACTTGCATCTAGGGTTCGTCACCTATCTGTTCTTGGCTACTCCAGTGTGATTTCAAGCCAAATCATGCTGCATTTGCTACAATCCTTGGGTTTCTAGACAGGTTTCCTCATCTCTATGAGATTTTCTTTCGAAACCCTAATTTTCTTTTCTGCACCTCCTAGATCTGACGATTTGAGTTTGTTCTTCAATGTTTTACATTGTCCTTGAGATTCCTTACAAGAATCGTTGATTTTAAGTGTTTTTCACCTCCTTCCAAAACCAGGGTTTTCAGAACTTCCTTTTAAAAACTTTGTTTAACTAATTCTTTGTGTTTAAACTTCTATTTCTTGCATATTTTGACTGATTCTATGATTTTATTACATCTTTAACTCGTCTATGTTGAAAGCCCTAATTTTCTAGGTTTCTTCGTTTGGTTCTGTGCATTAGCATGACTGACCGGTTCTCCTTTGAGTTTCTATGACTATCTTGCCTCCAATTTGTTTCTATTGAGTTTTTAGCCTAACTTACATCAACTCTATGTGCTTGTTTTCATCTTTACTGTTCGAGACTTGCCTCTTTCTATCAATGCTGTTTAACCTTCATGTTTGCTAGAGTTATGTATCGACCTCTGGTTATTCTTATCTTACTCTATTAATATGCTAAAACATTGACTCATGACTCTCTCTTTGATTGATTCTGAGTTCCCTGTTTCTTGGCTTGGTTTGAAAACTTTCCTTTAGACCTTCGATTCTTCCTGTTTAAGCTTGGCTTATTTATTTATTCATGGAAACCTATGTTATTCTCCTTAAATCAGTATTATTTTGAGTCCTTGAGTCACTGATTTGCTATATGCTGATTCTCGATTATTTCCATATTCTGCAACCTTATTTAGTTTTCTTACCTTATTTGGGTTAACCGTGTTATTTGCCGATTCTTCACTAACTATTTCCTCAATTGAACTCTTGTGTATTTACCCCTAATTGTCTATTTTGTACCTAATGCCTTACTCGATTTCTTTCCTTAAACATTTTCTGCCCATTACCGTTGGTTAATTACCCCTTAGATAAGGGAGTGCTTGCATTGATTTGATTCTAATTAGTACATGGTTCCATAATTATTGCTGAACTTTGATTCTTGCCTTATTTTCTGCCTATTTTCAAAGTATAAATGCCTGCTCTTTCACTAACACAACACACAGACACATTGGTTCAAAAACTCTCTCTCTCACACTCAAAGTTTTCTGCTCTCTTTTGTGTTACTTACTACTATTCTAAGTTAGCCAGCTGAAAGCCAAGGCTAACTATTGGGTGCTCTTTCACTTTGTGTTTACTGTCTCTTTACTGGTATGTTCTAATTTCAATTCAAGTCCCCAAAACAATATGCTTCTCCTACTACTTCAATTTGTCATGTTTCGAATATGCTTCTATCTATGGTTTTGTTGTTCTACCTGCAACTAACATGTCTATTTCATTGTCTTCTTTACTGCATGCTCCTTAATATACCCCCTTAGGATTAGCCTGCTCATGAATCCTTTTCTAGTATGCCCCAATGTGACTATGTTTCACTGATTTCTGGCACGCACCTTCCTTTGTAAAGTATTTGGCTATCCTAAGTTTGTTTGATTCTATATTAACTCTGAAGTTCATGTTGTACCTTAAACCCCTTTCAAGGCTTCTCTGATTCTGTACCTATGTGTATCTGTGCCTACGATGTGCTCTATCTGTCCCCAATTCCCATTCCCCTATGTGAAGGACTGTTATTTGAGTATTGTTGAACTTGTTTGACTGACCTGTTGTTTTTTTTATTACACCACTATTTTCAAAAGCTATTTACCAAACAACTCTCTTGTTTACAAAATTATTTCAACTAAGTCTCTTTTTACATTGTTTTCCTACTGAAACCCTTTCAAACTATGTCAAGCACTCTCACTCTACTCCTAAGTCCCTAGGTTCTGCCCCCTCCAGTGTGTGTACTGCCTTGGGAACCTTTTGAGATCCCTCTGAACTCTAGCACACTGAGGCTGGCCCTTCCACGCTGCACTTACTCATTTTCATTACAAAGTCTAGGTGTGAGCACTGCCCGGGATCCTTGAGATCCTTAGGGAACTCTGATGCACCTAGACAATGACATTGTCTATGAAATTGGCATTTGAGGCTATTGGAGGTTTGGAAAATCACTTGGTCTTGCTTCAGGCTCCCTATAGTGTAACTTCTTCTTTTTCTTTATCTATTTAATCCATTCATCTGGTTTGTAAATAATCTGTAAACGAATATTAGGTTGATTAGTCAAAAAAGGGTGGGTAGTTACATATTAATGGGGTAATATGGATAGAAACCATGCCTATAGGATTTTATATGTTTGCCTTACCATGTTAGAAATCATGCCTATAGGTTTCAAATGGCCCCGATAATAGAAATCATGTCTATAGGTTTTGAAATCCACTTCACAAGTAGATACCATGCCTATAGAATGTGATCCAGTTCAACATCTATTATAACAGGTATTTACATATGTTTTCATTAGATATCATGCCTATAAGTTTCTAACATCAGTTCTTAACAATTAGATACCATGCCTATAGGAATTAAAAATCAGAAATTCTGCCTATAAATCTAAAATCAGTTTAAAATCAATAAGTTAGTTCAATTCATGTTAGTTTACCTCGAAAATGGCTTAATCAATGGTTTGTTTTCCTTAAATAAATTCTTTCAAATACTGCCCTAATTTACTATTAGTAAGCATGGCTATAGGAATTCAAGAGTCCGTTTTTAAAATCTGCCCACTGTTTTACTATATCAAATGTAGTTATCATGCTCTTAGGATACCACTATTCAGTGTTTAGGCAAGCCTACAGGGTGAGTTTTAAATCCTGCAACTCTGAAACTGTTTCTTCTACTTAATGTTGTTTAGATTTAACAGGTTTAATCAGTAGGCAAGTAAACTAGGATCCTTCACATATTGTCCTAATTCAATACTATATAATCTCTGCTCACTTAGACCTCATGTCTTAGGATACTGTTTAACAATACTGCCCTTACTTGTGTCTGAGTCGTGCTGCTTATGTGCGTTGTTTGTGGAGGTAAACCTAAGCCTCTAATTTCTTCTTTTCTGCCTTATGTGCTAAAGCCCTATTTGTTCTTGCCTGTCGCCTTAGTATTTTCTCCTTTAAACCTTAGGGGTCTGTCTAGAACTGCCTATAGGTAGAGGTCCTAATTTTCTCCAGGATCATTGAGAAGGGACGGGTAACAACACGCAATAGAGATCGTTAACCAACACTAACTTTAATAACCGCTAAGGGGTGGGAAGGGTAGATATGAGATATGATGACTACGCGCTATTGTCACGTGTAGCCCCTCATTGAGGAGTATTTTCCGGACATTGTGTGGGGTGATCCTGTAAGCTAACCAACCTAGGACCCTTCCTTTCCCAAAACCATTTGCTTTACTTTCCTATATGTACACAATCTTCGTCTTATCATTTGAGTCATACTATGTTCAATGTGCTTTACATGCAATTATTTGTTTCAACTACTTATCTATTAAAGGACTAATTCATAAATATAAGTTCGGCTGGGACCCACAGTTGTGGACCTAGAGGGGTGCCTAACACCTTCCCCTCGAGGTTATTTCGAGCTCTTACCCTAAATCTCTGGTAATGCAAACCAATCCAAGAGTTAATTGCTCTAGGTTCCCTAACGCACCATAATCCATTAGGTGGCGACTCTTCAAATACCCAATTCCTAAAAAAGGAAATGAGTTATTACCCCCATGAATGTCGAAACTCGGACTCCGCGAGGAAAAAGGGGGCGCGACAGCATGGCGACTCTGTTGGGGATACCTTTTGCGAACTTATCTTTTTTTTATGAATTAGTCCAAGCATGATTTATCCCATACTTTTCTCCCTTATTTGAATTTAACTGTCCATTTTCTTTTAAGCATTTATGATTCTCTATTCCTAAAACTGACTTGTCTATTTGTTTTCTTTTTCCTGTAACTGTCTTTCAATTATTTAAACACCGTTTATTTTTCCTACGTGCAAATACTTGACTACATATTATTAATTGCTGCATAAATCATGTTCCACATCATACTCCACTCGTGTGTATCAAATCCTATAGCAACGCTTAAATGAGTGGTTGCGCTCTTCCTATTTACCACCCTTAAATTCAGAAAGGCTTATTTGCGATAAAACTAGTCTATCAGCGGTGCAGTCGACGGTTTTGTGCCTTCCCCCTCAAGTTTTCCGCTTGTGGGTACCGGTCTAAAACCCCATAGTAGCCTTACTCTGGTCAAAATTGTGCATACATCATGGTCAAACCTAGTCGGATCAATATGCTGTCCACATAATGATCCTTTAAGATGAGCCTTATCCAAAGTCCATCGGGTTTTACATAATTCCAAGGGACACAATCACGTTCTGTGAATTAATTTGAAAAACTAAATGCCGATATGCTGATCGTAAATGTATAAATAGTCGCGTCTGGTGGGGGTGGCCTAACCCTTTTGTTTTGCAGAAAATGAGGCACGAGGTCCCCAACTTCGATATAGTTAGCACACCCTCACTTTTGCTAGACTGGTGGAGGAATCTTTCATCAGATGACCAAATCAATGAATGGAAAGAGAGGGCCGCCAAATCTAGCGAGAAACGGGAATATCTAGAATACAGCCTGTTGGTATTGGAAGGAAAAGTGAGGAAGAGAGTCACCGACTGCCAGAATACCGAGGGAAACGAAGGAGAACATTTGGCAAAGGCATTTTTGCTGGTGAACCTATGCGAATTGGAGGATTTGATCAACGAGAGCATTCAACCTGAGGAAGGTCCTTCCGAGACCAAATAGATTAGGTTTATTTACTTTCCTAAATGTAACAAGGCCAAGTGCCAGTAGTGACTTATTTTTATTATCTTAGTGTCATTTTGGGATTCGTCTATTTTTATATTATGAAATGAAGCATTTATTGGCATTTAAAGTTCTCTAAATTTATTTGTCACTAGGACTACCTCGGGCACAACAAGGTTCCCAAAATAGGACACGAATTTACATTTCCGCAATATGTGTCTAAATACTACAAACATTTCAGAATCCTCACTGACTTGTTACCTTTTTGTTTTTGCTTAGTTTTATTATTTTTCCCATCCCCTTAGGTTGGTTCACTCATACTAGCCTCATCAGTGTATCATACCAGATCCAGAGGCCCTCCACCTCCTCCTCCTCTAAGAAACACAAAAGGCAAAGGAAAAGCAAAGATGGATGTCTTAAGTGGAATCCGAAAGGAGAATATTGAGAATGCAGAGACCTTAGATGGTCGTAGTACTCCGGCCCTGAATGAACTAGTTTTGAGACTGGAACAAAAGATACTGGAACTGCAAGGAGAACTTGAGCAGGTTCGCAATTTGGCAAACTTGTCACTCACTCTGAATGTCCCTGACGTCTACCAACAGAACAAAAATAACCCAATACCTCCCCAGATCACACAAAACCAGCATCCACAAAATCCTACTGCACCGGATCAATACACAACTCCACCCCAAAATCTCAATCCATTACCAATACCAACTCCGCCACAACATCACTATCAACCAATTCAGTACCCATCAACCACCGCTTACCACACTGCCCAAAATACACCACAACCCATTCCCGATCCCCAAAACTCCACTAATGACCATCATTACACCCAAATTCCTGGCACCCATCAAAGCAACCCTATATATGTGGAAACTATACCTCAATCTACCCAACCAATCTCCTATACAGCAGAATCCTCCGAGAAGGACCTGCTCATTAAAAACATGGCTGAAGAGCTCAAGAACTTAACAAGCCGAGTTCAGGGTGTTGAAGGCGACAGAGGAATAGAAGGTTTAAACTACAAAGACCTGTGCATACAACCAGATGTGGAATTGCCTGAGGGGTACAAACCTCCAAA